>NW_011495034.1:14097481-14139840 GCF_000754665.1 Bison bison bison | reverse complement strand
GCTGGGCGCACGGTAAAAACTCGGAGATCACTTTTCTGTGCGTCGGGTCCGGCCGGCCCAGCCGCGATTTCCCGGACGGCCGGGGGCTCCGACTTCCCTCTGCCCGGTAGGTTTGCACAGTTTCGCGCCCTCCTTTCCCTCCGTCTCCCTGTTAATTGGGGTGGTGGTGGTCTGGTGTGCCGATCCTGGCGCTGGCAGCCAGCCTCTGCGACTGTGGAAGCCAGGCAAGCACGTCTCGAGCCTCCCTAGACGCCGGATTCCAAAGCCGCCAGGCTCCACCGACACTTGGAGAAATTGTTGGTAAACCTCACTCCCAGGCAGCCCCTGGTGGTGGGGTGGGGGGTGGGGCGTGCTTGACTCACAGGCTGGGAAGCTCTGTGAGCAATGCCATATGGGCTCTGTCGCGGATGGAATCTAAGCTGTTTGTGACCTCAGAATTTTCTCATTTTCATCGCTCGGCTGAGGCATCAACCTCTGCTCAGGCTGGCGGGCATTGAAGGCTGAAACCGAATCGATTGCTTATAAGTAGGAGGTGAACCTCATTTACTTGGAATTCCTTAGATCAGGAAATGACACTTTTAGTTTCTAGGGATCTCCGTGTTATAGGGTTCTTTTAAACATTTTTTCATTAGTCATGCTTTAGAGAGTCATGGTTTAGTTGACATTAAATTTGAGAACGGACGTTCTCACTGAGAAATAGTTTCAAAACAATTTTTCCCCCAGTATTTTATGTTTCACATAATAGACCTTAACCTTTCAGGAATTTCCTTTTCTTCAGTTTTTTTTTTTTTTTTAAATTTCGCAATAAATGATAACTTGTATGAAATGAAATAGGATATGCAATATTTTGTAGAATATTCTGACTACTTCTAAAATGAGATCCCCAAATTGTTTGCAGGATTCATGGAAGAAATTTGTATATCATGTACTACAAGGTTACCATACAGATAGATATGTGTCCTTTTGTAAAGTGTGCAGGTAAGATGTGTTCTATAAAAATAGAGAAGAGAAAATGTGGACAAAAGGGAAATTTGCAACAGAAAACAGTATAGACCCCTTGTCACTGAAGGACTTATTAGCACCTTCCTGGGCCTGCTGGGTAGAAGGTTTTTAAAGTTCCTCTCTCTGAGGTTTGGGGCCTGGTTATGGAAAGACTGGGTAAGAAGTTAGCCACATGAAGTCAGGACCATCATAATACCTAACATTTGTGTGTCTATCTACTTTAGTATTTATAAAGTTAGTCCACAAATTAGCTAATAACATGTTTTCAGTGAGATTTGTTGACCAGTCCAATATCCCACAATGCTGCCTTGAGGGGATCTGATGGTCATCCAGGAGGTTCTTAACTTCACTGAGGTTGTACTGCCCTTCCCAAGACCTCATTATAAAGGTTTCTTTTAATCTCTGAAAAAGTATTTTAAGATCATAGATGAAAATACATTCTGCAATTAAGCAATAAGATGTTTGTTTATACATTTCTTAATATTTGTAGTTGAATATTTTGGTATTTATTTCTACTTGCGTTGGATGACACTCTGTCCCATGAAAGAAATTACATGATTTCCACTCAATATTACAATTGCAACAAATGATTGGAAAGGAATAAGGAAGATACAGCATTTAGATTGGGGTTTTACTGTATCAATAATGTTTGTTTCCCAAAGGGGTAAAGAAACTAGTAAAAAATTAGCATTCTGTAGTTGCAGTGTGTATTAAATATTACTTGCATGCATGCTAAATCGCTTCAGTCATACCCAACTCTTTGCAACCACATGGACTGTATCCATCCAGGCTCCTCTGTTCATGGAATTCTCTAGGCAAGAATACTGGAGTAGATGGCCATGCCCTCCTCCAGGGATCTTCCCCATGCAGGGATTGAATCCGTGTCTCTCATGTCTTCTGCATTGGTGGGGGTTCTTTACCATTAGCGCCATGTGAGAAGCCCAGATATCATTAGCATGTTTGTACATGTTCTTATCCTTTTTTCACCTTCTTCCCCCATAAATTAAAAAACCAAAACTTTTTTTATGTTAGAATATGTTTGTGGCAGGCCTTTGAGGAGATCAAGACCCTCTTGTAGAGGGAAGGTCATCATTGTAGTGGATCCTTTTATTCTGATTACTGAGAAGGGCTGGATCTTTACTATTATGAAGGAGTGGGTAAGGTGGAGATTCCATGTCCATCAATCCTTCTGAAAGAATGGCTCCAAGTAGAGGACAGGACAGTTCTTTTGACTATATTATAAAATGCCTTAGGATTTTCTCATCTTGGAATTACATTATCTTCACCCATGGTAATTTGTGGGCTTTGCAGGTGGCCCTAGTGGTAAAGAACCTGCCTGCCATTGCAGGAGACATGGGAGACATGCGTTCAGTCCCTAGGTAGGGAAGATTCCCTGGAAGAGGGCATGTCAGTCTACTCCAGTATTCTTGCCTGGAGAATGCCGTGGACAGAGGAGCCTGGTGGGCTACAGTCCATGGGGTCGCAGAGTCAGATGTGACTGACGTGACTTAGCACGTATGCTTGTTGATTTGTAGAAAAAAAACTTGTTGGGAGTCACCAAATTACCAGTGGGTATTTGGATGACACAGTGTAATCTAAACCAAGAGTCAGTGCCTGACATGGGAATTCGGCAAGTGTATAAGTTCAGAGTACCAAAAAGAAATTACTTCCCAGTGAAATTCATCTGATGAATTAAGGGCAGAATGGAAGTAGAGTTTAAAGTCCTAGATTTCAGTGGCACTGATCCATGCTTCTATTTGATGATGGCAGCAATTAGAAATGGATGAATTTCAAAAAGTCTTACTGATTCTAATGCCCAACTCTAATATAAATTATATATTTTAAAAGTGAAACCTTGCATTAAGTGGATAATATTTTTAATTGAAGTGATTTTTCTTTAAAGAAAATCTTTCTATATATTTTAATAAATAAATGTAGTCCCAGGTTCTTACCCATCTAACTTTAGTGTTTCACAGCTCCTACTTGCATGTAGAAGAGTGGTTTGATTAGGGCGTGGTGGAGAGATATTACTGAAAAGAATCATACTAGAAAAAAAGGTAGTGTTGTGGACAGGATAAAAAGGAGGCTAATAAACTCTTGCTTATGAATTCCTGTGCATTAGACAATGGAAGGAAAACAAGAGTCCCTGGTAGATCATACAGCTATGTGAATGCTTCTATTTAAAACTGCCTAGGGCTTCCCCATGGCTCAGTGATGAAAAACCTTCCTGCAATGCAAGAGGCACAGGAAGGGTGGGTTTGATCCCTGGGTGGGGAAGATCCCTTGGAGGAGGAAATGGCTACCCAGTCCAGTATTCTTGCCTGGAGAATCCCATGGACAAAGGAGCCTGGTAGGCTACAGTCCATGGGGTGGCAAAGAGTCAGACATGACTGAGCGTGAGCGTGAGAAAGTAATTCAATATTTTTCCAAAGAATTCTAATATTTTCATTTTTTAGCCTAGCGGAAATGAAGAGTGATATAGAGCAGGTGTCTTATCCTTATTTTAGAGCTGTAGAAATGGAAATACCATGAAAAGAAGAGACGTCTGTCATTTACAAGTAATGACGGGGGAGCCTGGTGGGCTGCCGTCTATGGGGTCGCACAGAGTCGGACACGACTGAAGTGACTTAGCAGCAGCAGTAGCAGTGGCCTATTTTAAATTTCAGATTAACCTAAATGGCATATTTTATTCTACTTTTCTCCTTTATGATTCCACATCCATGTTATTAAAGACTCTTACGTTTCATTTTCTTACAGATCTAATTTATTATCCCATTTACTACTCATTACTGTCCATGATTTATCAGCTCCCTGGAATGCTTGCTTATGTGTTTTTCAGGCTTCTGTAAACTGGCTGCTTTGGTGCCCTCTTCCCACAGCACGCTCCTCTCACTCTGCTTATCTCTTATCATCCTCATCAGGGTTCCATCCTGGGGACCCTTCTGATTCCCACAGAGCCCTTTGCTCATTGCTCAGCTCTCATTTGCTGGCTTCAGGTTTTTGGGTGTTTTACCAGTTGTGTTGCTTCCGTCTGCATGTCTCAGCAAGCTCCAGCATATCAAGGGTATGGATTTCAGATCCTCTGTCAGATGCCCAGAAGAGTATAAACCTGCAGGAGGCAGTGTTTAGAGAGTCTGTTAAATACCACAGAAAAGAAAAGGGAATGATTTTACTTTGGAAAAAGAAGAAATGATGGTTGCGACCATCTGTTTATTTTTTTTTTAATTTTTAAAAATTAATTTGTTTGGAGTACAATTGCTTTTTTTAAATTAATTTTATTGGAGAATGATTGCTTTCCCACCCCCACCCCACCCTATCATGCTGCACAGCATGTGGGATCTTAGTTCCCAGACCAGGGATGGAACCTGCACCCCTTGGCTTTGGAAGCGTGCTGTCTTAACCGCTGGACCACCAGGCAAGTTCCATCTGTTTATTTCTTGAATGGAGTTCTGTCCTTAATTCCAGATAACACTATGAATTTTAGTGTGCTTTAAGATTACCACTGGATTTCCTTCTATTTGTTCCAGCTCCCTTAGGGTAGTCCATAAACATGATCTTGGTAAGTGTTGTCATCAAATGTTAGTAAACAATTTCTGAAAGAACAGAATTTCCCTCTTTAGTAATATGTAGAAGCTATAAACATCCTGGTAATAGCATGATTTGTTTGGGCATTTTATATTTGAGAATAGTTATAACCATTAGGTAAGTGTAGTCCTGTTTTTAAAAATATAACAAAACACATGTGTGTAGTTAACTCTCAGTTATGCGTATGTCGTGTATCCATTGTAGACTGCATCCATCTGCTTTGCTCTAGACAGAGAGAATTTGCAACTGAGTGTATGTGTGTGTCCACATGCGAAAAATATTTTTGGTATTATTTATGGAATTAACAGGGCCTCTCTACTTAATTAGTGGAAAATATTAGGATTATCATAGTAAAATTCCCTGTGTGTTTAGTGTACATGATCATTCAGTAGAAATTGAGTAGGTCCACAGTCATTTAACTCCAGTACTCTTGCCTGGAAAATCCCATGGACGGAGGAGCCTGGTGGGCTGCAGTGCATGGGGTCGCTAAGAGTCAGACATGACTGAGCAACTTCACTTTCACTTTTCACTTTCATGCATTGGAGAAGGAAACGGCAGCCCACTCCAGTGTTCTTGCCTGGAGAATCCCAGGGACGGGGGAGCCTGGTGGGCTGCCATCTATGGGGTCACACAGAGTCGGATGCGACTGAAGTGACTTAGCAGCAGCAGCACAGTCATTTAAATCTTTCCATTTGAAATAATTCATTTCATATACAGATGCCATAGGGTTGTAAATTTGTTGATTAAATTAAGGTTTTTGCATTTTTCTCATGTGTAACAAACTTAGCTACTAAGCAAAAGGGATTTAATGCGTGCAGATGTTATACCACAACAAAGCTGAGTCAGCATTTCATAACTCTTAAAAAGAATTTGTAAAGGAAATGGGCTCACCAAGCTGTGGGTCTATAATATTTTTATTGATGAAGTACACAGGCAATGTACTGGCTTTACTGTTGGAGTCTAATGACTATTGTGAGAAAAATGGGGATATTTGTTAGCAATTCTTGAAGTGGGAGTTAACAGCATTAGTGTAAAATGTAGTGCTCTGCATATTGTGTTGTGAACCTAGAGATTACTAATTAAAAAAAAATAGACTGGGAGCACAGTTGGTGAACCAGGGGATGCCAGTGATGTCCTAGATGAAGCGACAGTCCTCCCTAGCAGAAAGATCAAATGGATCATGGTAATTGGCTGAGGCCCATGGGCCTCTTGAACAAGTCTGTTCTGTTCCGGAAACCAAAAGTGCCCTTTTTTATCTTTGCATACATTTTACTGTCACATCCTCTTCTTCAGACTGTGTGGTCTCTACTTCTTAGGGATTGGAAATCCATGCTGAAGTCACTTTTCATTAGAATTTGCTCATCTGCATTTGTATGAGATGGATGTAGGGATCTTTGGCAGGTTGGCAGGGGAGAGGGGATTGTCATCCCTCTAAAATACCTATTATGAAAAAAAACAGGACAGAATGCAAAGGAAACAGAGGTGGCAGGGAAAAAGGAGCAGAGAAGAGCTGTGAACAATGCTCATTTATTTCAAATAAACATATTTTAAAAAGTGAAAAAAAGAAATAAAAGACTACAAATTAACACCTTCATTTAGAGTAGTTCTGCACCTTGGAGTATTGAAAGGGTTATTGCATTTCTAAAGTAAGCTTATATCCAGAAAGTTGCCTTAGTGACAAAGGAACTCAAGAATTGCATGATAAAAATCATCAAGTAGTTTAAAAATGTTTCATGCCAGGGTGCACTCAACACCCTGACACCGGGCAGAGTAGTAGTGAAGCCCGCCAGGCTGCAGGATAACACTGCTTACCTTCTTTACAGTTGCAACTGTCAGCTTTTCTTCTTGACACAGTGCTATTCTTGTTGTCTTGACTATATCTGAGGACAGACTCTAAGTAAAGGATTTCTGGAATTCCACAGATTCTGGTAAAGAGCTCTTCTTGGGGCCTTGGCAGTTGGATTACAGCATCCTAGGAGGCTCGCACGGGGCCTAGCTCACCAGCCCCTTGGATAATCGGGTAGGGGCCAGCTGGATTTAGGAATCACCTGCAGTGTTTACACTTCTCCCAAGGGGGAAATGGGCCTGGCAGGAAGGAAAAAGGGGCCTGAAAGGGAATGTTGAACAGCTGTTTTCCATCTTCCCTGAAGAAAAAGAAGAGGAAATCGACTTACAGCAGGCATCAAGAGGGATTTATGCTAAATACGGGGAAGTTTTTCTGAATGTTTTAACCTTTAGAATGGATTTATGAAGGAGGCCTTTGAGTTCTTCTCTGTTTAGAAAGGTTTAAGTGAGGTTGTCCAGGAGGGATGTAAGCATTTGTCTTCTGGGGTTCTAATTTTATGACTGCTGCTCATCTGGATTTGAAAATCTTGGAAATTAAAAGTGACTTAATTATGTGAAGGTAGACGATATGGTGAGTTTTAGTGTTTGAAATACAAGTTGTGTATAGTTTCTACTTAGCACTTTTATTTGTTAGAGCAAAGTATTAATATTTGCTAACTGGTTAAGTATTGATCATGCATAAGATTGCTTCAGCGTTTCATTCAGATACACATTACAGTGTCTGAAAGCCCTTCTCCCCTATGCCTAATCTATTTTCTCCTCAAACGGATTACTTTCCTCTACATTTCTTTTTTATTTTAGAAAATCTTTTTTAAAAAGGGCTTGGCAGCAGATTGTGGTGTTGCATTTGGACTTTCAGTAATATCTTTTACATTTCTCTACCCCATTTTTATGGGAGAGTGAGACTGGCAACAGTGGTCACATGAGTGTATGGGGCATTCATTAGCCATGTGGTCAAAACATAGAGGCTGCCCATGTCAGAAAGAGCTCGGAAACTTCACTTATACTCCAGACTTCTTAACAGCAGTATTTTTGGTTAAAAAGAATGGCATGTATAGAAACAGAACGTGAGCTTTGTTTCATTTTTGTTCAGGAAAATAGACTCTAGTAGAATTAATTTGTGGTTGCAGGCCAGTGGTCGTGTTTTTTCACAGTAATAAAATTAGGCAGGACTTAAGATGTAATCATTTTAAAAGCATGTTCATACTGATGCTGCTAAAGGTGTTAGAAAGCAGACTTAGCCAATATTGGGTCAGTGGGTTTGGGGGATGCCAAGAACAGGAGCCCAACAATGTCAATGTCTTAGGCAGCTGAAATGGAATGTTTCCACTTAGTTTTACAGCCCATAGTTTTAAAGCAATTTTGAAATGTTTTTCACAGTTACCTTTCTCAGAGGAAACTGATTTCTTAGAATCACTGAAAAGCCTGCAGAGTTAACCAGTTAAAGTGTCTTTTGCTGTCTCCCTTAGATATGAGGTTGATTTCTTCTTTTTTCCTCTAATTTGAATGTAAGTCTTTCACAAGTTAGAGCATGTTGGTTCTAATGAGAACCCAGGTGAAATAGAGAGCAGAATAATAATTGATCTGTTACTTTTATGCAATAGTTCAGTTTATCATTTCTTAAACTCTAGTGTAAAAATTTAAGATCCACTTCTTTTCTCTTACGGAAACCAGTATTGTTTCCATAAGAGATCCTGTTAATCACATGCTCTGTTAGGGTTCTAAGCTTTTCAGCATGAATAGTTTTTAGATTTACTGTGACTTGCATAGAGTTATTCTAAATAAAATTCAAATTAACAAATGGTATTTGAGTATCTGCTGCAGGAACTTGAAAAATTCAGTTTCACTTCAACTTGTTAAATGTAATCTGGCAAGTTCTAGGGTAAGTTGGGCCACTTTCAATATCTCTTTCTTGGGGAAGAAATGTGTTGGCAGTATTTATACTACTAAATTGCCATAAAATGATAAATCCTGTGCCTAAAGAAGTTGAATGGAGCTAGCAGTGTTCGGGTGGTTATGTAACAGACCCTTCTTTGTGCGCTTACACCTTTTTTTCTTGTTGGTGAAGCCACTGAAGTTTGGTTCAGTGATTGCAAGTTTTAGAAAAGATAAATCTGTGTTACCAGGAATGAATGCTTTGATATATAATTTTTTCCAGTGTACTTTTGAACCTGAGAGTCAGATGAAAGAACGTTCTACTTTAGCGATAGAAATACTGAAAGGATTTAGTCATTCAGCAAGTACTTGCCAGGTACTTCATGTTTGAGGGGACGTCTGGTTGAAGCCAAAGCAGGGCAGCATGCAAAAAAGAAAAAAAAAAAAAAAACATGGTTTCCAGCCTTCAGGAGCTATAAAGTCTGGTTGGAGAAGGATAACTGAGTATGAAACTTTATGAGAACAATTAAGTGTTGAACAGACAAATCCTTGCAACAGGATTGCAGGAAGAAAAATGTCTGTGAAGGTTACGTGGGCGAAGAATACTCAGCAAGGAGGGGAGAATGAACTGGGCCTCAGAGGATTTTATGCCAAAAGGGGGAGGAGAGAAAGCCTTGCACGCATAGCCACCAGCTAAGCAAAGGCGCAGGAAGAGGAGTGAGCTAAGGAGTGGGGTAGCCGCCAGGTCAAGGAGAACTTCTTAGAAAAATCATGCTAATTCCCTTATCTCCTTTCATGACAGTCTCTCTCCTATCTTCTGTACCTTCTTCATGAATTCTTTCCTTGTTTTCCACAAATATTTTTGAAGGCCTGTGTTGCACATAATCATTTGTGCATGACACCATAGGGAAGACAAAGAAGATCTAAGGGGATCTAAGATCCCCGCCTCCCAGAGGCTTATACCTGAGCAGGTGTGATCTGTCTCAGAGCCCTTTTGGATTCAGAGAGGACTGAAACAATAAATGTGAGAAAAGGAGAAAACAAGTATCTTCAAGTAACTCAGTGTGCATGGTATTAGTACTGAGTGTATTAATTAGTGGGCATAGTTAAAGATAGTTATAGATAGATAGCTATAGACATTCTTCCTGATCCCTTTTTAAGACCCAGTTCAGATGCCCCTCAGTGTATCCATCCTTCTTCAACTCAGTTGGAAGTATTGATTTCTATAAATTTCAGTAGTACTTTGTAATTCTCATATAATTCTTTTTCTTTTGGCCTGTAGGATCTTAGCTCCTCAACCAGGGATCAGACCCATGCCCCCTGCAATGGCAGCTCAGAGTCCTAACTACTGGACTATCAGGGAATTTTCTTACTTCCTTTTTCTTTAGTAGTTTGTGTAGATATTTTCTTTGTTTTACCATTTTATAAAAGGGCAGATGCACTTTCTTGGTTGGCATCATCCCTGAATTCCCAAAGAGTATTGAGCAATGCGTGTATGGGGCCATAGGGGAGGCCACTTGTGGATAGAGTTGCTAGGGAATGCTGTTGCTAGATAGTACTGTGCTCTTTGAGAAAGATAGGAGGTTGATGTGGAGCAGGTAGAGGGAACCCTCATAGAGAGTAACAGTGGGAATCGAGGATAAAATACGAGTTGTGCTCAAGCAAGGATGAGCAGTTAAGCATGAAGGGAGAGTTTGTGTGGGGAGGAAGTGAATGCTAAAGTTGAAGACACAGGCCAGAACTAGACTGTGGAAGCTCTTGGAGGAGAAAATTGTTATTTCTGCTGTGGGAAATAGAGGCTCTTGAGTAGGAAAGTGGTTATGATGATGGTGATTTATTTAATTTGGAAGGACCTTGATAGTTTACAAAGATAGTTATTTCATGGGTAATACTGTCGGACTGCATGGGTTTATATCTTGGCCCCTTCACTTTCTGTGTGACCTTGACTGGTAAAGAATCTGCCCGCAATGTGGGAGACCTGGGTTCAATCTCTGGGTTGGGAAAATCCCTTGGAGAAGGGAAAGGCTGCCCACTCCACTATTCTAGCCTGGAAAATTCCATTGACTATACAGTCCATGGGGTTGCAAAGAGTCCGACACTACTGAATGACTTTCACTTTTCTTTTCCTTACTATTCTGCTGTGTCTCGGTTTCCTCAGCTGTGAAAAGGGGACAATATTAGTATCTGTGTGAAGATTGTGGTGAAGATTAAATGAGTTAACCCATGTGAATTACCTAGCGTAGTTCCTAGTATTTGGTGAGCACTATATGTTTATTTTTTATAGCAGCCTTTGGTGTAGATATAATAAAAATTATGATCCCTACTTTAGGAATGGAATGAGGCCTGGAGTGCTGCAGTCCATGGGGTTGCAAAGAGCTGGACACGACTTAGTGAACAACAATTTTAGGAATGAGAACATTGTAGGACTAGGACTGCATATAGTTTATTAGGGCTACTATAACAAAATGCCTCCACTTGAGTGGCTCACACAACAGAAATCTATTGTCTCACAGTTCTGTGAGGCTAGAAGTCCCAAATGCAAGCATCAGCAGGATCGGTTCCTTCCAAGGCCGAGAGAACCAGCTCCATGCCTTTCTCCCGGCTTCTGGTGGTTTCCGTCAGTCTTCAGTGTTCCTTGGCTTGTGGACACTTCACCCTCATCTCACGCTGCATCTTGTCATGGCATTCTCCCTGTTTATGCATTTCTGTCATCAAATTGCCCCTTTTTATAAAGATAACCATCGTATTGGATTAGGAGCCCATCCTACTCCAGTAAGACATCATCTTAACTTAATTATAATTGTTATATCTTAATTATATCTGTGGTTTATTTGGACCTTGTTTCCAAATAAGGTCATATTTTGAGGGTATTAAAACTCCAACACAGGAATTTTTGTAGGACCTAATTCAACCCATTACTAATTTCAAGTTAGATCTTTTGAGTCTACCATACTATGCCATGACATGCCTAAAGGACTGTAGAAAAGAGGAGATCTCTGTGGTTTTACATGGGAAATAAGTAATGAGCTATCCATGGCTCTCCTGTCTCCTCTTTGTCTGGACTTGCACTGTTTCCTGAACAGCAGTGGACACATTGTGCCTGGTTAGCCGTGGATATTTGTGTGCTCCCTAAGTCCTGAAAAGATCTTTTTGCCTTTCTTCTATCTTTCCAGGATGGCACTCTCCATGACTTCTTTCCATTTAGGATTAGAGATAAAGATATTAAGATAAGTTTAGGGACATTGTACTTACACCGGATAATTTCAGTTTTCTCTGTAAATTTGGATGATGTGTCACTGTCCCCAAATATAGGTGATAAAGGAAGAACTGAATACTTTTGAGAAGAGGCAAAAACCTAATGTTTCAGAATAAGGATTTTGCTGAGGAGTTAATTGAAAATGAGTAAGTGAGTAGGTATGCAGCTGTGAGGTAAGATGGAAATTAATGCCTCTGGGCTTCCTAGGTGGTGCCAATGGTAAAGAATCTGCCAGCCAGTGCAGGAGATGTAGGAGATGTGGGTCGATCCCTGGGTTGGGAAGATCCCCTGGAGAAGGGAATGGCAACCCACAGCAGTATTCTTGCCTGGTCAATCCCATGGACAGAGGAGCCTGGGGGACTACAGTCCATTGGGTTGCAAAGAGTCGGACACGACCACACATGCATGCACACAGGTTTTTAGTAGGGTTGAGTTTCCCAAGTCACTGAGAGGTTGAGAACTATTCGAAAACAATAGAAATGACCCATGAAGATTAAAAAGAGTAGAGACAAATAACATTTGCAAGAGATGAACGTGCCAGGAGAGTCACCCCTGGCGAGTCACTGAGGAAACTAAGGTGGCTCCAGGAACGGAAGAGGCTGGTTCCCATCTTGCTTGTGGGTTGGGGAGAATGGCTTTCAGCCTCCATGGAGAGCACAATACAGGATGTATCACTGAAAGAGTCAAAATTACTTCACAGAATCTTTAATTTGGAGCATCTTAGGTGTCATCTCTGCCCCCTGTCCCATTTACCTCAGGAATTGACCTGGCAGATGGTCATCTAGTCTCCACATTCATGTAGGACAGGACATGAGAAGAAGGTCTAAGAAATAAAATCAGTACAAGAGGAGTTTTCTCTGGCATAGATGAAGAGAATTCCTTCAGGTTTGACTAAAAGAAATAGCTCGGTAGAATCCGGCCATGAGCAGAGATGGGGTGAAATGAGTAGGGTGGATATGAGAGGTGTATTCCTAGTTTCGGAGAAGGGAATGGCACCCCACTCCAGTACTCTTGCCTGGAAAATCCCATGGATGGAGGAGCCTGGTAGGCTGAAGTCCATGGGGTCGCTGAAAGTCGGACACGACTGAGTGACTTCACTTTCATTTTTCACTTTCATGCATTGGAGAAGGAAATGGCAACCCACTCCAGTGTTCTTGCCTGGAGAATCCCAGGGACGGGGGAGCCTGGTGGGCTGCCATCTATGGGGTCACACAGAGTCAGACACGACTGAAGTGACTTAGCATTCCTAGTTTAAGAGATACAAAGAATGGGGCTACCACTACCAGAGTAGAATGCTAAAGTCAGGAAAAAATGCAGTAAATGCACCGATATGAGGTTATAGACACCAAGTTAAATGTTCATGACCTGGAACGTACAGACACAAACATTAGATATCTGGCAGTTTCAGGCTCTGAGTTGGGCTATTTCTTACTGGAAAATGTGTTTTGGCCTGTGAATCTGTCACCATCAATTCAGAAATTATTGTCTTATTCTTCACAGCATGCATGGTCTCCACTGTCTAGTAACATATCTCCGCAAAAATTGTTTCTTGACTAGTAATGTTTTATAGACCGAACTATAAAAACTGTTACAAGAAGTTTTTAGCACAAAATAATAGGAATAATGTAGGTGTGAAAGGAAGAATAATTCATTAGAAAGCACCCTTATTCTTTTGACATCTCTGCATAAAAGAAATGTTGGCAGTACAGAGGATTTTTTAAAAAAATTTCCAGTAGCATCGACATATATACACTATCATGTGTAAAATAGATAGCCAGTGGGAAGCTGCTGTATAGCACAGGGAGCTCAGCCTGGTGCCCTGTGATGACCTAGAGGAGTGGGGTGGAAGGGAGACTCAAGAGGAAAAGAATATATATATATATATAATTAATGCTCATTCACATTGTTGTAGGGCAGAAACCAACACATTACAGAGCAATTGTCCTCCAATTTAAAATAAAATATCCAAATAATAGCAATAATAAAGCCTTTATAACAAACCATTATGTTATGATGATAATCTTTGGGAATGTGGTTAAAAGAAGGGACATGAAGGAAATTACTTTAAATTTCAAAACAGAAGATCCTCAGTGAAAGTCTTAGCATATGCAGTCATCGTGCATGAAGCAGGCCTGGCTGGTCTGAGCTTGAGGAGAAAGGGGAGCGGCAGAATGTCTAATCCCATGCAAAAGGGGCTGAAAGTTTTGAGGTGACATTTAGGAGAAAACTCTGAGGAAACCCATGAAAACCACTCGTGGAATGCTGGGAAACAGCAGGGAATCCTCAGGGAGTGGACTGTGGTCAGAGGCAGGCCAGGCACGTTGACCAGGACATGGTGGGCTTGGGGGTACGGGAGCCAACCACAGTCAAGGGTATACGTGGGGCTTTGCCTGAGTGAGGGTTGGAAGGGCACTGGGCAGAGGGCAGCTCTCAGTCAACTCTGTCATTAATAATCACACTCAGCAGTCTTCTAAGGTTCAGGCATTGTAATACATTTTACCTCCAAAAGTTATACTCAAAAGATCTTTATTTCTTCTTTTTATGTAGCTGTATTCATATAGTTATCTAACTATATGTTTAGTTATCTCTGAGTATTTAGAGCTTTGCATCTTAAACACGTTTATTAAATTCATCAATTCCATAAATATTTTCTGTTTCTTAAGTGCTGGGCATGCTTAGGTGGTGGGGATATAGCAAAAAGCAGCAAAGTGCCCTCATGGAGCTTACATTCTAGAGGGGGAAGCCAGGCACACACAAAAAATAAGTAGGTTGTATAGTAATTAGAGAGTTATAAGTGCCATGAAGGAAAATACAACCCAGAAGGGAGTTTAGGGAGTGATGGTGGTTAAACGTGGTAAGGATATAACTTAGATGAGATGGTCACATCTGGCCTCACTGAGAAAGTGACATTTGAGCAAATACTTGAAGTGAGGAAGCAAGCCATGTAGACGTCTGGGGGAGGAACAAGCACACGGGCACTGGGGACAGAGCACCCACATGTGTATGAGGATAGCAAGGAGGCCATGTGACTGGGAGGGGAAAGAGGGGGAGAGTTGTAGGAGGTGGAGACTCCACATAAAGACTTGAGAACTATTGGTGGTACCTGGGGACTTCCCAGGTAATGCAGCGGTAGGGAATCCTCCTGCCAATGGAGGAGATCCAGGAGATGCAAGTTCAGTCCCTGGGTCGGGCAGATCCCCTGTAGGAGGAAATGACAACCCACTCCAGTATTCCTGCCTGGCAAATCCCACAGTCATAGGAGCCTGGCAGACTACAATCCACGGGTTCTTGAAGAGTCAGACATGACTTGCACGACTGAGCAAGCATGCACGTTGGTACTTTGGTGCTGACTCTGAATGAGATGGGAAACCTTTGGAGGGTTTTAAACAGAGTGGTGACATAATCTGAGTTATGGTTGAACAGGTCAGCTCTGGCTCCTGTGTCGAGAATGACCACTCTAGGTGAGGGCAAAGACGGAGATTAGTTTGGAAGCTATTGCAGTGATTTGGGCAAGACATGATGTGGCTTAGGCTGTTATGGTGGTGGTGAAAGTGGCTGGATTCTGGATGTATTTTGAGAATGGAACCAACAGAATTTGCTGATGGTTTGAATATGGAGACAAAGCAGGGAAGGGAAAAAAGGGAGTTTGGGCCTGAATTTCTGGCAGGATTGATTGCCAGTAACTGAGACTGAGATGGGGAAGTCTGAGACAGCAGTGCCTGCGTCTTTGGGTTAATTACATCTCTGTATCTTTGTTCTACAAACCAAGTCTGTGGTATTCTGAGTTTTGATTATGATTCATAGGAGGACATTTGGAAAGTACTCAGGGATTTTAATGCCAAGGAACTATGATTCGTTAGACAAAAATGAGAATGAGAACAAAAGTACACATAAAAATGTTTGAGAATGTGAAGACGGCAAAAAAAAAAAAAAGTAGAAGATTAAAAAATGGAAGAATGCTTAAATATAAGTAAGAGATGAAAAGGAACTGTGTATAGTGTTAAAAGCATCACTGCATACCTGCCATCCAATAAATGACATTTTAATTTTAAACAAATGAACTGAAATTGTATGTTTAGTGCCAGCAAATTACTTCCTAGAGAAAATCTTCTAAGCTTTTCCACCTAACATTATGTATTTCATTTTTAGACAATGTCTAAGGCTTTTAAGTTGTTTAATCCTAAGTCCAGTATTCTGCTGTGTCCTTTACTTCAATAGCAACATCCTTGGACACAATCATATTGAGGGGTTTAAAGTAGAACAATATCAGAAGTTAAGTAAGGAGAAAGAGTTGGTGAAAAGTATCATGACATTTTCTTATGTAATGGGACAAAGTGCTATAGCAAGACTTTCAGAATTCTAACAGAAATTTCCATCATTGAACTAAAAAGGAGGTCAGGGAGTTCCCTAGGACCACGGTTGGGCTCAGTGATTCACTAGAAGGACTCAAAAAGCTGTTACAGTTGTGGTTATAGTTTAACACAGCTGAAGGATAGAGACTGAAATCAGCGAAGAGAAAAGGTGCACGGGGTGAAGTCTGGGAGGAACCGGGCACAGGCTTCCACTGTCCTCTGCTAATGAAGTTCCACTCCTGGCACGAATCTGTGACAACCCTCACAAAGAGTTGCCAGCCAGGGGAGCTCACTTGAGCCTTGGCGGTCAGGGATTTTTATTGGGGTTCAGTCTTGGAAGCATGTAGCGCCTGCATGACTGACTGTAGCTATTCAGATTTTGGTCCCCCAGAGCAAAGACAGTTCATTGTGAATCCCATTGTTAGTATAAACTGTCCCATCTTAATAGTACCACATGGCCCAAGGCCTCAGACACCCCAAAATCCTCTTATCACATAGAATATAATGAGAGCTCAGAACTCATCTCCCATGAACCAGACATGGGCCAGTCCTTTCTTAGAAATGTGTAGGATTTGAGTTAACCCTTTCCTGCAATGGCACCCCAGGAGAAGGCAATGGCACCCCACTCCAGTACTCTTGCCTGGAAAATCCCATGGACAGAAGAGCCTGGAAGGCTGCAGTCCATGGGGTCGCTGAGGGTCGGACACAACTGAGCGACTTCACTTTCACTTTTCACTTTCATGCATTGGAGAAGGAAATGGCAACCCACTCCAGTACTATTGCCTGGAAAATCCCATGGATGGAGGAGCCTGGTAGGCTGAGTCCATGGGGTAGATGAGGGTCGGACACGACTGAGCAACTTCACTTTCACTTTCACTTTCCTGCATAGCTAGGTAGGGCCTTGAACATGGTATTAGTGCTTCCTAGAGTCATTATTATTAGAGGGTAAATTTATGCTATAAGGACATATTCTAAATATGCATAGTTTTAGGTAAATAGGTAAATGAATGAACCAGAGTAGATTATGTATGAGAAGTTAAATGTATTTTGTGGTACTTTGCCTGAGAAATATATAATTGTTGTCATGACTTATTCCTCAGAAGTTTGCAGATACTGGGCTAGAAAAATAGAGGCATTGACCTCCAAGTATGTGGTATTGATTGGAGTCAGGAAAGAGGTAGAAAGGAGAGAGGGTAGCCTGGAAGTTGATGTTGAGGCAGAAGAATTAACTCATGCAACTCATGCAGCTACGGAAGCTGATTGTCTGCAAGCTAGAACCCGGGAAAGGTTGATGATACAAGTTCCAGTCTAAGGGCAGGAGGAGATGATGTCCGTGCTCATCAGTAAGGCAGAGAGAAAGGGAGGGAGTGGGAGGGAAGAGGGGATTTCTCCCTTCCTCTGACTTTTTGTTCTATTCAGATCCTCACTGAATTGAACAAGACTCACCTACATTTGAAACAGCAATCTGCTTTACTCAGTCTACCACTTCTAATGCTAATCTCTTCAGGAAACCTTTCACAGACACAACCAGAAATAACATTTCATCAAATATCTGAGCACTGTATGGCTGCAGTCAGGTTGACGTATAAAAGTAATCATCACAGGTGCTAAGAAAGGAAGTCATATAGCTCAAAAATCAAAGGAGGAGATTTGGTTACAGAATTAAAGATACTTATGTCCACAAATTCAAAGAATTACATTGCTAACTGAAAATTAATATATAATGCCATTTATGACTTCCCTGGTGGCTCAGACAGTAAAGCGTCTGCCTACAATGTGGGAGACCTGGGTTCAATCACTGGGTTGGGAAGATCTGCTGGAGAAGGAAATGGCAGCCCACTCCAGTACTATTGCTGGAAAATCCTGTGGACGGAGGAGCCTGGTAGGCTACAGTCCATGGGGTTGCAAAGAGTCGGACACGACTGAGCAACTTCACTTTCTTTCACTTTCATGGGAAGTAGAAAATGTATTTCGATCAAACATAAGATTTAAAAATTTTAAGTTCAGAAGTAAGTTTTTCATCTTTAAACTTCAAAACTGTTGTTTCTATGTTTAGGATATTTTTCTGACTGGGTGAGCACATATACAATCAGAATGGTTATCTCTCTCTCTGTATAAAATTTGGTTGCCGAAGAAATAGTATTAAATGTAGAAACTTCTTTTCTCCTCACATGTGTTCAGTTACTTGGAATGTGTAGCCTCAAAGTTATAAATGTGCCATTGAGCAGGAAGAAAGACCAACTTCTTGGCATCAAATACTTTATATTTGTCAAAATATCTGATATTTGTAGGCTTTTGAAGACTCTACAAGGTTATGAATACATGGTGCATTGTACCTGTTTTAAAAATAACCTTCTGTGAGTGATGGTTTGTGAGCACTTCCTCCTGGTGTCATAGCACGCTCTCTCTCTTGTGGACTGACCTTGGTGTTCTTATTGGCAAGATGATGACAACTGCTAGCGTTTGTGGAACACTTTCTAAATCCCAGTGACCCTTTTAGTGCTTGAAGCTAATTTAAGATCACAGAAACCCTGTGAGGAATGTATTATTTTACCCATTTTACAGAGGAGGAAACAGGAACATCGCTAAGGATGTGGTGGTGCTGGGATTCAAACTCTTTAAGTCTGGCTCCCGCTTGTGCCCTCAATCACTAATCGGGTTCTGAGGTGAATGATGAGAACTAGCATTTCGGGGGAACCCTTACCAGAAAGTGTTAATTACTTTATAGGTGTTATGTCGTTTAATCTCCCAACCAGCCTGTGAGACAAATACCATTGTCCTCTTCATTTTAAATAAGGGATTTGGTTTAGCTTGTCCACAGTCACACAGTGGTGAAAAAAGCCACTCTGACCCCTGGGCCAGCCTTCTTAACTGCCTCAGCAGTCTGCCCTTATGAATCTGTGGCAGGAAGAAAATTTTTCCTTTACTTTTCATGGACATTTCCTGGTTTAAATTAACTGTTATTTGAAACTGTATGAGGTTATATTTAGCTCTTGGCTTCATTATCTTTATTCATTTTCTTTACATGCTTTATGCTTTTAGTCAGTTATGCCAGAAAATAGTATTTTCATGTTTAAAGCTATTGCTGAGAAAGTCACAGCTAGTTTTTGAAACTCTTCTAGAAAAATCTTTGATTACGAAAAATTTTGAAAACAAAAAAGATTGCTAATTTTCTTTGGGGCCAGGTACAATAAGTTAAATAAATTGCTTTGGACTAAGGGAGAAATTTTACCTTGTAGCCTCATGCCTAATATAGTTTCTAGGTTTATAGCTGCTCAATACATAGCTGAATTAATGAATAAATACAAGAAAGTCTTACTCCCAGTATAGGTAGGGAATTGGTATTCCAATTCTGGAAAACAATACAGTGGAAAACTTAAAATACGTAAGCTACCACTTTTTAAAAGATTCAGAATGCCAAAAAAGAAATACACTTAATTATACTAAGATCTGCTGAAGAAGGGATAGGCTACCCACTTCAGTATTCTTGGGCCTCCCTGGTGACTCATCTGGTAAAGAATCCACCTGCAATGCAGGAGACCTGGGTTCGATTCCTGAGTTGGGAAGATCCCCTGAAGAAGGGAAAGGCTACCTACTCCAGTATTCTGGCCTGGAGAATTCCATGGACTGTATAGTCCATGGAGTCACAAAGAGTTGGACATGACTGAGCGACTTTCACTTTCATACTCAGCATTAGATTGTTCTGAAAATAATGTAAGAATAAAAAATTCTGAAAATAGGATTTTGTCATCCAATGTCATCATTAAGAAAATCCATTAAAACTGTAACAAGTACCAATCAGAAGATATCCAACTGTTACACTGCTAGATAAACTAGAATTTACTTATAGCTTGTCTTAGAAAGTATAAAACCATTTCATTTTCTCTTTGAGCATTTTTGCGGGCAAAATTCAGTACTCTAGTAGTCTCATCAGTGACGTTGTAGATACTTCTCTCCCCCTACTCTCTGTCCTGTTCTCTGTTTGCCTCCATGAAAATTTTACTTCCTCTCTGCTTTCTGTAGGACAACCACTCTCTCAAAAGAAGAATCTTAATGGTTTTTAGTTTTGTAGAAATGTGTAGCAGGCAAAACTCTCCGCCTGAATTATACCGTCAGTTTGATAGCCACTAAATTACTCAAACAAAAGTCTGTGGTGCATGCGAGATGGAGATTTCAGATTTGACACCAGAAAATATGTATGATCATTTAAAAATATAATCTAGCTTAATTCTTCTTCTTATATAAAGAAGTTATACAGTTACTATTGTTGATGCTGCAAAGATGTGAACTTCAGAGAAAATGTGGAATGAGAAAATGTGGAATCTTTTAAACAACTCTCCTAGAGACACATGGAAATTTTCTTTGACTGTGCAGGGCTGCACTTAACTTACAGACCTAACCTAAAGTTTCTCCAGCGTTGAGTGTGAAGGGGGTGAACACCATTATTATACACAGTGTGGTTTTGCCGTGTGGGTTCAGGGTTATGATTACTCCCTCAGTAGTTTGTGTAAATTCTTGGGGTTCTGCATGTTATAATTTCATATTGTGGACTTTTGTTTGGAAATGACTTTTTGGGGAGATATATTTCATTTCACCCTTAAGTAAGGAAACAGTAAGCCATCAGTAAAAAAAAGAACTTTCATTTTGATTAAGAGTGCTTGGTTTTTAAATTTTTCTTTTTTGGCTGAGTCCATAGGCTTTACACATCAGGGAGTATAATTTTAGGGAATGATTGTATGGTACCAAAACCATATGTTTTCTTAGCGTTTGATATATTTAAGAATAATATTAGATTTATTTCACTACAAAAGTCTACCAAGGACCTATAAGGTTTTATTTTGATATTGAGGAAAAATAATTTTTAAAATTATCCTAATGATGCATTTAATAAAATTGAAATAGAAAAGCGAGGAGAACTTTAAATATATATATATTCTACTTAAAACATATGGAAACGGTGCAGTAGTATGTGTGAGACCACGGCAAGATGTTTCTCAAATACTTGGAAATAGGTTTCTTTGAGAGTCAAACCCTAAAATAGATCAGAGAAGGAAATATATAGCTCTACTGGGAGATATTAGTGCTCTCAGACCATTGGGTTTGCCTAAAACCTGACTGGAGGCCTAAACAGGAAGGGAACTTGGGTTTCATTGGAAGCGTGAAGAAGAAGGAGCTGTAGCTGTAGACTTCTGCAAGGTCCACGTGTTTACCAGGGCATAAGGTACAATGTCAGGGGCATTCAGTTGTCTGGTTTACTAGACTGTTTTAGTCCTTCATCAGTAAGGGCACCTCCAGTTCTAGTGTGGGAGGGTCAGCTATCCTTGACATATATTTGGTTGGCCAAAAAGTTTGTTCGGCTTACAAGACAACCCAAACGAACTTTTTGGCCAACACAGTATTAACTATTGGGCCTGTCCATTGGGTTGGGCAAACTAGAATGGTTACTGTTGATCTGAGCTTGGTGTGGAGGTGGTACAGGAGGTCTGGGGAGGGGTTGGTGGTGCACATTTACTCTTCTTTCCTAAATAACATTCAGTTCAGTTCAGTCACTCAGTCGTGTCCAACTCTTTGCGACCCCATGAATTGCAGCACGCCAGGCCTCCCTGTCCATCACCAACTCCCGGAATTCACTCAAACTCACATCCATCAAATCAGTGATGCCATCCAGCCATCTCATCCTCTGTTGTCCCCTTCTCTTCCTGCCCCCAATCCCTCCCAGCATCAGTCTTTTCCAATGAGTCAACTCTTCGCATGAGGTGGCCAAAGTACTGGAGTTTCAGCTTTAGCATCAGTCCTTCCAAAGAACACCCAGGACTGATCTCCTTCAGAATGGACTGGTTGGATCTCCTTGCAGTCCAAGGGACTCTCAAGAGTCTTCTCCAACACTACAGTTCAAAAGCATCAATTCTTTGGCGCTCAGCCTTCTTCACAGTCCAACTCTCACATCCATACAGGACCACTGGAAAAACCATAGCCTTGACTAGATGGACCTTTGTTGGCAAAGTAATGTCTCTGCTTTTGAATATGCTAACTAGGTTGGTCATAAGTTTCCTTCCAAGGAGTAAGCGTCTTTTAATTTCATGGCTGCAATCACCCTATTACAATTCATTTTTTAGCATTTATTTTTAGTGGTATCCCAGGGGCATTTGTGACAGGGGCTGACAATGCAGACTCCATTCAAGTGCAGTTGTGGTGGTATTCTTGACCGTTTGAATTGCTCCAAGCCCAGGGCCCTTCCCACTGCCTTGGTTCTGATTCCTTATACACCAGGCAATTATCTAATACTTCTGCTTCCTGTGTATTTTTCTAATGAAGCCAGAAAATATTTCCCAGTCTTCTTGATCATTGTATTTCTGAAAAATGAATGCACTGACATTTATATATGCTGAGGGAGGAGGAATTTAGTTTTATTATCATAACATCAGCTGCCATCTCCTAGGATGATCAGCTGAGATGATAATCTGAGCCAAGACCAGACCCTGGACTGAGGTGAAATCATTAACTCTGGCAATGGCAGTAGATATCCTCCAAGTACTCATGTACTCCTTTCACGATATAAACCTGTTACTAGGAAATAGCTCCCCAACCAGAGATTGTTTTTCCCAGCACTATGCCTTTCCTTCCAAAGAATACAGTAATAAGCAGTCACTTTTTGTACACCGAAAGTAATTAACTGGCCTTGGAAAGCAATCAAACTCAGTTAATAGTTCATTTAATGTTTATGCTTTTCTTTGGGGGCAAAACCCCCCAAAAAATTTTGAAAAATGTCAAGGATTATATGCTTTCCTTTCCAATGAGCGTTGAGCTTACTATGAATGATGCCTTAAAGAATCGGGAGCCTTGAGTTCTAGTTTCAGCTAAGTCTCTTAACATGTGGCATGACCTTGCCCTAGTCAGTTGACATCTCTAGTTCTCATTCTTTTACTTATGATATTTAATTTTTTTCAAATAAAATATTTTATGGGTCAGTTCAGTTCAGTTCAGTCGCTCAGTCATGTCCGACTCTTTGCGACCCCATGAATCGCAGCACGCCAGGCCTCCCTGTCCATCACCAACTCCAGGAGTTCACTCAAACTCAAGTCCATCGAGTCGGTGATGCCATCCAGCCATCTCATCCTCTGTCGTCCCCTTCTCCTCCTGCCCCCAATCCCTCCCAGCATCAGGGTCTTTTCCAGTGAGTCAACTCTTCGTGTGAGGTGGCCAAACTACTGGAGTTTCAGCTTTAGTATCATTAGGTTAATATAATTCTGCATGTCTGAAACGTCTTCCTTTTTGTTAAAAATAACAAATATTTATGGAGCTCTTATTTCATGTCAGGTTTTATGCTAAGTGCATTATATAATATTTATTTGCCTCAGGAAGTTGGGACCATTTTATGAATGAGAGAATGGGGGTTCTGAGAGCCGAAGTCAGTTGATCAAAACCAGTAGACAACAGAGCTGGAACTTATACACAAGTCTGCCCAACTCCATGCCCATAATGTTAATTAGTGCTGTGCTTCTTAGACTTGGCACATATTTTAAGGGGTTTTTAAATCCATCTTAATTTGGGACATGGTTTACTTTCTATAGGGTGATTTCTTACTTCCATCTTTATACTTTCTATATTTCTGAAACCAGAGGAACTGAAAGAACTTTTGTACTACTCTGTGTTTCGTTTATAAATCACCCCAGACTGTTTGGAAACCCACTTCATTTTTGAAACCCAGCGTGCTGGTATAGTTTTCAATTCTGTTCCTTCTCGGTATGTGCTTTCTGTGCTTTCTTTGTGTAAGGACGACAAAAATGGAAACTTTTAATGTTATTGAATGTTAAACATTTGGCTAAAGGAGAGAACTTTGGTTTATGCCTTAGGAGATTCAGGTTTATTTCTGTCTCTAGATATTTATGCTGAGATATTGTGAGAGTAACTCTTAGTACTGTTTTGCCATGTTATTAAATATGTGAAGAGCATTTCACACAAAATCGCTGTGTGTCAGCAATCATAGTATCTGCAGTGGATTGTTGGAACCAGAATTAAAGCAAAATAACTTTAGGCTTATTGTTGCTCTGTGTGGACCTACTTAAGATAATTGGAATTCGGGCGGTTTGTTAAATCCTTTTTACGTTATTTGACTTGGCCTTAGCATAATGCCAGTTGGACGGCTGCAGATATATGTAGTGCATACAAGCAGATAAATGATTATATTTCTGTCTGAATTATCTCAACTGTACTGTATTCATTGATTAGGTCTAAAATTAGGAATGTTTTGCTCTCTGATCTGTGTCGAGTGAGATGAAAGAATGGGAAGGAAAACTGAATTAGGAGAGAGAGTTGGTGGAAGAGAAGAGGAAAGAAAGGCTGTTGGGGAAAATGAGGCTAAAAAGCGTCATTCAGAACCATTCTGAGAACTGAATTATGAGTAAACTGTGCACTACTCATAGGCAGCCTCTGAGCAGAGCTCACGATTTTGCCATTTTGAGGGTGCCTTGCTCCTGAACTGGGCCAAGGGCAGCTTAAAGATGTAAGGGAACTGGCGGTTGTTTTGTGTTAAAGAGATGGGGAGAGTCACGGTTGGTCATTTTGGTAAACTCTTTAGCCTTTAATAACCATTGTTTCACTCAGCATTTTCAGCATCTTCCAAACTTTGGTCATTCAGGCACCACCTTCAACGGTTTTTGCCTTATCCATTTGCTTTTCTTTTAAACTTACTTTTAAACTTAAATGTATTTTAAACAGGAACTTTATGTGTCTGTTGAAATCTGGTTTGATATGATAGTTATAGCTTTTCCTAATGTGCACTGAAATAAGTACATGAAGTTAGCATAAAGCCTAGACACCAGTGTCCACCTAAAATTACCTTGAGAAATGCTCCTTTCATCTAATTCCAGCTCTTCCCTTGGCAAAGAGGGTACACAGAACACTGAGGGTAGATGGTTAAAGGGAAACCCAAAACCTGGATATAGGGGCTTTTCAATAAAAACCTAGACAGATTTAAGATGGTAGATGAGAACTAGGTCTCCCTTTGGGTTACCAGCCTAAAGACTTTAGTTAAGTTTCATTTCTTCTTTCTTTTTTTTGGTAAACTACTGAATGTTTTTTAGGCTACAGGAGTGTCTAGGCCTCATGAGTATTTTTCTGTATTTGTTTCCTCGCAGAAACTGTATCTCGAAAATTCTGAACTTGCTTTAGCTTCAAGTAAGGAGGAGTAAGATTTCTCCTTGCTCATTTTAGTGATAAGATCCCCTCTATCACTTCCTAAGCCCAGAAGTTCAGTGTCTGTGACCTGCCTTGTACATGCCAGGCACACACTGCTAACCCCTGTGATGCAAAAAGGAAGCTGTGGTCCCCTCTTTGGTGAGGTCTGGCATAAACAGCTGAAACAGTCCCATGTAATACAGACGTCAGCCGGATACAGGAGATGCTAACTCTTTGGGTAGATCAGCAAGGCCTTCAGAGCTGGCTGCGTGTATGCCGTAAGGAGAGCAGCACAGTTTGTGCCCCTGTGAGTGTCATAGTCTTTTCTCCTCCGTCTTCGTAGATGATCGTTTAGCAGAATTTCTGTGGGTTGTACCCTGGCCCACATGTATTCCAACAGGAATGTTTTCAATGTGTGGTAACTCAAGCCTTGCTGCCCTGACACCTCCACATGAATTCGAAGCAATAACTAGGGAACCTTCAGTAACAGTTGGCATATTGAGATGGCATCATTCCCAAAACAACATCTTAATGAGGTCTGTGCTTCAGGAGCAACGCTTCTAGTTTAAATATACTCGGGCATGTCCTATGTAACTGGAAGCCATGTGGCAGAAGTGGCTGTGATCACAGCGTGGTTCAGTCCTGCATTGGGAAGGTCTCATTGGAGCAGCTTCTCTAACCTCAGCGACTCCAGACCTGGGTAGGAGGGTGCTGTACATAAGGCAGGAGAAAGAGAATGTAACAAATCAGGGACTTCTCAGAGATTAAGACTCTGCCTTCCAATGCAGGGGGTGTGGGTTTGATCCCTGGTTGGGGAACTAAGATCCCACATGCTGCAGGGTGCAGCCAAAAATTTAAAAATACAACTTTTTTTTTCTTAGAAAAAGAGAAAGTAAGATAATAAAACATATCAACCTTAGCCCCTTTTAGGGAATGTGTGTATAGAAGAACCCTCCTGCAAGTGCAGGAGACATGAGAGACCCAGGTTCAATCCCTGGATCGGGAGTATCCCCTGGAGAAGGGCACAGCAAGCCACTTCAATATTCTTGCCTGTAGATTCCCATGGACAGAGGAGCCTGGTGGGCTACAGTCCATGGGGTCGCAAAGAGTCAGACATGACTGAAGCAACTTAGCATGTACAAAATCTGAGATACAGATTCTAGTCTTCACAGAGCTTCCAACCCATCCCTCCAAACCCCACGCCACCTGCTTACCCACCTAGAACCTGAGCTGCACATTTAAAAACCAGTAGTTCAGAGAAGATTCTCAGTTCTATCTATGTAGAGGTCAGTTAAAGGAGAAACCTCCAAGCCATCCTCACCCTGGGATGCTAATTGCTAATTAAGTGCTAATTGCATTGATGGCCCCATCCAGTTTTAGACCTTTGGGGATTTAATAATGCAGGCTTGTTTTTTTAATTAGCACACTTGTTCTCTTCAAGAGCGGAAAATAAACTCCAGGGTGAGGGTGGTGGGGAGTGAGCTTTCAGACCAAGCCACGTCTCTTGTGTTACCAGAGACCACACCCCTCCTCAGACATAACCACCGAAGACTTGTTTCTTTTGGCCAGCTCTCTGACCTTGAAGGATCCAGCCAGCCGCCTTGAAGATTTGGGTGCTAGACATAATACGGGTAGAGTCCAAGAGTTATTTCTATTTTATATATTTTATGTAGCTTGGCTATATTCATTTTGTATTCGTTAGAAGTTCTGTTCTTGAAGTAAGTCTAAAATACTTAACACACACACTGCCACTGACTTTTTTTATATATAGGCTAAAGCACATTCAGAAATATAAAGAATACTAGAATTTATGGCAGCATCCGCAAATGATGCTGTGTTGTATCACTTGGACACAGACCAAGTTAAGAGTATGGATTGTTCTCCACTGTGTGTTAAACCCTTGGTTTTCTTTCTTCTGAATGTGATGAGGCAGATTTTCCTTGGAAAAATGGTTTGCGTTCAGCTGGGGAGATTGATTTTTTTCCCCATCAGTTTCTCCCTTTAATAATTGAAAACTACTGTTCATTATTTACATAAAACTGTCTTTTTCTGGTCTGCTTTCCATAACCTTTCCCCTCTGAAGAATTTTAAGAATTCCCTGACTTGCCTCTGGGGGATTTTATGCCTGCTTTATCCCAGATGTGGGACATAGACCAGGCTGAGGGGTTTCTTTTTTTAATGTTCCTACTTTGAAAGACATTCTTTAACTAGTGAGCAAAGCTGCCACTGAAGAAAAGGATTTTCAAGAAAGTTAAGCAGTTTAAGAAAAGATGTGAGCTTGGTTTAAATGTCTGACTTAACTGAATGACACCAAAATCCTGAGTGCGAACTAAAAAAAGTAGACAGTAGTTTCAAATAATAATGGGAAAATGCACACGCATTCTTTCAGCCTTTTAAGTTTGGAATTGTATTTTCTGAATGAAGGCATGTCAGTCTCCAGTCCCAGCAGCCCCGTGTCTGATCTTGCCTTGCATGCCTGCTGATGTCATCTCAGGGAGCGCACGGGCTTAGCAGATGTTTACCCTACTTCTGTTAGTTCTGTCCCCACCTTCTGCTGACACAAAGAGGATATTCAGCCTTACTCATAATATTTTGTCTGCTCACATTCATATAGATGTATTGATCCTAATCCCTCATTCAGAATGGAGAATGTTAGAAGGAGGGGAGAACTTAAGAGTGCAGGAGGCTGTATTAAGACAGGATTTTCTTATTTTTTTCCTAACGTCCATTCAGATTCCCAGACATTTCACCATCAGCTTTTGGTTATTGTAGCCTTCATAGTAATGTCAAAAAATACCAAAAAATTGAAACGCTTTTGTGTGATAAAATGTGAGAAGAATGCCAGCTAGGGTTTTTCTTCTCTACTCTAGCAAATATTACACCATTTTCCCAAGTCCAAAGTTCTGTTTTCCATGATGAATATATCTGATGTATCCTGTGTAATTAAATTATTAGGTTTTGGTTTCTTTCTAGTTCAAATTTTTGTTGCATTTTTGAAATATCTGAAAATTCTTAAGCTTAATTTTCATAGTATGCAAAGTGGCTGCCTACCGTATATTTCCTGCTTCACCACGGTCCCCTGGCTGACATAACCTCCTCTCCTTTTTATTCTCCTGTAGGATCTTTCGAAGATGGTTTGGCTGCCTTGGAGATTTGGAGATCTGATGCCACGATGAGGACTCACACACGGGGGGCTCCCAGTGTGTTTTTCATATGTTTGTTTTGCTTCGTGTCAGCCTGCGTCACTGACGAGAATCCAGAAGTCATGATCCCCTTCACCAATGCCAACTATGACAGCCACCCAATGCTGTACTTCTCTAGAGCGGAGGTGGCCGAGCTCCAGCTGAGGGCCGCCAGCTCCCACGAGCACATTGCTGCCCGGCTCACTGAGGCCGTGAACACCATGCTGTCCAGCCCCTTGGAGTACCTCCCTCCTTGGGATCCCAAGGAATACAGCGCCCGCTGGAATGAGATTTACGGCAACAACCTGGGGGCCTTAGCAATGTTCTGTGTGCTGTATCCTGAGAACATGGAAGCCCGAGATATGGCCAAAGACTACATGGAGAGGATGGCAGCTCAGCCTAGTTGGTAGATTTTTGTCTTTTTCTTCTTACTGTATTAACTCTGTGATTTAAGGAATGAATTCATAGGGACATGAAATCTCAGAAGCCAGATTTTCATATACTGTGTATGTGTGTGTGATTGAGGGGGAAAGATTGCTTGTTATTTATGTTGTCAGTGGCTTCTGAATGGTCTCTAGTTTCGAAGACCTAGTAACTTCCAAGTTTAAAGTTAGAAGAAAAATATTTATGGATACAATCTAACCAAAGAAAAAGTAATTTGCTGCCTTGAGTAAACAGTATCATCTTGATTGTTGAGATTTCTTTCCCCCTTGTTTAACACACTTGTATTACTATCATCAGGTCTTAGGTTCTGACCGACCCCCAAGTGATTAAAACCTTTTGCCAGCAAGAGATTTCCTCCAATTAAGATTTCTTTCCATTTTAGGACAATTAGGAGCTTGAAGAGCTAAAAGTAAATGTGATAGGATTAACTGACAATTTATAAACAAGATCTTATCCAATAACCAGCAATTTGCCCAAACCTGTATGAAAACCAAAGTTGTAGTATAATTTATGTGAGGAATTCTAATTATGTAATAATTTACTTTCAGAAGTTCAAAATTTGAGAACAAACTTCCTGTCACTTCTTGATTAGCTTAAATTTATTTGTTTATAATTGATGTGCTTACCTGATTCCAAAAGGTATGGGATGAATTAATTAGAGATTCTGTGGGTATTCTTATTTAAACTGTGTTTTAATACATAGTCAAAGACCAATTACATTAAAACAATTGCAAACTATATGAAATATCCTTTTAAAATTACATAGGCTGTTAATTGTCCTAGGGTTAGAAAGAGCTCATTTTTAAATGATTAGAAAAATCAGTGAATGCATTTAATGTTGTAGGGAGTTACATCTCCCATATCATAGGGGTGAAGAATGGTAGCTTGCAAGCTTCCTGAATTCCGCCAATACAGTAAATAAATGTAATTCTTCCTAAATTTCTGCAATATTATAAAGAATGTTGTTTGCTTATAGAGTTTGAAGGATTTCCTGAAATTTCTTACTGAAAAAGATTATAGAAGCATTGGTATTACATTCATATCAGAGCTTATTTTTAAGGCTTATTGTTAGGTATGTATAATCATTTTGAAGCTTACAATATTTTAGATTGAAAAGAAGCTTTTTATTTGGATTGTTTCAGAGCTGATCCATATATGCCATAGTTTCTGTTCTTGATTAACTCATTCTATTCCTGACTCCAAGAAAGAACATAAAAGATGTATGACTTCAGTTTTTATTTGCCAACCATACCTCAGTAAAGCTTGCAAAATTTTTTTGAATAATAAAACAATGATGTATGAAAATTGGATATTTGAACTATAAATTTCTGTTAGCAGATATCACAGTTACTTGACATTGTACAGTTAGTTAAAAATGGCAGCCATGTTCATAGTATTTGAGGAAAAAATCTTTTTTGTCTATAAAGGTAAAGTCCTTTTTGTTTTAGATAGATAAGTGAAATTTGACAGATTAAGATACTGATGAAAATGTTCCAGAGAGCCATTCTGGAACATTAATTTCACTTCATGAAAGAGTAGGTAACTGGGAAGTGCCACTTTATAATGGAGACTTTATCAGTATAAATACAATCACATTAAGAGACTTGCACAAGACCTGTGCAATTTTATTATAATAAAAAACATTCAGGCATATAAACACTAACTTAAACAAATGCTGTCATTAGAAAGGATTAAAAGAAGGAAAATAAAACTTAAAAATGATCATTTTCATAGTTTCTACAGGTTCAGAATTACTGGTTGATGGAGATATTGTAGAAATATACTAGAGGCCTGGCACTTTTTTTGTGGCAGTATTAATAAAAACAGGTATAACTCTATGCCATTATCCAGTAACCCAAAAGCCAGCCTGTGATTTAATAGAACTGAACAGTTGATTTCTTTCTCTTGACCTCCTGGTAGATGAAGGTCAGAAATTGAGAATTTACCTTTATATCTGCTGTGTATTTCCAGAAGTTATCCTAGCATAAAAAGTCAAGCTACTGGAATATTTTTATCTTGGGAAGGACTGTTAGGAGGTGGTACTTTTAAATGGTTTTATGGAAATTACAAGTTTTAAGAGCTATCGCACCCAATCCCTAGACCCTTTTTTTTTTTTTAACTTTTTTATTTATTTATTTTTTTAAATTTTATTTTATTTTTAAACTTTACAATATTGTATTAGTTTTGCCAAATATTGAAATGAATCCGCCACAGGTATATATGTGTTCCCCATCCTGAACCCTCCTCCCTCCCCATACCATCCCTCTGGGTCGTCCCAGTGCACTGGCCCCAAGCATCCAGTATCGTGCATCGAACCTGGACTGGCAACTCGTTTCATACATGATATTATACATGTTTCAATGCCATTCTCCCACATCTTCCCCCCTCTCCCTCTCCAACAGAGTCCATAAGACTGTTCTATACATCAGTGTCTCTTTTGCTGTCTCGTACATAGGGTTATTGTTACCATCTTTCTAAATTCCATATATATGCGTTAGTATACTGTATTGGTGTTTTTCCTTCTGGCTTACTTCACTCTGTATAATAGGCTCCAGTTTCATCCACCTCATTAGAACTGATTCAAATGTATTCTTTTTAATGGCTGAGTAATACTCCATTGTGTATATGTACCACAGCTTTCTTATCCATTCATCTGCTGATGGGCATCTAGGTTGCTTCCATGTCCTGGTTATTATAAGCAGTGCTGCGATGAACATTGGGGTACACGTGTCTCTTTCCCTTCTGGTTTCCTCAGTGTGTATGCCCAGCAGTGGGATTGCTGGATCATAAGGCAGTTCTATTTCCAGTTTTTTAAGGAATCTCCACACTGTTCTCCATAGTAGCTGTACTAGTTTGCATTCCCACCAACAGTGTAAGAGGGTTCCCTTTTCTCCACACCCTCTCCAGCATTTATTGCTTGTAGACTTTTGGATCGCAGCCATTCTGACTGGTGTGAAATGGTACCTCATAGTGGTTTTGATTTGCATTTCTCTGATAATGAGTGATGTTGAGCATCTTTTCATGTGTTTGTTAGCCATCTGTATGTCTTCTTTGGAGAAATGTCTTATTTAGTTCTTTGGCCCATTATTTGATTGGGTCATTTATTTTTCTGGAGTTGAGCTGTAGGAGTTGCTTGTATATTTTTGAGATGAGTTGTTCGTCCGTTGCTTCATTTGCTATTATTTTCTCCCATTCTGAAGGCTGCCTTTTCACCTTGCTAATAGTTTCCTTTGTTGTGCAGAAGCTTTTAAGTTTAATTAGGTCCCATTTGTTTATTTTTGCTTTTATTTCCAATATTCTGGGAGGTGGGTCATAGAGGATCCTGCTGTGATGTATGTCAGAGAGTGTTTTGCCTATGTTCTCCTCTAGGAGTTTTATAGTTTCTGGTCTTACGTTTAGATCCTTAATCCATTTTGAGTTTATTTTTGTGTATGGTGTTAGAAAGTGTTCTAGTTTCATTCTTTTACAAGTGGTTGACCAGATTTCCCAGCACCACTTGCTAAAGAGATTTAGACTCTTAAATTTTTAATAAATTGGAGTTCAATATAATCAGTCCCTTTTTGAAACTTAAAATACTGCTGAATGTTTTCGTAGTTCAACTATCTATATTTAAATAAACTAAATCGTATGTCCCTATTGTGCCCAGAGAAAGTATTGTAGGTGTTGTCACTGTCTTAGAATATAGTTCACCTATATTTGGTTTCAGGGGAAAATAAAAGACTTTTATTTATAAAAGAGATCAATATTTAATACTATTTAATTTTTAAAAGCTTCCTACAATGGCTTCATCAAGCTTAATACATTTGCCATATTCCATGAAGATCCTTCCTACTCTTTATAAAAACCTATGAGTAAATTGTGTCCATTCACTTGTTCAATTAATAAACATTAACAAACATTTATTGAGCATCTGTTATATGTCATGTACCATATAGATGCTGGGGATTCAATGATGAAAAAACAAATAGCTCTGTACCTTTAAAATTTGCACCAAGGATAAGGGCTGCAAACACTGGGTATTTGAAACCTAAGCTAGGACTATATTCTCTGCTCAGAATTAAGTGTAAGGATCACTTAATGCAGGGAGGGGGGTGGTGGTCATTAGTTTTTATTCATGAATTACTTAAAGATTTGAGGAATAAATGAGATATTGTAAAATACTTTATTAGCACAGTTCCTGTCACACAGTAAGCCTTCTATGAATAAGAATGACAATGATAATTATTGTTACTGGTATTTACTTAGTATTTAGACCTTGTTTAGTTTATAATTTGGTGTATGTAGGCTGTAAGGAAACAGTGTTTGTTTGGGATTTATTTGGAGACTTTGCTTATCTTTGTTCAAATTGCTCTCAAAACTAGAACATCTGTTTAACGTATAATATGTTCCTTTTGGCATTGTTCCATTAAAACTTTCAGTGTTGCTCCCTTGGGCCCTTTTTGTTAGCAGATAAGAATCTGATGGTAGCACCAATTGTGACGGCTTAGGGAAAAGGAACAATGATGTGTCTTTTGTCTGGTATTAAAAAGAAGTACACCTGACATACATATGCATACAGATTTATTAATGTAGTTCATTTAATTTGAATATTTTTAAAGTAAAGAGCTAAAAGGTCACAGCTGTAGATTTACTTAACAGTCTAAGGCCATTGGAAAAGTTAAATGGAAAATATTATCTAGTTCTATACTGATCTTATGTGTTCATCTGATAAAAAGAAAGGGATCTCATAGATTGATAATGATGTTGGTGATTGAAAAACAACCACATGCAGTACTGTCATCTTTTAACATTATAATTTTGTGTGTCAGTGAGTACACAAGGATGAGACGTGTCTAAGTCCTGTATCTGCTTTTGTGGAGATGTCCATATTCTCTTTCAGAAGCTCTCTCTGCTTTGTTCTTCTATCTTTTGAATGTCATGCATTCTTCAATACATTCTCCATAACAGTAAAAGTAACAAGGTAATTGAATTGTTCTTAACTTGGTTGTAAAAATCAAATTTTAAAAGATGTTACTTTAACCTATATATAAAATGGCACATTATTTTTAGCATCACCAATAATGTCTTTGACCTTTTAAATTAAGCCTTTTTTCCTCTATAGGTCTCCTCTTCCAAATGAGAGCTAGGATTTGGGTTACAGTTGGCCCTGTTTTATATAAAAGAGTGATTAGAACTTCATTTTACAACTGCTTTAAGAAATTAAATGAGCTGAGATCATAAATCTAGACCGGTAACAATAGAAAATGTGTTTCTATTACACTTAAAGTCATTTCATTTTTTTATATCATTTAATCACCAGAGCAAGTTCTATATATGTCAGTTGGCACATGGGGAAATTCTCTTTATAAATGGTTGATTTCTGCATTCAGTCCTTACCTAATTAAAAAGGGAACACTGTTGGGTGCCAAAAAATGAAAAATTTTCCATCAGTTTTTTTTCCTCAAGAGCTTAAACTTTAAGGTGAGAAAATAATAAAAGCAGATCTTAGTCAAGATTTAAGAGATTTCTAAAGAGTCAGTTTTTGAAGTTTTGGAATAAGCACATATTGCTCAGTTTTCCTAAAATTTTCATATGTGTGTATATTTTTATTTACTTATCTTTACTTTTTTCTACTGTACCTTTCTTCCCAAAGATTAAGGAAACAAAGCATAATACTCAAATAAGAACTAGCTGAGAAACAAAAGAGGAAAGGAAAAGATTGAGAATATCAGCTGGACTAGCAAGGGGTCAGCTGCTGAAATGCATCTTATGTCCGATGAGTGAATGGGCCACAGGTGGGCCCTAAATTCTTTTATTTTTTTTTTTATTTTTATTTTTTGCAAATGCCAACTGGGAAGAGTGTTTATTTTAAAAGTAAAAAAAGTAGGTTCAGTTAGTTTTGAAGTATAGTGTCCCTGGGATTAAAAATAGATCAGGTACTCCCAACTACTACTCTTGACTCAAGGATCAGAAAGAAATTTCTCCTGGAATTTTCATGAAAAACTCTCATGGTAGTTTCATGAACATCCTTCCAGTGCATGTGTGATGAATTGCACAGTGCTATCTTTTTTATACTATACTAGACTAGACTGAGGGCAGGACTGGATCTGTTTTGCTCATACATACCTCTGTCATCTCCTAACAGAGTATCAGGTATATTTTTGCCCAATGAATGAGTGCTCTAGTATCCTTGGATGAAGGTTCTTCAAAGTGAAATTGACTAAAACTAGAGTGGAGGTAGAGGGGATGGACATATGGGTTAGTCCCAGGCTACTCTACTTTTCTTTCCTAGTCTAGCTTAGTCCTTCAGTAGAATTTTGCTCATGCAGAAAAGTGAGATGACGTATACCTGTCAGGTGGCCTCTCTGTACATTGTGTGTCTCAGCTGAGCTTATGATAGATGGGTTCTCTGAGCTTTGTATTACACTACTCTGCCTGTTCTTACAGTAATCTTCTATACCTAAAAACAAACAAAAAACTCACTTAAATGATCATCGGAAATCACACCACACCTGAGTCACTTAAGAAAGATATAGATAAGTTGACCATATCACACCTACTATGAAGAAATGAATGTATTGAACATAGGTTTAAAATAGAATTGTAACAAAAGATTTGTTGTTCAAGCTCTACTGACATCATATACTTATCCCATGTGCATTTCTGAGCAACGGGCTTTTCAAGGCTTTTGTCTAAACATTGTAAAGCCTGGGGAAGGAGCCAAGCATAGCAGTCCTCGGATGCAGAGCTGCACTTGTATCTTGATTCTACTTTATTAGCCTTTAGCAGGTTTTTTTTTTTTTTTAACTTCTATAAAACCCCAGTGTCTTTGTCTTAAAAATGTGGATTGATTCTTCCCATGCGAAAAATGTTGTTCCAAGGGTTAAATGAGATAATGCATGTAAAGCTCTTAGCATTATGTGCCTGATACATATTTTACTAAAAAGTTTATTTTTACTATGCAGAAATAGATATGATCATGTAGCTTTATTCTTGACACACAGGACTTCATTTTACCTATTCACTCTGGAGTTGGGTTTTTGAGAAGTACTCATTTTGCATCATTTTCTTCCCTTTCTTTACAGTATTTTTGCTTACTTATCATCAGAAAATAAATCATAGAGGAAAGAAATTACTTCACTCTTGCATGGCTGCCAGTCAGCTACAGGAATTCAGAACTGGTGAGGGAAACAAAGAAAGTTGAACTTTTGGACAGAGGAGTAATTATTTTATTTGCAACAGACGGTGTATTAAATTCTTTGCTTGTGCAATGCAAACTTCTGGAGAGTGACATCTGAGGGCCCCTTTGCAAAATAAAATACAAAAAAAATAATAAAGTAAAAAAATGCCCTTGGCATATCATGGTGAACCAATCAGTTTTCTTCCTGTATGTTCCAAAATGAAGGGTGAGCACGTCACTCAGCATGGTGTGCTGGGCTTCAAATGCAGTTCCCTACAGCTGTCTCTCAGGCTTTTTACTTCTCTAAATTGCACAGTAAAGCTGGGGATCAAAGTAGGGGAGGATGTAGAGCCACAGCACCCTAAGTAAAAAGATCGGGTTTTCCTCTCATGACCTTACAGTGGTGAAGACCTGGAGGCGTAGCCCATAGTGCACCTGGAATCCATCCAAGGAAACAAATCCAGTGGACTCAACTGCAGGGTCTCTATTAACCCAGCCCCCAAGTCCCCTGGCTTTTTCTCCTTCATGCTTTCCCTCCCTTCTGCCCTTCCTCCTCCTTCCCCTTCTGCCTCTCTTTTTCTCTCTGTTCCATTCATTCAGTGATCTCAAGAAAGACACTGCTTTTACCCTGCTATAAATCCTTGCAAACAGAAGTCTGAAACTGATGACAACAAGGCTTTTTATGATGATCAGATTCTTTAATATTTACAGAAACACATTTTAGGAACCTGGCCATTGGGAATTCCTTTCTGGTATACCATTTAATAAACAGGTTTTTGCCAGCATCATTCCAGGTGAGGGCAGTGGGCAAGGACTGGTGTTGCGAGACCTGTGGCAGAAGGAAGCAGGTGAGGAATTGCTCAGGGAGAGGCCAAATCAGGTGTTAAGGTTAGCTGAGCATCTCAGTGCTGGTTTTCATACACAACAAGGAGACTTCTCCATTCAGATGAAGTGAGGTTAAAATAGTTTAATAATGCTTCTTTCTAACAACAAATGTGAGACATTTTATATCATCTCTGTTGTTGTTCAGCTGCTAAGTCATGTCTGACTCTTTGTGATCCCATGAACTGCAGCACACCAGGCTTCCCTGTCCTTCACTATCTCCTGGAGTTGGCTCAAACTCATGTCCATTGAGTCGATGGTGCCATTCAACCATCTTATCCTTTGTCTCTCCTTTCTCCTCTTGCCCTCAATCTTTCCCAGCATCAGGGTCTTTTCCAGTGAGTCAGCTCTTAGCATCAGGCAGCTGAAGTATTGGAGCTTCAGCTTCAGTATCAGTCCTTCCAGTAAATATTCAGGATTGATTTCCTTTAGAATTGACTCGTTTGATCTCCTTGCTGTTGAAGGGACTCTCAAGAGTCTTCTCCAAGCACCACAGTTTGAAAGCATCAGTTCTTTGGTGCCCAGCCTTCTTACGGTCCAGCTCTCACATCTGTACATAACTACTGAAAAACCATATCTTTGACTATATGGACCTTTGTCAGTAAAGTGATGTCTCTGCTTTTTAATATACTGTCTAGGTTTCTCATAGCTTTTCTTGCAAGGAGCAAGCATCTTCTAATTTTATGGCTGCAGTCATAGTCTCCAGTGATTTTGGAGCCTGAGAAAAGAAAATCTGTCACTGTTTCCACTTTTTCCCCATCTATTTTCCATGAGGTGATGGGATTGGATGCCATGATCTTAGTTTTTTGACTGTTGAGTTTTAAGCCAGCTTTTTTACTTTCTTCTTTTCACCCTCATTAAGAGGCTCTTTAGTTCCTCTTTGCTTTCTGCTGTTAAGAGTGTTATCATCTGCATATCTGAGGTTGTTATTTCTCCTGGCAATCTTGATTTCAGCTTGTGATTCATCCACCCCGGCATTTCACATGATGTGCTCTGCACGTAAGTTAAATAAGCAGGGTGACAATATACAGCCTTGACGTACTCCTTTCCCAATCTTGAATCAGTCCATTGTTCCATGTCCCGATCTAACTTTTGCTTCTTGTCCTGCATGTGTGCGTGCTAAGTCACTTCAGTTGTGTCCAACTCTTTGCGACTCCATGGGCTGCAGCCTACGCAGCTCCTCTGTCCATGGGATATTCCAGGCAAGAATACTGAAGTGCATTGCCATGCCCTGCTCCACATGATCTTCCCAACCCAGGGATCAAACCCAGGTCTCATGCTTTGCAGGCAGATTCTTTACCACTGAGCCACTGGGGAAGCCCTTTGTGTCTTGCATACACCTCTAAACATACCCAGTTGAAAAGAAATCCGAAGTTAGTTTTCCTGTGGGGTCTGTTTGTTGTTTGAGTGTATTGTTTGTTGTTTGAGTATAACATTCAGTATTGATGCAACCCTCAACTGTCTCCACAGTGAGTAACACTCTGTCCTACCTCCTGCTCTTTTAGTGTCACTTGTTGCTTTTTTAATAAAAAAAATCACTGTGGGCTTTTAGAGTTGTCCTAGGGAGCTGTGCTTAAGGCCAGAGGAATCCTCATCCTTCTTCTGAAGGGGTTCTAAATCTGGGCTGCTCACCCCATATATACAGCAAAAATGCACATGCGGTAAGTGCCACACCATCTTTACAGTCTGGCTCTCAAATTTATCTAACGTTAAACTTGCCAAGTATGTTGCTTAAATTGTAAGCATTCCTTGCCCTGTATCTTGAGAGATTTGAGTTAGCAAGTGCTATACACACACACACACACACACACACACATATATATGTATGTAGGTATTCTATTTCAATATTGCTTTATAATCTTTTTTTTTAAGTTGCCTTTATTAAGTGAAATAGTTAGTACTAGTACCACTTAAGATGTAGGGCCTTGTCGACATTAAGTTCCTACTAGTTGTGTATGAAGAGATATTTACAACTACTGGAGAGGAGCAGTGACGTGAGTATGTCTGTGCAGTCTTTTGTAAGGCTGGCTGGTTCTTTTTACCGTAGTTATCTTCAGAATGGCTCTTTCCTTCTTCATCTCCTTCTGCCGTATCTGTCAAGAGAGCATGTTTTAGCTGTGTTTAACACAGTCTCTTTCCTCCATCCTTCCTTTTTCATTGCAATGTCAACATGCTGGTTTAGGATAGCAGGAAAAACCATAGTCAGGAGACAGATCATTATGTTTCTCACGTAAGCCTGCAGTTTAGAAGCTTTGTGTGTGGATGGCTTTGAGGAGAGGAATCAGGCGGAGGGGAACTAGGTGGAAGCTTAGGGAGGAAGTGAAGATCACGGCTAAGCCAGAGAGAAGAGGAACAAGAAGGAATGAATTTAAGGGACATTTAAGACAGAGAATCTACAAAGAGATTGATTGGATATGGGACACTGTTCCTCAAACTATGGTTCCTTCATCAGAGTCATACAGGTGTTCTTAAAAACAGAGCTTCCAGGAACTGGCCCAGACTCAGGGAAACACGATCATTTGGAGTAGGTCAAAGAACTTCTCCTTTTAACAAGTTCCCCCTATGGTTCTAAGGTACCTACAAATTAAATAGTGAAGGGAAGGGAGGTAGAAAGCTTGGGACTTGGTTTTTGTCTTGGGCAAATGGGTGCACAGTGATGCAGACAGGAGATGGAAGGTAGAGTGGGTGTGTGGGAGAGAAAAGATAGTTCACATTTAAAAATATATATTTATTTATTTTTTGGCTGCACCGGGTCTTTATGGCCACGTGCGAGCTTTTCTTTGGTTGTGGTGAGTGGGGCTGTTCTCTAGTTGCAGTGCGTGGGCTTCTCACCGCAGTGGCCTCTCTTGTGAAGCATGGGTTCTAGGGTGTGCTGGTTTCAGTAGTTGCAGCGTGTGGGCTCAGTAGCTGTGGTGCACGGGCTCAGTAGCTGTGGTGCACGGCTCAGTAGCTGTGGTGCTTAGACGCAGTTGCTCCTCGGCACGTGGGACCTTCCCAGACCAAGGATCAAACCCGTGTCCCCTGCATTGGCAGCCAAATTCCCAACCACCTAACTACCAGGGAAGTCCGTAGTTCACTTTTTTGCATGACTTTTCCCTCCACTTTAATGGTCTCACTTTGTTGGTATCACCAACTATATGGAGAGATGAATTCAAAGCCCCCTGTCCCTGTAATCATTACAAGTGCTCATAGATTCTCTTGGCAAATACTTTGGTATATATTTATTAGTATAATTTTAAAGACTTCCTGGCCATATCCGTTCATTTTTACACATTCATCACCTACCACTTTCTCTGTTCTATGGCTGCCACAGAACAGAGAAAGTGCCACACTCCTTACCTCTAGCCGTTTCTCTCCTTCCTCCCCTTTATTCAGTGCTTCACTCTCACTACCCTGAATACATTTTGCTGTTGGTGGTGGTGGTGACATTGTTGGATATGGGTGAGCTCTTCAGGAAGAATTATCTTTAGGTGGTTAAAAAAGATCAGCCTGTCATCATTCCTGTAAAACATGCCCCCATCCACAGCTTTCAGATTCTTGAAATCTTTTTATTTCCTAGAATGTTGTGATTTTAGTGTTGTAAGCTTTTCACCGGCAGGCGTTGATGTGCTTCCTCAGTGATTCACTGGGCCGTGTGCACTGACATTTTCAACTCTGCCTCAATCTGGGTGGTAATAAGTTTACAGACCAGCCCTGAGCTGACCTTTCTGCCTGCAGAGATCCAGACTCATCCACCCCTTTCCTTCCTCCTTTTCCCCAACTCGATGTAGACGTCAGGATCCTGTTTAACTTCTCCTTCTTCCATAACATTTTCTCTAGCCCCTCATCCATCTCAGTTCTCATAGGTATTATTTTTCATGTGAACTTGTTGGTTTTACAGTAGTAACGGGGTTACTTACCTCGTTCTCTGATGAGGAGTGTGTGTCTTCAAGATGCAGCTTAAAGAAACTTCTTCGTAAAAACCGTTTGAACTCCAGTTTCTACCCTGCCCTGGCCAGTGTAATTCAGGTGTGCCAGGGAACCCATGCAGAACTCTCACAGGATGTTTCGCCTGCACTATAATTGTGGAGATTCTACCATTTGTCTGCCTCTGGCACATAAGCTTATTGAGAGTAGTACCATCATCATGTTTTACTTCTCTGGCCTGAGAGTGGAATATGCTATAGGGGCCACAAGGACACTAATAATAACTTAAATGGAATGAATGAATGATCATATTTTGATGAGTAGTCTAGGCTTACCATGAGCAGGAGTCCAAGATCTGTTTTCAGTTTTGAATCTGATCTGGTGCCTTGTGCACTGTGGATGGTCACACTTATTTGGCCTCACTCTCACTCTGAGGACCTGCCTGCTGTTCATCTGTAATCAGAGGTGTTGCACCTTTGGCCCACTCAGAGGCTGGTAGTGGGTATGTCAGGATTTGACATCTCTGTCTCTAGTTCCCCAGGGAGTCTCAGATTCCCTGCTCTTTGAAGCACTTCTCCTGCACCTGGTAGTCTCTCCTGCCTAATCTCTTGAGTTTTGGTGTCCATCATCTTAACTTCCACATAATATTCATGGGTACTCCTGGTCAGGTAACCCCAATAGAATTTTGTTTTTATTTTAAAGCCACCTGCTTCAGTATTTGGAATGAATGGTAGTGATGTTAGGTGGTGGGAGTGATACTTAATTAGAATTAAGATCAAGGACCATGGTGTCAGACTTTCATGTTCTAATCCCATATGTGAACCATATGACATGGAACATGTTACTTGATATCTTCATGACTCAGTTTCCTCATCTGTAAATTGGTGATAAACATTATATAATACTTACCTCGTAGTGTTTAGAGGGTTAAATGAATTAATGAAACAGTAACTGGCAAGGTGTTAGCTATTATTTTTATCTTTATTGCTTTGCTTTTGTGTTCTTATACTTTGATGTCAGTAAAGGTAGTTTTCATTTATAAACAAATGTATGCATATAATTCATTTTATGCAAGGTTATTGTGTACTTACTCTGTTCTAGATGTTGTACCTAGGCATTGGGATATAAAAAATTGACACAAGTTATACATCTTGCCTAGAATTGTTGATCTAAGGAAAATATGAACTAATAGACAATATTAATGCAGATGATAAGGCTGTGATTGAGAAAGTACAGTGTGCGGTGGAAGACAGAGAGGTAGTTAATACTTCAGCATGCCCAGCATTGGAGTGTTGGAAAGGCTTTCCTCCAGGGGCCTGAAGGACAAATAGGAATCAGCCAACCACCCTTATGGCAGAAAATGAAAAGGAACTTAAGAGCCTCTTGATGAAAGTGAAAGAGGAAAGTGAAAAAGTTGGCTTAAAACTCAGCATTCAGAAAACGAAGATCATGGCATCTGGTCCCATCACTTCATGGGAAATAGATGGGGAAACAGTGGAAACAGTGTCAGACTTTACTTTTTTGGGCTCCAAAATCACTGCAGATAGTGACTGCAGCCATGAAATTAAAAGACGCTCACTCCTTGGAAGGAAAGTTATGATCAACCTAGATAGCTTATTGAAAAGCAGAGACATTACTTTGCCAACAAAGGTCCGTCTAGTCAAGGCTATGGTTTTTCCAGTAGTCATGTATGG
>NW_011495034.1:14076078-14097381 GCF_000754665.1 Bison bison bison | reverse complement strand
TGTGAAGAAGGCTGAGCACTGAAGAATTGATGCTTTTGAACTGTGGTGTTGGAGAAGACTCTTGAGAGTGCCTTGGACTGCAAGGAGATCTAACCAGTCCATTCTGAAGGAGATCAGCCCTGGGATTTCTTTGGAAGGACTGATGCTAAAGCTGAAACTCCAGTACTTTGGCTACCTCATGCGAAGAGTTGACTCATTGGAAAAGACTATGATGCTGGGAGGGATTGGGGGCAGGAGGAGAAGGGGATGACAGAGGATGAGATGGCTGGATGGCATCACCCACTCGATGGACATGACTTTGAGTGAACTCCGGGAGTTGGTGATGGACAGGGAGGCCTGGCGTGCTGCGATTCATGGGGTCTCAAAGAGTCAGACACAACTGAGCGACTGAACTCGCCTGAACTGAACTGAACTGAAAGGGAAAGAGCATGTTTCAAAGTTCTAAGCAGAAGTAACTGATGTTCAGAGACTGTGACATAAGGAAGCATGGTGCTTTTGAGGAACTGAAAATTTAATGTAGGGTGGGCACAAACAAGCATCAAGGCTTAAGTGGACAGCCAGATGCTGCAAGACCTTGTCCACCATGTGAAGGAGTTTGGACTTTTTCTTACAAGAACTGTGAGGCCACTGAAGGGTTTTAACAGAGTAACAACATGGTCAGATCTGTGTGTGTGTGTGTGGGTGTGTGTGATTTTTTCATTGTAAAATAAAAGTAGAACAGCATAGGAACAAATGTGTGGCTTAGTTAAGTATTTTAAAGCCTAGCCCTGGTAACCACAGCCCAGCTCCAGAAATAGAACTTTGCCAGCCACCCTGGGAAGCCCCTCATTGGCCCCCTAGTCACAGCTCCCTCTGCCTCCTACAAAGACTCCCCTGACTTCTAGGGTCATCAGTCACGCCTTATGTTTCTTTATAGTTCATTCAAGTGTGCATCCCTAGGCATAAGTTTAGTCTTGTTCATTTTTAAAAATGTTTTTTAAGTCTTTATCTGCAGTTTCCCCTCCATCCCTTTATTTTTGTTACAATTTATCTGTGGAAGAACTTGGACCCTTTGACCTGTTCAGCGTCCTGCCGTCTGGATATTGTTGACTGCAGCCTCAAGATGCAGTGTAGTGAGTTCCTCCACCCACAGCTGGGTGCCAAAGCTTGATCCAACTCCTGTTTTGATCACTTTAACACAAGCATAGGTGGTGGCTGTTCTCGCATCAGGAGACGCAAGCAGGCTGCCAGTTTCTCCATGGGAAGGATTTGTGTTGTAGGAAGAATCTCTGATCACACGGGAAGAGTAGATTGCAGAGGTCAAACCAGGAAGACCAGTTAGGCATTTAGTGTTTATCCAGGTGACAGCCTGGATTAGGGGTTCTGAGAAGGGAAAGAATTGATGGGTTCCAGAAAGTTCTAGGGCTTCGCATGTATGTGCTGTGTGTGCTAAGTTGCTTCAGTCAGGTCCAACTCTTCACGACCCTATGGATGGTAGCACACCAGGCTCCTCTGTCCAGGGTATTCTCCAGGCAAGAATACTGGAGTGGGTTGCTGTGCCCTCCTCCAGATGATCTTGGGGATCAAAACCATGTCTCTTGCGTCTCCTGCATTGGCAGGCAGGTTCTTTACCACTAGCGCCACCTGGGAAGCCCCTTAGCATGTATAAGACTTGACAATTATATTTGAGGACAAGAAGGACAAGAAACGTTCTTTATGGGATGCTGAGAGGATGGTGGGACCTTTCAGTGAGATAGCAACACTTGGAACTCTTGGAGAATACTAATAGAGGGTTTGGTTTGGGATCAGCAAAGTTTGAAGAGCCTATGGGCCCAAGAGGAGATGTTGAGTTCATGTCTCTCCAGCATTATTTTTAGCTGCCTCCTGTTTGCTGGATGTATACTGTGACTTGAAAAAATGTCATTAGGGGAAAAAAATGATTTTATCCAATAAAAAATTTGCTTCTAAATACAATGGACTTAGTTTCTGTTGATGATAGGAAAATTTAGAAGGAAAGTTCAGAGCAGGTCAGATTTAATTAAAGTAGGCTTACCACAATAAATAAATGAATAACAACAAGAAGAATGAGAAGGCAAGGTAACGTGCTAAAAGAACATTACAGCCACTTGGGTGTCCTCAAATCACTTTCTGGATGTGAAGCCAAGATGAAACATCATGCAGGCGGCACTCCAGGAGGAAAGTATCCACTTGAGTGAATCATGCTATTTTTCTGAAGTTGAGGGGAAAAAAGAAAAAAAGATTCTTGATGAGGTATGGATGGCAATTTGGGCTTCTAACTATTTAATGTGCAGCTTTTGGTTTGTTTCTGTGATTCAATTACAGGGAATTCACTCTTCTTAGAAAAAATCTAGGGAAAGGGAGAGATGAGAATAAATCCACACATACTGCTTAAATTTTACATTAACTTTAGTATCTTCCCACCCTAGACTTTGAGCCATTATTTTGAAAAACCATATGAAGTTTACTATTTTACTTTCTTTGGAGAACCTGTTGACATGGGAAGGATTTGACACTATTATTAAAGCCCGTTTGACTCTTCCGCTCTTTGCTTTTCTGTCATAGCCTGTTGCTTGGTTAAAGCAGATGTGGTTACATTCAGCCTTTGGGGAGGCTAATGAGTTAATGTGCCCAGTTGTTTCTGACTGTGCGACCCCATGGACTGGAGCTCACCAGGCCGCTCTGTCTATGGGATTATCCAGCAAGAATACTGGAGTGGATTGCCATTTCACTTTTATTTTCAGTATAACACTTTTATTTTCAGTATAACAGATAACTCTGGATAACTCTGGATCTAAAACTTGGGGGTGTGTTTAGTGCCCATGGCATGTTGAAGGGGCTTACAAGTGTGGCTCATAATTTAATCTAAATTTACTTTACCCATTAATTCTGTTTTATGGCAAATAGCGCATCTTCCAAATTTTTTATGATTCACAAAGAAAAATCCTAAACTGGCTTTTCCCACTTTGTTACCAGATGACTTTTTAAGAAGGACTCTTTAAAATTGTGTCCCCAGGACATGAATAAAATAAACATTATTGGACAGGATGCTGTTCATAAGTAGTATTTCATTATCTCTCTTAAAAATAAATGACTTCAAACCCAAACAGATTGAGGGGATGAGAAATGTTTTTTTGTTGCTTTTCTACATGGTGACAAATTATTTTTCGTTCTTGAATTACTGTGTGGACCCGTTTGCTGTTTTATACCTGCCTCCATTGTATACCATCTTCTGCCCTCTTTGAACATTCTGAGCTTCTCTAGTGGTCTGGGTTCCTTTCCAGTGAACTCTCAGTGGGTTTTCCCTTTTGGCTAGCTCCAGATCCTCTGCTGGAAAGTGCTCGGGGAAACCTGGTTTTGACCTTGATCCACGCACGGAAGCCAGCCCTGAGCCTGGGTCCTCTCTGCCTACAGGAGGCATCTGATGTGGCACATTTATCCTCTAAGACAGTGACTTTCAAACCTTTTTTGACTCTGACCTATAGTAAGAAGTAAAATTGACATCATAACCCTTTATACACATAAATGTATGTAATATTACTGATGTACACTACATATGTAAATGTGTAAGTAGAACCAGGCCTAGCATTTAAGTTATGCTCTGCACTCTATTTTCTATTTCATGCCATTAAATTCCACTAAAAATAAGCTGGTCACAGCCCCTTATATTCATTCCACAATCTATTAATAGCTTGTGATTTATAATTTGAAATCTCCTTCTAACATGCTGATAGACACATTCCCTTTCAGAGAATCCCTTCTTAGTATCCCTCTTCTTGAAGATCTCCAGTGAGGGCACTGCTTCACTCTTTGAGGTGGCTTCTTTATTCCATAATTCTAGTGTTCAGAATATTTGTTCCTAAGATATATTATTAACCATCTTTTTTTCATTAGGAAACAGTGCAAGTCTGTGATTAATGATTACATTTCAGGTTTCCAGGGCTGAGTGGAATAAATTCTGCAGCACATTACTTCCAATTGGCACCTAGCATAAAATCAACCACAGTTCATTCACTGTTTTAAAAAGGCAACTTCAGCAAAACCTTGAAAAAGCATATTGTAAAAGAGGAAAATTGTGATAAAGCATAAAAAAAGTAGTGATCTTGGGTAAATATTAACCGTATTGAGGAAACCATAATAGAAAGTAAAATATTGTTTTATGTATCCTAGCACCTTAGGGTCAGCCTCATTTTGAGTTTGATATTTTGCTGCCATCAGGGCGGCAAGACTTAGCAATTTGAGTACCATTTTTGCCATTGTTAAAGTGTCCCTCACTTTTTTTTAATGTGTTTTTTTAAATTAATTTTTATTGGAGTGTAATTGCTATACAGTAGGTTCTCATTAGTTACCTATTTTATACATAATATCAATAGTGTATATATGCCAATCCCAATCTCTCAATTCATCCCACCCTCCCCTTCCCCCTTAAAGTATCTCTCTCAGTTTTTAAACTCAATGTCACAGGTAATTATTTGCCCTTTGGCATGTGGTGAAGTCAGAATGTAAGAGGATTGCTTTAAAATAAGTAGGAGTCACCACGTGTTCAGACAGCAGCGGGAAGGTGGAAGATGGTGCATGCAGATGGCGGTGATGACAAGTCAGATTCTGTAAGGTCGGTGCCTTATTCTTAGGGCAGCTGTAACAAAGTACCACAGACGAGGTGGCTGAAAACAAAGAGAAGTTGATTTTCTCACAGTTCTGTAGACCAGACGTCTGCAGTCAAGGTGTCAGCAGGGTTGGTTCCTTCTGGAGATGCTGAAGAACCGTCTTATGCCACTGTCCCAGCTTCAGGTGGGCAACCCTTGGCATCCTTTGGCTTGTAGATGCGTCACTCATCATGTCTCACACATACCATCTACCATAAACACGTACGGACTTCTTGTCCCTCCAGCTTTCCAAGGTAGATATGTTGTGATTTTAATTGAATGAATATTGTGTTTGCATATTTAATTGAATAAGTATTGTGTTTGCATAATGAAGCAAAAGCTGTTGACAGCTGAGCCATATCTTATACTGTGATTACATTCAATATGTGTACAACTTTTTGTTTTCTCTAGGATTACTTATAGCCTTTTTGCTTTATTTGCTTAGTTTCCTGTGCATTTATCACCAGTTGCCAACCAGACTCTCACGCAGTTATGTAAATCTCTTAACCCATTCCAACAAGATATTTTTAATAAGGCATTCTTAACAATTCGTTTTCTTGAAGAGGAAACTGCCACGGCGTTTGACTGATTATAATCTAGATCTGCTGTATAGCTGTTGACTTACTCTTCTTTCCTCTTGTGTGGTGGATCCCCTGTGCCATGAATCTCGCGTTGTCTTCTCCTTGGTATATGTCCTAATTTGGGTGGAGAAATTAAATTCTCCACTGGTTTCCAGAGGAAGTATTCATGAGAGGTAAATTTTGAAACCTTGGTTGTCTTTTTACATTGTGTATCTAATAAAAATTATTATTAAAAAATGTTTACTTATTTGACTGTACCAGGTCTTAGTCGCTGCACACGGAATCTCTTAGTTGCAGGATACAAACTCTTAGTTGTGGCATGTGGGATCTAGTTCCCTGACCAGGGATAAACCCGGCCCCCTGCATTGGGAGTGCAGCGTCTTAGCCACCAGACCACCAGGGAAGTCCCTAATAATTATTATTATATGGTTATTTTTTAATGCAGTCTTCTTTTAACTTTTATACTAGAGTTATAAGTGATTTACCCACCACTGTTACACTATTACTCTGCATTTAAGTGTATATTTACTTTTACCGTTGGATTTTATACTTTCATGTGTTTTCATGTTACTAATTGGTGTCCTTTGATTTCAGTTGGAAGAACTCCCTTTAACATTTCTTGTAAGGCCAGTTAGTAGTGATAAACTTCTTCAGCATATGTTTATCTGGAAAACTTTTCATCTTTCCTTCAATTCTGAGAGACAGTTTTACTTGGTTATTTTTGATCCACAGTTGTTTTTTTCTTTCAACACTGTGAGTGTATCATCTCACTTTATAAAACTCTGCTGATAGTATTATGGGAGTTCCCTTGTGTATAATAAGTTGCTCTTGTCTTTCTATTTTTTAAATTTAATTATGTTATGTGTCTTGCCGTGGGTCTCTTTAGAAGCATCTTTTTTGATACTCTGGGCTACCTTTATCTGGGTGTCTGTTTCTTTCCCCTCAGGCTAGGGAAGTTTTCAATCATATCTTTGCATAAACTTCTCTTTCTTCTTCCCTCTTCTTACCCCTATAATGTGTATACTGGTCTTCTTAATGGTGTCCCAAAAGTCCTTTCCCATGGACTGCAAGGAGATCCAACCAGTCCATCCTAAAGGAAATCAGTCCTGAATATACATTGAACAGACTGATGTTGAACATGAAACCCCAATACTGTGGCCACCTGATGTGAAGAACTGACTCATTTGAAAAGACCCTAATGCTGGGAAAGATTGAAGGCAGGAGGAGAAGGGGATAACAGAGGATGAGATGGTTGGATGGCATCACTGACTTAATGGACATGAATTTGAGTAAACTCCGGGAGTTGGTGATAAACAGGGAGGCCTGGTGTGCTGCAGTCCATGGGGTCGCAAAGAGTCAGACGTGATTGAACTGAGCTGAACTGATAAATCCCTTATGCTGTCTTCACTGGGGTTTTTTGTTGTTCTTTTCCCTTTTTTCTCCTCTGACTGGATGAATTCCACTGTCCTCTCTTTAAGTTCACTGATCCTTTTTTTTTTCCCACTTAATGTAGTCTGCAGTTGAATCCTTTTGAATTTAGTTCAGTGCTATGACTACAATGCTTGGTGCTTTTTAATATTTTCTATCTCTTTTGAAGTGCTCTTTGTTCATGCATTGCTCTGCTAACTTTGAGCATGTTTATGACTGTTGTTTTGATTCTATCAGGTAATCACTCATCTCCATTTTGTTAAGATTGATTTCTAGAGATTTATCTTATTCTTTTGTTTGGAACATATTTGATTTCTAGAGATTTATCTTGTTCTTTTGTTTGGAACATATTCTCTTATTTGTTCTTTTTATATTGAATCAAATCCCAAGTGTATCATTTCATTTCAGTGTTTATTTCTGACTTATGTTTAATTTTAAACATCTGAAATATTTACATGGTTCAAAATTTACCATGTTAGGATCATATTACAAATAATGCCATGATAAATAACCTTATGCATATATGGTTTTCAGTTTGTGATATTACTGGGTCAAAATATAAAATCCATATAAAATTTGTTGCCAAACTCTACCCCATAGGATTTATACTGTTCTGCATCCCTGACAGCATTTTTAAGAGTGTTTCTATTTCTCCACAGCTTTTACTGGAGTGTTTATCATACTTGATTTTTTTTCACTGATTAGTTGTTGCAGATTTAATATAAGTGGAGATGAAAATTTTGAATGGGAGATGTTTGCCTTTTTGTTGTTGTTAACTGTCTTGTTTGTCATTTGCTCATTTTTCCAATGAGTTTTTTTTTTCTTATTTTTAGGAGCCTCTGGTATATTAGGATAAGTCTAACTGCATTTAAGATACATGATTAAAATATTTTCCCCAGTTTATTCATGTTCATTTGTGGTCTTTTTTTTCCTATGCAAAAGGTTTTTGGGTTATTTTTGATTCATTTCATTTATAAATGGCCAAAATTGTCACTCTTTTCTTCTATTGCTCCTTGTTTTTGAATCTTAGTTGGAAAGGCTTTCCCTTATGGTCACAAGGGAATTCATCAATGTTTTGCTTTAAGAGTTATATTTATTACTTTACATTTAGATGCCTGATTGATTTAGAATTTATTTTCTTATGTTCTGTGAGGTTTGAATTCAGTTTTCTTTTTTCTTCAAATAACTATCTAATTGTTCCAATGTAACCTGTTAAAAGGTAATTCATTTCACTGTTGATTTTGGATCACATACCTTTATCATATACCAAGTTTCCATATGTTTTTGCATCTATTTCTGAATTTTCTGTTTTGTTCCATTGGTATGTATATCTGTTCATATGTTAGTACCACTGTGTTCTGATGAGTGAAGTTTTGAAGTGTGTTTTCTTCTCTGGCAGAGCTAGTCACCCTCCATCATTGTTATTCTCATTGACTTCCCTGGCTCTTCTTGCATGTTTAATTTTTTCTTAAAATTAAATTGTCTACTTTTGGCATTTTTTTCTCACATAATCACTGGATGCTTGCATAGTCATTGGCTAAAGTGATGACATCTATGACCTGTTGAACTGAAACATTTAGAAATGTTTTACATATATAAATATAAAGCATGCTAAACATATAAAATACCAAGCTACTTTTTAAATGGCCAGAAGTCATTTTATTAAGCTTTTCTGAACAATACAGGAAAATCTGTGTTATTCTCTCCTACACCTTTTCAAGTTTCAGAAATTTCTCCATTATAACTGATACTTTCATAATTCATTATTAGAATTTGATAGGTAAGCCTGTTTTAAACTCTACTCCTTTGAGCTCTGCCATTCTTACAGAACAGAGGTCTTGTTATCAAATTTGAATCATACTTACAGTGTTTCTCCTACTTACCTTTTTAGGCTAGGCAATAGCCCAAAGCACACTTGGCCAGCAAAAATGGATTACAATTATGAATGCTGTTTGGTTCCATTTATGTAGATTATACTTGGGGTAGCATAAATTGAGTATTTGGATAGAAAGACTTTGTGTCAGTGAATTAAACATTGGAATAATGACATGGCAGTGCCATTTCCCATTTAACAACACTCTTCTATGTTTTATTTATATTAACTTGGTATGTTTTGACATTCAGACTAATTCATTTTCTCTGTAAACCATATAGAATACTTTTTAAGTAAAAAAGAATATTCTTTTTAGTTTCTGCTTTTGCATAATTGACTCCTCAGTATTCTTGAGTAGGGCCAGACTGACCTAAACTTTTTAATTTTAGAATTTAATATTTGCAATATTAAATGTGTAGCTTTAAAATGAAGTTAAATGGTAGTGCTCTATATTGAATCCAGTGATTTTATGAATATAGAAATGAAGATTGTGGAAGAAAATGGTCTTTTTTAGTTCTGAGTTGATACATCGTTTTCCCCGAAGATGTCTTTCAGTTCAGTTCAGTCGTTCAGTCATGTCCGACTCTTCGCGACCCCATGAATCGCAGCACGCCAGGCCTCCCTGTCCATCACCAACTCCCGGAGTTCATTCAGACTCACGTCCATCGAGTCAGTGATGCCATCCAGCCATCTCATCCTCTGTCGTACCCTTCTCCTCCTGCCCCCAATCCCTCCCAGCATCAGAGTCTTTTCCAATGAGTCAACTCTTTGCATGAGGTAGCCAAAGTACTGGAGTTTCAGCTTCAGCGTCATTTCCTCCAAAGAAATCCCAGGGCTGATCTCCTTCAGAATGGACTGGTTGGATCTCCTTGCAGTCCAAGGGACTCTCAAGAGTCTTCTCCAACACCACAGTTGAAAACCATCAATTCTTTGGCGCTCAGCCTTCTTCATAGTCCAACTCTCACATCCATCCATGACCACAGGAAAAACCATAGCCTTGACTAGACAGACCTTTGTTGGCAAAGTAATGTCTCTGCTTTTGAATATGCTATCTAGGTTGGTCATAACTTTCCTTCCAAGGAGTAAGTGTCTTCTAATTTCATGGAAGATGTCTTTGTATACAGTCAATTCTAGTTCTGTCCTTCTGCTATCCTAGCGGTTGTTCTAAAGTGGGCTTCCCAGGTGGGTCAGCAGATAAAGAATCCGCCTGCCAATGCAGGAGACACAGAAGATGCAGTTTCAGTCCCTGGGTCAGGAAGATCCCCTGAGGAACTAGACACAGAGATGTCAAATCCTTCTCCAGGGGATCTTCCTGACCCAGGGGTTGAAACTGCATCTCCTATGTCTCCTGCATTGGTAGGTGGATTCTTTATCTGCTGACCCACCTGGGAAGCCCACGCCAGTATTCTTGCCTGTCTGGCAGATGGCAGTACATAGAGTTACAGAGTTGGACATGACTGAACAACTAAGTACACACACAGGGTGCAAAGTAGAAGTTCAAAAAGGAAAACTCATTGTCTATTTGTGTCTCTAGTCTTGGCTAGCTTAAGGAGTTGAAGATTCTCAGCATGCAGGTTCAAGCCCAACAGCCCCTGGACCAGCCGCCCCTGGAACAGTACATTAGGAGCCCCAGGCTCACCAGAGGTCTGCAGGGAGAAGAACTGTTTCAGGAATGTTTTGTGGTTGGAATCACATGTTCCTTGGGTGGACCCTGAAGAACCATGTAAGCACATTGTCATTTCTCATGTCTGCCCCTTTCCCCACATCTTGTACCTTCTTTCTGTCTTGAACATGGTGGGGCTTTGGAATCCTGTGTTATATTTCAGCATAAGTTCCCTTCTGCCTAGTTTAGCTCTTGGTAGGTTTGCTGACTAGCTCTTTCTTCTGGCTGGGTTCTTATGCAAAATTGGTGACTTTCTTTAAAAGCACAGTACTTCCCACCAAGAAGAAGTAAAAATTCTAGATTCAGATAGTCCTGGATTCCGTTCATGACTCATCATTTACCTTAACTATGTGATCTTCAATGAATAATTTTCCTGTCCAAATACCACTTTTACAATCCATGAAATGGGGATATTATATCTAATGTCAGTTTTGAAGATTAAATGAAATAAGTATGTAAAGGGTGTGGCACACACTACGTGCTTAATTAACATGAAGTATAAATTTCTCTTTCCTCCCAGCTATACTTAATTTTGCTTCATGTTGCAAATACCGCCCCTTAGTCTCCTGATCAAACACTTGGAATATGGACTACACGCCAGGCCAGAGTTGAGTTGAACATGCCCCTTGGGTAGCTTGCTCCTGCTCAGAGGCCCCCAGATCAAGTTTCTGTGTATTCCAGGCTTACTTGGCTCTTGTTGGCCGTTCACAATTCACAGTTCTCAGGGTCCCACTGTGCTTCACAGACACAGCCAGGTTAGAAATCCACTTCCTTTGGCTAAATGTTGTAGGAATTACTTACAAAATGTAACGTATTACTGACATTTAACATTTATGGCTAGTTTTTATGTTTAACTTCACGGAAAAAAAGATGAATCACAACTGCCATTAGTCATACTTTTAAAAGCCTTGGTAACACAGGACTCTCCTAACTTACAGGAGTTTGTTTCTAAGCATACAGAGGCATTGGTTGAAAAATGGAATGACTGTCTATCTGGTAACTGTCTTTAGGACACTTTTGAATGAAATGATTTACATTTAAAAATAGAACTGGCCTTATATTAGCGTGTTTTGTTGGTGTGACCAAGTACATGCTGTAGGCAAAGGTGTGGCTTATGTGCAGTAGACATAACTTCAGTGAAGCTGGCAAATGTGAAATTGGTGCTGCTCTGCTCTGTAAAGTTATATTTGGGAATTTCTGAAGAGTTCATCACTGTATTCTACATTCAAATTCTTAATTCCTTTAAATCTTACTTCATTTTCTCTTAAATTTATATTTACATAAACATCTACTGTCTAAAATAAACCAGATTTTTAAATATGAGTCTTCTACTTTATGAATTTACTATATAAATATTTTATAGATCATAAAACTATGTATTATCTTAAAATAAAAAAAACGAAGGATTATTTTGAGTTCCACTTTTCGGGAAGGTTTAATAAACAGTGGAACCTCATTCAGACATACCTGTGAAAACACATAAACTTACCTATACCATGAATCAATCAAATCATGACCTTCAAAATGTAGTTACATATGAAAAGCCTGGTATAAAATTGTCAAGCTGTAAAAAGTGCTCGAAAACAGAACTAATAATCAAAATATTATAAAGGGAGTTACATTATCCCATTGTTTCTAGTATTTTAAAAAATAAATTATTGATGCATTTAAATAAATATCAGTGATTTCTTGACAGTTCTTAGGTTTTTGAATATAGAACCTCTATTACTCCAAATATTCACTTTAACAGTATTTGTCAATGAAATAGTATAAAAATTTAAATGATATTATACAGAGTATTCTGCAAACATTGTAGTGCCTAAGGTTAATCTTAGATATCTAAGTATTAATCTTTTCACAGATAATAATTTTCTACAGACTGTGTTTCAGACTACGTTTCTACTAAGACTGTACGAAAAAGTTTTTAATATAATTATTTGATCATTTAAAACTCAAATCTATGCAAATGAAAGTAGATGCCAACATTGTTACTATGGTGACTGTTTTATCATTTCATCAAGTAGGCTGTCAAGCTTTTAAGTAATAGGCTCCTTAGAGTGCCTATTTTTGTACTCTTTACATAGTAGTTCAAATGCGTTTTTGATAATAGAAGCAATCTGTCTCCATAAAATTATCATAAAAATTCTGGTTAATGAAGCTACTCATTTTGGAAAGGTTACTGTGTCTCTTCCTTTTACAGTCATAACTTGATTTATGGTAACAGCACATCATGATAAATCCTATGCCTTTCCCTATCAATACTGTGTGTTCCAACCTGGGCAATTCATAGTTTCTATGTTCACATCATTCTTTTTCACATAAATTCACTTAAATTCACCTTTGGAAATATTCTAGGCAGCAGATTTTTAAAATGTTGGACTCAGAATTCTTTTACACTCTTAAAAATTAATGACACTGAACATCAAAGAGCTTTGTTTATGTGGGCTATGCCCATTAAAATTTACCATACTAGAAACTAAATCTAAGAAATTTTAAAAAATATTTATTCATTCATTTGAAAAAAAAGAAGTCAATTTCATATTAACATAGGTAACATATTTTTAGGAAAAAATAGCCAGATTTTTAGAAACAAAATATTCAGTGTGAAAGAGGTCATTGTTTTACACGGTTGCAAATCGTGAATATCTGCTTCTGTGTTCAGTTGGTTGCAATGTAGTATTTAGGTTGAAATACATGAAGAAAATCCAGCTTCATACAGACATGTGACTAAAAAGGGAGGGGTATTTGAGGAGTCTTTTCAGATAATTATGCATAGCTTTGGAGAAGGAGATGACAATCCACTCCAGCACTCTTGCCTGGAAAATCCCATGGACAGAGGAGCCTGATAGGCTACAGTCCATGGGGTCGCAAAGAGTCGGACACGACTGAGCGATTTCACTTTCACTTTCTTTGATACCATACTAGAACTTGACATATGGTAGTTTTGTATAAGTTAGTTTTATGTGGAATCTGTATTTTATGTTAGTTTCAATGTGGATTCTGAAATTACGTTAGTTAATAAGCTCCTTATATATTTTAACTGGTAAAAAGTTCACTGCTATGTTTTGCAATTAAAATGAATCTTTTATCTTTGCATGGTTTTGTAATGTCATGCCTATTTATTTGAATGTTTATTCTCTGAGTTATTCCTATCTCTGAAATGTTGACACATTTGTATATGCATGCTAAGCTGCTTCAGTCGTGTCCAACTCTGCAATCCTGTGGACCATATCCTGCCAGGCTCCTCTGTCCATGGAATTCTCCAGGCAAGAATACTGGAGTGGGTTGCCATTTCTTTCTCCAGGGGATCTTCCCAACCCAGGGATTGAACCTGCGTCTTTTACATCTCCTGCACATTTGTTATCACTGACCTCATCAGAAAAGTCTTATTAAAATATTTTAAACTTTTAAGTTCTTGGTAACAAGTTTTCCAAAATTCTTTTTTTTTTTTTTTTTTTTATTGAAAGCTCAAATTTTGTCACTGTCAGCAAAACCTTTTCCTTGAACTGGAAGGCTTCCTTGTTTCAAGAGAACTTCCACTTAAATACCCAAGTCTAAAAAACTGAAATTTGTCAGTGAGTCATTCTTTCATGTAAAAATGATATTTCATAAAAAAACAAGGAGCTGGTTGCTCTCAACTCAATGCACAATTTCTTCTCCTCATGACAGTTATGTACTTTGCTACCCACAGTGCTTTATACATACTTTACATTTCATCACTCAGGATATTAGAAAGATATGTACTAAAAAGGTTGATATTTTATAAAATCAATCATTTTTACCACTTTATGAAGGATATTCTTAAATGAAACTGGGTTTATTAAAGATATTCGTAAGTGTAAGTGTTTTTCTTTAAAATTTATAGTGCATGGCAGTGTGCAGAATCTTACAAGGATTACTAGAGCAGTTCACTGCTCCTACCTGGATTCTTGCTGAGGTGCCAACATTTTTAACCCACTAGTGCTTCTGCATCATCAGTGTGAATATCAATATATAACATCTTTATACTATTATGTGAATAATTTTTATTCATGAATCCCCTGAAAGAGTCTCAAGAGACCCCAGGGGTTCATGGGCCTTAGTTTAAGAACAGCTGTCTAAACAGGTCAAAGTACAGCTTATAAAAAGAGGAATACAGTAAAAATTTTCCTAACTAACCTCTTAACTTCTTTAATTTTCTTAACTAACCACCGCTTAACTGAATTGCCAATGAAATTAACCTCCATGCCTTGTGTAACTGGCAGCAGCCCTCACAGATTGCTGAATGTCAAGGCTGCTGGGCCACCTTCTACTGTGTCTATTCATTTCTGTTGCCACCAGTAGGATTATGTGCTTAGCAAGTATCAGTTGTATTTGTTCTCAAATCAGTTTATGCCACTTTCACTAATACGTTGTTGTTTAGTTGTTCAGTCATGTCTGACTCTTTGCGACGCCACGGACTGCAGCACGCCAGGCTACCCTGTCCTTCACCATCTCCATGAGCTTGCTCAGACTCATGTCCATTGGTGATGCCATCCAACCATCTCATCCTCTGTCGTCCCCTTCTCCTTCTGCCTTCAGTCTTTCCCAGCATCAGGTTATTTTCTTCCCATCAGGTGGCCAAAGTATTGGAACTTCAGCTTCAGCATCGGTGCTTCCAATGAATATTCAGGACAGATTTCTTTTAGAATGGACTGGTTTGATCTTGCAGTCCAGGGGACTCTCAAGAGTCTTCTTCAGCATCACAGTTTAAAGCATCAGTTCTTTGACACTCAGCTTTCTTTATGGTCCAACTCTCAAGTCCATACATGACTACTGGAAAAACCATAGCTTTGACTAGACAGACCTTTGTTGGCAAAGCAATGTCTCTGCTTTTTCATATGCTGCCTAGGTCAGTCATAGCTTTTCTTCCAAGGAGCAAGTGTGTTTTAATTTCATGGCTGTAGTTACCGTCTGCAGTGATTTTGGAGCCCAAGAAAATAAAGTCTCTCACTGTTTCCATCGTTTCCCCATCTATTTGTAGTGAAGAGATGGGACTGGATGCCATGATCTTAGTTTTTTGAATGTTGAATTTTAAGCCAACTTTTTCACTCTCCTCTTTCACCTTCACCAAGAAGCTCGTTATTTCCTCTTCACTCTTTGTCACACTTGGCTGTCCAGTGGCTCAGACAGTAAAGCATCTGCCTACAATGAGGGAGACCCAGTTCGATCCCTGGGTTGGGAAGATCCCCTGGAGAAGGAAATTGCAACCCACTCCAGTACTCTTGCCTGGAAAATCCCATGGACGGAGGATCCTGGTAGGCTACAGTCCATGGGTTCGCAAAGAGTCAGACACGACTGAGCGACTTCACTTTCCTTTTTCCTTTCTCTGCCATAAGTGTGGTGTCATCTGCATATAGCTTACTGATATTTCTCACAGCAATCTTGATTCCAGCTTGTGCTTCCTCCAGCCTGACATTTCACATGATGTACTCTGCATATAACTTAAATAAGCAGGGTGACAATATAGCACTGATGTACTCTTTTTGGAATTTGGAACCAGTCCATTGTTCATGTCCGATTCTAACCGTTGCTTCTTGACCTGCATTCAGGTTTCGCAGGAGGCAGTTAAGATGGTCTAGTATAAGAATTTTCCACCATTTGTTGTGATCCACACAGTCAAAGGCTTTAGTGTAGTCAGTGAAGCTGAAGTAGATGTTTTTCTGGAATTATCTTGCATTTTCTATGATCCAATGGGATGTTGGCAATTTGATCTCTGGTTCCTTTGCCTTTTCTAAATTCAGCTTGAACATCTGGAAGTTCTTGGTTCACATATTGTTGAAGCCTAGTTTGAAGAATTTTGAGCATTACTTTGCAAGTGTGTGAAATGAGTGAATTGTGTAGTAGTGTAAACATTCTTCGGCATTGCCTTTCTTTGGGATTGGAATGAAAACTGACCCTTCCAGTCCTGTGGCCACTGCTGAGTTTTCCAAATTTGCTGGCATATTGAGTGCAGCACTTTTAACAGCATCATCTTTTAGGATTTGAAATACCTCAAATGGAATTCTGTCACCTTCACTAGCATTGTTTGTAATGATGCTTCCTAAGGCCCACTTGACTTCGAATTCTAGGATTCTGGCTCTAGGTAAGTGATTACACCATCGTGGTTATCTGAGTCATGAAGATCTTTTCTGTATAGTTCTTCTGTGTGTTCTTGCCACCTCTTATTAATATCTTCTGCTTCAATTAGGTCCATACCGCTTCTGTCCTTTATTCTGCCCATTGTTGCATGAAATGTTCCATTGGTATCACTAATTTTCTTGAAAAGATCTCTAGACTTTCCCATTCTGTTGTTTTCCTCTATTTCTTTGCACTGATCACTGAGGAAGGTTTCCTCTTCTCTCCTTGCTATTCTTTGGAACTCTGCATTCAGATGGGTATATCTTTCCTAATACATATAATCACTAATACATTTAATTGTACAGTTTTAATAATCTACAAATAGAATAAGTGTAAGTTAAAAAAAAAGAATGTTTCTAAATGCTTAAATGCTTTGGAATGACTTACTATAAAAAACTTCCATCATAATTTAATATGGATGAGATTAGAAAAAGTTTAGGGAAAAACTCAAAATTCTGGAAGGATTCTATATTCCTTCACAAATATCTTTAATTTCTTCCTATATTAGAGAAACCAAGGCTGAAAATTGTGTTATTATGTGTTCTTTGCAGGGAAAAATGATGACACTGATCCATAGACCCACATTCAAAGAGAAGGCTTTTGGCTCACCTTCAAAAGATTGGTGGATATGTACATATATATATTTTAAAGTGAGATAAAATTCATAAATTAATATCTATCTTTTTTTATGATTCACCTCTTAATGTGATTCTTTAGTATAAACCGACAAACTGATGGTTAGGATGACACTGAGTAAGATAGATCTTTTACTGCCATTCATGAGCTAGAAGCAAATTTCCTTTGGTTTCCATGATAGTAAACTATACTCTCATCCGTAATTACTCTCTGTATCTGCATAAGAATTAGCAAAGAATTTAAATAATCTCTTAGAAATGTAGCTATCACAGGTCAGATTTCATAATGATATAGTGATGCATCTGATGGTACCAGGAACTTTTTTTAAAGATTTTTTTTATTACATAATTTAAAGTTTTTTTTTATGAAGCATTGACTTACAATGAGGAACTTAAAAAAAAATTCAGTGTACTAGTGTTTTGTTGAATTGGAAACTGCTTAGAATAAGCAGCTGTATGTGGGAGCTTGGAAATTGTTTTTTATCTATAAAAGTAAGTTGACTGGTAAGTTCATGGGTGTATCAGACATGTCAGCCTGCAGTAGGTGGTCGCAGCTCGTTGATGTCAGCTTTATCACAACTGGGCACGTGTGCTGTCATTTATAGATGACATGGTTGCAGAGACGCAGGGCTGGGGGAAAAATGCCTTGGGTTCTCTGTCCAGCTCCATGGTCACCATGAATCAGTGAAGACTGTGTTTCTAACTCCCTGGCAGTGAGCTTGCAGTGTGAGTTGTTTTCTTTCCTAGAAATAGGGAATTAATTCACCCTCCTCACAGTCTGTTTACAACCAGTACACACACTGGCAAGCGGACTGGCAGGGTGGCTTTGTCCGTGGCCAACTGGTTAAGAAGCTCATCCACTTCAGTCATGTTAGCGCCAGGCTGTATAATTAGCACAGCTAACCAAACACTGAGATTATTGTTAAATACCAAGCGATTCTTCCAAACTGCTGATTTCTTAATCATCACATATTCACTGTCAACAGTGTGGCCTACAGGCTTGTTCCTTCTTTTTTTTCTTGCTTCCCCAAAAGATTTATTGACAGTTTCCTGTGTGCCAGTCACTGTTATGGGATTGGGGATCCAGCAGTGAATACAGCAGAGGAGAAAAAATAACCCTGCCTTTTAGAACTTCAGTTCTGGTAGAGGATACGTACACATAAACCTGGGCTTCCCTGGTGGCTCAGACAGTAAAGAATCTGCCTGCAATGCGGGAGACCTGGGTTCAATCCCTGGGTTGGGAAGATCCCCTGATGAAGAAAATGGCGACCCACTCCAGTATTCTTGCTGAAGAATTCCATGGACAGAGGAGCCTGGCGGGCTACAGTCCATGAAGGTCACAGAGAGTTGGACATGACTGAGCACACACGTGTCTATTGCATGTTACTTGCTCAGTCGTGTCCAGCTCTTTGTGATCCCATGGAGTATAACCCGCCAGGTTCCTCTGTCTATAGAACTGTCCAGGCAAGAGTACTGGAGTAGGCTGCCATTTCCTTCTCCAGGGGATCTTCCCAACCCAGGGATCAAACCTACGTCTCTGGCTTCTCCTGCACTGACAGGTGTGTTCTTTACCACTGCGCCACCTGAGAAACCCACACACAGACAGACGTACTTAAATGCCAGGAGGACAAAGACATGAAGAAGGTGAATGAAATGCTGTGGGCTGAGGAGTAACACTGACAGAGTGGGCAGAGAAGGCCTCTCTAACATGATCAGGTCTTTAGTATTGGGTTGGCTGAAAGGTTCGTTCGGGGTTTTCCGTTATGGAAATGGAAATGATCCTATTGGCCAACCTGATATAAAGTCCTAGAGGAGAAACACAATCTAGAAAAAGTAGTCTCTCAGAACTTAAGTTTTCTTAATCTATGTCTGTGGGGTTTGTATGAGAGAAGTATTACATCTAAATTTTCACTGTGTCTGAAATTTTAGCATCTCTTCTAAATCATGTATCTGGATAACCAACTATAGCAATCTGAGAACCTGTGTCTTTGTCACAGATATTTTCCTATCATACAGTTACTGTATACATCTCAAAATATTATATATATTCATCACTACTTACAAATTACCATAGTTACCTAGCCATTACATTTTGAATTTTAATATCTTAATAAAGGAGCACATATATCACAGTTTTTAAAAATATCTGTACTGATCATTATATTTCAAAATAATACATTTCCTGGTACCCCTATGTATTATATGTTAGGAGTTTTAAAACATATTGAGAAAGAAGCTGAGGCTTTACTAGTTTGCCAAAAAGAGGCTCTGGCATAGAAATGTTAAGCTTTCGTTTAATCCCTAGTTGAGAGCTGTCTTCCACCTCCCACAAGTACAGTACACCCTTCATTTGTTTCCCTCTTTGAGAGATCACTCAAATACATCCTGAACAGATAGGGAGGGTTTCCTGGATCATTCCATAGAACCGTGATTGTGAAAGATCCTTTTTAGCTTCCTGTTTCCTGTAGGCCACATACTATTAATGTATTGGGTTGGCCAAAAAAGTTCATTCAGGTTTTTTTTTGCCAACCCAATTTTGCAGAATTACATAGCAAGTCAAGCAGACATGTCTTTTTCCTTCCTAGAAAAGGACAATTTTAATACTTCACAGATTAGCTTTTAGACTTCCCTAAAAAAGTGCTTGATGATCCTTGAAATCGATGCAGTTCACTCTGAGAAAAAAATGAGATGCAGAAATCTGAGTTGCAGTCAGCTCACTTTACTCACTTACACCAGCTTTCTAGCCACTCTCCTCATCATGATGTTGACCAAGTGCATCTGCCTAGATTGAGAGGACCTAGACTATATACCATGGTACCTTCACCTGGATCAGCCTATGGGAAGTAAGATGGGATATATAAACGCTTTTAACTGTTTTAGCATGACCATTGTAGAACAGAGCCAAGAACCCTACTGCAGGTAGAAAGGGGAGGGCGAGCACTAGTTAATGGGTTAGTCCAGAGAATTTTGCTCGGCCACTACATATTATGTACTTTCAATCCTTTGAGAATATAAATATACTCTTCTATCTCTCATCAAGAGTTAAAAAAAAAAAACCTAAAAATTAACATTTTAATATTGCCTGAAACTGGAAAGAGAAAATGTTAAGTCTGTGATTTTCACATTAGACCGTCTTTTATGCTTATGTCTTACGTGGAGGGAAATCTGTTTTTTATGCCATTAAACCTTCTGGACTGTACCTTCACTTGTGTCCTTTGTTGTTCTGAGAAGTAGATTCTTGAAAAGTGTGCTGAGAGCTCTGAGCCGTGTGGCCTTCATTTGCATGGTCTCTTTTCCTTTATAGGTTGGTGAAAGATGCTCCTTGGGATGAAGTCCCACTTGCTCACTCCCTGGTTGGTTTTGCCACTGCCTATGACTTCTTGTACAACTACCTGAGCAAGACACAACAGGAGAAGTTTCTTGAAGTGATTGCCAATGCCTCGGGGTATATGTATGAGACTTCATACAGGAGAGGATGGGGATTTCAATACCTGCACAACCATCAGCCCACCAACTGCATGGCCTTGCTCACAGGAAGCCTGGTTCTGATGAATCAAGGTAGGTACAGCCAAGGAATGCCTTGAACTGACAGCAGTCACAGTTACCAAGTTGTGAGCTAAACATTTCTATAACTAGTCTAAGTACATGGTCACACTTGGCTCCTAACTAAGCCCAGACGATGATAATACTACCTCGGGCACCACGTGGAGAGTTGAGAGACCTCTCTTTCCTCATTTCTGCTTGTTACATGAGCCTGCTTATTACTTTAGTATGCTCTCTTATTGTCCCAAGTCATATCCTTACACACAGGATCAGTGGTGAATATTCCTTTTTTCAATTTTTGACAGTGAAGGCAACCAGCCTGGATAGAGTTTATAAAAGCTAAACAGGTGGTTTATTATTTGAACTGAATATTCCTTACACACAGGTTGTGTGTCAATATATTGCTTCTTTTTTTCCCCTCTAAAGACTTTAAAAGAATCTATCTAAGGACTTCCCTGGTGGTCCAGTGGTTCAGACTTTGCCTTCCAATGCAGGGCATCCTGGTTTGATCCCTAGTTGAGGAGGTAAGATCCCACACACCTCGGGGCCACAAAACCAAATATAAAACAGAAGCAGTATTGTAACAGATTCAATAAAGACTGTAAAAATGGTCCACATCAAAAAAAATCTTTAAAAATAAAATCAGTTAATCTAGATCATTCAGGTCAAATTTACAGTTGACTTTTATGGACCATATAGCTGCTTTGCCTTATTGTATTATATAATTGCTAATATCACATTTTCTTTCTTTATAATTAAATTTATTTATTTTTAATTGAAGAATAATTGCTTTATAATA
>NW_011495034.1:14075504-14075978 GCF_000754665.1 Bison bison bison | reverse complement strand
GCCATCACATTTTCTTTGTTCTTGTAATTGTGACTTAATTACAACTCCTGTTGAGAGACATCTTTAAATAACTAAATAAGGTTGTGTATAAGAAAAATGACCCTTGGTTCACAGTGAATTATTAGAATATTAAATATGTACTAATAACTGGAAAATCTAAAATAGTTTAACTCAAAAAAATTTTTTTAATTAAAAAAATTAAAAGATTTTAACTCTTGATTATTTTCCCCATAAGACTTAGTAAGCATTTTGTAGATTATCCAGCATCAGATTTTACCCAAGCCTAAGTTTCTCCCTTGTCATATCAACCATCACTTTTAATTAGGTCTTAGAGGAAAGGAAACTAAAATTAATGGAGCATATGGCATGTGCTAATCCTTGCCCATATTTTATTTAATTCTCACATCAACTATATAAGGTAGCTGGGCTTTGGACCCAATTCTAGCCAAATTCAAACTTCATTGTCTTTCCACT
>NW_011495034.1:14073940-14075404 GCF_000754665.1 Bison bison bison | reverse complement strand
CTGAAAATAAAAATTCAGTTTATAGTAACTTAAGGAAAGCTTGACTAAAAGTGTAAATTTTTGCCCCCCACTCTCACGAATACAAACCAAATTTTAAAAGTCAAAAAGCCAGCCACGTGAACACCTACCATCAGACCATTTATAAATCCTCAGGCCTGTGGAAAGATAGCATCATGAATTGGTGGAAGGAACCCTAGAGTGAGCTGGATGGTAGTCTAGGGCCTTGGATTTTAGTCTAGTACAGTTTAATTCCCTTAGATAAATTTTTAGTTCTTTACCAGCAGGAATAGAGCTTATTTCTTCATTCTCCACAGTAGATAAAATTGTTCCAGATGATAAACAGGCACCTAAAATACTGGCTCGAATTGGATCACAGTTTGTATTTGGCCTTGGCAGGAGTTTTCACAGGCATTTGTTTTCTGAGTAAAGTCATGGTTTGCTCTGGGATGCAGTCTTCCAGGGCTTTTCCACAAGCAGGGCCCACACTGATGAGAAGAGGGAGCAGAGAAAAGAGTGGAATCCCTGGTCCTTCACGTCTCTGTTAGTCATCAGGCTTACAGCCCTGGCTTTCTCAGCTGCCTCGCTCTCACTCTAGGAGCTACCTTGGGCACACTGCACCGGTAATTCCATGTGCTCAGAGCAGCCTTGTAGGTCCTGACTGTGGTAGCTTTGACAGGTATAGCTCCCACTGAATTCACATGACATTCAGCAGTGGGAGAATTAGGATTTGGTGGCTCAGTTGGTAAGGAATCCACCTACAGTGCAGGAGACCTGGATTCAATCCCTGGGTGGAGACCTCCTGGAGAAGGGAGTGCTACCCACTCCAATATGCTTGCCTGAGGAATTCCACAGATAGAAGAGTCTTTAGTTTCTTTAGGTAGATATATTCCTAAGTATTTTATTCTTTCTGTTGCAATGGTGAATGGAATTGTTTCCTTAATTTCTCTTTCTGTTTTCTCATTATTAGTGTATAGGAATGCAAGGGATTTCTGTGTGTTGATTTTATATCCTGCAACTTTACTATAGTCATTGATTATTTCTAGTAATTTTCTGGTGGAGTCTTTAGGGTTTTCTATGTAGAGTATCATGTCATCTGCAAATAGTGAGAGTTTTACTTCTTCTTTTCCAATTTGGATTCCTTTTATTTCTTTTTCTGCTCTGATTGCTGTGGCCAAAACTTCCAAAACTATGTTGAATAGTAATGGTGAAAGTGGGCTCCCTTGTCTTGTTCCTGACTTTAGAGGAAATGCTTTCAATTTTTCACCATTGAGGATAATGTTTGCTGTGGGTTTGTCATATATAGTTTTTATTATGTTGAGGTATGTTCCTTCTATTCCTGCTTTCTGGAGAGTTTTTATCATAAATGGATGTTGAATTTTGTCAAAGGCTTTCTCTGCATCTATTGAGATAATCATATGGTTTTTATTTTTCAATTTGTTAATGTGGTGTATTACATTGATTGAT
>NW_011495034.1:14073421-14073840 GCF_000754665.1 Bison bison bison | reverse complement strand
GACATACATCACAGCAGGATCCTCTATGACCCACCTCCCAGAATATTGGAAATAAAAGCAAAAATAAACAAATGGGACCTAATTAACCTTAAAAGCTTCTGCACATCAAAGGAAACTATTAGCAAGGTGAAAAGACAGCCTTCAGAATGGGAGAAAATAATAGCAAATGGAAGCAACCGACAAACAACTAATCTCAAAAATATACAAGCAACTCCTACAGCTCAACTCCAGAAAAATAAATGACCCAATCCAAAAATGGGCCAAAGAACTAAATAGACATTTCTCCAAAGAAGACATACAGATGGCTAACAAACACATGAAAAGATGCTCAACATCACTCATTATCAGAGAAATGCAAATCAAAACCACTATGAGGTACCATTTCACACCAGTCAGAATGGCTGCGATCCAAAAGTCTA
>NW_011495034.1:14072842-14073321 GCF_000754665.1 Bison bison bison | reverse complement strand
GGTGAAAGTGGGCTCCCTTGTCTTGTTCCTGACTTTAGAGGAAATGCTTTCAATTTTTCACCATTGAGGATAATGTTTGCTGTGGGTTTGTCATATATAGTTTTTATTATGTTGAGGTATGTTCCTTCTATTCCTGCTTTCTGGAGAGTTTTTATCATAAATGGATGTTGAATTTTGTCAAAGGCTTTCTCTGCATCTATTGAGATAATCATATGGTTTTTATTTTTCAATTTGTTAATGTGGTGTATTACATTGATTGATTTGTGGATATATAGAAAACTATAAAACACTGGTGAAAGAAATCAAAGAGGACACTAATAGATGGAGAAATATACCATGTTCATTGTTTGGAAGAATCAATATAGTGAAAATGAGTATACTACCCAAAGCAATTTATAGATTCAACGCAATCCCTATCAAGCTACCAACAGTATTCTTCACAGAGCTAGAACAAATAATTTCACAATTTGTATGGAAAT
>NW_011495034.1:14065422-14072742 GCF_000754665.1 Bison bison bison | reverse complement strand
TCAAAAATATACAAGCAACTCCTACAGCTCAACTCCAGAAAAATAAATGACCCAATCCAAAAATGGGCCAAAGAACTAAATAGACATTTCTCCAAAGAAGACATACAGATGGCTAACAAACACATGAAAAGATGCTCAACATCACTCATTATCAGAGAAATGCAAATCAAAACCACTATGAGGTACCATTTCACACCAGTCAGAATGGCTGCGATCCAAAAGTCTACAAATAATAAATGCTGGAGAGGGTGTGGAGAAAAGGGAACCCTCTTACACTGTTGGTGGGAATGCAAACTAGTACAGCCACTATGGAGAACAGTGTGGAGATTCCTTAAAAAACTGGAAATAGAACTGCCTTATGATCCAGCAATCCCACTGCTGGGCATACACACTGAGGAAACCAGAAGGAAAAGAGACACATGTACCCCAATGTTCATCGCAGCACTGTTTATAATAGCCAGGACATGGAAGCAACCTAGATGTCCATCAGCAGATGAATGGATAAGCAAGCTGTGGTACATATACACAATGGAGTATTACTCAGCCATTAAAAAGAATACATTTGAATCAGTTCTAATGAGGTGGATGAAACTGGAGCCTATTATACAGAGTGAAGTAAGCCAGAAGGAAAAACATAAATACAGTATACTAACACATATATATGGAATTTAGAAAGATGGTAACAATAACCCCGTGTACGAGACAGCAAAAGAGACACTGATGTATAGAACAGTCTTATGGACTCTGTGGGAGAGGGAGAGGGTGGGAAGGTTTGGGAGAGTGGCATTGAAACATGTAAAATATCATGTAGGAAACGAGTTGCCAGTCCAGGTTCGATGCACGATGCTGGATGCTTGGGGCTGGTGCACTGGGACGGCCCAGAGGGATGGTATGGGGAGGGAGGAGGGAGGAGGGTTCGGGATGGGGAACACATGTATACCTGTGGCGGATTCATTTTGGTATTTGGCAAAACTAATACAATTATGTAAAGTTTAAAAATAAAATAAAATTAGGAAAAAAAAAAACAAGAAGAGTCTGGCAGGCTACAGTCCATTTGGTGACAAAGAGTCGGACGCAACTTAAATGAACTAACACTTTCACTTTCTGTTCTGCTAACCCAGTCTGAGGCTTGGTACAGAGAGCCCACAGGATCACATGTATTCAGTTTACAAATCAAGTGGAAAGAAGACAGAAATGAAATGTTTAAATGATTACACCATACTTGTAATAAGACCAGGGAATGAGATAAAGAGTCTCATGAAGTTATGATTAAATATCAAATGAGTGTATTAAGTTTGCATTCAGCAGAACAAGTTTAGGTGATGGTTCATAGAACTTTGAAGGATAGATAGGATATGGATAAGTGAAAATAAGGAGAAATCCAGGCAAGATATATGGGTGTCGGAAAAAACACAGGGCAGAACATTAGTAACAACAATATTGGTGCCTCGTATGGATAGATTCGAAATTTACAAAGGTAGACATTACCTCATCTCTCCTGGATAAAGTTTTTTAGAAGGAAAAAATAAGGAAAATCAGGTAATGAAATATGAGGAGCAGTGGAATAGCAGTCCTGATTTTAAACATCATTCACATTTGTATCTGGCTGGAGATGGAGGACACAGATGAGGAAAAGATGAAGATGATTGGGATTTAAACCCTAATAATTAGAAAATGGAAATTAAAACCTATCCAGAAGGCTGGTATGTCAGGTGTGGAGCTGGATGGGAGAAGGGGCCAGTTCACAGCAGAGCCTGAGAATGGTGCTGCCCCCATGAGATGAGATCTGGGACTTACTTAGGCTGGGACTTTGGCTTTAGGCTTGGACACAGCTGGTGGTACCTGGGCCTCTGGAAGCCCCCATACCCAGCACATCTAGTAGGCCAAGGTAGAAAGTTCAGCATGGATGACCATGCACATGTCTATAGGAAAGAAATAACAAGTCTACTCACATTAGGAGACTGGGAGCTTAATTTGATCCTTAGGAGTTGTGTATTTTAAATACAAGCAAACAAAACAAACTTTAAATCTAAAGACCTGGGTTCAGATCAAAGCTCTGTTCACTTTTAGTCGTATGCCAGAGGACAAGTCAACCTTTCTGTAATTTTGGAGAAATAGTGCATAATTGAGTTGTTAAAAGGATTAAGTAAGGTTATGTTTGGTGCTATGTAACTTCTTAATGCTACAAAACGTGAGGAATTGTTATTGTTGCCTAAATGCTGGTTTCACAAAAATGATAGAAAAATAGCATTTCTGAGTCAAAAGCATTTTATAAAGTATTTTAGACCTTTAACTCTCACTTGGGGAAAATGAAAACGGTGGCAGGTGAAGAAGTACTTGAACAAAATCATGTAGCTCATTTCTGGCAGACGTGGGACTCGCAGGTGACTTTTGTCACCTTAGATCACCACTCCAGTGCTCTCTCCACCCCTCTGTGCTGCCTGGTCCGATGCTGTGACATCTAAAAGCACATAAAGGACGAGATGCTGTCTTCTAAGAACAGGATAAGTTGGAGACTGTTCATTTAGCATTTCTAGAATTTGCAGCTTATTACAGATTCTGTAAAATAATGGCAACAGTTGTTGTGAAGTGGAAAACTTCAAAAATATTATCAGTTGGTGATTTAGAGAAATTGAATAAAAGCCTCAATATACATGATCTTTTCTTGCAGGCATGAAGTATGTCAATTTGTAACCTCAGATGTGGTGTGATTTCAATTTATTAACGATTATTAAATTACTGATACTTATTTAAAGGTTTGCCTTTAATTAATAAATGACCTGTATCAAGAACTTCTTAACTTAAATTATGGGCTCATCATAAACCTGGATTAGCAAGATGCTGTTTATAACATTGATAAGTAAGAGTTTTACAAAGTGCAATTTGCATAAAATAGTTAGATAACTAAGACGGTTTAATTTGGCCACATTTTTGTTTTTGCTTTGTTACATCTTTAGTCATTGTTTTCATGTGTTTTCATCCTTTAGGGTACCTTCAGGAAGCTTACTTATGGACCAAACAAGTTCTGACCATCATGGAGAAGTCTCTGGTCTTGCTCCGAGAGGTGACAGATGGCTCCCTCTATGAAGGAGTTGCATATGGCAGCTACACCACTAGATCACTCTTCCAGTATATGTTTCTTGTTCAAAGGCACTTTGACATCAACCACTTTGGCCACCCATGGCTTAAACAACACTTTGCATTTATGTATAGAACCATTCTGCCAGGTACAGTAAAGACTTAGAAGTGAAAAAAACTTTATTATAATTTTTTCTGATTATGAAGATGGGTTAGATTAAGAAATGTGGGATTTGAGCCATATTGAGGTTAAAGGGATGTTTTTTTTAATCAAAGAATTTAAGAGTTGTATATAGCCAAGAATATTCTGGATGTTAATGTGAGGATTTCTGATTTAAATATTATAAAATGTGGAGTATAACAGATCAAATATAATTTGTAGTCCCATGGTACTTTTATTTTTGTGTGTGTATACAAACTTGGGTACATATACAAACTCTTTTTCATGAACCTAAAAATATAAATATTTATGGTTACATGTTATTTTCCTTCATGTGTAAACCCTAATTAATCCTATTTATTATTATTTTTTTTTAGTTTAAAATTTTTTCTTCTAAACTATACAGACATAATTGAAAATATAGATTACACTTGGAGGTTTAGTATTCTCTTTAAATATTTTGGGGTTTGATCCGTGGGTCAGGAAGATCCCCTAGAAAAGAGAATGGCTATCCACTCCAATATTCTTGCCTGGGGAATTCCATGGACAGAGGAGCCTGGTGGGCAATAGTCCATATTGAAATAAATGGTATAAAATATAGAAAGCTAACCAAAAAACGAATTTCTATGAAACCCCTAATTTCTTGTTGTTATGTCGTAAGCTTTTAAGTAAGCATTTTAAGAGAACTGGCTTTGAAGGGAGAAGCCTTTTATTCTCACTAAATTCATTTCTAGGACAGACTATAACTCTGCTTACTTCTAAACAGGAGTAAATTTTCATCAGGATGGATTTTTCCCCAGTGAAATGCAATTTTTAGTTGAGTGATTCTAGACCTACAGCAAACAATCCAGGTTTTAAATCTTTTTGCTCTGGCTATATACACGTGGATTGGATAGAACCTCCATTATTGCATTAGTTATCAAAAGAATACTACAGAGCCCTCAGAAGAACCATGTTATGATTTGGTTTAGACTCACATTCAGAACCCTATTGTTTATTGCTTATCCTTGCACATTCAGGAGAAGCCTCTTGTTTCTTTGTTTATCTTGGTAAACACAGGCCATCTAAAACAAGGGCCTTTAAGGAGCCTCAAAGCTTTGTAATTTGACCTGAGATCTAATAATCCGCCACACTGGGGCTTTGACTTGCTGTGAACTGTGTATATGGCCACTTCCTAAAGTGGAAAAGACAATATAATCACCTTTAAATGGAGAATTCATGTGTTTGTTTCAGTTAGTGAAACAGCCTTTATTGAACATTGATGTGCCAGGCACTATCATAGGCAAGGGATTCAAAGAGTAATAAGACATACCATCTGCTTTTAAGATACTCACAGATTAGCAGAAGATTCAGAAAGTCACAATTTATAATAAGATTTACTTGCTGCCAAGTCACTTCAGTCGTGTCCGACTCTGCAACCCCATAGACGGCAGCCCACCAGGCTCCCCCATCCCTGGAATTCTCCAGGCAAGAACACTGGAGTGGGTTGCCATTTCCTTCTCCAATGCATGAAAGTGAAAAGTGAAAGTGAAGTCGCTCAGTCGTGTCCGACTCTTAGCGACCCCATGGACTGCAGCCCACCAGGCTCCTCCATCCATGGGATTCTCCAGGCAAGAGTACTGGAGTGGGGTGCCATTGCCTTCTCCGAGATTTACTTGGACAAGCATTTACTAATCTGGCAGGAGCAAAAACATTATCTATAAATTATGTAAATACGATCATGCAGGGATTTTTAGAAGGGATTTTGTGTTAAGTCAATCTGTTCTCAACAACATTTTTTTCCCTCTATACTATCTATTATAGTGACAATTATTCCTGTCTGAACCAGAGTTTTCTTCCATTATTCTTTTTCAAGGATGCCTGGAATATTCGGTTCTTACTTGCTTCTGTTTTTCTGACCTATTCCAATATGATCTTTACATTTTTTTTCTCTTTTCTTCAACTTCTGACAGTACATGTGGGCAGGATCTTCTCTGGGAATGGTTTTGTTTTCTTCCTACAGATACTCAGTTTCTCCTCTAACCTTCTAATTTCTACTGTTGTTGTTGTCCATTTGCTAAGTCATGTCTGACTCTTTGCGACTCCATGGACTGCAGCAAGCCAGGATTCCCTGTCCTTCATTATCTCCTGGAGTTTGCTTAGGTTCATGTCCATTGAGTCACTGATGCCATCCAACCATGTCATCCTCTGCCACTGTCTTCTCATTTTGCCCTCAGTCTTTCTCAGCATTGTGGTCTTTTCCCATGAGTTGGCTCATGGCATCAGGTGGCCAAAATATTGGAGCTTCAACTTCAACAGCAGTCCTTCCAGTGAATATTCAGAGTTGATTTCCTTTAGGATTATCAACTGGTTTGATCTACTTACAGTCCAAGAGACTCTCAAGAGTCTTCTCTACTTCTACTGTATTGAATGCCAAATTAAAACACTTCATGTTATTATCTTGGCCTGGGATGTGGGATGTGTTGGTGGAAAAGCTAGTGCTCATTCCAGGTTCAGGGACTCACCATGCACAAGAGGATAGATAGCCCTTGTATCCATACAAGTATAATAGCATATGGCATGGACACTGGAAAATGAGGAAGCTGAGCAACACGTAAGCATTCCATTACCAATGACAAGTTGCCACGTAACAAATATATACACAAGGTTTGTGGAAGACCTTTGGAAGGATTTTGATTAATTGGGGTAGAGCAAAGGGATCATGGTTCTGTTTCTTATTTTTATCCAAGAAGACAATTGATTCCAATTTGCAACAAGGATTCAGAATGATTGTTTGGGGCTTTATGGAAGTATGTAGTTTTAAATTTATCTTAATTCTGTCAAACATCTTTCCTCAGGGTTTCAAAGAACTGTGGCTATTGCAGACTCAAATTACAACTGGTTTTATGGTCCGGAAAGCCAATTAGTGTTCCTGGATAAATTTGTCATGCGTAACGGCAGTGGCAACTGGTTGGCTGACCAGATCAGAAGGAACCGTGTGGTGGAAGGTCCAGGGACGCCGTCCAAAGGGCAGCGCTGGTGTACTCTTCACACGGAATTTCTCTGGTATGCTACATTGTACTGGCTTGAAAGAGAAATTGTACCCAGGGGCACCGTGTGTTAAATTTTTTTGCATTAAAAAAGAAAAACTCATCTCTTCATGCCACCTACGCACTCGCAGCTTCTGTTCAGTTCATATTGCAGTATTGAGACTCTGTTAGAAACATTTCCTTCCATTTAAGATCTAATTACTGTTTGCTGTTTTTGCTTTTCTTGTATTAGAGATATCCTTGGCTCACACTGTTTCATAGATACGCATGTTTTGATTTACATCATTTTTGAAATCATCTAAAGAGAAAAACCACAAAATTTAGACCTAGTTTTTCTGCTAATCACACTGAAAGAAAAAAAAGGTAGTAAAATGTTTTGTTTTGGTAAATGGAGCATTATAATCTTCTAATAGCAAAGCTGTTACTAAATTTTCAAAACTATTTAAAAGTGTTTGACAGTATTTGACAGTTTTACTTTGATAATAAAAGAACCATGTAATTTTTTTTGCCTTAATCTTTTAAGCCTAGAAAGAGCAGCCAGGGTCTCCTTTTTTAAAGTACTGCCAAATACATTGTTGGCATCCAATAAATTAAAGTTAAAATAAAAGGTACAGAGAATTGGTTAATCATTAATCCCTGATGTCTTTTCAAGCTATTGAAATTTGCATTCAACTACAAAGTAAGCTTGCATGGTTTGATTGCTTCTTTTCATTAAAAAAAAAAAAATAAACAAGAGGAAGAAAAATGTTAGTAGAGTGATAACTGTCATAGTTTAACCATCATTTTTAAGAACAGTCTTCACAGATGAACTACATATATTAATATGTAGCCATTCCTGACCCCATTTAGGGGTATGAAGTAATTACTTAATAGTGTCTTCTGCTGCTGCTGCTGCTGCTAAGTCGCTTCAGTCGTGTCCGACTCTGTGCGACCCCATAGACGGCAGCCCACCAGGCGCCCCCATCCCTGGGATTCTCCAGGCAAGAACACTGGAGTGGGTTGCCATTTCCTTCTCCAGTGCATGAACGTGAAAAGTGAAAGTGAAGTTGCTCA
>NW_011495034.1:14048874-14065322 GCF_000754665.1 Bison bison bison | reverse complement strand
TCTGCTGCTGCTGCTGCTGCTAAGTCGCTTCAGTCGTGTCCGACTCTGTGCGACCCCATAGACGGCAGCCCACCAGGCGCCCCCATCCCTGGGATTCTCCAGGCAAGAACACTGGAGTGGGTTGCCATTTCCTTCTCCAGTGCATGAACGTGAAAAGTGAAAGTGAAGTCGCTCAGTCGTGTCCGACTCTTCGCGACCCCATGGACTGTAGCCCACCAGGCTCCTCCGTCCATGGGATTTTCCAGGCAAGAGTACTGGAGTGGGGTGCCATTGCTTTCTCCAAATAGTGTTTTCACTTACCCATAAATAAAAAACCAAGAGAATTCTATAAAGTTGCTTCTAGGAGTCAGATCAATGGTAAGTCTAACTTGGTTCAGAATGTGCCTTTATGGAAATATGAAAACTGACTAAGGGATTTCTCTGGTGGTCTTAGTGGTTGAGGAAGTAAGATCCCGCATGCCGTGTGGCCAAAAAAAAAAAAAAAGAGAGAAATAAATGGTAAATACCTGAAAAAATGACCAAAACCTGAGAGAAGGATGACCAGTTTGCTTATATCTAGATTTGTTAAACCGTGGTAATTAAGCCAACCCTCTACTCAAAGTAGATATTTTTGATGTCCTGAAACAAACTCCAGAACAATAGACAAAACAGCCCAAATCAAGTATCAATAAGCCAAACTGCCACAGCTGATGGATTCGCTTTAGAGCCCTAAGAGCTAGTGCAGGTCTGCCTTTCTTCCCTTGAGCAGCAGATCATGTGAACCTGTCAAGGCTATTGTCTGAAGTCACCAAAAGCAAAAAGTCATCTTCATTATTATTTTTACAGCCTTTCTGAATCAAGACCTGTGTTCTTAATCACGGGTTAATTAAGTAATGTTAATTATTGTCTTACTTTGATAATAAACCTGTATCATAAATTAAGATAAGAAATTTATTATTAAAAAAGCATGCAGATTAAAACAAAACAAAACCTTTGGATTTTTGTCTGGATTGAACAATGGGAGGAACAATCATAAATCCCCCCACTATTAGATTGTTTCCTGAATTTCATGCATTTATATTCTTAGGTATTGCATTGGCAGTAAATTTTATCTAATATATGGAGTTGGACTGTATTTAAATTTATTTTTTTAGAGGGGAGGTAAGTACCAAATTTGAATTTCAGTTTTTTGCAGAACAATACTTGCTTATCACTAAGTGATGGTGCTGTGCTGTGCTTAGACACTCAGTCGTGTTCGACGCTGTGACTCCCTGGACTGCAACATGCTAGGCTCCTCTGTCAATGGGGATTCTCCAGGCAACAATACTGGAGTGGGTTGCCATGCCTTCCTCCAGCAGGTCTTCCCAACCCAGGGATCGAACCCAGGTCTCCCACATTGCAGGCAGATTCTTTACCGACTAAACCACCATGGAAACCCAAGAATACCAGAGTGGGTAGCCTATTCCTTCTCTGGGGGATTGTCCCAACTCAGGAATCGAACCGGGATCTCCTGCATTGCAGGCAAATTCTTTTACCAGCTGAGCTACCAGAGAAGCCCACTCAAGAATTGCTAGAGTCTAAATATTTTTTTAAAGATTTTTTTTTTTTGATGTGGCCCATTTTTAAAGTGTTTATTGAATTTGTTACAGTATGGCTTCTGTTTTATGTTTTGCTTTCTTGTCACGAGGCATATGGGATCTTTGCTCTCCAACCAGGGATTGAACCTGAACCCCCTGCATAGGAAGGTGAGGTCTTAACCATTGGACCATCAGGGAAGTCCCTAGAGTCTAAATCTTAGTGTGTGGTTTCCTAGAATAGGAGCCCCTCAACTAGAGGTTTGGGTGAGCTGCTTAATTCTCTGAGCCCCAGTCTTATTTGGGTGGCAGTTCTGAAATCATTAAGTGAGGAAGGTCCATGTAGAGATGATCAGCAGCGGTCATTTCAGGCTTACACCCTTCACAGATGTAAAGGTACACTCGTCTCCCATTCACCAAGGACATTCCTCTACTCATGCTGATTGTGCATGGGTGTTTCAGAAAAGTCCATAATGCAATCTACACTGCCAGTGCTCTGGGTAGCATTTGTGTGTTGTTTCCTCTAGCCACGTTGCCATGTGGCATCACCGTTCTGATATGTCCTTTCACTTCTATCAGAAAATCACATAATTTTTAAAAATTAATTCTTTCAGGTATGATGCCAGCTTGAAATCTGTCCCCCCTCCTGATTTCGGCACCCCGACATTGCATTATTTCGAAGACTGGGGCGTTGTGACTTATGGAAGTGCGCTGCCTGCAGAAATCAATAGATCTTTCCTTTCCTTCAAGTCAGGAAAACTTGGGGGACGTGCAATATATGACATTGTCCACAGAAACAAATACAAAGACTGGATCAAAGGCTGGAGGAATTTTAACGCAGGGCATGAACATCCTGATCAAAACTCATTTACCTTCGCTCCCAACGGTGTGCCTTTCATTACTGAGGCTCTCTACGGGCCGAAGTACACCTTCTTCAACAATGTTTTGATGTTTTCCCCAGCTGCCTCCAAGAGCTGCTTTTCTCCCTGGGAGGGCCAGGTCACAGAAGACTGTTCATCAAAATGGTCTAAATATAAGCACGACCCAGCAGCTAGCTGTCAGGGGAGAGTGGTTGCCGCAGTGGAGAAAAATGGGGTTGTTTTCATCCGAGGAGAGGGTGTGGGTGCTTATAACCCCCAGCTTCACCTGAGGAACGTTCAGAGAAATCTGATCCTCCTGCATCCGCAGCTTCTCCTCCTTGTGGATCAGATACACCTGGGAGAGGACAGCCCCCTGGAGAGGGCAGCAAGCTTCTTCCACAATGTGGATTTTCCTTTCGAGGAGACGGTGGTAGATGGGGTCCACGGAGCTCTCATCAGGCAGCGAGATGGCCTCTATAAAATGTACTGGATGGATGATACTGGCTACAGTGAGAAAGGAACCTTTGCCTCAGTGACATACCCTCGCGGCTATCCCTACAACGGGACGAACTACGTGAATGTCACCACGCACCTCCGAAGTCCTGTCACCAGGGCAGCTTACCTCTTCATAGGGCCATCCATTGATGTTCAGAGCTTCAGCATCCACGGAGATGCTCAGCAACTGGATGTGTTCGTGGCCACCAGCGAGCATGCCTACGCCACTTACCTGTGGACAGGAGAGACTGCAGGGCAGTCTGCCTTTGCGCAGGTCATTGCTGACCGGCAGAAAATTCTGTTTGACCGGAGTTCAGCCATCAGGAGCAGCGTTGTCCCGGAGGTGAAGGACTACGCTGCTCTGGTGGAACAGAACCTGCAGCATTTTAAGCCCGTGTTCCAGCTGCTGGAGAAGCAGATCCTGTCCCGCGTCCGGAACACAGCCAGCTTTAGGAAGACTGCCGAGCGCCTGCTGAGATTTTCAGATAAGAGACAGACCGAGGAGGCCATTGACAGGATTTTTGCCATATCACAGCAGCAGCAGCAGCAGCAGAGCAAGTCCAAGAAGAACCAAAGGGGAGGCAAGCGCTATAAATTTGTGGATGCTGTCCCTGATATTTTTGCACAGATTGAAGTCAATGAAAGAAAGGTTCGTCAGAAAGCTCAGATCTTAGCACAGAAAGAACTGCCTGTAGATGAAGATGAAGAAATGAAAGACCTTTTAGATTTTGCAGACATAACATACGAGAAACACAAAAACGGTGATGTGATGAACGGCCGGTTTGGCCAGGCTCGGATGGTGACAACGACTCACAGCAGAGCCCCAGCGCTGTCCGCCTCGTACACCAGACTGTTTCTGATTCTCAACATTGCTATTTTCTTTGTCATGTTGGCAATGCAACTGACTTATTTCCAGAGGGCCCAGAGTCTTCATGGCCAAAGATGTCTCTATGCAGTCCTTCTGATAGATAGCTGTATATTATTATGGTTGTATTCTTCTTGTTCCCAATCACAATGTTAGTATTGAAACTATAAGTGGCTTGATTGTTTTGTGGTCACAAGTCTATGCAAAAAGAAGAGAAAAATTCATTGCCCTAGTTTATTACTGGATTTTTTTTTCAGATTCTTTTAACAAATTAAGGGGAAAGTACTTCCACATAAGAAACCAGGAACATGGAGAACTCAGTATGCATAGAGGCAAAGAATTAGGAATAAGGGTAACTTGGTTGTCACACAGTGTTTCTGGAAATGTTTGTTTTGGCGGATTTAGGAATCCATATAATACTACTCTTAAAAGAAAAAAAGGTCTGGTTTTAAGTACTGTTTCTTTTTAAGAGAAAGAGATAGAATTGGATTTTATTAATATTAATTTAATGCTATTAGCACTCTCCAGATACTATTTTATGGAAAGACCCAGGCACACAATTCTGAAAAATACAGAAAGTTTTTTAATGTTGTAATCATGTTGAAAATAAATGTTGGTAGGTCCTGGTTATGATGGTGTCGACTTCCTTGGAGAAAAATTCATGTGAATAACAGTGTCTGCATATTGGGTTATTGTTCAGATAACATGGTAAAAAGATGGCAAAAGGTTGTTAAAAACTTGAGATGTATCTCCAGCAGAAAACATATATTAATGAATGAACATTTCCTTGATGATGTTGGTTTCTGCATACACATAATTGACGGCTTTTACACATCCATTGGTTGTTCAGTAAGTAAAACAATTACAGATAACTTAACTTCCTATTTTCCTTCTATGGACAACTGTTACAGACCCAATGACTAACTTCAAAATAAAATATTTTATATTTGACTTGATTTCGATACCAAAGAAGATGGGGAAGCTAAAATTTGAATATAATTCTCATGTTCTTTTAATAGAAAACTTTCTCTAAGTTTATTTTGCTAAATAAACATCATAATTGTGATTTTTCTGCAGTGTCTTTCTTTTTTCCATTCCATTCCATTTCCATTCCATTCAACATGTATTCAACAGTTTTGAAATCTTTGAAGAAAACTGTTTATTTGAACTTGTGTTAATTAAGCATAAGTTGGAATAAGCAAAATAAGTTGCTTATTTTCTTTTTTGTTGTTTAAACATATTTTAAACAGTTAGACAAAAGCCAAACTCTGATATTTAGGTAATATCAAACTTTAAAAAACTATTTTTAAAGTTTTATTTAATTCGATAAGAGCAAGGGCTGCTCTCTGGTTGCAGTGTGTGGGCTTCTCATTGTGGTGGCTTCTCTTGCTGCAGAGCATAGGCTCTGGGGCACTCAGGCTTCTGTAGTTGTGGTGCACGGGCTTCGTTGCCCCAAAGCATGTGGGATCTTCCCAGACCTGGGATTGAACCACTGTCCCCTGCATGGCAAGATGTATTCTTAACCAGTGGACCACCAGGGAAGCCCTGTACCAAACTTTTAAAACATAAAATTTTTGAATTTTGATTAAGTCCTCGGGAGGTAATAGCAGTACAGAATACTGGATATGTATTCCATAGATTGGTATTTCAGCATAAGAAAATGATACACTTAAAAGGAACTTGAGTGGATTGTCTTACATTTAGCATATTTTGAGTTTTCTGTATTTCTCCCTCAAAAACAGAATATGTTTGGCTCAAGTTTATAGTAATACATTCGCTGATACAAATCCAAGGTAATAATGACCACCTTTTCGTTGTACATGTCCTTTTGGTTCATGAAAATACTGATAAGTAACAGAAAACAAGAATGTGGAGAAACTTAGGAGCCCCTTTTCTCAGTTTTAATTTTGAATCTTCTTACACTAAAAAAACCCCACAAGTCTGACTTTTCACTGTGCTTTACTCATACTGGAAATCTAGAGAATGACTTCTGAGGAAGTATTTTTTTTTTTCTTTCATGGAAGAAATCTCTGGGGAGGATGTCATTACACACTGTTTGAAAGAATAATGTTTTCAAAAGAATAATGCTTCCGTTTGTCCTGCATGGATGCTGTTACGGGGTTTTAAACTTGCTTTATGTGACAGATTCTCCGTTTACTTAACCTCATTCGACATTCCTCTCTCCTACTCTTTCTCATTCAGAAAGGATGAATTGTCTGAAATGATCAAAAGCAAATTTTGAAAAAGAGGGTAAATTGCTCTTTGAGGCTACCAAGCAAACCTGATCCCAGACCCAAAAACTCAGGCATACTTTCTCATAGAGATGAAAAGTGCTTTCCTTTTGTTTTCACTAGTTTAGGGCAGGCAGTGAATTTGTCCCCATAGCATGATCCAGTGTAATACATTAGCTCACTTAAAAAGCAACTTTTAAAAATACAGTAATTGCATATCTTTAAAACAAAATTAATTACAGGATTTGTTTTCCTTCTAGTGGATCTTGTATTTATTTTAATTGAAAAGATATTTCCACAGTCAGTGACTTAAGTGGTGAAGCAAGAAAAAAAATGCTAAGACAGATCACAGCTCTTCATAACAAGACATGCTTTACATCAGGGATACTGCATAGATGGGGAAAGAGTGGAAACAGTGTCAGACTTTATCTTTTTGGGCTCCAAAATCACTGCAGATGGTGACTGCAGCCATGAAATTAAAAGACGCTTACTCCTTGAAAGGAAAGTTATGACAAACCTAGATAGCATATTCAAAAGCAGAGACATTACTTTGCCAACAAAGGTCTGTCTAGTCAAGGCTATGGTTTTTCCAATGGTCATTGGTCATTCCAACCTCATGTGAAGAGTTGACTCATTGGAAAAGACTGATGCTGGGAGGGATTGGGGGCAGGAGGAAAAGGGTACGACAGAGGATGAGATGGCTGGATAGCATCACCGACTCGATGGACTTGAGTTTGAGTGAACTCCAGGAGTTGGTGATGGACAGGGAGGCCTGGTGTGCTGCGATTCACGGGGTCGCAAAGAGTCAGACACGACTGAGCGACTGAAGTGGACTGGAACTGGACTGCATATTTGAATAAAACTAAAGAACTCTTTGTATCTTCCAGAAAAAGAAGCGATGTTAAATCTGTCTTGAAACTGAGTAATTAATTATGGAATCTGTTTCAGCACTGCTCACTGAAAGGAGTATTTCAGGTTTACTGGATAACATGGGAACTTTGTTCAGAGGATTGGCAGGACTTTGAGTCCTCACCCTAAAGAAAATTTGGGCATCTTGAGCCTACAGAGCTTGTCTGTGTAGTGGAAGAGGCCTGTTTCCTGGTTGGTAACTGATTAGATTCTTAACAGCCATAATGATGGATGAGACCTATTTGCTGAGAGAAGTCTTTTGAGATCCTTGTTATAACTTAATAAAGTCAACTGGAAGACATTCTTAAACTGTTTTAATAATTAGAATCTATTATGTCACCTAGAATTTGAATTTAATTCTGCCACAAAGATTTTAGTCATAGTTTTTAAGAAGTACCAACTGTTCCAAGGTTACTAGAAAATAGTTTTAACATACAGACTTTAATTTTTTAAGAAGAAAAATTTATATTACAACTTAACCTGCTTTTAAAAAAATTTTGACAGTTCACAAACCACCACAAAAGAAATGGAAATTTCCCCAAATTTTTGGGAGCAAACAAGTGATGAAATGCTTGTATTTTTGTTACTTAATAAAAAGTAAATGCATGTTGATCATTAGAAATATAAATCAAGATCAACTGGACACTTCTGAGAGTTAAAAGAGAAGCAAACAAGATTCCGAGACTGTTCTAGGCAAATTAGGACATATGGTCATCTGTGTCTTAGAGTAATTCAGGAAATAAAAGGGGCGGGAGATGTTTATGAACATCTGAGTTCAGTGCTTAAAAAAGAAGCTTGAGATGATCTTGTCAACTACAAATTGCCACTTGGCATTGGCTTACCTACTTATCTGCCTCTACAAGGATTAAATAATGTGCTACTGCAGCTGCTGATTTTCAGCAACCCCTGAAAGGAGTTCAGGGTGGAGAGCAGAAAAGAGGCACTCCATACTCAGAAAAAATTGGCAAGACAAGTCTTCAGATAGATATTTTCAGGAGCTGATTTTATGAACCCAATTCTTACATCTCCCCATATCTAGAAAAGCACTAAAATCCTTCGTGGTGATGACTGTTCCTCATGACTAGCTAAGCTTCATGAGAGTAGCAAAAATCTGGAAAAATATGTGCTTGATGGCAAGTATCCCCCTTCATCAAAATCACATATATACTGATCTTCCCCCCTGCCTCTTGGGAGCAGTTTCTCAGAGTTCTCTGGGGTGCCATCTCCCCGACTGTGGTCCTCACATTACCCCCAATAAAACTTAACTCACAACTCTCACATTTCACATTTTTTTAAGGTCACCAATCTAAGCCTCCAGGTGCAGAAACAAACTCAAGCAAAGGGAGGTTTTATCTACTTATTCCTGTACTTACATCACTTCTGTTGGCAAATCACTTGATTTTTTCCTCTTTAGGTTTGCATTGAGAAGAGTTCAGTTTCTGCAGCTTATTTAGCTTATTGGTGTAGGTAACTTGTTTTTCCAGCAATGTTTCAGCTAGATATGTGCTTTACACTATATAGTATTAGTGAAGTACTGACAAGTTTTCAGGAAATGACAAATCATGCATTCCAACACATGGTCTAAATATTAAAATTTCAGTCATCAATTATTTTAATAGGTTCAAACCCTATTAAGCAAGATGATTGCCATGCAAAAGATAAAAGTTGATGAAGTTACATTATGAGTTTCCTGTTCTTGGCAGTGCAGTTTCTTTTGGGGGGTTTCCTTTCTGGTTTTGTTTTCTGTAAGTTATAAGCACACATCATTGGAAAAGTAAAATAGCACCGCTGCTGCTGCTAAGTCGCTTCAGTCGTGTCCAACTCTGTGCGACCCCATAGACGGCAGCCCACCAGGCTCCCCCGTCCCTGGGATTCTCCAGGCAAGAACACTGGAGTGGGTTGCCATTTCCTTCTCCAATGCATGAAAGTGGAAAGTGAAAGTGAAGTGCTCAGTCGTGTCCCACTCTTAGCGACCCCATGGACTGAAATAGCACTAGAAGGCTTGTAGTTTTAAAAGCCTCCTGCCCTCTCCCTTTTCACTCTAGATTCCTGCTTCCTGGAAGTAACCAATTTCAGACCATCTTAGCTGTTGGGTTCATTATATCCTTGTTTGTGTTAAAGTCTAAAATTTCCTACCAATGAAAAGAGGATTTAGCTCTTTCACTCATCTCCCCTTTCTTCACACTTGTCTCACGCACCACCTTTCTTCTCACAGAGCTATCATAACTTTTGGCCCACTCTCAGGAATTTATTTTACTGACAGTATTTGTGTATTAAAACTATGTAAATATGACTTAAGGGCTGGCCATGTTCTTACTTCCTTTCATATACAACTTTGTTTTTCCCAGAGTTAATGATTATTTCTTTTTTTTTTCTTCCATTTGCTTAGTCGTCAGGCAGCATCATCTTATCCCCAGACTTTCCAATATAAACATGCATCTTATTCTGTTCAATCACATCTAAGTCATCTGGCAGTTCTTTTTGTTCCTGGGACCATCCTTGAATGATGGTTGTTGTCAAATATTTCTCCATGATTCTGAGGATTCTCTGCACCTCTTTTCTGTGTATATCTTTTGTTTCCTGGCCCCAAGTTTCCTTTTTCTTTATTAATATCTTTTTGAGATATTAATATCTAAAAATATTATCTCAGGTAGGATAGATATGATATCTTACCTGAGATTCCTGAGAAAGGAGGCATGGGGAATAAAGTTTTGTCTCCTTCCATTTCTGAACAATTATTTATTCTCTCCTTCACTTGATTGATCACTTTGCCAACAATTTATTCTGGAAATAACTTAGAGTTGTGAAGGCATGGCTCCATGACTTTCCAATTTCTATTGTTGCCATTGCAAAGTCTGTTACTGAGTTTTCTCTTGGACAGAAGTTTTAACTAGAGAAAAGGTCTCTTACCTCCTCCCTGGTTAGTTCAGTGGAGAGATGTTGGAGGAGGAAGTCACTTAATAGGCCTAACTGTTGTGTTCTCAAAGTCAAGTGGAAAAAGGGGCTAGAGTCTCAGTGTTTGGTAAGTAGACAAGTATTCTCTAAGCCCGTGCCTCCCCTCGGTTGTGCTGTGTCTTTAAACCACAATCCTCTTCTCAGTCCCTCTAGGGATCCGCAGCCTCATCTTCCGCTGGCATCCAGGTGAACTCTGCCTGCTGTGATTCCATTTTCCACTCCCTTGCGTTCCAACACCCACAGGCACCAATTCCTGAGCATACTTGCTCTTTTGCTGAGTGAATTGGCTTGTTTCTGTCAACTCAAATCCCATTTTCTTGTTTATGTGGATTTCAGCCTCCTGTTTAGTTACCATTCACCCGTCTACTCTCAGCTCCCACCGTCTTGTTCTATTCTTCATTCATTCACTCTGAAAATATTTTTGAGTACCCACTAAGTATGAGGCACTGTTCTAGTGCTTAGAATACTCCATCTGTGAGTAAAATAAAGAAACATCCTGCCTTCTTGGTGCTTACCTTCTAGGAATGGTCTGACAAATTTGCATAATTCATAAGTAAATTTTATAATCTATTAAAAGCTAATAGGTGCTGTGAGGGTAAGGGAAAGACCGGATTAGGAAATCTGAGAAGGGAAGGGTGTCATGGGTAGTCAGAATTGTCTTTCTTGACATCCTCATTCCTAGTCTCTTTTTCATTTTTAAAATCCCTTAAGTGGATTGCATAGAGTTTCGGTAGGGATTATAAATTCGTTCATATCCAGTATGTGTGACTAGAAGCCCCACATCACCGTTCAGGTGAGTTGACAATAAGAATGACAGCGACATGTGTTTATTGGGTACCTACAACCTGCCAGGTACTGTGTGAGGAAGTAGAGGTTTGGTAGAGAACAACCACAAAATAAAACGTGGTCCTCAGGTAGTTGATGATATGAGTGAGTGGGTGGGTGGGAGGAACAAAGAGCAACAATCACGACAAAAACATTCTGCCAAGTAGTGCTGAGTATTGTGGCGAACAGTCTAGATAGGAGATAATCAACTTCCTTGACTAAGTCTAGAGAGGGAATATTTAAGGCCCAGCTCATAGGCAAAACATCTGACCAAAGAAGTGCCTGTTCTGTGGGAGCGTGTTGATAAAACATGATGAATCAAGGGGCCCTGAGGATATTTGTTGGACACAACTCAGCAACTGAACTGAACTGAACTGAACTGAGGATATTTGTCTCTGAGTCTCATTTACTATAGGAGAGCAGGCTGCCTGCCTTGGCTCTGCCCCAATCACCTGTCTCACCTGACTGTCCCTTAATAAAGAGAAAATTGTCCAAATTTTCCTGCCATTTCTATTTTCAGCCTGCTTGTCTAAGGAACTTCAACTAGACTGATGTGGCTGGAGTGCAGGGTGAGTAATAATATAAGGTGATGGGAAACAAGACTGAGAAGGTAAAAACAGGGTTATGGAGGAGATGCTCCTTTCTTCTCTTTCCATTTAATTAAAAAAAAATAACACCAATTGGGACTTCTGTGGTGGTCCAGTGGTTGACTCCACACTTCCAACGCAGGGGGTGAGGATTTGATCTTCGGCTGATCCCACATGCCCACTGCATGGCCTAAAAATTTTTTCATTAAAAAAGTTAACACCAATTGTACGAGCATTTTGAATAATCTAGGCAGTTGCATTACCTTCTAAATGAGAAAAGTTGAAGTACTTCTTCTACATGTCTAATTGGGAAGTCTTCGTTACAGAAGAATCATATGATATCAATGGTGAATCTCAAAGGAAACATCGATGATCTGGGATGGGCTTTTGAGGCTTTGGTTTAAGGCAGACTTTGAGGCACCAGCTTCTAAAAACACTTCAATCAGCCTGTCACTTTCCGCATCAAACAATGAAAATTGATTTTAGTATATATGTATGAATTATTTTCTGAGCAAGAGTTCGCAGTAGTTTAGGTACCTTCTTTTCCTTTCAAAGAAGTGGTAATAGCAGGATACTGGAAATACCTTTCTGTCTGAGGGGAACATCTTGTAAATTTCCCCTACTTTCCATTTTTCCCCCATTTTTCAGCATTTATTATTTACCACTTTTAAAATTTTGTCCAGGATAAGAGACAAAAGGTGAAAGAAAAGAAATTCCCATGTATTGCCTTCCTGTGAGATATTCTTGATTTCTTAGCTCCCTCACCTCACTCTTTGAGGAATTTATTTTAATGACAGAAGAATGGATCCATGACATTTGTTAGGGTTCTGAGGAGAATTCTTAGAGCCCTGTGTATATTTAAAGCTCTGTTCTTAATACAAAAAAAAAAAAAATTTGAAGAGAGGAAAGTATGATTATTTTGAAAGATGAATTCACAGAACTTTTTGTCAAAGTTGAAAATAAATTGCAATAATAATTTAAAACAGTGAAAAGAAAATTTTAAACATTGCTGTTATTGAATACTGCCCTTGAGTCACACTTAAGAGACATAAAGAGATCATTAAAATTGCTACTCCATCTGTCTTCTTCGCTGGACTACACTTGGACTACACTTGGACTACACTCTCTTGCTTATTGTATATACATGGTTCTAACACAGTACCTGGCACATACATGGTACCTAGAAGATACTTGATGAATTGATTGACTGAATACATGAATGGAGCACAGAAGACTGCAGCATCCCAAGACCTTAACATACAAAGCTCCAGCTCTTACCGTGAGCTGGTATCATTAACCTCCCACACATTAGATCCTGGAGCTGTTTCAACATGGTCATCTCTGGGTTACGTGGTGGCCCTAAAAATCAATCTTCAGGACAGAGTACATGACAAAGACAGATGTGAACAAGATACACTTGCAGCTGCTCTATGGCCATGACATATATGGTGGTCCCACATGGGATTGAAAACCCAGATGTCAAAGCACAACTTAAAATAACACACCATTAGTGTGGGATGTTGTAAACCACCAGTAATCAGCAGACTCTTGCTAAGCTTCAGCTATTATCTGTGAGAATGCCTTTTGAGTTCATGTCATTGTGCAATCTAGGGAGCGAGGCTATGCCAGCACAGCTGACTTCCTAGAGAACATAAGACAATGTGACGTGGGCACCAGGAATGTGGGCAGGCGGTGCGGCTGCGAGGGTGGGTTATTCATCTGGCTTTACAGCCACACCTACACCGTGGAGAGTCACACCTTGGCACCTCGGGGTACACCCGACTTCCTGAAAAAGGCTCTGGCAAGGGGAGGATCTTGTCTAAGTTATTGAATGTTTTCCTCTGTTTCTAAATGAGTTTCTGTGTTGCCTAGTGGATGTTTTAAGAACCTTATAGGTGATGAGAGGACCTTTGTGAATTCACTGCTGAGGAGAGGTCATTTCTTATTTAAAAAAATAATTTAGATGCCAGAGGAAGAAATCGGGAATGAAAGAGTATTTGATAGTTCTGTAAAACAAATTTTGTGGGTTTTTTTTAATAGGATATAAAGAGCCCACATGCTAGGCTTATTTTATAAAATGTGCTAAGATTCTTGAAAACGTTGCCTAGTCCATGTTTATACCACAATTATATTAAAGCATATGGATGCCAATGATGATAATAGGCAAGAACTCTGCACACATCTGCATGCTGATTCTGTAAGGACGGAAGGAAGACGCTAGCTACAGCCCCGTCTTATAAAGTAGGAAGCTAGGCCCAGAGAGGTTAAGGAATGTGACCAGAGCCATACAGCTTGCAATTTTCATGGGCTAGTGCATGAAGTTCAATATAAAACAATGTTTCACTATTTGCCGTTAATTATTTAGAATGTTCAAAGTGCCACATTATAATTGTTTATTAATTGAGTTATCAGTATAGTTATATCAAACATATTTTGATATACGAATTTTTTACCTTTAATCTTGTGAAACTGAAAAGAGTAAGCAAATCTTTTTTGGTAAAAGTAGATTTTTTTAAAAAATAAGACAGACTAAAGGACATCCCTATAATTTATTTTAAAAAATAAGTTGGTAATACTTCCACATCCAATGTCATTATTACTTCATCACTCTGCCCTCATTTTAGAAAAGAGAAAACTGGGACTCAAATCATCAAATAATAATGAACATAATTTAGAAATCACTACAACTCTGTCATAGTTCAGGACCCCGCAGGATGGTTTACAGAGAGTATAAGCTATACAATCAGCTCAAAATCAGACTTTTATGTTTTATTTCTAGTCTCATCCTGCACTCGAACTGTGAGTTATTTTTCTTCCAAAGTAGAAGAGTTTCATAAACATAAAACAAATTATTTACCAATTTTTTCACTTCCATCTTTAATTTAGTATTGTTTCCTGGATTTTTACTTTAGTCATAGATGCTTGCGGTTTTTCAGGTGGTTGAAGTCAATAAAGTCATTGTAAAACTAGTGCTTTTGGTTGGCTGGCCTCGACAAAATAAGCCACATTTTCCTAAAGATGAAAAAGATTTGGCTGAATTAACTATTGACAATAGTTATTCTCAATAGTGGAGATATAGAAGAAGCTAAAAAATATTTCTTTCACAAACAATACATCTCTTAGACTTCCAATCCTTTGTCACACTGATTTTTTTTTAAACCCCAGTCTTATATAGAAGAAGAAAAATGGAACTTTTGTCTTCTGTTTTGACAGATTCTCAGAATTCTCTGTTTTTCACTTTTGATTAAATTTTGTCACTTCTTGATTGAGTGTTTATATTTTTGGAGACCATGACTGTTTCTTTAAAAGGCTAGAATTGTGTGTTGTAGAATGTTAGAGTTAAAAGGGACCCCAAAGATGGTATAGTCCAGCCCTCCCATTTTATTGTTGAGGAAACACCTTGCCTGGCATGTCTTCACTTTAGTGCAGGTGAGGGCACTAAATCATCATTGCTTATTTTGACTTTTCTACTGCTAGTTGGACCATCCCCAGGTTAGGGAATAAGGTTTATGATGCCATCAGTATGACTGTTGGATTGTTCTTCTCCTAAATAATCTCAAGTGAGTTATAGACTTAAATTTTTAATTATATTATTTCTTTGAATAAAGACAGCTGATAGCTTGCTTACTAAATATCTGATTCTTCCTTTTGTTCTTGTTTAGAAGAGTTAGTGAAAGTTGCTCAGTCGTGTCCGACTCTTTGTGACCCCATAGACATCCATGGAATTCTCCAGGCCAGAATACTGGGGTGGGTAGCCTTTCCCTTCTCCAGGGGATCTTCCCAACCCAGGGATCAAACCCAGGTCTCCTGCATTCTTTACCAGCTGAGCCACAAGGGAAGCCCTTAGATGAGTTAAAAGTGAAGTCGCTCAGTCCTGTCCGACTCTTTGCGACCCCATGAACTGTAGCCTACCAGCTCCTCTGTCCATGGGATTTTCCAGGCAATAGTACTGGAGTGGATTGCCATTTCCTTCTCCACTTAGATGAGTTAAGTCAAGTGTAAATGCCCGTAGAGCACAATAAAACTATTATGTGGTGAACTAGCGCCCTCTAGTACAAGTCTGAGTCAGCACTGTGAAATAGTCTTTTACAAAGTGTAATTTGTGAAACTAAAATGTTCTAAACGCTGTGCCGGGTTCTTTACACTATCTCATTTTATTTTTTAGTACAAGCATTGTATGACAAAGGTTGAGACAGTTCTGTAAGGAGATAGAGTAAATATGCAATGTGGTGAGGGCTACCTCAGGTGTGAGGGGAGAGTTGTAGACAGGGAATGACTGATTTTATTGAAGGATGCAGTGATGTTTAAGAGGAGGAATTCTGGGAGTTCTCAGGTTAGTAGGGGAGACAGAACTCCGGAAGGGACTCTTGTAATAATCACATTAGTTAAGAATGATTGCAGAACTATATTATATACAGCGGGAGCAAAGAAACATTACCACTAAACTCTTGAGGTTCTGGAGGTAGTTTCAATGAAGAGGTGACATCGGGCTGAGTATTAAAGAAGAGGAGTTAGTCAGATGAAGAACTGCCAAATGCCATTTAAGACAGCAAGTGAGAAGGCAGGGAATTAAAGAAGACCGTGACATGTAAGTACAGGAATGTTGGGGGCCAGTGCTGTCAGAAACTGAGGTATATGGGATGAAATGGGGCAGAGATGGCTGGGGCAAGACTTGGAAGAGCCTCTGTGCTAACACCGGGAGCATACAACTTGTCATCCTGACAACTGGGAGCACTGTGCGTTTTCAACTGGAAAATAACATAATTACATTTCTTTCTTTCCCTGACTTACAAGTTGAGAAATAGAATCTATGGTCAGAAGACTACTAAAACAAACATACCTTGTAAACATAATCATAAAGCAGACATTTTTGTAACCTTTTTCCTGGTACAGAAATATAACCTTGGAAACACCCTACCCATCTCCCAACCCTAGTCATAATCCCACTCAAGCCCTCAAGACAACAACCACTTTTCTTGTGATTCTTTTTTTTTTTAATTTTATTTTATTTTTAAACTTTACAATATTGTATTAGTTTTGCCAAATATCAAAATGAATCCGCCACAGGTATACCCGCATTCCCCATCCTGAACCCTCCTCCCTCCTCCCTCCCATACTCTCCCTCTGGGTCATCCCAGTGCACCAGCCCCAAGCATCCAGTACTGTGC
>NW_011495034.1:14047974-14048774 GCF_000754665.1 Bison bison bison | reverse complement strand
TATATGTACCACAGCTTTCTTGTCCATTCATCTGCTGATGGGCATCTAGGTTGCTTCCATGTCCTGGCTATTATAAACAGTGCTGCGATGAACATTGGGGTACACGTGTCTCTTTCCCTTCTGGTTTCCTCAGTGTGTATGCCCAGCAGTGGGATTGCTGGATCATAAGGCAGTTCTATTTCCAGTTTTTTAAGGAATCTCCACACTGTTCTCCATAGTGGCTGTACTAGTTTGATTCCCACCAACAGTGTAAGAGAGTTCCCTTTTCTCCACACCCTCTCCAGCATTTATTGCTTGTAGACTTTTGGATCGCAGCCATTCTGACTGGCGTGAAATGGTACCTCATAGTGGTTTTGATTTGCATTTCTCTGATAATGAGTGATGTTGAGCATCTTTTCATGTGTTTGTTAGCCATCTGTATGTCTTCTTTGGAGAAATGTCTATTTAATTCTTTGGCCCATTTTTTGATTGGGTCATTTATTTTTCTGGAGTTGAGCTGTAGGAGTTGCTTGTATATTTTTGAGATAAGTTGTTTGTCCGTTGCTTCATTTGCTATTATTTTCTCCCATTCTGAAGGCTGCCTTTTCACCTTGCTAATAGTTTCCTTTGTTGTGCAGAAGCTTTTAAGTTTAATTAGGTCCCATTTGTTTATTTTTGCTTTTATTTCCAATATTCTGGGAGGTGGGTCATAGAGGATCCTGTTGTGATTTATGTCAGAGAATGTTTTGCCTATGTTCTCCTCTAGGAGTTTTATAGTTTCTGGTCTTACATTTAGATCTTTAATCCATTTTGAGTTTATT
>NW_011495034.1:14046976-14047667 GCF_000754665.1 Bison bison bison | reverse complement strand
CCGTTGATCAATATTTCTGTCTTTGTGCCAGTACCATACTGTCTTGATAACTGTGGCTTTGTAATAGAGTCTGAAGTCAGGTAGGTTGATTCCTCCAGTTCCATTCTTCTTTCTCAAGATAGCTTTGGCTATTCGAGGTTTTTTGTATTTCCATGCAAATTGTGAAATTATTTGTTCTAGCTCTGTGAAGAATACCGTTGGTAGCTTGATAGGGATTGCATTGAATCTATAAATTGCTTTAGGTAGTATACTCATTTTCACTATATTTATTCTTCCAATCCATGAACATGGTATATTTCTCCATCTATTAGTGTCCTCTTTGATTTCTTTCACCAGTGTTTTATAGTTTTCTACATATAGGTCTTTAGTTTCTTTAGGTAGATATATTCCTAAGTATTTTATTCTTTCTGTTGCAACAGTGAATGGAATTGTTTCCTTAATTTCTCTTTCAGTTTTCTCATTATTAGTGTATAGGAATGCAAGGGATTTTTGTGTGTTGATTTTATATCCTGCAACTTTACTATAATCATTGATTAGTTCTAGTAATTTTCTGGTGGAGTCTTTAGGGTTTTCTATGTAAAGGATCATGTCATCTGCAAACAGTGAGAGTTTTACTTCTTCTTTTCCGATTTGGATTCCTTTTATTTCTTTTTCTGCTCTGATTTCTGTGGCCAAAACTTCCAAAACTGTT
>NW_011495034.1:14035864-14046394 GCF_000754665.1 Bison bison bison | reverse complement strand
TAAGATTTTCTATTTCTTCCTGGTCCAGTTTTGGAAAGTTGTACTTTTCTAAGAATTTGTCCATTTCTTCCACGTTGTCCATTTTATTGGTATATAATTGTTGATAGTAGTCTCTTATGATCCTTTGTATTTCTGTGTTGTCTGTTGTGATCTCTCCATTTTCATTTCTAATTTTATTGATTTGATTTTTCTCCCTTTGTTTCTTGATGAGTCTGGCTAATGGTTTGTCCATTTTATTTATCCTTTCAAAGAACCAGCTTTTGGCTTTGTTGATTTTTGCTATGGTCTCTTTTGTTTCTTTTGCATTTATTTCTGCCCCAATTTTTAAGATTTCTTTCCTTCTACTAACCCTGGGGTTCTTCATTTCTTCCTTTTCTAGTTGCTTTAGGTGTAGGGTTAGGTTATTTATTTGAGTTTTTTCTTGTTTCTTTAGGTATGCCTGTATTGCTATGAACTTTCCCCTTAGGACTGCTTTTAAAGTGTTCCACAGGTTTTGGGTTGTTGTGTTTTCATTTTCATTCATTTCTATGCAAATTTTGATTTCTTTTTTGATTTCTTCTGTGATTTGTTGATTATTCAGCAGCGTGTTGTTCAGCCTCCATATGTTGGAATTTTTAATAGTTTTTCTCCTGTAATTGAGATCTAATCTTACTGCATTGTGGTCAGAAAAGATGCTTGGAATGATTTCTATTTTTTTGAATTTACCAAGGCTAGATTTATGGCCCAGGATGTGATCTATCCTGGAGAAGGTTCCATGTGCGCTTGAGAAAAAGGTGTAATTCATTGTTTTGGGATGAAATGTCCTTTTTTTTTTTTAAGACCTTACTTCCCTGATGGCTTTCAAGGAAGGGTTTTTGTTTGTTTTTTCTTTTAAATACGGTATTTTAATTTTTATTTGTTAATTTATTTTGGCTGTGTTGGGTCTTCAGTGCTGCAGGGGCTTTCCTCTAGCTGCTGCGAACAGGGGCTACTCTCTGGTTGCGGTGTGCAGACTTCTCATTGCAGTAGCTTCTCTTACTGTGGAGCTTGTTCTAGAGTGTTCAGACTTCAGTGGTTGCAGTCTCTGGGCTCAGTAGTTGTGGTTACCAGGCTCCAGAGCACAGGCTCAAACACTACGGCACAAGGGCTTAGTTGCTTCAAGGCATGTGGGATCTTTCAGGGCCAGGGATCGACCCCTTGTCTTCTGCATTGGCAGGCAGATTCTTTACCACTGTGCCACTGGGAAAGCCCCTCCTTGTGATTCTTAATCATTTCTTTTTAGTTTTGTCACTTATATATACATCTTCAGAAAGTGAAGCTTCTGTTTCTGAACTTTTTATAAATGGAATCATACTGAATATATTCCTTGTGTTTGATTTCTATTGTTCAACATTATGTTTTTAAGATTCATCCTTGTTGATTGTTGCTGTAGGAGTATTTTTCTACATTGCCGTATAGTATTCTCATTTGAATATTTCACAGTTTATCTCGTCTGCTGTTGTTCAATATTTGTTCTTTGATTTTTTAACCAGTTTTTGCATAATATGAACAGTAGTACTATGATTTTTTTTTACCCTATTCACAAGTGCATAACAGTTTCCAGAGTATATTAAGATTCCTTTTTCAGGAAGTTAACTCTACCAGGACTGTGTGGCAGAAACTAGAATGGGATGAGGTATAAGAGCCTGTCCACTTTCAAGGATGATGAAGAGGTCCAGTTTGAGAAATGGTCCTCAGGAAGAATGGAGCTGCACAGGAAATGGAGGGGCACCCACAGCTGACCCTGAGTTTTCTAGCTTGAAAGACCGATAGCCTTAAAACTCTGGAGGAGAAATAAGTCTTAAGGAAAAGTGAGCTCTGTTTTGGGTTCGAGTCGACTGCTGGGCATCTAAGTGAAAATATCCACTAGGCAATCAGAAATGCCTATCCAGAACTTAGGAAAAGAAGGGACAGGGGATGAAGATTTTGGAAATGGTAACATACAGTTGGGATTGTCACAGTCAGGTGAAGGGAGAGTAAGGATAATGGACAACACTTTTTGAGCATTTGCTAGGTGCCAGGCATGTTCTGGGCTTCCCTGGTGGCTCAGAGGGTAAAGTGTCTGCCTGCAATGCGGGAGACCTGGGTTTGATCCCTGGGTTGGGAAGATCCCCTGGAGAAGGAAATGGCATCCCACTCCAGTATTCTTGCCTGGCGATTCCCATGGACAGAGGAGCCTGGCAGGCTACAGTCCATGGGGTTGCAAAGAGTCAGACATGACTGAGCAACTTCACATTCACTTTAGGCACTGTTCTAAGAATGTTAGTTGTAACAACTCACTTCATCTACCCAACAACCCAGTCAGGCAGGTAATGTTACTGTTTTCATTTTACAGATGAGAGATATGTAGTTAGTGTTAGCACCAAGAGGGGATTACACAGGCACTTTGTGTAGAAAGGAGTGAACTTCAGTGAGGACTAATATCCTGGTTGGGAGTCACTGAGTTAGGAGGAGAGCCAGAAGAGTATAATTAATAGTCAGACTTAACTTAATTAGGAAAGTACTGCAGGTGCCTGTCACTGCTGGGAGAGGTCAAGGTAGTGTGCCAAAGCAGAGTCAAAAACAGTCAAGCTCTGAGGCCAGGTGTCAAGGAAACCTACTCCGATTTCATTCATTGCTTCCAAGAAAGGAAGTAAAACCCCTTTAAGGAACCTAACAATAGAATAGAGAAGAAAATAGTTATTTCCCTTTGGTTGCTGTCTACAGCTAAATTACAAAGAAAAATCCCTCCTTTAAGTAATTCACTTATGCATGCGTATGGGAGGGGCTTCCCAGGTGGCATAGTGGTAAAGAACCCGCTTACCAGGAGATGCAGAGGACCCGGGTTCTATCCTTGGGTCAGTCCCCTGGAGGAGGAAATGGCAACCCACTCCAGTATTCTTGCCTGGACAATTCCATGGACAGGGGAGACTGGCAGGCTACAGTCCACAGGGTTGCAAAGTCAGACACGACAGTTACCGAACATGAGCATGACCATAGGTATGAGAAAATGGTGCAGAAATGGGGCAGATAGTGGAAAAGTTGACCACTACATCCCAGAGAACTCTGCTGAGTAAACAAACTGAGCTGGGCAGGAAGGAGGGCAGCAGGAAGTCATGGGAAAGTCCCTGCTCCGCCAAGACCTGCAGCCCTACCAGCCCTCACTGTGGTTTGGAGGCTCTGAGGAGAGAGGGTGGGAGTGGGTGTTCAGTCAGCCCTACAGCCGTATCGGGACCTGCCCTGGTATGGCCTTGTCTTCTTCCTGGTGTTGCCCTGCTCTTATCTGGATAGACTTATGTACTGTCCATCAGAAGGTTGGCAATTCAAGAATCTTTATGTTATTCTGAGCTGAATGACATGCACAGAAGGAATCAAGTTCTGAACTGAATAAAGCAGGCATGGTGCTGACTTTGCAGTGAGAGCAGAGACCATCAAAGTCTGCTTCTCATTCATTCACTGATTCACCCATTAGTACCACAGATATTTATTGAACACTGATAATGTTCTGGGTACAATGCTAAGACCTGCGTAACCAAAGAGGGATTAAATCAAGCATGGTCCTTGCATTCATGAAATGGATAATCTAGTTGGGGATTTGAAAGACATAGCAAGCAGCAAATAGGAGGTTACAAAACTGTCATATGTAACAAGGAAACGAATATGAGGCTAAAAATAATCAAGGAATGGGTGAGGGAATCCAGAGTCTAGTCATAGAAGATCTGGTAGGCATGTCCCATGTTCAGTTCTCTTCGCCTCTAAGGCCTGGGAGAAGACCATACTTATTCTTTCCCTTGCAGTTAGGTAAAGCTTTGTGTCTGGTTCTGATCAGATGTTGCTACCAGAACAGGGCATTTCCATAATAAAAATCATTTTTTCTCATCCTCACTATTTGTCCCATTTCTCCACCTTCCTCTCATATTCACACATAAGTGAATTACTTAAGGGAGGGATACTCTTTGTAGCTTAGCTGGGGGCAGAAACCAAAGGGAAAGAACTATTTTTCTTTATTTTATAATTAGATTCTTTAAAGAAGTTTAAGTAGTCATGTATGAATGTGAGAGTTGGACTATAAAGAAAGCTGAGCACCGAGGAATTGATGCTTTTGAACTGTGATGTTGGAGAAGACTCTTGAGAGTCCCTTGGACTGCAAGGAGATCCATCCTAAAGGAGATCAGCCCTGGGTGTTCATTGGAAGGACTGATGTTGAAGCTGAAACTCCACTACTTTGGCCACTTGATGCGAAGGGCTGACTCATTTGAAAAGACCCTGATGCTGGGAAAGATTGAGGGCAAGAGGAGAAGGGGACAACAGAGGATGAGATGGCTGGATGGCATCACTGACTCAATGGACATGAGTTTGGATAAACTCTGGGAGTTGGTGATGGACAGGAAGGCCTGGCGTTCTGTGGTTTATGCGGTCGAAAAGAGTCGGACATGACTGAGCAACTGAACTGAACTGGAAGAAGTTTCAGTTCCTTTCCTAAAATGTGGCAATAACTTAGCAGTCCAGTGGTGGACAGACAGAATGGAAACTGATAATGAAGGCTAGAGAGATGGCAATGCTTCTTATATGGTTGTTGATAAAACTGACTGTATTAACTTGGAAAGAAGATTATGTAGCTTAAAAAATATGACTCTGGGGGAAAAGACTGGAAAACAATGTTTCTAGTGTGTTGGTTGCTACTGGATATGTTTTGGCAAGGCTTTATAACGTCAAAAAAGAAACTGGCTGATTTGTGAGCAGAAATTAACAGGAATAGAGATATTTCACAAAACTGAAGTTTGAAAAATTGGAAAACCTGATTGGTAACAGCCTCCATATACTAAGAGAAAAACTGAGGAAACCTCAAAAGACAAAGTCCATTAAAATAGATCTGGGGAAAGGCCAAATTGAATGGTCTCCACATCTATTGATAACACCTCTCAGTAAATTAAGGAACTCCAAGGCAAAGACAAAATTAAGATACTCAACAGGATAAAGAGCTGAGACAAACATCAAAGTATAATGTTTCTCTAAAAAACATAGTCTCATGTTTATTCAGGGTACCTGTAATGGCAAGAAAGAGACAGCTTGTATCTGTATCTATAGTCTATACCTTTGTCTATATCTAGAGAGAGAATGGAACAAGAAAGCAAAAAAATATAGTAGATGTGAAAAACATGTTTTGAAAACAACTATGAGTATAGGTATTGAAAAATATATATAGTTTACTGAATTAAAAATAAAGAAGCTTATGAAAATTTGAGAGACATTTGAGCCAGAGGAACACAATCCCAACTGGACCTGTGGTCTTCCAACATTTTACAAGTAGTGCACGAACTAAGAAAAATACTCAGCCATCAAGGGCAAATGCCCATTAAGTATTTAGCTGAAGATGATAACAGACAACCTTTCAGAAAGTCAAGTCTTGAGAATCAAATAGCATTTTGCAGTTCCCAGGGTAGGGACCTTTATGGTGTTTGGTGGTGCTTTAGTCATCAAGTCACCAAGTCGTGTCTGGCTCTCACTTCCTCATGGACTGTAGCCTGCCAGGCTCCTCCGTCCATGGGATTCTCCAGGCAAGAATACTGGGGTGGGTTGCCATTTCCTTCGGTCCAGGGGATCTTCCTGACCCAGGGATCGAAGCCGAGTCTCCTGCATTGCAGGTGGATTCTTCACCGACTGAGCTACCAGAGAAGCCCTAGTTTTTGCCCAGAGGTAGTTAAGAATTAAAAATTCACCAACAGTTCAGTTGGTGGCTGCTGCTCACTTCCATTTTGCCCTTTCAGAATGGAGTGTTCCCTGCTGTCCTGGCCTTGTTCCTTCACTAGGCATTGTCTATGGGAAACAGATTAATCTATTTAGTTCACAGTCTGAGGACCAAAGGGGTCACATGAAGACCTGATGTAGAGATTCTGGGTTGTGAACTCCATGTCATGACTGGTTTGGACTTTCAATTTTTTGGGGGGTGGGGGTGGGGAAGAAGGTTAGTGAGTTTCAGCTACCCGCCCGCCTCCTTTCCTCTCCACCCACCTTTCCCGCCTGCCTTGTCTCTGTCCCAACAGTGGGCACAAAGAAGACTCTACAGAGCACAGGTGGAGCCTTGTCTGAATGAGCAGATGGCTCTTTCCTTTCTGTATCCCCCAGGGCCGGACAGACGCCACCCAATCCCATCTTCATCAGGTCTTTTCCTTTTATCCTCCTACTGGTTTCTGACATTTTTCAATTCTCAAATACTCAGTTCTTCATCTTCCATATTCTTTAATCACAGTCAGTGTCTCATTAGGATTTATTACTTTGGGCAATAAGAGGTGAGTTATTAGGATTCCAGGTTCAGGGATCAGCCCTTAATATAAGCCTTGTGTGCAAAGAGAGAGTGAAAAAGCCTCTTCCCAGAGTTGTTCCTTAGTTGTTCCTTAGTTGTTCTCATTACATTAAGACATTTTATATTAGTATTTTTTAATTGTTGAAATAACATATGCATGTTAAGAAATGAGACACTATATATCTTTCATTTTTTTTCTTTATTTTTACACAAACGGATTGATTGTATGACAAGCAGGGTTTTTGCTTGCCTTTTTCAATTACCATGTCTACTCTGTCTTTTCAACCATATCAGCACATACAGATCTGTCTCAATCATATGAATCTGCTCTGTATTCTATTATATAGATGCCCATAATTTATATAAGTAGTCCTCTACAACTGAACCTCACCTTGATTGTGAATGTTTTAAATACGCAGCATATTCCACATGGTTTATCCTTTTAGGGAAGATCTTTCACAACAGTTTAAGTTCTCCAATGAGTTGTTAAATAATTTTTTGACATTTTGAAATATGACATTTATACTTTGAGAAGCACAAATTTCCCCCTATTGAGTTACTTTAATTTTCTTTATCCTAATCCTTTAATCTTATTTGTTACTCATTATTATTATCTTTGAAAATGCATATCTTTGGTCATATTTCATAAACTAGCAAGCCAAATCTGAGTTCAGGGGAACTGAGCTTGTGGTAAAGCAAAGTATAAATGACCATTGGCAGTGAATTGTATCCCAGGTTAAAATCACCTCTAAAATAGCTATCTGAGTCTATGAGGAAAGGCAGTTGAATGTATGTTTACCAGGATTCCTAATAGTTGAAGGTCTTAAGAACCTTAGAAAGAAAACCAGGACTTTAATAGCTTTTTATGGTATCAGATGATGATGATGGTGGTGACAACAAAGACTGGCTACATCTAGGTCCTCATTAAATTCATCTACCGTAAGAAAAAAAATTGGAGGGATCACAGAATACTTAAAATTTTGTGATAGGTTTAGGAAATTCATGTTAAGAAAAGGGGAAACTATCCATTAAAAGGTATTTGAAATGTCATGGGATTGCTACTTAACAAATGACAGTCCTGTATTAAGGAAGAGATCTGATCTTTCCTTCTTTCTGTTTCATAACTTCCAGAGGAAGAACTTTAATAGACATTCAAAAATCATATAATAACACATCCCAAATTTTCAAATACATTTCTTAACATAAAAAATATATTCCACATGCAGAAATATATAGTCTAAGAATGTCAGACTTTCTAAATTTACTTGTTATTTTGGTTTTTAAAAATAATTTCATTTATTTATGTATTTTTGGCTGTGTTGGGTCTTTTTTGCTGTGTGGGCTTTTCTCTAGTTGTGGTTCTCACTGCAGTTGTTTCTCTTGTTGCTGAGCACAGGCTCTAGGGTGTGAGGGCTTCAGTAGCTGTGGTTCCCAGGCTCTAGAGTGCAGGCTCAGCAGTTGTGGTGCAAGAGCTTAGTTGCTCCGTGGCAAGTGGGATCTTCCTGGAACAGGGATCGAACCCATGTCTCCTGCATTGTCAGGTGGATTCTTTACCACTGAGCACCAGGGAAGCCCCTACTTGTCATTTTGGCATCTAAAGTTGTATCTTGCACATTGCAGACCTTAATTTGATCTTACTGTTGTGGGTCTTGTGGCCAGGACTGACACTTTGCTGGAATCTAGCAGTTGTATTCCAAGCAGGGCCATACAATTAATTAAAGTTCTCATGAGCGCTACAGAGAATGTTTGGGATCCAGCTCACTCGAGGATGACTGCAAAGAACTTTCAGATGCACAGTGTGAATGTACATTTTCTTTCAAGAGTTTCTCTTGCTTTCTTTTCTGAGAAATGTTTTGTGGTCTCTGAAACCTATTTCTGACACTGGTAATGATAGTGCTGAGAAAAAAGTACTACAGTTAACAAAACAGAACAAAATTCATAACCATTGGTTTTTCACTGCGTTTAACATGAGAATCTCTCACTCATTTTCTTAAAAGTTAAATTGATACTAAATTATAGATTTTCAAAATTGTAAAGGTCTTTCGTGGCTTCCCAAGTGGCTCAGTGGTAAAGAATCCACCTGACAATGAAGGAGACTCAGGAGATGGGGGTTTGATCCCTGGATTGGGAAGATCCCTTGGAGGAGGAAATGGCAACCTACTCCAATATTCTTGCCTGAGAAATCCCACGGACAGAGGAGCCTGGCAGGCTACAGTCTACAGGGTAACAAAGAGTTGGACACAACTGAGCGAACACACAACAACAACAAAGATCTTTCAGATATTAGTCAGTGTAGTCTTAGAGAAAATCCTTGCATCTTCTTGACTTACTATTTACTTGCACTAAGGGCTGAACTTCTAAGCAATGTCCTCTCAGAATAGAGCTGGGGATAAAGGGCTGGACAATCTTCAATAGACCCAGAACTGGAACTAGGCACTGTTGCAGAGGTGGTGGGGTGCATGTCTGGGTCCTAGACTCAAATGCAGGGGCTGGAGGAAATTCAGGCTGGCAGGCAGTAGCTGGACTCTAATAGTTATGAAAGTGCAAGTTGCTCATCGTGTCTGACTGTTTGCAACCCCATGGACTATACAGTCCATGGAATTCTCTAGGCCAGAATACTGGAGTGGGTGGCCTTTCCCCTCTCCAGGGGATATTCCCAACCCAGGGATCGAACCCAGGTCACCCACATTGTAGGAGGATTCTTTACCAGCTGAGCCATAAGGGAAGCCCAAGAATACTGGAGTGGGTAGCCTATCCTTTCTCCCGCAGATCTTCCCGACCTAGGAATAGAACCCAGGTCTCTTACATGGCAGGCAGATTCTTTGCCAACTGAGCTAATAGTTATGGAAACTTGTAATAAGTACAGAATGATCGTCTTACCTGGGAGATCTGTGATTGAGGGAGCGCAGTGGTGGCAACCCCAGGAGGTGGAGTCTGGAGACACAAGCTGACAGGATAATAGGTGAGGATGCAGGTCAGTTGGTACATTTCAGGGCAGGATTGTAAACTGCATACTCTGGTCTACAAAGCCCCTGAATGACCTTCCACCTGCAGCTCTGCCTTCCTTCTCACCCTCCGTGCCCTCATCACTCTGACTGTCTTTCTAACCACAGAATACTAAGCTCCTTTACACACAGAGCCTTTGGCATTCCCATTTCTGCTTAAATGTCCTCCCCCCATAGAGGCTTTCTTAGGACACTCTGCAGCACATGAGTCCATTTTAATTACCTGCATCACTTGAGGACTTTCACCCTAATTATCTATATCCTCTCCACTAGAACACAAGCTCAGCGAAAGCAGGGTTTCTGTTCGTCTTGTTCCTTGTTTTGTACAATAATACCAGCTACTTTTACAGGTACTAGCATATACTGGGTGCTTATTAAATATTGAAATGAGTGATTGCATCAGCAAATGAACTAATTAATACATTGGGAATGAATTACTCGACTTGAAATAGGGGACTGACAAGATAAAAGTTTCTGTAACTAAAAATATTTGAAACCAAATCCTTGACAGGAACTGGTAAGAAGAGGAAGGCTGTCTCCAGATGCAAAAGTCTTAGTAAATGAAGGGAATGAAAACAGACAGCAGAACTAGGTGATGGGAGAGGTCATGCTAAATAGCTTGAGTCTTGATGGAGAATAAGACTTCTAATAAGAATATTAGACATGGTGGAAAAACCCAGGTTTGGATGTTCCAAATAGGAAAAGGAGTATGTCAAGGCTGTATGTTGTCACCCTGCTTATTTAACTTACATGCAGAGTACATCATGAGAAACGCTGGACTGGAAGAAGCACAAGCTGGAATCAAGATCTCCGGGAGAAATATCAATAACCTCAGATATGCAGATGACACCACCCTTATGGCAGAAAGTGAAGAGGAACTCAAAAGCCTCTTGATGAAAGTGAAAGTGGAGAATGAAAAAGCTGGCTTAAAGCTCAACATTCAGAAAACGAAGATCATGGCATCCAGTCCCATCACTTCATGGGAAATAGATGGAGAAACAGTAGAAACAGTGTCAGACTTTATTTTTGGGGGCTCCAAAATCACTGCAGATGGTGACTGCAGCCATGAAATTAAAAGACACTTACTCCTTGGATACATCACAGCAGGATGCTCTATGACCCACCTCCCAGAATATTGGAAATAAAAGCAAAAATAAACAAATGGGACCTAATTAAACTTAAAAGCTTCTGCACAACAAAGGAAACTATTAGCAAGGTGAAAAG
>NW_011495034.1:14035607-14035713 GCF_000754665.1 Bison bison bison | reverse complement strand
ACCACTATGAGGTACCATTTCACGCCAGTCAGGATGGCTGCAATCCATAAGTCTACAAGCAATAAATGCTGGAGAGGGTATGGAGAAAAGGGAACTTTCTTACACC
>NW_011495034.1:14031896-14034736 GCF_000754665.1 Bison bison bison | reverse complement strand
GGAAAGTTATGACCAGCCTAGATAGTATATTCAAAAGCAGAGACATTACGTTGCCAACAAAGGTCCATCTAGTCAAGGCTATGGTTTTTCCTGTGGTCATGTATGGATGTGAGAGTTGGACTATGAAGAAGGCTGAGCATGGAAGAATTGATGCTTTTGAACTGTGGTGTTGGACAAGACTGTTGAGAGTCCCTTGGACTGCAAGGAGATCCAACCAGTCCATTCTGAAGGAGATCAGCCCTGGGATTTCTTTGGAAGGAATGATACTAAAGCTGAAACTCCAGTACTTTGGCCACCTCATGTGAAGAGTTGACTCATTGGAAAAGACTCTGATGCTGGGAGGCTTTGGGGGCAGGAGGAGAAAAGGACGACAGAGGATGAGATGGCAGGATGGCATCACTGACTCAGTGGACGTGAGTCTGAGTGAACTCCGGGAGTTGGTGATGGACAGGGAGGCCTGGCGTGCTGCGATTCATGGGGTCGCAAAGAGTCCGACACGACTGAGCGACTGAACTGAACTGAACTGAACTGAATGGGAGAATGCCAGCCCTCCCCCTTGTTTTGAGAAGTGGGAAAATAAATATATCTCATTCAAGAGAATGGGAAGGTATATTTTAGCTCTGTTACTATTAAGAGGGATATGGATAAAGCCATCTACACAGAAGTGTTGACAGAGTGGTATTTGTTCATGATGTGAAAATCGTGGAAGGGGAGACAACATCTCAGAGGAGTGTGCTGGCGGTGAAGACTCCATCAGTAAGAGGAGTGTTGAGTAACCCAAAGGATAAGGGAAGGAAGCTTTTCTGCAGATGTGGGATTACAGAGATGATAGTCATAGCAGAAGTGATTTGCTGCAAACATGCAACTTAGATGCAAGTTTACACAGAACCTGGAAGTACCTGGTCTAACCTCAGAGAAGAGGCCCCATCTGCCCGGCATGACACAAAGGACATTTATCTGGGGACAGCTTCTTAACACTCACACAGAGAGAATAGTTGTTCATCACAGTGCTGGGGAATGGTGGTTTTGTGCCAGGCACTGGTGGTGGGAGATAGCTAAAAAGGCAAGTTGGACTAAGAATAGGGTGTTTCCTGCCTTCTCTGCAACAATTCACTCGGCTCTGTAGGCTACTTATTCTTCCCCCCAAAAATAAGGCAAACCTAGTGGATAGGCTTGAGCAGCAAGCAGTTCACCTGCCCACCCAGACTCTATATCCATGCACCTCCCCCTCCTTGAGGTGAAATGGACAACTGAGGGCACAGCGATTTTCTGAAGGTAGTCACTGAATACAATCCTTGGTCTAAAATGGAGCACTCATTTGGATTCTTAAATACTACACAGCTATTTGTTGTCTCTTCCTAAAGTTGCAATGCAAAAGGTAATCTCTCACACCGGACATCCATTAATAGGCACACCCTGCATATCAAAGCACTTTATGGATGCTACTCACTCAACAATCTCACACTGTCAGCACTATATTCTGTTTTTACAGATGAGGATGGTGAATCTTAGAGAAGATAATGTATTAAACACACACGCACACACACAAAATGCACCTGACTTCAAAACCCATGTTCTTTCGAGTACACCTCACCTCACTCTAGAGCCACATAGAGTAAGGCTCAGTTTCACAGAAGCGGTTTTAGCTTGTCAGAGGAATGCTGCTCTGAGCAAACTGAAAGTGGAGGAAACAACATGTTAGTTAGAGGTAGTTGTCGTTTGAAGTGTTTTTGGTTCAACTAGTGTTTTTTGAACAGCCAGTACCCTGCTCCTCTGCTGATCAATTTGGTGGCCCCTGGGTAAGGATTTGATACACTTCTATGTACTGCCAGTGTTAGGACATACCTGAGTGGGGAGAAAAAGAGGTAGAAGTCAATACAGTATATTCAGGCTAATGTCCTGTAGGAGATCAGGTTGAGGAGAGAAAAGTGGCAGTTCTGTTCAGAAGGGAGACAGGAAGGGGGCAGAATATCATGGATATACTGGAATTTGAGCGGGGCTTTGTTGCAATTCAGTTTATATAAGAGAAACTGGAAATTTGCCCTTGAATAATGTTTCCTGTAAATCATCGAGGTTTGTGGGGGTTTGTTGTTGCTGGTAACTGCTGGGTCTGATTGGGAGTTGGTTTAGGAGCCAGGGTGGCTGCAATAGAGGAAAAGCTGGTGTTTCCCCCAGTTAACTCAAGTAAAAAGTATTCTTTCCATAAAGGGATCGTTAAGGGAAAGGAAAGTCCCTGGTTCCTTGTCAGTGTGGAGGAAACAAAAGCTACAGTGGAACAGGCCCTATCTTCCCTCAGTCAGAGTTCCTCAATTGAGGGATAAAGGTCACCAATGCGCCTGCTTCTGGAAAGGGGTGGGCATGGGGAGGTCGGCGGCCTGTGTGCTTGGATCTGCCACAATTAGTTGGGTTGAAATAAGAAAGCGAAAGCTCAAGACACCCTGAGAAACCCTCTTCCCTTTTTTGGAAGGTGCTACTTGGCGGGGCACGGGCAAACGCCAGATCTCCCAAATCATTTCAGGAGCTGGGCGGCGAAGAGGCAGAAGCAGCCGAGCCTTGTCCACGGCTCCCTAGGGTAGGAGACCCATGGAGAAGTTTCGGGAGGTGTTGAATTTGCACCTCAAACACCGTAACGCTCTGGGCTACTGCCTGGTGAGCCTGCTGACGGCGGGCGGGGAGCGCATCTTCTCCACCACGGTGTTCCAGTCCCCGTGCAGCGTCGCCTGCAACCTGCCCTACGGCCTGGTCTTCCTGCTGGTGCCGGCGCTGGCGCTCTTCCTCCTGGGCTACGTGCTGAGCGCGCGCACCTGGCGCCTGCTGACCGGCTGCTGCGCGCGGAGCTG
>NW_011495034.1:14030944-14031792 GCF_000754665.1 Bison bison bison | reverse complement strand
GGAGAAGGAAATGGCAACCCTCTCTTGTATTCTTACCTGGAGAATCCCATGGACAGAGGAACCTGGCGGGTTACAGTCCATAAGGTCGCAAAGAGTCAGACACGACTGAAATGACTTACCACAGCACATCATCTATCTTTTTTTTTCTTTCTCTCTCTCTCCCTACCCCTTCCCTCCCTCCTTCCGTCTCTTCCCCTCTCTTTCTTTCATCTCGGTGCTATTTCTTTTTTTCCCTTTAATTGGAGTATAGTTGACTTAAATTAGTTTCAGTCTTACATATGCGTGTGTCTTCAGAGTCTCTTCCCTTATGAAAGTGAAAACGAAGTGGTTCAGTCGTGTCCGACTCTTTGAGACCTAGTGGACTGTAGCCTACCAGGCTCCTCTGTCCATGGAATTTTCCAGGCAAGAGTACTGGAGTGGGTAGCCATTTCTCCCGTGTCTCCCACATTGTGGGCAGACACTTTACCATCTGAGCCCCCTGGGAAGCCCATTATAGGTTTTTGTAAAAAATTGAGTATTACTAATGAAAGGAGGAAGGCACTCAGGCACTCTGTTGTGTCAGGGAGCTGCTCTGTGCCCCACACCCGACACCTTGCTGGGTCCTTGATCTCTATTATTATTCTCTTTTGTCTTAACAGTGGGTACACTGAGTCCAGGTCTGCCTGACTTTAAAGCCATCACCCCACACTGCTTCTGGGCTTGTAAAGCTCAGAAGTTCTTGGAAATGAATACTTGTTTCACTGGATTTTCTGAAATTCCACATTTTGAGTTCCAGGGATTCCACATATAAGCTCCTCCGTGGATCCTTAACATGATTTGGAAAATGACTGTCTTGTCAAGCAAGCAAT
>NW_011495034.1:14027233-14030344 GCF_000754665.1 Bison bison bison | reverse complement strand
AATTTTTTTAAGTGACTAAATCACTGTTTTGTTGTGTTTACCTAAGGTGTTAGGCTGGGTCCTGATAGCAGTTGTTATCATCCTCCTCCTGATTTGTACATCAATCACTCGATGCCTGTCTCCAGTTAGTTACCTGCAGCTGAAATTTTGGAAAATCTATTTGCAACAGGAGCAACAGATTCTTAAAAGTCAAGCCACAGAACATGCAACGCAACTGGCGAAAGAAAATATCAAATGTTTCTTTGAGTGCTCACATCCACAGGAATACAACACTCCAAGCATTAAAGACTGGCAGCAGATTTCATCACTATATACTTTCAATCCAAAGGAGCAGTACTACAGCACTTTGCACAAATACGTGAACAAAAAACAGAAGAATCAAAGTAGCACATCTTCTGAAGAAGATGCAATGGTTCCTGTTCTTGGCTTTGTAGATTCATCTGATATGAACAGCACTACAGACTTATGACCTTGTTAATGAATGAGAAAAGAAAGCTCTTCTGAATTATTGATTCCTTTAAAAAAAATAAATGTGGGTATTGTTTATGACTCCTCTGTTTGGTCTTCCAAGTTATGGAAACATAGAATATTAAATAAAATAGAAATTTAGAATTTTATCTTTTTATTATTTTATTTAAAAAGTAAGCAAGGTTAAATGGTTCACTCAGTGTGACAGTTCAGTTCAGATCAGTCTCTCAGTCGTGTCCGACTCTTTGCAACCCCATGAACCACAGCATGCCAGACCTCCCTGTCCATCACCAACTCCGAGAGGTTACCCAGACTCATGTCCATTGAGTTGGTGATGCCATCCAACCATCTCATCTTCTGTTGTCCCCTTCTCCTCTTGCCCTCAGTCTTTCCCAGCATCAGGGTCTTTTCGAATGAGTCAGCTCTTTGTATCAGCTGGCCAAAGTACTGGAGTTTCAGCTTCAGCATCAGTCCTTCCAGATCACTCAGGACTGATCTTCTTTAGGATGGACTGGTTGGATCTCCTTGCAGTCCAAGGGACTCTCAAGAGTCTTCTCCAACACCACAGTTCAAAAGCATCAATTCTTCGGCGCTCAGCTCACTTTACCCAACTCACATCCATACATGACTACTGGAAAAACCATAGCCTTGACTAGACGGACCTTTGTTGACAAAGTAATGTCTCTGTTTTTTAATATGCTGTCTAGGTTGGTCATAACTTTCCTTCCAAGGAGTAAGCGTCTTTTAATTTCATAGCTGCAGTCACCATCTGCAGTGATTTTGGAGCCCCCCAAAATAAAGTCAGCCCTGTTTCCCCATCTATTTGCCATGAAGTGATGGGACTGGATGCCATAATCTTAGTTTTCTGAATGTTGAACTTTAAGCCAACGTTTTCACTCTCCTCTTTTACTTTCATCAAGAGACCCTGGAACTAAATCAGAAGATTTATATCCCTAGCCTATATGCTATAATACTGCTTTCAAATAAAACAATTTAGTAGCAAAAACAGCAAACTAACAATTGAACATCATACCTTTCTTTAAGGTATCTGATGTTAATTTCAAGTTCACTTTCGTGCAGACAACACATTGTTTGTGTATTTAAAATACTGGCATTTAAAAAGCAAAAGTAATTGAGCATGGCTCATATTTAGCCCTTCTTCCTTTTTTGGCAGAGCCTTGCTTCTGCTTCTATTTGCCTCTTGTAGTATAGAGGCCGTTATTTAGTACTGGTCAGCAGAACGGGATATTCTGGTTTTGCGAGTTATATATTGCATGAAAGTTGGCAGCAGAAACTGCACGATCCATTTTTTTTCGATTCCCTACTGAATAATTTTGAAAATCATATGTCTACTTTCATTTTTGCTTCAGTATAAAAATTTCTTTAGTATATTCTTCTCTTCAATATTTTTTCTGGCCTATCATTTATACTCACGTATAATACTATATTCAATTGTATCATATGATCTCCATTTTATTGACTTATGCTCCATTTTCTCTTGCATGGTCTTTAATATTATTGTGAAAGTACATATGCTTAAGATAAAAATGATAATAATAGAGAACTGTGTGAAAGAAAAAGTGAAATTACCTCATTCCTTTGCCATGTGTTCTTCCCAGAAAAAGCTGTGCATTCTGCGTGTACATGAGCTTTATCTCTTACTATAAATGTGATTCTGCAGATTTTTCAAATAAAATATCATTGTTCCATGTGTATATATACATAGCAATTTACCTCCTGAAAAATTACTGCGTAGTATTCTACTGAGTAGTAGGAAATGATTTCTTTTTTGTTAAAAAAGAATATGCACACTCATGCACACATTCATACAGTATACAAAGATAAGCACAGGGCTTCCTTAGTGGCTTGGTGGTGGAGACTCTGACTGCCAATGCAGGAGACACGGGTTTGATCCCTGATCCAAGAAGATTCCAGTGCTGTAGAACAACTAATCCTGTACACTACAACTTTTTGAGCCTGTGCTCTAGAGCCTGAGAGCCATAACTACTGAAGCCCACACACCCTAGAGCCCAAGCTCCACTACAGGAAAAGCCACCACAATGAGAAGCCCACACACCACAATTAGAGAATAGTCCCCTCTCATTGCAATGAGAGAAAAGTCAATGTAGCAACAAAGACCCAGCACAGCCAAAAATAAATAAATATATATATTTTTAAGATAAGCACCAAATTGTCAAAATCAGTCAATTCTGAGGACTAATAATAGGTCAGAGGATTCTTTTAAACCTTATGCATTTTTGATCTTTGGATTTTTAAATAATAAGTATTAACTGTATGAGTTCAGTTCAGTTCAGTCGCTCAGTCGTGTCCGACTCTTTGCAACCCCATGAATCCCAGCACACCAGGCCTCCCTGTCCATCACCAACTCCCAGAGTTCACTCAGACTCACGTCCATCGAGTCGGTGATGCCATCCAGCCATCTCATCCTCTGTCGTCCTTTTCTCCTTCTGCCCCCAGTCCCTCCCAGCATCAGAGTCTTTTCCAATGAGTCAACTCTTCGCATGAGGTGGCCAAAGTACTGGAGTTTCAGCTTTAGCATCATTCCTTCCAAAGAAATCCCAGGGCTGATCTCCTTCAGAATGGACTGGTTTGATCTCCTTGCAGTGTAAGGGTCTCTCAAGA
>NW_011495034.1:14026710-14027133 GCF_000754665.1 Bison bison bison | reverse complement strand
ATCTGCATATCTGAGGTTACTGATATTTCTCCCAGCAATCTTGATTCCAGCTTGTGCTTCTTCCAGCCAGGCATTTCTCATGATGTACTCTGCATAGAAGTTAAATAAGCAGGGTGACAATATACAGCCTTGATGGACTCCTTTTCCTATTTGGAAGCAGTCTGTTGTTCCATGTCCAGTTCTAACTGTCCAGTCCAGTTGCTTCCTGATCTGCATACAGATTTCTGAAGAGGCAGGTCAGGGGGTCTGGTATTCCCTTCTCTTTCAGAATTTCCCACAGTTTATTGTGATCCACACAGTCAAAGGCTTTGGCATAGTCAATAAAGCAGAAATAGATGTTTTTCTGGAACTCTCTTGCTTTTTCCATGATCCAGCAGATGTTGGCAATTTGATCTCTGGTTCCTCTGCCTTTTCTAAAATCAG
>NW_011495034.1:14026474-14026580 GCF_000754665.1 Bison bison bison | reverse complement strand
TGGAATTTCACGATTCACGTATTGCTGAAGCCTGGCTTGGAGAATTTTGAGCATTACTTTACTAGCGTGTGAGATGAGTGCAATAGTGTGGTAGTTTGAGCATTCT
>NW_011495034.1:14025562-14026374 GCF_000754665.1 Bison bison bison | reverse complement strand
GTACTCTGCATAGAAGTTAAATAAGCAGGGTGACAATATACAGCCTTGATGTACTCCTTTTCCTATTTGGAAGCAGTCTGTTGTTCCATGTCCAGTTCTAACTGTTGCTTCCTGACCTGCATACAAATTTCTCAAGAGGCAGGTCAGGGGGTCTGGTATTCCCTTCTCTTTCAGAATTTCCCACAGTTTATTGTGATCCACACAGTCAAAGGCTTTGGCATAGTCAATAAAGCAGAAATAGATTGCTTTTTCCATGATCCAGCAGATGTTGGCAATTTGATCTCTGGTTCCTCTGCCTTTTCTAAAATCAGCTTGAAGAACTGGAATTTCACGATTCACGTATTGCTGAAGCCTGGCTTGGAGAATTTTGAGCATTACTTTACTAGCGTGTGAGATGAGTGCAATTGTGTGGTAGTTTGAGCATTCTTTGGCATTGCCTTTCTTTGGGATTGGAATAAAAACTGACCTTTTCCAGTCCTGTGGCCACTGCTGAGTTTTCCAAATTAGCTGGCATATTGAGGGCAGCACTTTCACAGCATCATCTTTCAAGATTTGAAAGAGCTTAACCGGAATTCCATCCACTAGCTTTGTTCATTCGTAGTGATGCTTCCTAAGGCCTACTTGACTTCACATTCCAGGATGTCTGGCTCTAGGTCAGTGATCACACCATCGTGATTATCTGGGTCGTGAAGATCTTTTTTGTACAGTTCTTCTGTGTATTCTTGCCACCTCTTCCTAATACCTTCTGCTTCTGTTAGGTCCATACCATTTCTGTCCTTTATCGAGCCCATCTTTGCATGAATGTTCCCTTG
>NW_011495034.1:14024461-14025192 GCF_000754665.1 Bison bison bison | reverse complement strand
ATTCCAAGGCCAAATTTGCCTGTTACTCCAGGTGTTTCTTGACTTCCTACTTTTGCATTCCAGTCCCCTATAATGAAAAGGACATCTTTTTTGGGTGTTAGTTCTAAAAGGTCTTGTAGGTCTTCATAGAACCGTTCAACTTCAGTTTCTTCAGCATTACTGGTTGGGACATAGACTTGGATTACTGTGATATTGAATGGTTTGCCTTGGAAACGAACAGAGATCATTCTGTCGTTTTTCAGATTGCGTCCAAGTACTGCATTTCGAACTCTTTTGTTGACCATGATGGCTGCTCCATTTCTTTTGAAGGATTCCTGCCCTCAGTAGTAGATATAATGGCCATCTGAGTTAAATTCACCCATTCCAGTCCATTTCAGTTCGCTGATTCCTAGAACGTCGACATTCACTCTTGCCATCTCTTGTTTGACCACTTCCAATTTGCCTTAATTCATGGACCTGATGTTCCAGGTTCCTATGCAATATTGCTCTTTACAGCATCGGACCTTGCTTCTATCACCAGTCACATCCACAGCTGGGTACTGTTTTTGATTTGGCTCCATCCCTTCATTCTTTCTGGAGTTATTTCTCCACTGATCTCCAGTAGCATATTGGGCACCAACTGACCTGGGGAGTTCCTCTTTCAGTATCCTATCATTTTGGCTTTTCATACTGTTCATGAGGATCTCAAGGCAAGAATACTGAAGTAGTTTGCCATTCCCTTCTCCAGTGGA
>NW_011495034.1:14023970-14024361 GCF_000754665.1 Bison bison bison | reverse complement strand
CCCTACTTTCTTCAATTTCAGTCTGAATTTGGAAATAAGGAGTTCATGATCTGAGCCACAGTCAGCTCCTGGTCTTGTTTTTGTTGACTGTATAGAGCTTCTCCATTTTTGGCTGCAAAGAATATAATCAATCTGATTTTGGTGTTGACCATCTGGTGATGTTCATGTGTAGAGTCTTCTCTTGTGTTTTTGAAAGAGGGTGTTTGCTATGACCAGTGCATTTTCTTGGCAAAATTCTATTAGTCCTTGCCCTGGTTCATTCTGTATTCCAAGGCCAAATTTGCCTGTTACTCCAGGTGTTTCTTGACTTCCTACTTTTGCATTCCAGTCCCCTATAATGAAAAGGACATCTTTTTTGGGTGTTAGTTCTAAAAGGTCTTGTAGGTCTTCA
>NW_011495034.1:14020050-14023870 GCF_000754665.1 Bison bison bison | reverse complement strand
GTTCGCTGATTCCTAGAACGTCGACATTCACTCTTGCCATCTCTTGTTTGACCACTTCCAATTTGCCTTAATTCATGGACCTGATGTTCCAGGTTCCTATGCAATATTGCTCTTTACAGCATCGGACCTTGCTTCTATCACCAGTCACATCCACAGCTGGGTATTGTTTTTGATTCGGCTCCATCCCTTCATTCTTTCTGGAGTTATTTCTCCACTGATCTCCAGTAGCATATTGGGCACCAACTGACCTGGGGAGTTCCTCTTTCAGTATCCTATCATTTTGGCTTTTTATACTGTTCATGAGGATCTCAAGGCAAGAATACTGAAGTGGTTTGCCATTCCCTTCTCCAGTGGACCACATTCTGTCAGACCTCTCCACCATGACCCACTTGAACTGTATGATTAGAAAAGATTAAAAAGAACCCTTATTACTGGCGCAGGGCTTTATAGTCAATAAAGAAGTTTTGCATCTTTCACTTCATTTTATTTTCAAGAGTTTGTGGAATACCCCACGAAACACATCACTCACACTTGGTCGTTTAGTCCTAGGCTGTGTCTGAATCTTTCATGACCCCATGGATTCTAGCCCACCAGTCCATGGGATTCTTGAGGCAAGAATATTGGAATGGGTTGCATTTTCCTTCTCTAGAAGATCTTCCTGACTAGAGGTTAAACCTGCATCTCCTGCATTAGCTGGTGCTTTCTTTACCAGTGAGCCACGAGGGAAGCCCCTCACTCACACTTACAAGTAAGAAATTGAATGTTAGAGAGGTCACATTACTAGTCCAAGGTCGCATGGTAGAACTGAAGCTAGGGGCCTAATCCTCTCTGGATCATACGGTTCAAAGTGGCTGCTTGGCTGTGTTTATTACTGGGTTAGATTCCCACCCCCCACCCCCATTTTAAACCCATGAGCCCTGGTGGGCAGAAATGATACAGATGTCCTTAGTGACCCCCGGGAATTTTCATCTCATCCAGAAAGTTGGCAACTCTGGATAGCTGAGGCCACTTTGAACAAACATCATGCGATCAGGACACAGCAGTTATTTCATGGTGGGAATACAGTCACCCCTATTTCACTGGATACATCACTCCTCTGACCCTGGCCCCAAACAGGCTGTGTCATGGACTCAAGAAGCATTTCTATACTCAATGTATACTTTTTTGCTGGCTCACCAGATGATCCTTCATAATCATGATGGCTTTATGCTGCTCTAAAGCCTTAACCTCAGAAGAGATGCAGACACAGCTGCTATTAGTATTTGCCGAAAAACAACCATGTTGTTCTAAGAGATGATTCCGCAATATATTGAGTACTGGTAAGATGATACAACTTACAGAGCATAAGATGAGGCGTGTTCTTTTTGCTCCCGCCAAAGCCATGGACAGTAATGTCAATGCTCAGTGAACTGTTTAAAAAGGCAAGTCTCCAGGAAAGCTTCTGAGAGTCGAATTAGCCTCGGAATTAGTCTCTGGTTGAAAAACATCTGGGAACATCTAATTTTGAAGCCTCTTATCTACCAGGTGATCTGTTATGAATAGGTCACCAGGATAGAAGATGGAGAAACGCTCCCATCTGAGTCAGCCCAGCAACAGTCACTGCTGCCGATTTTGCCAGCAGCAAACTCCCACTGAGCGCCTACGTGTGTCCAGTGCTGGGCCTGCCCTGAAATCTAAGCTTTAGTTGTCTTGTTTTGTCCTTTTCATTACCTAATTTGAACTTATGCATTTCAATGTAAGTACTGTGGAATTGATTATAGATGCTTCTCTAAGGAAAGATACATATATTGCAAAAGGGATATGGGGACCTCCCTGGTGGTCCAGTGGTTAGGATTCTGTGCTTCCACTGCAGGGGGCACAGGTTTGATCCCTGGTCAGGGAACTCAGATCTTGCACAAAGCCCTGTAAAATTAGACCATGAGGTCAGAGTGGTAAGGAAGCAGGGGCAGATCATGGAAGACTTTGGGGCCAGTATAAGGACTTAGGTGTTTACTCTGAATGAACTGAGTAACTACCTTACACATTCCCTATAACAACAAATAAATCATCTGATGACTATTTCAGACCATTGAATCCTTGGGGATAATCAACAGAAGGCAAGAGCATGCTGACTCTAAAAAAGAAATGATGCTTTCTTTTTGACTATAGATGACCATAACCCTGGAACTAAGGAAATGATGACTAAGACCTAATGATAGTGTTGAATTAAAGTCAGATAAGAAGTATGTGAGTGTGTGTGTGTGTGTGTATGTGAGTATGTGTGCACATGAGTTCTCTTACCAAGTACATTTTTGATAGTTTGTTTTGTTAGGAGGATATTAACTCGAGAAAACTTGGTTTGGTAAAATAACTAATACTGGTGAGAAATGAAGCTATATATTCAGAAGTCACAGATTGTTTTTAAAACTCTGAAGCTCACATTTCAGTGATTCCCCTTGTCAAGTTTTGGGCTCCACTTAACCAGTGCCTTCATGTTCATCATCAACATTTTAATAGGTTGATTTTCATTCAAGAAATATCAAAACATACACTGAGAATAACTACTGTATGTGGGAGTCTTTATGACACCATGATTAAGAGCTCAGTCACTGGAGGCAAAATACAACAGACTGGGTGGTGGATAAATAATAAAAACTTATTTGTCACAGCTCTGGAGTCTGGGAAGTCCAGGATTAAGGCACCATCAATTCAGTGTCTGGAGAGAGCTCACTTCCAGGTTCACAAATGGCTTATTTTCTTGCTGTGTCCTACACGGTGGAAGGGGCAAGAGAGCTGGGGTCTCTTTCATAAGGGCACTAATCCCATTCATGAGGGCTCTGCTGTCACCTCCCAAAGGCTCAACCTCCAAACACTATCACATTGGGGGTTAGGTTTCAACATATGAATTTTAGAGGGACACAAACATTCAGTCTATAATACTGTGTTGATGTTCTAGCTCAGCCTCTACTAAGGAAATGACCTTAAACATCTCTCCAAATCTCAGTTTCAGCATTTTTTAAAAATGTAGAATAATCATAAGTATTTACCTAAATGGTTTTTTGAGTGTTAACTGAGATAATGCCTAGAAGATGTTCAATAAACATAACTTATTTTTATTATTATAAGGCAGTTGGCTAACTGGTTTGGAGAAAAGGAGAGAAATAAGATAACATTGAGTCTCAAGAAATTGGTAAACAAATAAGTAAATAGTTAACCATAATAGGCTTCCCTAGTGGCTTAGACAGTAAAGAATCTGCCTGCAATGCAGGAGACCCGGATTGGATCCCTGGGCCAGGAAGATCCCTTGGAGAAGGAAATGGCAACCCACTCCAGCATTCTTGCCTGGAGAATCCCGTGGACAGAGGAGCCTGGTGGGTTACAGTTCATGGGTTTGCAAAGAGTTGGAGACAACTGAGCAACTAAGACCCTCCTCCATCCTAACCATAACAGGAGTAAGAATAAGATATATGATAATAGAAACATAAGCAAAGTGTTTTGAGAAAAAAGAAAATAAATTCTGCCTAGAAATATTTAAAGAAATTGTTGTGAAAAAGGATAGTTTAAGGCTTCATAGTGAGTTGGATTCCATTCATAAGGGAGGGACTGAAAAGTCAAGCCTACCAAAAGTGTAATATTCTCCCAGGTCACCCGGAGCCTCCCAATAAAGCTTCCCTGTGTTACATTCCTACTGAGGAGTGCTGCTTAAAAACATGGCAATCTGTGGCAGATTCATGTTGATGTATGGCAAAACCAATACAATATTGTAAAGTAAAATAAATAAATAAATAAATGTCATGATAGGCTTCTAAAGAAAGAAAAAAAAAAAAAAACATGCAATCAA
>NW_011495034.1:14012610-14019950 GCF_000754665.1 Bison bison bison | reverse complement strand
GCAATCAGTATTAAGTCCTAAGGCATGCTCACCCTACCCTACCCTTACCCCTTGAAGTGATATTTCATGGTTTCTCCACCATAGCTTGGTCCTCTGTAGCATTCTTTTCTTCAAGTCAACCTCTTTTGAGGGGTGGTGATTGTGTGTTTCAATGTAATGTTTCATTCTGTGTGTGTAGAATTTTATTTATTTTTAAACAGTGGCAGCTTAAGAATCTATCTAATTTAAACCAATACTGTTATGGAGACTAACTCAGAATTCTCCCCAGCATGTTCACGGTGCCTGGTCACCTTTTCTCATGTATTAAACAGTGATTGTCACAAAGAACCCAATATTCATGTGTGCATGTGTGCTGTCGTGTCTGACTCTGCGACCCCATGGACTGTAACCCCCCGGGCTCCTCTGTCCATGGAATTTTCCAGGCAAGAATACTAGAGTGGGTTGCCATTTCCTTCTCTAGGGGATCTTCCCGACCTAGGGATCAAACCTGCGTCTCTTGTGTCTCCTGCACTGGCAGGTGGATTCTTAACTGATGCACCACAAATGTTTTATTTTGACATTCATTGTGGGTCAAGACACACCAGTTTAGCACATGAATTTTGAAGGGTTGCAGATAGCAGTCCGTAGCATCATCATTCAAAGCATTTAAAATCTACCTGCCCTCCACTCCATCCCACCTGTCTACTGCTACTTTTTAATATTCTCCAATATATAATCTCAGATTTAATCAGTCTTCTGACATCATACCACACACATTAAACAGTGTGAAAGTGAAAGGCTCAGCCTTTCCTCTTCACTCAACTGATTCTCTTTTCAGTCACTGTCCCGATGTCTTGACTGGGATTTGATTCTATCCCACTTACAAGTTAATAGTCAACCTGTTACTGTATCATGCAGGCTGGCAGAGATAAAATTTCTGGGCCAATGAACAAAAACTCTTAATCACAGCAGAGCAGACAGTGTGAATGTTGTGTCTGCATTGATTCCCTTTGCATCCTATGTTCTAGGGAGAACAACACAGAAAACTAAGATGGTTACCTGCACAAACTGTGCATGATGTCGTAGGAGAGAACACTGAACTTGGGTCATCACTGTTTCATAGCAAGAGGTAATCAAGCCTGCTTTTTGTCCAAGAGAGAGGTTATTCTCTCAAGGCAGGCTGTGCAAACACAACCCTAAGAGATGACCTAGTAAAAAGCAGTCAGAGCCTTGCATTCCGGGCATACCAGTGAGACATGCAAGAGCACAAGAACTCATGGAGGGCTATCTCCCATCACACAATATCTTCCAACTTTCAAGCCCTGTTTCAAATCATACCTCCCCCTCAATGCATTCCCCAACTACATCAGTCCACACAACTTCTTCCTTCTCTGAACTCTCGCAATGACACCTCTCAAACTCAGTGTAGCACTTGATCATATACCTGTTTTGTTTCACATTAAAATTATGTGTTTTCTCTTCCAAGAATGATTTTATGCCTTCTGAAGACTTAAAAAAGAGATTATCTTGTAAATGTCACAAAACAACAACAAAATTGATTAAAAACAAGTGAGAATAATTAAATATATTTATTCTTTCATTAAGAAGAAAAAATAGTTTAAGTATCACAAATACTTCTTGAAATTTTAAGACACAAAACCCATGACCATGAAAATATATCAATAACCAGAGATTGCATTTTGGTCAATACACTACCATTTCTTGACTTGAAAACCATGTGTTTGTAAATCATGTGATTTTTTTTTATGTTATTTTTTGGTCTTTTGTGTACGGTACTCCATTTCTTAAAGGCAGATTATAGCAAAGGAAAACAGTTACAAAAATATTTTTAATTTTTTTTTGCATATAGGAATGAAACAAAACTTAAAAGACAAAAGTTTTTCCTCATGGAGTATCCACTAACAACTTGAGTTACTGATGTTCCACAGACCACAGTTTGGGACCCAGTACCTCTGATAATCAGAGGCAGATGGAAAATCAACTGTTGTTTGGACTGCCTCACAGTATTCTCAAATCATATAGTCTATCCAAAAATAGCAACTTGAATGAACTCAAGTCCGAGACATGGTCAAGTTGTGGGGCAACATTTCAACAGCCAAGCAAGTAGATGGATACATAGGGGATTCATTAAACTGTAGTTTATTTCATAGAGACCAGATCATCATGTGTGTAGGCATCTTTAAAGATACTTAAAAGCACTAGGAGAGAGGCAGTGCATAAAATAAAGAACAGATGTTCCTCTTAAAAATCAAAACAATCCTAACCCCTTTCTCAGTTCCCAGCTCTGCTCAAGATTTCTTGATGAGACAACTGTTCCAATTCAATTCCTATGCAATCTAAGAAGACTAACTTTAACAAGCCTACATTCTTTACCTTTAAATCTGCTTGCCACTGTTCATACCAACAGAATTCCACAATCCTGCCAGCTTCCTAACCACTGACACATTTATTCCCACTAGGTGCTGCCTAACTCTCTCTGCAGACGTGTGCTAAAGCTCTCTCTATAAAATGGGCATTATATTTTCTAAAAGTCTACATCTTTACTCTATATCCTCTATATCCCCACTCCAATTTGAGATTCAGTAAGTTGTACTTGTTTAAAGAATGCTTAATAAATGCAATCATCGGCAGCAAAAGGCAATCCAAAGAGGTACTTCTGGTTAAAATTGTTGGTTTGAAAGTACGTATTCAACCACAATCAAAATGAAAAGTTGTTTTTGTTTTTGTTTTCATGTCATAAAGCAACCAGAGGAAAGGAGAGGAAAAAGCAGTAGATTTTTTGGAAGTTGGAAAGCAGATGGTAAGTGGTGATTGTCCTAACAGACCTGAGTGAAATCTGAATCCCGAGCCAGAACAGGAGAAAGATAAGAAGCAATATGATTTGTGCCATGGAATCTGTAAAAATGCATGAGGAATCAACAGCACCGGTCATCTCGAAATGGGGCTGGCAGCAGAGTTAAAAGTATGATTGACTGAAACCTGGTTTAAGAATTGATCCCTCAGATCACTGCCTCCATTCCAACAGCTGGACAGCTATTTCTCCCTAACTTAGCAAACATGGGGGTTTTAATTGCCAGATAGAGGGTTTCTTTTCTTTTTTTTTTAAATGTGGTATTTTCATCTTTATTCAGTTCAAAATTTGTCTTCTTGACTGTGCAGCATGCAGGATCTTGGTTCCTCAACTAGGGACCGAACCCTCGCCCCCTGCAGTGGAAACACAGAGTCCCAACCACTGGACCAAGGGAAGTTCCTAGATACTGTTTTTTTTTTTTTCAACATTTCTGGACTCAGACAACCGGCTAGTTGAAGGCAGGAGTACTGTACTGAACAAAGTGGAATAAAAGTTAAAACATACATACTGAATTTTATTTTCCCTTGCTTGGCTCCCAGAATGCTGGCATTTAGGCCTATATTCTCCAGGCAGTAGATCAGAAAAATAGCAAATTGAACTACCCAAGAGAAGAGATCTCAATAAAATGACACATCTTGAGATTCACATTTAAATTCCCCAACTTGCCCTACTGCCAGGGTGGCAGGCAGCTGGGACAACTAACACCAGCTCTGCAGTCTGAGTGGCAAGCCCACCAATTCCCTGGGGTGCTTTTAGCACACCGATTTAAAAGTGCAAAATCCTTTAAGAATTGATTTTTTTCTTTTTCTGTCTTTCCCACCTTCTAAAGAAGGGCTGTGTATCTCACTTATCATTTCTGCCCCTCTATGAGCCTGAGTTTTAGTGCCAGGGCTCTCACACAAATCCAGTTTCACATCCTGAGTGGAATATAATTTCACAGGAATATCATTCTGGAATGATCTCACATCCAGCAGAGGCTGTGAACAAACTTCAGGCTTGTCCACTCACACCCAGAACCAAGGAGAATGCAGACCCCTCTCCCTTAAACAGAGAATATGGTTGGGGCTCACAGCAAAGTCTACCAGCTGCCCATGGATATTATCCTGCCCACAGCCACCTGTCTTCTTGCAGACTGAAGCCTGGGCCCAGAACAGCCACCACCTCAAATCACTCTGCACGGTATGAGGAGAGACTCAAGAGAGCATCTGAGCAAACAGGCCTTGCCTCATAGACACTCCCTGTGTTCCACGGGAGGGATCTGGGTCAGGAAACACCAGCAGAAATGATTAACACTCCCCTATCACAGTCCCATGAGAGGGAAGGATGTCCAGAAGCCAAATGTTAAGGATCCCTCCTGTACCTGCCTGCCATCCTTAACTCTCTCAGTTGCTATCCAACTCTATTGACAGAGTCAGAAAGCAGGCTATTTAACTCTGAAACTCAGTGACAAAGCCAGGTCTAGCTCAGTCCATCAGGGCTGAGATAAAGTGGGACCAGAGAAGAAATAATGTGCTTTCAGAAGCTTTCTAAAATCCTAGCTGAAAAATCACCAGGTTGTAATTTTTGGGAAGTCCTTACTCCAATCTGTACCCCACTCCCAATGAATCTTCATAAAATGATCCAGAAGAGGAGAAAACAAATGAGTAGCCTGCAGGGTTATAAATCTAAAGCTACTTTAAAGTAAAATGCTTACTAAAATTAAAAAATGATAAAATAAAATCTTTCAGTTTGTTATTCTATGTTGAAGCCCATAATCTGCAAGTTCCACCAAAGTTCATATTTTATTCAATATGAGCAGAAAACCAAGGAGCTCCAGTGATTTGAGAAAAGTATGAAAGAAATCAAAACAAATGGAAAAAGTTACTGGAGGACGCAAACTGCACTTTGAAGAAAACTTAAAAAAAAAATCTTCCATTATAGATTTTGGAGACACGACATATATGAGATGAGAACAGAATTGTATTAAAAACATTTAAAGACAAAGGAGTTCTTGTGAATTAACAGCATGATAGCAGAAATTAAAAACTGCAATGGGAAATTTGGAAGATAAACTTGAGGAAATCTCCCAGGAAGTAAACTATTAAGATAAAGAGATGGAAAGGAGAGAAAATAAAAATAGAGAACCAGTCTAGAATATCTAACATCCTACTAATAAGAGTCTAGGGGAAAACAGGAAAAATGGATAGAATAGGATAAGAAATCATCAAAGAAATACTTTGATATGTTTTTAACCAAATAGATGATAGGTTTCTATATTGAAGAGTTCATCAGATGATCAGCACATTGGAAGGACACGGACCCACCATGAGATGCATCATGGCACAATTTTGGAACAATGAGAATGAGAAGATCCTAAAGTTTTCCAGAGAAATAACAGACTAAGAATCCAAAATCAAATGGCATTGAATTTCTGAAAAACAGTTGGAAGCTTAATGATCATGTTTTCACAGACTTTGTCCCCTATTCACTCTTTATCATGAAGCCCCTAAGGTATGCAGTTTCAGAAGAGGGAGGATTCTAAGAAAGGAAAGTCATAGGATCAAGGAAACAACGGGTCTCATAGAAGATGGAGACAAGGAAATCTCTATGACAGTGAGAGGAAAAGGCAAAAATGATGGTAAAATTAACCCCTGATAATAAGATTAGCTAGCCCTGAGATTAGTTGAGGGCTAGAGAGGAAGTTGAATCATGCAAAAATGCCGGGATTCTTGGCCCCCAGAGGAGAAGAATTCAATCCGGGGCCAGAGACAAGGCTTGATCGCTCAGAGCTTTTGTGTAATAAAGTTTTATTAAAGTATAAAGGAGATAGAGAAAGCTTCTGACATAGGCATCAGAAGGGGGCAGAAACAGTAACGTTGGCTCTGAGAAGGCAATGGCTCCCCACTCCAGTACTCTTGCCTGGAAAATCCCATGGATGGAGGAGCCTGGTGGGCTGTGGTCCATGGGGTTGCTAAGAGTCGGACATGACTAAAGCGACTTAGCAGCAGCAGCAGTAGCAACAGCAGAGAGGAAGTTAAAAACGTAACAAAATTATACCTTCTTAGTATTTTGTTGGAAAACCACTGAGACATCTTTCAAATAGCATGTGGTGTTTTTAAAACACCTTCCTTGAGGAGATAGAGATGAGGACTTCCCTGGTGGTTCACTGGTTAAGACTTTACCCTTCCACCACAGGGGCATGGATTCAATCCCTTGTCAGGGAACTAAGATCCTACATTCCATGTGAGCAGTCAAAAAAAAAAAAAAAAAGAGAGAGAGAGAGAAAGATGAATTCCCTTTATTGATTGTGAGCTGAACTTAGTGACTCATTTCTAACAGATGGGAAAACAGTGGAAGCAATGATACTGGTATCTTCAGGACTTAGGTCATAAAAATGTGCTGCCACCTTTTCTCTGTCTCCTAAATTGCTTTCTCTAGTGGAGTTTAGTTGCCAGGTTGTGAGGGTGATGGAGCAGCCAGTGGAGAGGCCCATGTGGTGAGAAACTGTAATTTCCTGCCAGTAACCATGTGCGTGGCCTGTCTTGGAACTAAGCCCTCCAGTTTTCATCAGCCTTCGGATGGCTACAGACTCTGCTGACATCCTGATCACAGCTTTGAGAGAAACCTTGAACCAGAATGAACCAGGGTTAAGTGTTAATCACTCAGTTGTGTCTGACTCTTTGTGACTCTATGGACTGTAGCCCACCAGGCTCCTCTGTCCGTGGGCTTCTCCAGGCAAGAATACTGGAGTAGGTTGCCATTCCCTTCTCCAGGGAATCTTCCCTACCCAGGGACTAAACCTGGGTCTCCTTCATTTGCAGGTGGATTCTTTACTATCTGAGCCACTAGAGAAGCCCAGAACAAGCCAGGGTAAGCTGCTACTGAATTCTGGACCCATAGAGACTGTGAGATAGCTAATTGTTATTCAGATCAGGTCAGATCAGTCGCTCAGTCGTGTCCGACTCTTTGCGACCCCATGAATCCCAGCACGCCAGGCCTCCCTGTCCATCACCAACTCCCGGAGTTCACCCAGACTCACGTCCATCGAGTCAGAGATGCCATCCAGCCATCTCATCCTCTGTCATCCCCTTCTCCTCCTGCCCCCAGTCCCTCCCAGCATGAGAGTCTTTTCCAATGAATCAACTCTTTGCATGAGGTGGCCAAAGTACTGGAGTTTCAGCTTTAGCATCATTCCTTCCAAAGAAATCTCAGGGCTGATCTCCTTCAGAATGGACTGGTTGGATCTCCTTGCAGTCCAAGGGACTCTCAAGAGTCTTCTCCAACACCACAGTTCAAAAGCATCAATTCTTTGGCGCTCAGCCTTCTTCACAGTCCAACTCTCACATCCATACATGACCACAGGAAAAACCATAGCCTTGACTAGACAAACCTTTGTTGGCAAAGTAATGTCTCTGCTTTTGAATATGCTATCTAGGTTGGTCATAAATTTCCTTCCAAGGAGTAAGCGTCTTTTAATTTCATGGCTGCAGTCACCATCTGTAGTGATTTT
>NW_011495034.1:13989027-14012510 GCF_000754665.1 Bison bison bison | reverse complement strand
TGAAGTGATGGGACCGGATGCCATGATCTTCATTTTCTGAATGTTGAGCTTTAAGCCAACTTTTTCACTCTCCACTTTCACTTTCATCAAGAGGCTTTTGAGTTCCTCTTCACTTTCTGCCATAAGGGTGGTGTCATCTGCATATCTGAGGTTATTGATATTTCTCCCGGCAATCTTGATTCCAGTTTGTGTTTCTTCCAGTCCAGTGTTTCTCATGATGTACTCTGCATATAAGTTAAATAAACAGGGTGACCATATACAGCCTTGATGAACTCCTTTTCCTATTTGGAACCAGTTTGTTGTTCCATGTCCAGTTCTAACTGTTGCTTCCTGACCTGCATACAAATTTCTTATTTTTAATTATATTAACATTTTTGGAAGGAAGAGGAACTAAAGGAGAATGAAAGAGTCTTTGAACCAATAGCCAGCTAAAATGGAGAAGAAGAATCAGGATGGAGAAATTTAAGATAAGTATTTTAACAGAGAATTGTCCAGTTTCAAACCTGGCATTCTGTTTTTATTTGGTCTGTGATCATAAAATTTCATAGGTTTAGTGGCTTAAACAACAACAACAAATTTTTTTATCTTACAATTCTGGAGGCTGGGAACTTCAATATCAAAGTGCAGGCAGATTCTGTGTTTCTGAGAGGCCTCCTCCTGGTTTTCAAATGGTTGCCCTGCTGTACCCTCACTGGGCCAGGAGAGAGAGCCATCCTGTAGCTATCTTCCTAGAAGAGAATTAATCCCATCATGAGGGCCTCACCCTCAAGAATTAATCTAACCCTAATAACCTACCAAAGATCCCACCTCCAAATATCACACTGGGGTGAGGGCTTCAACCTAAGACATTCTGTGGGAAACCAACATAACCAACATTCAGTTCATAGATTAGTCTTTCTGCTAAACTATTATTATTTTTTAAGTTTTCCAGTGAACAAATCAAGGAGACATTGGTGGCCTATTAAAGAAGCAGTGTCAAAAAGATATTTTTTGTTTTTTTAGGATTGTAGAGACTTGAGCATACTTTTAGGCTAATGAGAAGGAACCATGTGGAAGGTGAAGGCAGATAAGTGATTAGGAAAGGTTCCTGAGGAGGTAGTGGGAGCTACAGTGGGCCTGTGTCTCTACAGGCAAATCTATAGACTGGAAATTATTCATTAGTTTCTCTTCCTGGGGTCTTCCTCCTGACATCAATATTAAGCTTTCAGGTCTCAGTAACCTTATTAATTTTTTGAAAAGTAGTGCTTTCCAGATGGCTCAGTGGTAAAGAATTCGCTTGCATTACAGGAGAAGCAGGAGACTTGGGTCTGTTTCCTGGGTCAGAAAGATCCCTTGGAGAAGGAAATGGCAACTCACTCGAGTATTCTTGCCTGAGAAATCCCAGGGGCAGAGGAACCTGGAGGGCTACAGTCCATAAGGTCACATAAGAGTCGGACATGACTTAGCGACTAAATGATAACAACAAAGGATACTTTAGATAATCTCCAAGACCATGTCTGGTACTCAACTTTTATTTTTATAGCTTTTTCTATAAAATCTACCATCCCAAAGCTGAAATGAACTTTCTGGGTTATCACATGGTCTGCCTCCCTACCACCAAGCCAGATTTGCTGCAGACATTTTTACCTCTAAAAGGTAGCTACCAGGCATATCCCTGTGTTCAGGTACATTTAACTTTTGACTATCAAGTAGCACAAATCTTTGCCAAGAGATGGTTGGCCCAGTCTGTGCATAGAAACACCATCTTATTCAACTAGAAACACCATCTTATTCAACTACTGGACCTGGAGAAGTTGAATTCTTGGCAAAAAATTGCCCCTGGAGCTGTCTAAAGTGAAGCAACTAGTATTAGGCCTCCTTTCCCCGATTCATTCATTTTGGTTTGACATCCTTAGGAGAGACCCCACCCAGCGGCTGTTTAGAAAAGTTTAAAGAGGCGATTTCCACCTCTCGAGGGGGTTGAAAGGCACACGGTTCACACCTGGAGCTCTTCCAGACTGTCTGAAATCTATTAGGCAGCCATATGACAGTCATAGGTTACAGATTTTAGGGACTGCTGATAGTGGGGATGGAGATTTGCTTCTTTCTGTTATTTTTTAAAATTTAACTTTTGTTTTATGTATGGAGCTAGTTGATTTGCAATGTTATATTACTTTCAAGTATACAGCAAAGGGATTCAGTTATACGTATACTCTTTCTGTTAGTTTTAGAGTATCTCTGCAGCAATAAAATTTATGACCATGGACATTTTTACTTATTGGATCCAGCTTTCATGCAGCTTTTCCTGTTTTTTTGTTGTTGTTGTTGTTGTTGTTTTTCTAATAGTGGCATTTGTCAGCTTTTTACAGGATTCTGTGTGAACCTTTGGAAAATCTTTCCCAAATGGAAACTACGCCATTTCATCTAATCTTTGGTAAAATCGTTTTAGAAGAGTTGGTCATTCAGCTCTGTGACTTTCCATGGCCATCCTCAGCGGTCACTTTTTGGTGTGTACCATCAGCAGTTTCAGAACACAGGGCATTCTGGAGCAGCTTTGTAGCCACAGTTCTACCCGTCATGGGGAAGAGCTCCTTAAAAGAGCCCACTGCCGAATCTCCCCATCTCCTTCCGAGACAGAGGGAATTTCGCTTATGATCCGTGTGGAGTCTGAGGGAAGAGCAGCCAGTGAGGCTGTTATAGCCCGGGTGTTGATGCCAGGGTGCAGGATGGTCCGTTAGGGCTCAGGGGAAAAAAAGGTGATCTGTATTTTCCCCTCAGGCTTGTGTACAGTCTTCAAGCTGAAGGTGGGGCGTTTTCTGTTTCTGGGTGTGAGTGCTGAGAGGATGGGCCGTGACCTGCCCCAGCAGGTATCTTCATACAGCCTCTGCCCACCTTCATCTCCACAAAGACCTTGCAGATTGCTTCAAGGCAAAGACTGAGGCCAGGGGTGACAAGCTGCATCAAGGTCTACCCCTCACGCTAATCCCACTCCTGTGTGTGCCCACTCTCACCATCATCACTTTTCTCAGGGGAAGGGTAGTCTTTTTGTTGTTTAGAGTCAAATGTTTTTCTTATGATCTGAATCTTGTCCGTTTCTACCTTCTAACAATATTGTTTTATCAATCATTCTCTCTCTCCTGTATTTTTATGCCTGCATTCTTTAAAAATAAAAAGGAGAGAGCAAAAGCCCAACTTTATACCAACTATCCTACCTCTCTTTCTACTTACGGTCAAGTTCCAAGACTCACCTGTCCTAGCATCTCACCTTGCACTGACCCTTCAATCTCCATAATGAGGCTGCTGCCTTCATCTTGCCCTGTAGCTACCCTGAGACAAAGACCCTCTCCTCATCAATCCAGTGTCCCTTTCTGGACTAATTTTCTTGGCTGTTCTATGGCATCTAATCCCTTGACCACTCTCCTCTCCTTGAAACTCTCCTGGCCTCAGTATTACCAGTTTCGCCCATCTCCATCTCTGACTGAAGGTCCAGCCTCAGCTGTGTTCTTCTGTCTGTGCTACCTCTTGAATGGTGATATTTCTCAAGATTCTATCTTTGCTCCTTGTATTTTGTCTTCTTTCTTTCATCTTTTGGCTGTGTGGTACAGCATGTGGGATCTTAGTTCCCCAACCAGGGATTGAACCCAAGTGCCCTGCATTGGCAGTGTAGAGTCTTAACTACTGGTCCACCAGGGAAGTCTTGCTCCTTGTATTTGCTGAAGTCCATGCTCTCCCCGGATGTGGCCATTCTTATCCTCTGCTTTTACTATTGTTCATATACTGATGACTCCAAAGTCCATCTTCAATTCAGACTTCTGAGCTCCTCATGTTTTTTGGATGTTTCAAAGGCATCTCAAGACTCAAAATACTCAAAGCGTGTTAGCTTCTTTCCTAAGCTGCCTCCTTTTCTTGCATCCCTCACTCAGCCTCTGAAGTCTGATTGCCACCTCTCTTGACTTACTGCTCCCATGAATAATTCACTTAAGGCAGGCACATTTAGACCCTTTGTGGTTTCAGCTCCAGCCCCTTCTCTCTGTTACCAACTTAATACCTCACAGCTTGTTATGAAAATGAAGTGACATACCACATAATTAACATGCCTAGCACCTGATAGAAATCTTAACTGAATTTAAAACCAAGAAAGCAGCCTTTCCAGGTGTTTCTGTTGTTTGGTATACACGGACCACTGGGAGTTTCAGCACTTCCTTTTTTAAGTCATTAAAATCAATGTGGTTCACAGGCTACTTGGAAATAGCAAGTCACTAAATACAGTTTGCTGACTTGAAAGATTTAGGCCACTGGGAGGCTCCAGAAATTAGAAGGTTCTGACTTGGAAATCCTCAGGTGACTCCAGGCGTGATTTAAGTTTCCAGTAGAAATAGTTGAAGCAGCAACTTGAAATGTATGATTTTTTTTTTTTTAAGAGCTACCACTGATTGAAAATGTCTTCTTTCTATGAAATCTCATTTTTCTGGAACCTGTGCCACATAGACACACTATAATTCAGATTCTATTCCCTGTCCTGTAAACTTTTCCTCTCTGTGAGGAAAAGAGCTATTGTCAATTCAAATTTTATTTCACTGAGCAATCAATCACGAAAAAAAAAAAAGCATTGATAAAGAGTTATTCTCTTTGGTATTCTCCAGTGTGTTGCAAATTGTCTGGCCTATTACATATTTATCATGCCATGAACTTTGCTGCATTATTTTAATAGAAACCCAACTCTGTTTGCTTAAGGAATATAGTACATTTATTGCTTCATGTAACAGACAGGTTTTTTTTTTTTTTTTTCTCTCTTCAATCCATTCAGTCTCAATCCTTCCCTATGTCAGCAGTGGTGATTCTGGTCTGGCCAATGCCATGTCCGGATTGGCTTGGAACTAGATGGCAAGATTTTCACCTCGGAAAAAGCCACTATGCCTAGCTAATAGCAGTGGAGCTGGGGCTATGGATGACTTACCCTGAAGTAGACACATTGCCTCCTAAAATGGTGGGCACCTGAATAGAAGCATGTCATTCTTTTAAGAGTGGTAAGATACAGTCAGCCAACAAATGTCCATTACATGAAGCATAGTGATAGAGAGAACTTAAAAAGGAAGTAAAGGAGTTGTAGGGACATTTCTTTGGAAGAAAAGGTGCACGCAGTGGCACTAGAGCTCCTAGAAGAAAAAGAAAGTGGGAGACAAAAGAGACTGAAAGAAGAAAAGCAAAGAAAGATCTAACTGGGAAAGACAGAGTCTGGGTATAAGGGAGAAGAAGGAATTATCCTCGGACATTTATTTCTTAACTGTTTTTAGTGAAGTATTTCCAACTGTTCATGTGCTTTGTTTAACCTCTCCTCTCTTAAGGAAACACTTGAAAAATAAAATTTTGCTTTTCTGTGGCTATGGCCTTTTTTTTTTTTTCAATTTTAGGGCAACTATTGCTGACTGAATAAGGACTACATGTTTCCTTCTCAGATCACAAATAGGTACCTTATACTGACTGCATCTCTCTTCTATCTGCTGATTATTTGCCATAGCCAAGGTAGGATGGCCACTAGTCATGTCCAGTTAAAGTTCTGGAAGGTTCCCAGAATAAGGAAGTACAGCAACTGGACTGATTCTTTAAGGAATATGCAATGAAGTGTAAAGGAAACTCGGCTCTCTTTTTTAAAGAGAGAATCCTTTGTTACACCAGGTTTCTAGGGCTGGGAGGCACCTTCATCAGGGACAGCTTCAGTGTTACCGAGAAAAAATGAATTAGACTCTGTAGCTGGTGGATGAGGCTGTGAACTATCACAACTACCCAGAGTCTATGGTCCCAAGTGGAGAGACACTAAGCAATGAATAATATATCTTTTAGCATTTACTGTGTTACTTAACCAGAGAAGGCAAGTACTGGCACCCTGCCCCAGTACTCTTGCCTGGAAAATCCCATGGGCGGAGGAGCCTGGAAGGCTGCAGTCTATAGGGTCGCTAAGAGTCGGGCACGACTGAGCGACTTCACTTTCACTTTTTACTTTCATGCATTGGAGAAGGAAATGGCAACCCACTCCAGTGTTCTTGCCTGGAGAATCCCAGGGACAGGGGAGCCTGGTGGGCTGCCGTCTATGAGGTCTCACAGAGTCGGACATGACTGAAGTGACTTAGCAGCAGCAGCAGTGTTACTTAACATTGAGCAGATATTGGTTAAAGTGACCTCTTTGGTTATAAAATTTTAATATCATCTTTGCATGTCAAGCATTTGGTTTTCCGAATTTCTACTTTGGTCCCTCATAAACAAGGAGGAGAGGGAACTTTCAACTTATTCATGATAGTCCATTGCAACTAAAGAGATCCAGGCTTCCAATAACTAGTGGATGAAAGTGAGAGATTTTGAGAAGACAATAAATAGATGAGCAGGCTGCTAAGAGAAGTGTGTCTGATTCCTGGCAGCTTTAAATAGCGAACAGGCAACCCAGGCAGGCCTCCTCAGTAAACAGCTGAGGAACCATCTGATGATGTCATTTGAATAACCCTAAATTACTCCTCTGTCCCGAACCTTTCTTCCCTTTTGGCTTTACCAAGATGATAGAAATCTCTGCATTGATCAAGGTTTGGGGTTCAGAGTGAAAGCTTTTATGAAATAAAGATATTATATAGCTCTGTAGTTTATGCTGTGCCGTTTCCATGTTCTTTGTGTAAAGACTCAACTTCACACAAAGGCAATGAAGAGACACGCGGAGCCCAGCAGGTGGTGTGCAACCTTCCTTTACGAAGAAATGTTTCTGTTTTCTTGGATCCCCACTCCGTTTGCAGAGACACCATTTCATGAATCTTGGATGTTCTCCCTCCTTACCTTTTATCTTTTCAATTCATCTCTTCTGTCCCTCTCCATGAACCTGGATCCTTCCCACTTATTTGTGTCCAAGGTCGATTCCCTTTGACAGAGAATTCTGGACCTGTGTTACATAGCACAGCAACTGAAGCCACATACAGCTACTGAACATTTATAATGTGACTAGTGTGACTGAGGAAAGCAATTTTTAATGTAGTTTAATTTTAACTAATTTAGATTTAAAAACTGAAGCTATCGAATAACACTAAACACTGGTTGTTTTGGTAGAACTGCATTTCACTGTAAATTTACACTTTGAAAATTTAGCGTTGAATTGAGATGTGCTAAAAGTGTAAAATACACATTAGAGCTCAAAGATTTAGTATAAAAGAGAATGTAATATATCGATAGTAATTTTTATATTAGCTAAATATTAAAATAATATTTTATAACTAAATTATTAAATAATGATAAATTTAAATAATAAATAAATTATTAAAATTAATGTTACCTATTTCTTTTTATTTTTTAATGTAAAGAATTTAATTAGAAAATTTATATATGAATCTCATAATTCTATTGAATGGCATTTTCTAGATTCTCATTTTTCAGAAAGGAACAATAATTGAATACAAACAAGCCACTCTCTTGGTTACATGGATCACCTTTCATAGCATAAATTCAATGCCAAGAGAATTGTCTCCCTTTCCAGGGTGAGGAAAATAAAAAAGGATAGAAAACAAATCTCATCCTGAAGCCACTACCAGTTTCAACACTCAGCACCACTGAGAGTATTAGATTAGCTGCCTTCAGAGGGTGGGTAATGAAGACATGGGCCGAGTGAGTTTTGATGACTGGGTTGGGAGAGAAAGGAGAGGAAGGTGTAGATAAGTAGAATACTCCAGGGCCTGGGACATTTTCAAAATGGCTAGTTGAGTGCTATCTTCAGAGGGAGGCCGTTAGACATGAATATCTTGGGTTTCTGGAGGAGTGAGTCTACTGTAAAAAAGAAATAGAAAGCTGAGCAGAAGATGGAAACATTCCAAAATAAGTTTTGGGGTGGACTGGTGGCCAACATTCTTCTTGAAGGCATCCATGGAATTGTGACATTATCCCTTCTGATATCAGATAACATCCTTCTTCCATCCTTCTACTCCTGGTCTTCTATACAACTGGCTTGAAACTCCTTCCACTGATGCTGCAGCTGCTCCAGTGACCTTATCTGGTTCTTGAGACCTACCTCAATGTCCTTTCAAAGACACAGCTAGGGAGGTGGGGAACAAACAATTTTCCATAGCCTTCTAAAGTCCAAAAATATGGAATTTCAGTGGTGGTTATTTATATCTTTTAAGCTCACTGGTATAATTTCAGATATTTATTACATTCATTCCTCTTAGTTTACAGATAAGTGAGTGAGAGAGACAGCGGCAGAGAGAGGCTGAGAGATGATGTGCCAGGATCAGCCACTGGTCAGGATTAACTGAAGCCACTAGAAACAGAACTGAGTCTGTATGTTTGGGTTCCTGAGACGTAGCTGAGGTCTATCACTACCGTATCATTTACACCAGCTTTAACTGATGGTGCCACACTAACGGTAACTTTTACTTATCTTTTGAGTTCTCTGCAGAGCCTAGTAGATCCTGGACTGCTATATGCTTATGGTCTGGTAAAGATTATCATTTATTTAATCCAGTACATTGTGAATTTTCAGTATGTTCTGGTGACAGAATATACTTTGTACAATTTTTAAGGGATAAAAGTGATACCAAAATTTCTAACTGAAGATAAGAAACTCTTCTCAAAGAACATTATTTATCTCTCCTTTTATTTCCTGGCCTGACCAACAGCAATGTTTCATGAATAAAGAAAGGAATTTAGTTACTACCAGCTATCTAAAAATTAAGTTAATAAAATTAAATGTTATTTTAAAATATTTCAGAGTTAGCATCCAAATAAATAGGTTGTCTCGATAATTATAAACCAGTAGTAACTTCAGGAGGCTGAAGCTATAAGCCAAGCCAAGATATGAGAAAAGTCTATAGCTATAGATATTTAGTCTATAGCTACCACTTCATAAAACTATGGGAAATTGTGGCAATTGATATTGTTTCTATAGAGAATGCAATATACAATATCTAGAAAATATTTTATATAGTGAATTTTATATCATTTCATCCATTTTCCAAACAAAGAAGAGAGAAATACACCAACTGTGTAGGTGGTATACTTCTTTTTCATTATCATAAGTAAATGAAATAAACAGACTCTCTTAGACTAGACTATATAATATACAGAATTCATGCTTGCTATCTTACAAGGAGTTATTTGTATGTGAAATCTTGTGGACTTGAGATTGAAAATGTGTGATTTACAAGCAAAGAAAAAACAGCTTTAAATCTTAGTGCCCTGCATTTCAAATTTCTGGCTGATTTATAAGCCTTTTAAATCCCATGCTATTAAGAAATTCAAAATTTATATGGCTATATATATTTAACTAATATTAACTCCTCAGCCAGCCAGCCTGTGGCATTTTGCATGCTTTTCTTCATTTTTTCCGTCTGTATTTTTTCTCATCTAGCTTTTTCAAAAATGTTATTCCTATTTCTGTCACACTGTCGCCTTTTAGTCTGTCTTGCAGGAATGTAACATCAGCCGCCAAATGAACCTAGGAAAGAAAAAAAAAAAAACAGGCTTATATCATTCAGCTTTTTTAAAAAACTCAAATTTTTCTATTTTTCAGTTTGATATACCCCATAAAGAGCTCACTTTCCTTGTGGAATGATAAAAAAGGGCTTGTTCTGTGGATGAAGAGCCCTTTACTCCATTGATGGTCTGGCTGTGGTCAGCTCTGTGTGTGAGTCTTCAAAGAGAAGGGTGGTCCAGGACAGGCTCAAATCATCCTGGCTGATTCTCAGGCAAGCCCAGAATGTGGGCCCGTTTTTGCTCACAGTATAAGTCTAAACTATAGATCCATCTCAGGAAGAACACAAATTCCCAACTCAGTGATGGCCTTGACCCAACATGCCTTGCCAAACAGAACTTCCAAGGATAAATGGCTTCTTAAACGATTCTTCTCCAGCTGACTTGCTGTAAGTCATTCTGTCATTAGCTCAATAACATAATCATTTGTCCTAACAACATTTAGCAATCACTTATGGCTTTGAGAACTATGAAACAATACCAACTAAATAAATTATAAGTATAAAATTAAACATTGAGATTGTGGACTTGAATATTTGATACCCAGGCCTTCTTTTGCACGATAAAGCATTTCTCATTTCTCAGACATTGAAGTAAACCCTTAGGGCTTACTTCTCTATTCATTAAAATACACTCACAAAAGAGCAGCATATTGCTGACGTACCCTCAACAGAGTGCCTTTTCAGTTATTTTAAGTCACAGGAATAAATAAGATAAATAAGCAAAAATACCTAGTAAAAGCAAATAAGTGAAAAAGCCTGGGCCTACCAATTAATATTTATTGAGATCTGACTCATTCCCCTCTCTTACTAAGAATTCCTTGGTCAACCAGCTTGCCTTTGTTAAACCGTAGACTTCGGTGTGCCAAATTATTTGCTATTTGAATGCAAAAAACATACCTTTGTGATGCCCATCACCCAGTAAAAGGATATACACTGCACTTTGAAATAAAAAGCCTCTTGATGAAAGTGAAAGAGGAAAGTGAAAAAGTTGGCTTAAAGCTCAACATTCAGAAAACAAAGATCATGGCATCCAGTCCCATCACTTCATGGGAAACAGATGGGGAAACAGTGGAAACAGTGTCAGACTTCATTTTTTGGGGCTCCAAAATCACTGCAGATGGTGACTGCAGCCATGAAATTAAAAGACACTTACTCCTTGGAAGGAAAGTTATGACCAACCTAGATATCTGCATATTGAAAAGCAGAGACATTACTTTGCCAACAAAGGTCCGTCTAGTCAAGGCTATGGTTTTTCCAGTGATCATGTATGGATGTAAGAGTTGGACTGTGAAGAAAGCTGAGCACCGAAGAATTGATGCTTTTGAACTGTGGTGTTGGAAAAGACTCTTGAGAGTCCCTTGGACTGCGGGGAGATCCAACCAGTCCATCCTAAAGGAGATTAGTCCTGGGTGTTCTTTGGAAGGACTGATGCTAAAGCTGAAACTCCAATACTTTGGCCACCTCATGCGAAGAGTTGATTCATTGGAAAAGACTCTGATGCTGGGAAGGATTGGGGGCAGGAGCAGAAGGGGACGACAGAGGATGAGATGGCTGGATGTCATCACCAACTCGATGGACATGAGTTTGGGTGAACTCCGGGAGTTGGTGATGGACAGGGAGGCCTGGTGTGCTGCGATTCATGGGGTCGCAAAGAGTCGGACACAACTGAGCGACTGCACTGAAACTGAACTTGAAATATGGAAGTTAAATGCACTCTCATTTTTTTCTCATAAGATCTTTCTTGTATTTGTCATAATTTAACTGAAAATCAATTAAAATAATAAGAAGACTACATTGAAATTATTTGGGTATATGGGACCACAAGAGGTCTGATACATATATGTCATTCAGCACATATAATCAATTATCCATGAAAACTGAAGAGACTTCTTTATCCCATTTTGGACTTGATTTTTTTCTCTATCTATATGCAATTGACGCTGAATTAATTCAACTTCTTTGTCCCTTAATGAAACATTTTTTGTATGCTTTAGGACATAGTTCTCCTTTTACCTGGAATATTATTTTCCCCTTCCCCCAAGACCTTCATCTAACTGCTTTGTCATCTTCCAGATGTCAGCTCACAGTTTCCCTAGGAAGGCTTCCCTCTCCCCACCCCTGTCCCACCCCAGATCCTCCCATGACCCTGAGTCATTTGGCTCCTATACTGGACAAAAGACTCTCGAAGGGCAACAACTGTTTCTTGTTCTTCTCTGTATGCTCAACGCTGCTTCACAGAGGCTGATCCCTATCTTAGTTAAATCAATGAATGATTAGATTATATTAGATTTAACTAAGCCTCCAGTGGCCCCCAGGGACCCCACCTCCTATCATTCAAGTAGTTCCCTCCAAAGTCCAGCAGAATTGACAGCACCTGTGGTGATTAGAGCACTACAGAGACCTATGTGACAAGGAACTTCAGGAAGCCTCTGGCCAGCTATGAGCAAGGCACTGAGGCCAGTGAGTGAGCTTGGAGGTAGATTCCCAGACTTAGTCAAGCCTTCAGAGACTGCAGCTCCAACCAACTGCTTGACTGCATGTGCACTGCGCTGTGAAAGGCTTTGAACCATGGCCACCTAGCAAGGCCGTCCCAGGTTTCCAGTCCTCAGAAACTGTGTGAGACAATAAATGTTTGTTGTTTTAAGCAGCTACCTTTGAGGGTAATTAGTTAGCCAGCACTAGACAATGAATGCTGTGCCATGCTTAGTCGCTCAATCGTGCCCAACTCTTTGCGATCCCATGGACTGTAGCCCGCCAGGTTTCCCTGTCCATGCGATTCTTCAGGCAAGAATACTGGAGTGGGTTGCCATGCCCTCCTCTAGGGGATCTTCCCAACCCAGGGACTGAACCCAGGTTTCCCACATTGCAGGCAGATTCTTTACCATCTGAGCCACCAGAGAACCCCAAGAATAGTAGAGCGGGTAGCCTATTCCTTCTCCAAGGGATCTTCCCAATCCAGGAATTGAACCAAGGTCTCCTGCATTGCAGGTGGATTCTTTACCAGCTGACTACCAGGGAAGCCCAGATAATGACTGTACACCTGGCAAAATAAAGTATGTGCCTTACCATTTCCAGGGCCCCTCTGATAATTCCACAGAGTAAGTTGCAGTAGCACAGAGAAGACCGCCCAGTGGGGAGCTCTTCCACAAACTCCACCAGAGGATTCTTGTCTAGAATCAGGGAAAATTCATTTCTGCTTGCGTTGTTACAGGTCACACTTGGTGTAATTCCCAAGTACATCTTGAAAGCAACCTAGCAAACAGGAAAAAAACAATATTACAAAACTTGGCCTGGAATAAATAACTATTAGTGGAGAAGGAAATGGCAATCTACTCCAGTATTCCTGCCTGGGAAATGCCCTGGACAGAGGAGCCTGACAGGCTACAGCCCATGGGGTCGCACAAGAGATACCACTTAATGATGAAACAATGACAGCAAAGTGGTTGAACTGCATTGTTGTACAGGAGAAACCAACACAATATTGTAAAGCAGTTTTCCTCTGAGTAAAGAATAAATAAATAAAAATAAAGAACTGTTAGTAAGACACCCAAGTACCATTCCAGGCACAATTGTTAAGCTTCTGGAGTTCATAGTCAGAAAGCCTGAGTTCACGCTCAGCTTTGAAATGTACTGACCTTACAACTTGTACAATTCTTAAACTCTTTTCATGGAATCTCCTAAAGTATTAGTTTTCTGTGGAAACAGTATGGTTTATGAAACACAAAGTTAAGGCAGTATTTTTGGGAAAAAAAATCTTTTTCAAAAAAAATATTCCTTAGAAGGGTAAGAAATTAAAATATTACTCATCAGCAGCATACTAGCATAATATTTGTCACATGAGCCCAGCAAAGTCTTCTGAATTAGAAGGGACCCAAGACACATGTGCCACAACAGGAAGGTGACAGAGTCGGGGATGAGGGAGTCAAGGAAGATTAAACCCAAGAGTATGCTTTGGGAAGTGGAGGCAGTCACATCACCAAGAGTAACGTCTCTGAGAAGGAGCAAGGGCCAGCGGTGGCAGGCACATAGGTGGGTCATAAAGTAGCCTTTCAAGAAAGTCCGCTGTTTTAAAGAGCTTCAAGAATTTTACAAGGTAGACATAGAGGAAACCTTGGGGACTATTTCTTTTTACCTCCAGTTTCACAAACGAGTAAACTGGGATCCAGAGAAGTAAAACGGCATGGCTAAGATTACACTATAACATAGTTCCTTGGCTTCTAGTCCAAGTGGCTTTCTTGTCACCAAATATACAGACCTGGAAACTGAGGGTTGTTAATGGAAATTTGTCAGCTTGATCGTTGTCTTTCAAGTGATTCCATTAATTTTCATATTAAAAGCAGTGTATTTAATACTAAAAGCAGTGTAGAAGCGAAGTGAAGACAATTTCCTTAAATTACACATAATTAGAAGTACTAAAATGTTCATGATTCAGTCATTCATTCAACAGTACACGTTGAGTACTGCCTGTCTAGCCCAGTGCCTGGCACACAGGGGAATTCAACAACTATTTGAAAAACGAATTCTTGAATAGGCATTCATTCTGTGTTTGACATCATCTTTACACCCAGAATACAAAATGTATTAAGATGTAGTTCCTGTTTTAGAAGAGCTTACAGTTTAAAAGGAGCTATAGATAGTAAATAAATAACTGCAATATTACAATAAGCTCCACAAGTACAATGCTGTATATTAGGAAATAACCCTTGAAATATTTACAGAGGAAGAAGCTTCTACACTGTTTATGAATACTGAGCGAGTGTTTGCCAGGTAGACAAGGTCAGGTGTGTGTGTGTGTGTGTGTGTGTGTGTGTGTGTGTGTGTGTGCATGGGGGTGGGGGGGATATTCCAGATAGAAGGAACATGTCAAGGGCACAGAATTCCATGATGAGGTTCAGGGAAAGTTTGCATTCATCAACTTGTGGGCAACAGGGAGTCCCAAAGATGTGAGTAGGCTAGGGAGGAACTGGATTTCTATATTAGAGGGATCTCCTTCATGTCAGCATAGAGGACGAATTTAAGGTTGAGAATGGGGGTAGGCATGAAGTCAAAGGCAGAAATACCAATCAAGAGGTTACTATGATAGTCTAGGAAAGAAATGATGAGGACCCTTCTCACTTTATCTTTCACTCAAAACTCAAACTCTCCCTGAACTTTTCCATATAAATTTCAAACAGCCCAAATCCAAAAATTTGATAAAGTCACAGATCAGTTAAAGAGGATGTAAAATGAAGCTTCCAGATCTTAAGTCAAAGTAGCAAAAGTTTTAAGTAACAAGAGAAAAATACCATCATGAAAGTCTAGGCTAGGAGAGTTGATTTGGCTCCCAACCAATTGGCTGAAACGCGATTTCTGCTAATGTTTATTCCTTTGGATGGAAAATTCCTAAACTATTATTATCTGTAATAGTCGGAATTTCTTTCTGATTCTCAATCCAAGCCACATGGAAATAACATAAAAGTGGGGGCTGTTCACTGTGAATTTACTCTTATTCCCAGTGTTTTGGCTCTAGTTTCATGGCCTAACATCCACCAGTAGGAGGCATTATCTGAACACTGTTGGGAAATATTCATTCCTAGGGAATGACATTGTTTCCTTATCTGGCTGAATTCAGTCTGAGAAGGAGGACTGTTGTTTCTAATGAAGAAAGAGCTCCACCCTCGGCCACTGCCACAGAGGCTCTGCCAACAAGTAAGAGCAAAGCATTTTCCCTCTGTGTATCTCCAACATGGATGCTCTTCAGGGGTTTCTAAAATTCATCCTCAACCAGAAAACTTTCATTGGCTACAGCTTCATGGCTCTGCTGACCGTGGGAGGTGAGCGTCTCTTTTCACTCGTGGCTTTCAAGTGTCCCTGCGGCACTGAGAATGTGATCTACGGGCTGGCTTTCCTGTTTGCTCCCGCCTGGGTGTTACTGATCCTGGGATTCTTTCTGAACAACAGGTCATGGAGACTCTTCACAGGCTGCTGTGTGAATCCCAGGAAAATCTTCCCCAGGGGCCACAACTGCCGCTTCTTCTCCGTCCTGGGGCAGATCATTCTGAGCTCATTGGTGGCTCCAGTGATGTGGCTGTCTGTGGCTTTGCTCAATGGGACTTTTTATGAATGTGCAATGAGCGGGACCCAAAGTCCAAGACTCCTTGATCTGATTTGCAAAGGCAAGCCTGAAGAGTGCTGGAAAGAACTTTACAAAGTATCTTGCGGAAAAACCAGCATGACCCCCACAGACAACGAAGAACTGAAATTGTCGCTGCAAGCCCAGTCTCAGGTAAGAAGGGACACAAGTGCCTTTCCCCCACACCCCCCTGCCCCGCAGCGTGAGCTTGAAGTATTCTCTCTGTACTTCGTTCAGCCAGGGTAGAGCCTGAATCCTGCCAGAACATTCTGAAACTCTGGAAATTGGAATGTGGTGCAGCGTTAAGACAGTCTCAGGAAAAGCTTTTCCGAGGTTGGATGGCTAATAAAATTGCTGATTGGATTGTCTTTTCCACTTTCGAAAAGAAAATCTCCTCTTGAGTTAGACATCTGTAAACACTTAAGTACTTTAAAACAATCTCTCTGGGTTGACTTTGTAAATGATGCATGACACTAACTCATTATAAAGTGTTAATGGCAGAGCTGTAATTAGAAATTACTGCCTTCTATTAATTATTTTCAAACTGGTTTTTCAGAGAAACACACACATACATGCATAGCATACATCCATTAAAATACAGCTGAATCCAGTGAGCTAATACTTTTCAAAGTTGCACATCATATAATTAGTGTAGAGATTCCCTTGCATGATTTCTGGCAACTGCTATCTCTATGTGTAAATATTGTTAACGTGGAAAAGAATTTCCTGTATAAAATGGGATGTTGGCAGACTTTAAATAGCCTTCAGTGAAACAGAACCATATTCTCCAGGGAGTTTTCCTCCTATGTTCTGTGCTCTATAGCTAAAAAGTTCTTCTTACGTTACTTTAGGAGCTCAAGATTTGGGGCATTGTTTTATTTAACAGAAGGAAATTGTAGCTTTACCTAACTGATACAAGGAAGTAGCTTGTCATTCTTTCAGAGACATGAGCACAAATCCAGATGTGAGCCTGGCCCTGGCCTCAGGAAAAGACTGAATTCCTACTTGTGAGGAGCAGGAATGATATTTCACAAATCAAAACAAGCAATAGGAGTAGATAAACAGGTCCACAGTCTGTCAGGAAGGCTATTTGTTTAAGAATAAATGCGCTGAAAATACTGAGACTTTACTCTTTTTTTTTTTTTTTCAATATAGACTGGTCTTTTCAACAACACATCAAATCAAAAATTGTTTCCAAACTGGTTGGCAATATATTCAGACTCTCTTTATAAACTAATAAGCCTATAAATGCTCCCCCATAAAACCCTTTGTTTAATGCATAAAGCACATTTTAGACAAAAACATGCCAGGCTGCCAAACATCTTCCTTCTTTTGCTGAAGGAAGGTCTTAATTACAAATGTGATGATGCAGTGAGTGATTTATGATTTGTGTCCTGGGGTACCAGGCTCCATTCAGGTAGCAGCGGATCCAAACACCACTGGGTGAGCTTTTCCTTCTCTAAATACAGGCATAAGGAAATCATGCCTGTCCTTGCCACAGCTGAGCCTGGGCACACTGACCTGTTTGTTTTTCAGAGGAATGAGAAGGACCTGGGGCTGATTCCTTAGGGGATGATGCATAAGAGATGTGGACAAAGGGAGCTGTATCATAGCAGGTGCTGACCGCAGTGCTTCCGATAGGCAGGGGCAGCAAACAGTCTGGACCCACAGCTGGGTATGTGGGTAGGGGTGGAAAAAGTGCCACATCCATGGGTGGGGCAGAGGAACGAAATCCAGCTGGGTGGCTTTCTGTCCTTTGGGTAGGTAGAGTAGTGGCAAGAACTCCATCTTGGAGTTGCCTAGTCTTGGGTTTGATCCTGATTCTACTGCTCACCAGCTATGTGACCCAGAGCTACTGTTTGACCCCTGAGAGCCCCAGTGTCCTCACAGTTGGGGGTAATAACACCTACCCTTGGAAGTACAGAGATGATGGGCATAAATGGGCATAAAACTGCTGGCACACAGTAAGTATTTTAAACTGATGAGAAAAATGCCAAGATTTGAGGGAGAAGACACATGCAGAATGGTGTATTATTGAGTGCTGGGGTGGGACCATCCATCATGTCTAGTTAGATCCTGGGTACCATGAATTAGTGAAGAACAAGAGGGCTCAGTGCTCAGCACTCACGTGAAAGCAAGTTGATGCTAAGGCCACGCAATGAGGGGAGGAGGGCCTGAAGCTGATCAAACAGTGAATAACTCAGCAGAATTGGTTTAGATACTGAAGTGAGATGGCCTGCAGGAGGATGGGCTGTGTAGAAAAAGATAGAGGTTAGAGAAAAGAGGAAGATCTGATGTAGCCAACCACAAGTGACTAAAGTAAATATAAGTAAAGTAAATATAAATCACATCAGAGAGATACTCTATGTTCAGTAATGCCATTACATAGACATGGATATGATTGAAAAATAGCAGCCCATGCTAATAGCTGATACTTACTGAGTCACGTGGATTTCTACATCACCTCATTTTAATCCTCTAAATTACATTCTGAGGAGGGTAACCCCTACTTTACAGCTGAGGAATCAGAGGCACAGAGAATACCTGTAAAAAAGTGAAAGCTGAGATTTAAACCCAACCAGTGCCAACCCAGAGCTGGCACTCATGTAGGGTCTGAGATCCTGCACAGTGATCTCTGTAGTCTGAATCAGAGTTTGGAAACCATTGGTTTCCAAATAAACATTGGAGCTCATTTGTTGTTCTATTATGGTCAGCATGGGTTCATTTGCAGATTGTTATTTTTATGTTCAAATAGGCCCATCTGCTGAGAAATACTAAGGGCCATTCAACTAAAATATTAAGAGAAACTTGGAAAGAGCTTTGTTAGTTGTTCACATATGAAATTAACTCCAATTATGAAAAATATTGGGTTGCCAAAAAATTCATTCCGTTTTTTTTTTTTACATCATATCCTTTCAATGTGTTATTTTTGAGAACTGATGTCCAAAAGTTCTTTTTTTTTTTTTTTCCCTTGGCTTTTACGCGAGCTTCCAATTCTTATAGCTTCAGTTTCCTTATTGTGTTACATTTGTCTTGCTTTACAGTGAGATGGGATAGGGTAATGAGTGAAACTACCTCTCTCAGGAAGGGTCTGTGGTTCTCTGTAAACAATGTAACGTGGGAAAAATCAGTCACTGGTCGTGAATATCCACGTATCAATGCCTGAAGATACTCCACTAAGGAACTGGTAATATGCTCACACACAGAATTTTTTCCTTTAAAGCTAGTACTATATGAGGGCTTGGTTCTTCCAGTTCTTGGATAATCTATATTTTTGCTCATTTCCATTTGCCTGCCTTCTGGGTATTTCTTTGCATACCAGCAATAGTGGGCAGGATGGAGAACAGAGGTTAGGTAAACCTTAACTTTGTAAAAAAACAAAAAACAAAAACCAAAACTTGTTAATTAAGATGAAAGATATCAACTGAGGTCTGCTATTAAATTAGCCATATACTTCCCAATAACACTACCCCGTCTCCTTGAGAAGTGGCTTTGCTTTTGGTATGCTCAATATTTCTTTCTTTCTAAGATTCTAGGATGGTTCCTGATTTGTTCCGCATCTTTCTTTTCTCTGCTCACCACGTGTTATGCTCGCTGCCGATCTAAAGTTAGTTACCTTCAGCTGAGTTTTTGGAAGACGTATGCACAGAAGGAGAAGGAGCAGTTGGAAAACACATTCGTGGACTATGCCAAAAAGCTGAGTGACAGAAACCTGAAATGCTTCTTGGAAAACAAGAGGCCAGATGTCTTCCCCATGCCCACCTTTGCAGCCTGGGAGGCTGCTTCGGAGCTCCATTCCTTCCACCAAAATCGGCAACACTACAGCACCCTCCACAGGGTGGTAGAGGAGGGTCTAGACCTTCGTCCCGAGGATGAGGAGACCACAATGATGCTTATGGGTACCGCCCAAAACGTGCAGCTCACCCACCATCACTGACTCACGGGGTCCAGACATCTTCCTCCTGCATCAACAGCTACCAGAGTATCTCTGTGTTTTCTTCCATTTAATATTTCTTAATCAGACAATAACACAAAGGGAAGCAGCTTTTTAGACATGACAAAGGTTTCACATGCTCAAACTGATGCTGAGTGACTGGCCAAAGATGGTGATAGTGGTGCTCTTGTATTGGTTGGGGGTTGGGAGTCGGGCTCAGGGGCTTCAGGTTCTAAGATTTGATGACTGACAGTGAGACTCATGCAAGAAGTTCTGCCACTCTATGTAAATACAGTCACAGAATCCAGGGGGAGCAGTGGTGACTTGTGAGTGAGCCTGGCCCCCTTAACAGACTTCTGTTATTAACAGACTTCCCACTTCCACACAGTGGGATCTGCGGTGTAGTTGGTAGAAATCCTCGTAGTAAATCTATCTTACTACCTTCCAAGGATGTAATGAAATGCTACCATTTAAAATTCATTTCCTTGGAATCTGAAGACATCAGTTCTAAAAAATAACATGTTGAAAGGATATGATGCCAAAAATCAGAGCTTTTCTCATGTTTCCACTATGCATTGAAAATAGACCCCTGGAGTCAGAGCTGTATTATGACTCTTGTGGGCTCTAGGCACTTTTGCCTTCATGGGCTTATTTCTACATTAAAAAATACACATGTACACATACATACAAGCACACACACACCTATTCTTATGACTATTGATATAAAGGCATATATTAATATTGTATAGGGCTTCCCAGATGGCTCAGTGGCAAAGAATCTGTCTGCAATGCGGGAGGCCCAGGTTCAATCCCTAGGTCAGGAATATCCCCTGGAGAAGGAAATGGCAACCCACTCCAGCATTCTTGCTTGGGAAATCCCATGGACAGAGGAGCCTGGCAGGCTACAGTCCATAGGGTCACAAAAGAGTTGGACATGACTGAACAGCAACAACAGTATTAATATTATACGTTAGAACTTTGTTTCAACCTTGAAGTTCATTTATTACCTTGTGACTTTATAAGAAACTAAAAACACTTTAGTGGGCTCCTACAGAATGCAAATTTTGTATTCTATTATATAATATATCCACATTAGTTTAAATATATAGATACATTATTTCCCTCTAAATCTATGAATGGAATCAATATTTAAGGAAGAGGTACCATGCTTTATGCTGTGGCTCACAGCTTATACCATGGAGGGTCCTTGCCTCCTCATTGGAGAATCCTGGGGCTGAATTCCTTATTATCATGTGGCATTATCCCAAACTGGGGAAAGGATCCTATAGGTATAAGACCTGACACATATCCTTGGGAACTTGGAGGTGCAGAGTCAGGTTGTGTGTGTGTGTGTGTGTGTGTGTATGTGCAGGTGGGAGAGTGGGAGGCGGGGGCTGTGAGGTTGCAATATTGTTTGGGTTTTAAACATGGTGTGTGACAAATGTGTAACAATTGGTTCTTGGAAAAAGTGGTTATTTGAAGTGTTTGCCCATTTCTATATTGTAATTTCAAGTTACCCAGGTGATGTCACTGAAATCAGAGTTAGGAAGAGACAATATGAGCCAGAACTTTCTAAGAAGATTTTGTGGTGCATTTACTTTCATTCTAGCCAAACTGTCTCTGGTACCACTTTGGTGGATCTGAGTTTCACTGCAATAAGACCTAACCATGGTAGATTAAACATGGCTTAATGGCGCCAACTGAGACAGAGAGTCTTTTCCTCTTTTCCTTGAGTCTGACCTTAACGAACCAACAATATGTAGCAGAGGTGAAGCCAGGTTGCAGAACTATTCCAGCTTATGCCTTGGTCTCTGGCAATGATTACTCTGGTAAAAACCAGCCACCATGTAAGAAATGCAATTACCTTAATGAAGATTCCCAAGCCCTGAAGAAGGCTAAAGTAGCCAAGTGGAGAGAGACTGAGACAAAGAGAGATCATAGCTGGCCAGCTCCAACTGTTTGAGTCCTTCTAGGTTAGTTACCAGGCATGTGAGTAAAGAAGTCATTTGGACATTCCAGCTTCAGCAGACAAGACATGGAGAAGAACCAGAGGATCCAGCAAACATCCAGGAAAAAGATTCTAGATCTATGGTCTGAGTGAAGTCATACCAGCCATGTAGACTTCTCAGCCACACCATCTGCTGCAAATATTATAAAAGGGTCCCCACTGTGTCCTGTCCAAATCCCGAGCTTAAGTAAATGTTGGTTGTTTGAAGCCAATCAAATTATGGGCATTACGAAGATATCCTGAACACTAATATGTGAAAATCAGAATTTGTTAAATGAGAGATTAGAGGCACATTGAATTTATATATAGATTATGCAAATATCTCCTTATGCATAGATTTTTCTTAATAACATTTACCTCTTGATTTCAGTAAGTAGTGAATGAGCTGTGGAATAATTTGATAGATGCTGAATAGTTACTTCTCCAAACTGGCTCCACCAAAGCCTGAGATTCATTTTTAATGATTTTTTGTTAAATTTGGTTTGAGAGGAACACACTGCTATGAGTTAATTTGGTTTAAAATAAACATATTACTGAGAAAGTGACATATTTTTAGCATTAATACCTGGAAAAAGATGACAGTGGAAGGCACAGGACAGGCCGGCCTTGAGTAAGTTAGAAACAGATTGGTCTTCTAGCTTTGCTCCTCAAAGTGTTACATTCAAACCAAAGCATCAGCATCATGAGGGAGCCTGTTAGAAATGAAGAATCAGACTCCATCCCAGACCTGTTGAATCAAGCCTTCCATTAAACGAGATCTTGAGTGATTCTATGCAACTTAAACTTTAGAAGTGCTGGTTCTCAAACTTTAATGTGTGCCAAAAATCATCTGGATGGCTTGTTAAAATGTAGATTGCTGAGCCCAAGTGTCTGATTTGACAGGTTGGGGGTAAGAATTTGCGTTTCTAACAACTCCTCAGGTGATGCTGCTGCTGCTGGTCTAGGGGCCACATCTTGAGAACAACAGCTGTAAAGCACAAAGCAGTCTACACTGGGGAAGGCAAGACAGAAGTAACTCAGAATCCTGGGCCTCACCCCAGATCTACAGAATTAGACTTTGTGCTATTATCAACCTGTCTGAGAACATGGGGTGACTTTCCATGTATTTTCTATTTATTCAAGGCTACCTTTCATCACTTAGGGATAGTTTTAAAGTTTTCCTCACCTAAGTTTTGCAAATATTGTACCTCTTCATTCTTCTTTGCCACTAGTCTAATGTTTTCTTTTTTCCATGGTATTTTCTAAGTGCTAGTTATCTGAGTACATGAAAAAGCTATTACTTAATGAATATATAAAGAAAGATAAGCACAGAAGAATTGATTCTTTTGAACTGTGGTGTTGGAGAAGACTCTTGAGAGTCCCTTGGACAGCAAGGAGATTCAACCAGTCCATCCTAGAGGAAATCAGTCCTGAATATTCATTGGAAGGGCTGATGCTGAAGCTGAAACTCCAAGACTTTGGCCATATGATGCAAACAACTGACTCATTTGAAAAGACCCCGATGCTGGGAATGATTGAAGGCAGGAGGAGAAGGGGACAACACGGGATGAGTTGGTTAGAAGGCAACCAACATGCTATTCAGTTCAGTTCAGTTCAGTTCAGTCACTCAGTTGTGTCCGACTTTGCGACCCCATGAATCGCAGCATGCCAGGCCTCCCTGTCCAACACCAACTCCTGGAGTTCACTCAGACTCATGTCCATTGAGTTAGTGATGCCATCCAGCCATCTCATCCTCTGTCGTCCCCTTCTCCTCCTGCCCCCAATCCCTCCCAGCATCAGAGTCTTTTCCAAGGAGTCAACTCTTCGCATGAGGTGGCCAAAGTACTGGAGTTTCAGCTTCAGCATCATTCCCTCCAAAGAAATCCCAGGGCTGATCTCCTTCAGAATGGACTGGTTGGATCTCCTTGCAGCCCAAGGGGCTCTCAGGAGTCTTCTCCAACACCACAGTTCAAA
>NW_011495034.1:13961923-13988927 GCF_000754665.1 Bison bison bison | reverse complement strand
CCCAAGGGGCTCTCAGGAGTCTTCTCCAACACCACAGTTCAAAAGCATCAGTTCTTTGGTGCTCAGCTTTCTTCACAGTCGAACTCTCACATCCATACATGACCACTGGAAAAACCATAGTCTTGACTAGACGGACCTTTGTTGGCAATGTAATGTCTCTGCTTTTGAATATGCTATCTAGGTTGGTCATAACTTTTCTTCCAAGGAGTAAGTGTCTTTTAATTTCATGGCTGCAGTCACCATCTGCGGTGATTTTGGAGCCCCAAAAAATAAAGTCTGACACTGTTTCTCCATCTATTTCCCACGAAGTGGTGGGACCAGATTAGGAGGCACATAATATGTGGTAATTCAAGGAATTGTTCATTTTTATGTGCATGATAATAGCATGTTGGTTTGTTCTCCTTTGTTCACTCATGCAACCAGAATAAAGTCAGTAGTTGACTTTTTGACATTTGCAGCCCCTTACCTATGACCTAAAGAGCAAGGAGCATTGGATCTGTACATGCTCCTTTTATGTGGCAGCTGCAAGGATGACTATTCTCATTGGTGTGGTTTCAGCCTTGATTGTTATCATGTATTCAACCAATCTCTTCCTTCCCCAAAGTTCCCAAGGGAGCCTAGATTGCCCTCGGGAGCTGACACGAGGAAGGATCTGGCTCCAGTTTTAATTGTTTAATGCAGTGGCTTCTGACTAAAACTTAATGAAGCCCTAAATGAGTACTGGGACATAATGAGGTTTTAGGAGAGGTAAGGAGTCAAGCTGAGCTACTGAGGCTGAACTTGAACATGGAGGGTAGCCCCAGAAGGAGGCCTGTGTTACTTGCAGGCAAGGCAAGTGCCAGTGCCTTTGTACTTACACCTACTGGAGTAGGGTTTTGGTCAAGAGCATTAGGTTAGTTTAATTCATTTTGGAGGTTGGAAGATTCTTCTTACAAATGTAAAATGTCATATTTGATTCTGGAAGAAAACTGCTTTTAGGTTGCTTCAAATAATATTTTCAAAGTTCAGTTGTTTGTTAAAATCAAGTTATGCAGAAAGAATATTTGCCTAGCCAAATAAAAGAATATTTGTAAGAGAGATTATATTCTAAATTTTGCTACTCCACTAAAGAGGAAAGGGAGAATTAAAATTTGTTAACAAACTATTATGTGTTGGATGTTTTACATATAATTTGTATTTAAAATTTCAAAAGCATACTGGGAAAGATGATTGTTTCCACCTTTATGAATAATATTAAGTTTCAAAAAGGTTATGTTTAAGCCACAGGTAAGAGATGGAGCTTAAGTTTGGACCTGAATTAGTGTAATTCAACTTCTGTCACATAAATACTGCTTCATGGTAGTGTATTCTCAAGTGTTCATTTAATCTTTTAAAGTGAATTTCCTCACTTGTAATATTTGAGTGTTGGATTAGTACATCAGAGTTGTTTTCAACTCTGTTGTCCTGAGTCTTAAGGCAGTAGTCCATAAATTCCTAGTCCGTTGTCTTCTGCGTGTACTCTTGGGGATTGATGTCTGTCTCCAAGTTGCTTGGTCTCTATTTGGGTCCTTGGCCTCTTTCCCTTTCTGTACAGTGTTTTCACTTGGGTTTCTAGACATTTGAGATAGTTATGCTTGAACTATGCTTCTCATTCACTGTATTGATGAGGTGAACCAGAAGCACAGTTAGAACATAGCATCACTATCGTATTTTATTTCCTCAGGTAAAAATTACAATTGATAAAGAAGAAATTTTCAGCAATGGAAAGTTCATAAAAGATTTCGAAGAGTACCCAAACTTTAATATTTTATCTTTGAGAGCACATCTTTCTGTCTGTCTGTATGACCAGCTGTCTTTTCACAGTTTCAAATTTCCTGACCCTACAGCCACACCAGTGCCAGAAAAAAAAAATCTTTAAAACATTTTAAATTGTAATGGCTGAGATTAAATTGGGGAAAATGAATTGATTTACTTAATCACATTCTCTAGATTGTTTCAAGGAAGAGGATAAAGTAAGAAAAGTTATTAATTCAGGTGATGTTGAATAATTTTGCTTTAGAAAATACCTCAAAATATACACATCCTTTGGCAGAGTACACAACCTATAAAATGGTTCCTAGTTGCATGGTGGTAGTGGTTTAGTCACTAAGTCATGTCTGACTCTGCAACCCCATGGACTGTATTCTTCCAGGCAAGAATACTAGAGTGGGTTGCCATTTTCGCCTCCACTAGTTGCATGGTAACAACATTTTATTCTTAGATTTTTAACATAAAAGGATGTGCTTCTGCAATAATAATAATTGCTGATGGTATCAACAGATCAGGAAGATTTCTCCCAGGTGTTTTGTTGGTGTTTGTGCCAAGAGACGAAACATGAGAGATAGTAATCAGGGTTTTTAAAAGGCTTGCTTCCTTAAACTGTTGGCTAACTATGAGTGAGTTTCTGCTGCTGCTGCTAAGTCGCTTCAGTCGTGTCCGACTCTGTGTGATCCCATAGACAGCAGCCCACCAGGCTCCCCCGTCCCTGGGATTCTCCAGGCAAGAACACTGGAGTGGGTTGCCATTTCCTTCTCTAATGCAGGAAAGTAAAAAGTGAAAGTGAAGTTGCTCAGTCGTGTCCGACCCCCAGCGACCCCATGGACTGCAGCCTTCCAGGCTCCTCTGTCCATGGGATTTTCCAAGCAAGAGTACTGGAGTGAGGTGCCATCGCCTTCTCCAATGAGTGAGTTTCACCTGATACTAAAAAGGAAGTAAAGCAGTTAAAGACATACGTAGTTGCAAACATACAGTTAGAAACTGGTGTTTGATCAATTTCATCTTCTTTGGAGTGAAGGTCCTGAAAGAAGCAGTTTCTTTCCCTACCTCCTCCTCGATGGGATAAACTAGTTATCCCAACACTGGCGGGCATTGTTTCTATCAAGACTCTCCTTGGTTACATCCCTCTAATGTTTTCCACTTTTTTCCCAATTATATTTTATTTTATTTGAAGCACTTAAAGGAGATAAAAGGGAGTGGTAACTCTGGAAGCATCTGAACTGAGAGAAGGAGGAGTAGCAGTCCCCACATGCCACCCCACCTCTGCAGTGATCACCCTGGTACATCATGAAAACCGTGCTCTAAAGCAGTGTGTGCCATTAAAGATCACATGCGTGTGTGCGTGCATGCTAAGTCACTTCAGTCACATCTGACTCTTTGAGACCCTGTGGCCCATAGTCCACCAGGCTCCTCTGTCCATGGGATTCTCCAGGCAAGACTACTGGAGGGGTTGCCATGCCCCTTTCCAGGGGCTCTTGACCCAGGGATCAAACTGCATTGGGAGACAGGTTCTACAGGCACCATTAGTGCTGCCTGGAAAGCCCTAAGATTACATAGGGAGCATTTTAAAATTTCTGATGCCTGGGCCTTATTCCCAGAGACTATCATTTAATTGGTCAAAATTAGGGCCTGGGCATCAGAATTTGGAGTTGGGAGAAGCTGATGATTCTATGAAATAGTCAGGGTCGATAACCATTACCCTGGCGCAGCACTGAGAGGTCAGGGCAAATCCGGACAGAATCTTACTTCTGACACAAACTAAAAGACACAGCAAGCAGGGCTTGCCTGCCCATGTGTCTCCGAATCTCCAGGCTCAGGTAGAGCTTGCTTGAGCTTTTGGGGTTTTGTTTCCCAGTGTTTCCTCAACTGTTTTCACCCCCTAGTCAGGAATTTCATGATAAATTTACATTAATGAAATGCTCCCAATGCTATTGCTGTTTTCAACCCGAACACTTAAGTTTGTTTCATAAGTCAGTCTCTTTCATGAGTTTCTTCCAAATAAGTTAAGCCACAGGAATAAAACCAAGAGTCTCCGATGGAAACTTAAGGACAGTCTGGATTTCATGTGCTGAGATACCTGAAAGATTGAACACTTCCTTCTGGAACATCTTTGGTAATAGTGCTAAGGAGACAAGATGCCTGGAAAGAGCCAGTTTACCTGTAAGATTTGACCATGAACAGACATGGAAGATAGACATTCACAAGTAAGGGGAGGTAACTTGCAGAATTTACTGAGAGTTGAGCCTTAAGAGATACTTCTCTGTGTCTAAAAGAAAAATAATGTTATACAAATGTAGTCTATAAAAAGTTAAAGGGTAATTTTCTTGCAGGTGCCTTGGCTTCATACTGAGAATCTGCCAAAGCAATTGATGCAGTCCTCTGGGTTAGACACCCTCAGCCTGCAGAATCCACCGACCTTGTGGTTATGCACACAAGCTTGTTCACAAAGGAAAACTTCCCACGCTTTTTTTCTTTCACCCCTCCCAGAGCTACAAAGGGAACAGAGCGAGTGTGGGGGTGTTTATATAAGGCAGTTCTTGCCTACTCAGAGGGGAAAAATTCAGTCTAAATGGTTATGTTTGCTTTAAAAAGTTTTCTGATTTTTAAGAAATACATTTCTGGACCAAATGGTAAGAATTTTCAAAATATTTTGTGTGTGCCCTTTGCTGTTAATATTCATCATTTTTAAATATTGAGAATTTTCTGACTATAAAGGATTTTTCTTTCCTTTTAGTTTTTCTGTCTTCTCTGCTCGACAATGTTACTAACTAGGAAAATGGTCTGACATTCAGCTAACTGTGAGACCAGCCTTCTCTGGAATGCTGTGTGGTGCTGTGCTGTGACTTCCATGGAATTTAATCCCTGTTTACTAAGGGCTCCCACTTATGTTAATACCATATGTTGGAAAAAAGTAAAGTAAGTCAGTAGGCCTCTACCACTAGATTATGAGCTAGCCTTTGAAAAATAGCAATTAATAGCAAAGAAAGATGTTCTGTTGAGGCTTAGTCTGATTCACTTCCATTGCTTGACTGCGGGATGAGAGGAAGCAGGAATCCTAGGAAGGAGTTGGGGATGGGGCACGTGTGGTGCGTCAGCCCTGAAACCCACATCCACCGTGCTGCGTTAGGAACTGCTCTCTGACTTGCTCTCCAGTTGCCACCCTGTTGGTTGTGAACCTGACCCTCCTGGTCTGCCCAGACGCTTCTGATGAGTGACCCAGGCTGCCACTTGGCTTCTTTCCCACCGCTGCTTCAGTTCCCTGTACACATCACAGGTAAGGAGTGCCTGGCTCCTGAATGCCAGGTAGATTCTGAGGACTCCATTGTTCTAGGACCTCAGTTTCCCACTTCAATCTTTTGGGTGCGGATGGGAGCCCATATCATAATGTCTAAATCCTCAAACATCTACTTAAAAATTATTCTAGTATAAAACAGTGGCAAGATACCTACAAATTCAGGATTGGGGGCTCTTTGTCCCAGAGTCACAATTGTTGGCTGTTAAACAATTTCATGGAGGAGAAATTAGCGGTGGCCCACTGCACCCTCTCCCTCTTCCCACCCCATAGTGTTAGGATTCCTGGCAGGTTGTCCGGGTTACGGCTTTGAGTTGCCTGACGTGGAGAGATTTGAGCTGAGTGTGGAGAGCGCGTGTTGCAGAAGAAGGAAGGTGTGTTATCACTGGTGATGCTGACCACTAACTAGGCAGCATCAGAGGCATGCTCCTGGCCCTGAGGCCGTAAAAGCAGCATGAACGTGTTACCAAAAGGATCAGCGAAAACCAGTCCTCCACATCAGTGAGAGATTTTAACGAAGGACAAGTGTTGCTTAGCCATAAAAATGTTCCAAGGCCCCCTTTATTTTATGCCATTCAGGCTGCATTTCTTTGTCTATCCCTTTAAGTAAGAGGTGTGTAAAAGGCAAGGGGTGTATCTGTTTATGTGTATCTTTGGGGAGGCATCGTAGGAATGGAGGCAACTTTAAAATTGAGATTTAAATTTTTATCCTGGTAAGAGAAAAAAAATAATAAAACATTTAAAGCACAGAAAAAAAGCCTCCCCCTTTTGTGCACAGAATTAAGGTGTCAACATAATCATGTATGTTGTGCATGGTACTGGGTGCATTCCATTTAGGCTTACACTCAGAATTGGAAGGCAACCCACCCCAGTATTCTTGGGCCTCACTGGTGGCTCAGTCCGTAAAGAATCCACCTGCAATGTGGGAGACCTTGGTTCTATCTGTGGATTGGGAAGATTTCCTTGGGGGAGGGCATGGCAAACCACTCAAATATTCTTGCCAGGAGAATCCCCATGGACAGAGGAGCCTGACGGGCTATAGTCCATGGGGTTGCAAAGAGTTGGACACAACTGAGTGACTGATTATTACTACAGAATTGTGAAATATGGTGATTTTTGTGGAAGGTATTTTTTTTTAAAGATAAAGTATATTGTTAAGAAAATGAAGGAAGCCAAATATAATCAGGAAAAAAAAAAAAAAAAAAGTAAAATACAGAAGCATAAGGAACAAAACTGTTTGCTTTGTTTTGTTTTTAAGAGGAGAAAAACATCCTAAGATATATTGATGTCTCTGACTTGAATGGCCTGGTTTAAGTTCACTTCACCCAGGCAGTTTCTCTATTCACATAAAAATATCAGGTCATCTCTGGTAACATTCTCTGAAGAAACACAGAATGCCAAGAGAAAGGACTGCAAGGGATTTAGAAAAAAAGAAGCAAAAGCAAAACCCCCATAGGATTAGAGGACCAGAACTTTTATGATTGGTTCTTTTATAAGAAATTGAAAAGAAAAACCAAATACTGTCTACTGAAGCACAACATCATTTTTGTCTTAGGAGAACTTGGTTATCTCCCTTCCACCAAAGTATCTCTGAGTTTAGTGTTCTAAGAAATGTCTGCCCCACTCTTGCTAATGGTCTAAAATATTTACTTTCAACTAACAATGTGGTTTCACTTGGACTGCTTCCTAGGGGAAACATTTTCTTTTTTTGGAAAGGTTTGCTTACTTGATTATTGTCTGCAAAATGTGTAACAATGACAATTCCCTTCTTCAGTACCTTGTAGCTTGCATGCTAAATGGAGCCTGCTACCCCACTCCAGTACTCTTGCCTGGAAAATCCCATGGACAGAGGAGCCTGGAAGGCTGCAGTCCGTGGAATCGCTGAGGGTCGGACACAACTGAGCGACTTCACTTTCACGCGTTGGAGAAGGAAATGGCAACCCTCTCCAGTGTCTTGCCTGGAGAATCCCAGGGATGGGGGAGCCTGGTGGGCTGCTGTCTATGGGGTCGCACAGAGTCGGACACGACTGAAGCGACTTAGCAGCAGCAGCAGCACACTATTGTATACAGGAATTCTGGCCGCTGGAACAAAGGAAAACAAACAGTAGCATCCGTAAGATGAATAAACCAAGTAGAGTGTTCACAGGTAAAGTAAGACCCATAAATTACTGCTATCAATTTCCTAGATGGAAAGAATAAGGTTCTTCTTTCCTTTTCCCCATTTGGGAAAGTCTCAGGATGGTTTTTGGAGAAGGCGATGGCACCCCACTCCAGTACTCTTGCCTGGAAAATCCCATGGACGGAGGAGCCTGTGAGCTGCAATCCATGGGGTCACAAAGAGTCGGACACGACTGAGCAACTTCACTTTTAATTTTCATTTTCATGCATTGGAGAAGGACATGGCAACCCACTCCAGTGTTCTTGCCTGGAGAATCCCAGGGACGGGGGAGCCTGTGGGCTGCCATCTATGGGGTCGCACAGAGTCGGACACGACTGAAGCGACTTAGCAGCAGCAGCAGGCTGTTTTTCGTGCCCGAGTTCCCTTTCTGAGGGGTTCCCTCTGATGGCCGTGCTTTGTGTTTCATTACCCTGTTGTTTCCCCTGGTGGCTCAGATGGTGAAGAATCTGCCTGCAATGCAGGAGACTTGAGTTTGATCCCTGGGTCAGGAAGATCTTCTGCGGGAAGGCATGACAACCCACTCCAGTATTCTTGCCTAGAGAGTTCCACAGACAGAGGAACCTGGCAGGCTACAGTCCACGGGGTTGCAAAGAGTCGGACACGACTGAGCACAATGGACAAGGACAGGCATTTGAAAATCAAGACAGTCAGTCCATAGTTTGGCTATGGGTCTGTGGAAGTGGCTTAGTGTAAAAACTCTACCCAACAGACGGCTAGTGACTGGCTGTACCAGCTAGAGGCTCTCTTTTTGGGATTTTGAATGTGAGACACACAGAGAGAATCACAGATTAGATGATTGAGCAGAAAGCAAAAAAAATGCCTGGAGTAAATGACTAAGTAGAAATCAAGAGGAGGCCAAAACTGTGAGGCAGCAGAATCACTGAGATGGAGAGAAGATAAAGAAGAATAAAATGATATTAGTAGGTAGCTGCAAGAGCTTAATAACCAGAGTAATTGAGTCACTAAAATGGCAGAAGACTGAAGTAAGGAACCATAAATGCCGGCTACTGAGATGACAAGATAGACTCCATTTCTATTCTTCCATGAGGTCCAGCTGTGGTGTCCCGAGCATCCTCACAACAGGCCCCTACAACGTGACAACCCCAATGCTAACAACATAAAGTCTCCCTAACACAATTTTGTTCCATGAGGAGTTTTAGGATACATTTCGAACATTTCCCATAATAAATGGGAATGATTTATTTAAATGATCAATTTTGTCTCTAGCTTCTCAAGATTGTAAAACTTAACCATAAGTGTGTTTGGAAAGCATGGGAAATATTTTTCTGTAACTTAGGAGATGTTTCTTAGATCTTAGACCAGAGAAAGGTACAACTGTATTTTCTATTTGCCCTTATAATAAACTGGAAGACATATGAGCCCATTAAGTTAAGTGAAATGGTATTAGATTACCTCTTTAATGCTTGCATTTTGTAATCACAATTGACATCAATGTAACAGGAATGAATCTTCTCCTGAAAATTTCTACACTTCTATAAATCATGGAAAAAATAAACATTTCAGTAAAATTATCAAGATGAGTTCATTGTCTATTATTCAGTGAGAGTCTGGAGAAGGCAATGGCACCCCACTCCAGTACTCTTGCCTGGAGAATCCCAGGGATGGTGGAGCCTGGTGGGCTGCCGTCTATGGGGTCGCACAGAGTCAGACACGACTAAAGCGACTTAGCAGCAGCAGCAGCAGCGCTGATTTGCTGTTGTGAGCAACTAGAGACTTTTAGAGCACTGTATTTTCAGCGTAGTAAATATTACTTGAAATAAGGGGGCTTTTGCAGGTGATGAGAGTTACAGTAAGAGAGGAAGAGAGAGGAGTCTATTTGGCGATGAATACGGCCCACTGCCCTCTTCTGGACAGACTAGGAGGAGCAACAGTGTAGATGTGAGAAAAAAATCTTCAAATACTTTCTAAATTCATTTCAACAATATTTAATGAATGTCTACAATGCGCTGGTTTGCCATGGCATGATGGGCCAAACCCCAAGAATGCCAGAAATTATCCTTCCCTTTGTGAAGCTTACAGACATGATGGGGAAATGAAATTCAATATAATTTTTCTGGATAATCTATGTAAGTATCAAGTCAAATTTTATGTGTATTACCGTAACTCAGGAAAACTTCATATTATTTTCATTCATTGTAAAACAGTCTTGTTCTTGTTGGATGGAGAACAGAAATACATATAAAAGAAGCTGGCCAGCAGCAAATTCTTGGAAGATCAACAGGCATAAAACACAGTGAAACTGTGTGTCACAGCCTGATTAAAAGATTGAACTAAAATACAGCCTTATGTTGCCTTATTTTCATAATAAAGATGTTCTCAGTAAGATTGATCATGAGTTCCTTTACCTTTCCAAGGTTTCAACTTATACTATTCAAAGTAAAAGATTTCGCTTTTGCTTTTCAGAATTTATTGCAAGCACAATATATGGAGTTCCAATTTTTTCAGCCTAAGGATCAGAATTTCAAGTTTTATAAGTCTGTTTCTATCTTTTATATATTTTATATCATATTTTTCTCTATTTAAAAATTTCATCTTACTGTGACAATGCCAATGATGTGATGTTTATTCTAGAAAATCATAAATTCCGTCTATACCCTTCAGAGCAACCATCATAATGACATTGACCTAACAGTAAAAAGCTTTCTAGGCTTTGATGAACAGAGTTTACACCAGGTCAACTATTTGTAAATACTATCAGTAACGAGAAGGCACGGATGCTCTGAGAGAGACTTTGGAAGCTACAATCAACATACTCAGCTGTTTATGATTACAGTTCTGTGTCCAGAGTTTAGCTAGGGAAAGCAATACCTGAAAATCCGGAAACCACAGCTGGAAGAGGTCTCACCTGATACATGTGGACATTGACCTTTGGACAAGCTGTATGATTTGCTCAGGGTCACAGAGAGGGAATGTGGCTGAGCAGGATGTGGACTCAGATTTAATCTCCATTACATTGAACTTGGTTAGACTACTGCTCCGAATCTGATGAGGATCGGAGCTCCTCATGTTTAAGCTACTCTTAAAGGCAACATTCTAATAATTCTTTTCAGGCCCATCCTTTATGATTATCTTGATTCAATGATGAAGTTTTTCTTTGATTTGATTCTTCTAATAAAAAATTTTTTATCATAAATGTGTTTGGAAACCATGAAATACATTTTTGTGTAATAAGGAGCTCTCTTTTAGACCTTAGACCAGAGAGAAGTACAATTTTATCTTTGACTTGCTCTTATAATAAACACAGGGATGTATGCCTGTTAAGTTTAAACTCTCCAATATTTCATTACTACAACTAAAATCATCTAGGGTAACTCTACTGCAAATTCTGCATTTTCATTTTTCTCAGAATGGTGGTTGTAATAGGAGAAAAATCTTCAAAGGTACATTTCATATTTTTATTGGAGTATAGTTGATTTACATGTATTAGTTTCTGATGTGCAGCAAAGTGACTCGGTTATATATATGTGTGTGTGTGTGTATATATATATATATATATATTCTAATCAAAGGTCTATTTTAAAGAAACAATTAATTTTTGGAAAAAGCACTGGAACAAAGTCGGAAGAATTAAATTCGAAGCTGGCTTTTTTTCTCTGAAAGCTACACATTTAAAAAATTGAAGTGTAGTTGATTTGCACCATTATATTTGTTTCAGGTGTATAATAGTGATTTATATTTTTATAGATTATACACCATATTATTAAAAATATTTTCTATATTTCTTGTGCTGTACATTACATCAATGTGACTCATTGATCTTATGACTGATAGTTTGTACCTCTTAATCCCCTTCAACCATTTCATCCCTCCTCTCAAATCTCCCTGCTCTGGCAAACACTAGTTTGTTCTCTGTATCTGTAAGTCTGTTTCTTTTTTGTTATGTTCGTTCATTTATTTTGCTTTTTAGATTCCACACATAAGTAAAGTCATACACCATTTGTCTTTCTCTGTCTGACATCTCACTTAGCATAATACGCTCTAGGTCCATCATGTTGTTGCAAATTGCAAGATTTTATTCTTTTTTATGGCTGAGTAGTAGTTCATTATATACACACACCACACACACACACGTGTGCGTGGTGTGTGTGTGTGTTTCACATCTTCTTTATCCACTCATCTATTTAGGGGCACTTAGGTTGCTTCCATATCTTGGCTACTGTAAACAATGCTGCAATGAACATAAAAGTGCATATATCTTTTCCAATTAGTGTTTTTATTTTCTTCAGGTAAATACTCAAGTGAAATTGCTAAATCTTATGTTAGTTCTATTTTAACTTTTTTAGGAATCTCCAAACACTATGAAAATAGTGAATGCATCAATTTAGATTCACATCAACAGTTAAACTGGCTTTTCTTCTTTATGTGTTCGTGGTGACATCATCTGAGTCTTAATTACATTGTCAGTAAAATGAGGCTAATGACAGATGCCTTTTTACTTCACACAGTTCTTGTAATAGAAAAATAGACAATAGGTGGAAATTACTTTGAGCTTTTCTTCAGAAAAGCTCTGTATTACTCACGTTTTAAAATATTATATGCTGCTACATATCATGTTATAATGCTGCTAATTATATATTGTCTTACTTAAAATTTGTAGTTGTATTTTGAAGGAATAATCACAAAAGGTACACTTGTATATGAAAAAATGACATTAGAAATTCATACATGTTTAATGTTTCAGGAAGTTGAGTTCATAATTAGCCTATGTCCTTTTTTCTATAAAATGTAAGGCTGACTATAAAAATTCTTTGAATCAGTGATTTGGTGTCTGGCATGAGATTTCTTCTCACACCACTAGATGGCGCAATTTAAGGGTTCAGTTCAGTTCAGTCGCTCAGCTGTGTCCGATTCTGCGACTCCATGGACTGCAGCACGCCAGGCCTCCTTGTTCATCACTAACTCCCGGAGTATACTCAAACTCATGTCTGTTAAGTCAATGATGACATCCAATCATCTAATCCTCTGTCATCCCCTTCTTCTCCCGCCTCAGTCTTTCCCAGCATCAGGGTCTTTTCAAATGAGTCAGTTCTTTGCATCAGGTGGCCAAAGTATTGGAGTTTCAGCTTCAGCATCCTTCCAGTGAATATTCAGGACTGATTTCTTTTAGGATCGACTGGTTGGGTTTCTTCACAGTCCAAGGGACTCTCAAGAGTCTTCTCCAACACCACAGTTCAAAAGCATCAATTCTTTGGCGCTCAGCTTTCTTTATAGTCCAACTCTCACATCCATACATGACTCCTGGAAAAACCATAACTTTGACTAGACGGACCTTTGTTGGCAAGGTAATGTCTCCGCTTTTTAATAAGCTGTCTAAGTTGATAAAGACTGTCAAAAGAATTTGTCAGAAGCCTAGTGACAATCTGTTGTGTGGAAAAGATGAAATGAAGAAAGCTAGAGAGGGAAAAATGTTATTAATATCCAAAGTCAAATAGTTGTCCCCTCTCAGAGGCAGAGGCATAAAGTCAGGAGACCTGTTCCTACGTGCAGTCTTTCACTAACCAGCTCTTCGGAGAATCACTTCACTCATATGGGCATAGATTTCTTCATCTAGCCAATTTCCTTCAAATGCATCCTCTTTCTCTTTCCTGGTTTGGAGCCAGGACAACAATCATGAATTCTGTGGAAGCCATGACATGTCAGTATACAGTAGGTACTCGGGAAGAATGATGGCAGTGTTCTGTACAAAGTGCGTGGTCTGAGAGGGCAGCCAAACGGAAGTCACACCATTAGGTTCTGTTCCCGATTGTGCTGTGCCCCACGGCAGCACGTGACTAGGTGAACTCCCTCTGACCTTGCCCCACTTCTCTACAACACCAGCTCTGGAACATTTTATACTTGCCTCCTCCAGGAGAGTTTACAAGGGCTAATGAGATAATGCTATGGAAAGCCAAACCTTTTAACAAAAGCTACTAATTATAAGCAAAGCATCAGTGGCTGAGTATAAAGTCTGACCCATCATCTGTGTTAAAATGCTCTTGAACTGGGTGACATCATCCCCACATGTAAAAGAACACTTTGCTGGGGAGGTGGAAATGATCAAGAGGGAGGAAATCAGGTCTTTGAAGGAAAGTGCAAAGGCCAAGAGACAGCCTCTCTGCACAAGAGAAGGGTGAGGTCCTTCTTATTCTTCATTAATAAGGAATCTTGTATGGGAGTGAAAGCGGATTTTTTTCCCAATCGCTGAGGATAGGAGGGGCTGACAAGAATTTACATGACATTGGAAAGACCAAAAAGACATAAAATGTTTAGAGAAGAGATATTTGGAAAGTGGATGTTGCACATGTTCTTAGTTTTATATCAAACAGACCTGTTTCTTTTAAGTCTTTTTTACAACAGACCTCTAGAACTTCCTTTTTTTGGGGGGGGGGCTGGGCGCTGCATGGCATAGCACATGAGATCTTAGTTGCCCAACCAGGAATCAAACCTGCACACCCTGCATTGGAAGCATGGAGTCTTAACCACTGGACCATCAGAGAAGTGTCATAGAGCTCATTCATCTTGCTTGACTGAAACTTTATGCCTGTTGATTAGTAATTCCTTATTTCTCCCTTCCCTCAGCTGCTGGCAACCACAATTCTACTCTTTGATTCTGTGAATTTGACTATTTTAGAGACTTCATATAAGTGGAATCATACCAGATTTGTCATTCTGTAATTGACTTCAACCATGTTGTTGCATAGAGAAGGCAATGGCAACCCACACCAGCCTGGAAAATCCCATGGACGGAGGAGCCTGGTAGGCTGCAGTCCATGGGGTCGCTAGAGTCTTCACTTTCACTTTTCACTTTCACACACTGGAGAAGGAAATGGCAACCCACTCCAGTGTTCTTGCCTGGAGAATCCCAGGGACGGGGGAGCCTGGTGGGCTGCCGTCTATGGGGTCGCACAGAGTCGGACACGACTGAAGCGACTTGGCAGCAGCAGCAGCATGTTGTTGCATATTGCAGAATGTCTTTCTTTTTAAAGACTGAATATGCTATTGTAGTATTGATCACCTTATCTATTCATCAGTCAATCAACTTTCGGGTTGTTTCCTAGAGTACAGGAGTGCTAGTATCTTTTCCAGACCCTGATTTCAATTCTTTCTGGTACATATCCGGAAGAGGCATGGTAGGTCATATGGTAATTGCATTTTTCAATGTTTTGAGGAACTTCCTTACTATTTTCCACAGTGGCTGCATTTTGTATTCCCACTGACAGTATGCAAGGGTTCCAATTTCTGAGCATCTTCAGCAACATTAAAAAAAAAACCAAACCAGCCATTTTGACAGTTGTGAGGTTATATCTTATTGTGGTTTTGGTTTGCATTTCCCTGACAATTAGTGACTGTTTTCATATACCTCTTGGCCATTTGTATATTTTCTTTGGAGAAATGTCTACTTAGGTCTTAGCCTATTTCTTAATTAGGTTATTAGTTTGGTTTATTTTTTTAATTAAAGTTATAGACTTTTCTAATGTATTTTGGGGATTAATTCCTTATCGGATAGGTGGTTTCAAATATTTGCTCTAATTCCATAGATTATCTTTACATTCTGTTGATTGCTTACTGTGCAGAACCTTTTTAGTTTGGTGTAATCTCACCTGCTTATTTTGCTTTCGTTGCCTGTGCTGTTGATGTCGTATCCATGAAATCACTGTCAAGACGCATGTCATGAGCCTTTCCCCTATAGTCTGTTTCAGGAGTTTTAAAGTTTTGGATTTTACATTTTTTTAGTCCATTTTGAGTTGGTTTTGTGTATGGTATAAGATAAGGGTCCAGGTTCATTGTTCTGTGCTTTCTCAGCATTATTTGTTGAAGAGGCTGTGCTTTTTCCATTGCCTTACTCAATAGTGAAAACCAAGGGCTTTTCTTCTAAGATCAGGAACCAGGTAGGGCTGCCTGCTCTTACTACTTCAACTCAACATAGTACTACTGGAAATCAGAGTAAGAACAATTAGGCAAAAAAAAGAAAGAAAACACACCCCAATTGGATAAGAAGTAAAACTCTCTTTTTGCAGATGATGTGATCTTATACATAAAAATCCTAATGACTATACAAAAAACTGTTAGAACTAATACATAATTTCAGTAAGCTGCAGAATACAAAATCAACATACAAAAATTAGTACTGTTCTATACACTGACAATGAATTGCTGCTGCTGCTGCTGAGTTGCTTCAGTCGTATCCGACTCTGTGCTTCCCCATAGACTGCAGCCCACCAGGCTCCCCCGTCCCTGGGATTCTCCAGGCAAGAACCCTGGAGTGGGTTGCCATTTCCTTCTCTGATGAATCAAAGTGAAAAGTGAAAGTAAACTCGCTCAGTCGTGTGTGACTCTTCGAGACCCCATGGACTACAACCTACCAGGCTCCTCCATCCATGGGATTTTCCAGGCAAGAGTACTGGAGTGGGGTGCCATTGACAATGAACTATCACCCCTCAAAAATAAAAAAGAAAAAGTCCATCTATAGAAGCATCGAAAAAGGATGAAATTCCTAGGAATAAACCTAACTAAGGAGATGAAAGACTTGTATACTGAAGACTGCAAAACATTAATGAAAAAAAAATTAAATAAGACACAAAAAATAGAACTACATTTTATGTCATGGATTGGAAGACTTACTATTGCTAAAATGTCCATACTACCAAGCGATCTAATGATTCAATGCAATCCTTATCAAAATCCAAATGGTGTTTTTTTTTTTTTACAGAAATAGAATACAGCCATGTACATTTATACATTTCAAGTATTTACTTTCCATTAAAACAGCTAGTATTCTTGTAGCATTACCCATAGCAGTGATTGAGTGAAAAATTATTTCATTTTTCAAATTACTGCTTCAGTATCTTAGTTACCATCTGCAAATATGGAAAGAGAATTTTTTTAACCTGTTTAGTGGTATAATAAACTGACTACGCTAGGACTGGAAGACCTGGATTTTAATTTCAACTACATGATTCACTAGCCACAAAATAATGAAAGTAATAATAATAATATGTGAAAACATCTTTCATTTGGTTGTGGTTTTTTGGTATAATTTTTTTCACATACACTATATTCAGTTTTTATCATATTCTTTCTGGAGCTCAAGATTTCTTAACTGGAAAATGAGGACAATAACCCCTACCCTGTCTACCTCACGGAGATACTTTTAGAATGAAAGACAAAAAGTATGTAAAATTGCACTGAGAATCACAAAGCACTATGTCAAACCATTATCACCACTTAGATGAAGAGTCAGTATGACAACATAGAATTACATTAAGAATGAGAGAAAAGGAAAATGATACGGACTTAACTGGTCGGTTGTGTGAACTGGAGGCAGCTTACTGTCTCCATCAATATCTCACGTCCATGCCTGTTTTCTAGGGCTCCCACAAACAGACAGCACCAGGTTAGTAACCATAAGACCTGCAGATTAAATGAATTTTGGCTAAGGATTCAGTTCCTAACCTTATATCCAAGAAATCTGAGCTTGTGCTGGATGATTCAAAGTTATTTCTTATATATAAGGGCTATGAAAGTTCTTAGAGCACATGCTTTTACAGGAAGCTTATTTTTTCCTCTGGGGAAAACATTGTTCTGGGAACAAAATGACTACACCAATATTCTCTGAGCTAACCAAAGGTTACCTCCTTCCATGTGCTAAAAATGATTATGCAAAGAAATTAGTTTGGGGCATATGTGTTATATGCACGTTAAGTTGCTTCAGTTACGTCAGACTCTGCGACCCTGTATACCGTAGCCCACCAGGCTCCTCTGTCCATGGGATTCTCCAGGCAAGAATACTGGCGTGGGTTGCTATCCCCTTCTCCATACCCTTATACGTGTTATAAGGCTGCCTTTTACCCTGTTTTTCTGTTTACCTTCTCAAAACATTTTTCCCAGTGTGGGACGTACACGCCCCACAAGTGGTCAGAAAAATCAATAGATGTTTAAAAGCCTGGCAGCATTTATCTCTGGTCACAGTAGCTTTATCTCTGTGCAGAAATAAAATGCGTTTTGGTCAGAATTCCTTCTCTTAGCACCTAGTAACAAAAACAGTTGAAACCCATTCAATTGGAGAAGAAAACCACCAAACAGGACCAATCAAAATTTTTCAAAACATACTGCCAAAGCTAAAATGCACTTACCTGGGCAATTATGTCTGCAGTTTCTGAATAACTGTGGCATCTTCTCACACACGATCGAGCCAAAAAGTCTTCTACCAGCCGTGTTCCAATACCGTATCCCCTGTGGAGGAAGGGAAAGAGTGTCCTATGAAGATAATATTTGAGACATTAGAGAAGTCCCTCCATGTTTCAGCATGGAATCATCTGTTAGGACATTTGTAAATAAATAATAAAGTAAACCAAGTTGACAAGTCAAATGGCAATTTGGCAGGGGGTTCCTTATGACCCGGAGAAGGCAGTGGCACCCCACTCCAGTACTCTTGCCTGGAAGATCCCATGGCCGGAGGAGCCTGGTAGGCTGCAGTCCATGGGGTCGCTAAGAGTTGGACACAACTGAGTGACTTCACTTTCACGCACTGGAGAAGGAAATGGCAACCTACTCCGGTGTTCTTGCCTGGAGAATCCCAGGGACAGGGGAGCCTGGTGGGCTGCCGTCTATGGAGTCGCACAGAGTCGGACACGACTGAAGTGACTTAGCAGCAGCAGCCTTATGACCCATAGAGCACAACTCATCCAGGAAATTTTAACCAGTCTCCTTTAAGCAAAAGAGTCTGAGGAGTGAAGGCTGACCCAAACTTGACAGTGTAAATTAAAATTAAAAGAGGTTGGTGTTTGCAGCCTAATGTGTCTCATTGGCAGCTAGCTTTCTCATCACTGGCCATTATCAGAAACAGAATGAGGCTCTAGCTGACTTGGCTGCTACAGGTGTGGTACCTAGATGCTCATCTTTTCTTAGCATAGTTTCCATGGTAGGAGAGCAGGTATGTCTGGGATCGGTTCTGGAAGGAGAGGAAGAAGGGAATGGAGAAATAATTTTTTTTGTGCCATTTAGTTTTCAGCTACACTGAAGTTGGAACACTGGTTTAGTGAAAAGAACAAAAAAAGCAAAGTTCAGAAAGTTCTTTTTTTTTTTTAATTTTAGGGAAATTAAATGTATGGGACTTGGGAGAAGGTATTTGTATTATGTGTTCACTCTATCTCACAGCAGATGGCTTGAGTCGTACCCAAAGCACAATTCTGTAATCATTTTATTGAGATGTGATAATATATCTGAGCAGACAGATTCAACAAGACAGACCTAAAACTTTCAATCTACTTGAGGAATTATGAACTTAACAGTGGAAATAAAAGAAAGAAGACTGTTTTTGCTTACCAACTGGCACAAAATCAGTCTTTTAATGTCACAGCCGCATGTCCATGACTAGTGAAACAATTTGAACAGGGCAACAGAAAGCTCAACAAGTCAAAAGACATCACAGTCTGTACGGGGCTATATTTGTTCCACAGGGCTTGAAAAGGGTGGGAGTGGATATTCAGTGACCAGTCAACTGGGAGAGGAAGGTGGATTTGATGTCAAAGTGATTTACTAAATCTATGAGGTTATCTGTTTATATTTCTGAGTAGATAGAAATATTCAGTTTAGCTTACTTGCCTTCCAAGAAAAGTGCTTTGTGATTCTAGGCAGGAAGTTCACGTTGAAAAGACTTTTAAAAAATAGAAACTATAGAAATAGTTGTACCAGGATTTTAGAAAAAAATGTTTTCAGTGTTTTCTATATTATGCATATCTGCAGGCTCAGCTGCTAGGACAGATAATGGAAAGGCAGAATGTTGTAGTCAGTGCAGTATACATCTTGCTTTGGTCAAACGGTATATTTCTGCAAAGCAGATATTTTATATATCAAATTAAAAATGTAAGATGCTGTCAGCAGAAGCTATTAAAGAAATCCAAATGCGAATTATTGTTTTTCTTACGGCAAGGCCTTTCTACAGCCTCTCAAAATGCATTCTTTAAATAATATTTCATTCATGTTTATTAAAATATGCACCCAAGTAGCTACCCATAGGTATTTTTTTTTGGGGGGGGTGTCAAATAAATGAGTGTCTTCATTTTATGCTGTTGTTCTGCAAAACAATGGAAATTTAACAAGTTAAATAATCTGACTTCTGAAAATATTTTATCATGTTTTTAAGAGTGACCTAAATATAAAATAGCTTAAAAAGCTACCACTGTTACAGACAATTTAGCTGAGGAAGTCCTCCTGACTAATTAAGAAATTTTTTAAAAGAATATGTGGACCAAAATGAACAGAACTTAGAACAATGAAGGAGAACTTTCTGATAGAAAAAGGATAAGCATATAGAAAGGGAGGAAAGCAAGAGCTCACAAAAAAATCTTTCAAGCTTTTCTTAATGTCTTTTTTCTGTATGTCAATCAAGAATATAATGAGCGTTTTAAAAGAGGTCCAAAATGCTCATCTACACTAAATTTCCTCTTCAAACTTTCTAATGGAACCTTCTAACTAGTACAAATTTTCCAGTCATTGCTCTGTTAGAAACCTTTTAAGGATCCATAATTAAGAGATTTAAGTATATTTATAGATGTTTTATTGTTAAGCAGTAATATAATAATCATATAATTGTTCTGAAAATTAAAGGCTGAATTAGTGTAGGAGAAATGTCTATTAATAAAGGAGAATGGACTTTTATTTTAAAAGGAAGGAATGAGTTCTTTATTTTGTATGATTTTGAGTAAAACAGAGTAATGTTAAAAGTGTTCGGATAATAAACGCACTATGTAAGGAACAGTAAATCTCCCTTCTACCCATAATCTCCTGCCCTTCTCCCCAGTTCTCTCAGGCAACTACTATTAGCAGTTTTTGCACGGATCCTTCCATAGATAGTCTATGCTTACATAAACACACACTTACATTGGAAGAAATTATGCTAGAACAGAAGACTTGAAAAGAAATGTGATGACCCACCATATTCTTTAAAGAGCAATTTCAGTTTTACCACGTCTTTTGCTTACAGAACACTAGCAAATAAATGATTTCTAATAAAAAAGAAAATGTCACATGATTGATATTCATGGAATAAAAGCCCCTTCTTATTGCTTTAGGCTTTATGGCAACTTAAATGGCAGTTATTAGAAATTATGTTCCTCTCTAGATGGGATTTGTTGAAATAGAAGAGGAGCTAAAATGGAGCAAGACAAGTCAAAAGAGGAAGACCAACTACATTCCACAAGAATAAAAGACGTCTACTCACATTGTATCTAAATATTTATTCACATCTTCATCTTTTTCATAATCCTTACAGAGTTGGGCAACCAGAGCTCCATAGGTGAGGACAAAGAGATCTTTATTCTGGGGAAAAAGAGATAGTTTTATGTTATTGGCAAAGTTATGGGAAATATACTACCGGTCCTTTATAAAAAGTTTTCTAGCCAGAAGCAGCCTTTAAGATCATCTGTTCCTTTCTTCCATCCCCCTCCCCACTAAGTGTGTGTGCTCAGTTGTGTCTGATGACTGCAGTAATTTTCACTCGAGAACAAATTGTACCCATATTTGGATACTTTGCTGGGGGAAAAAGAGCTCTGAAATAAATTTCTTAACATGCGAACATCTTTCTATGCATTTGCTTATACAACTTACAATACGTTTTCATGGAGGAAGTTTTTTAAAATGCTAATTGCTAATATAAATTCTTATTGTTCTAGAATGGTCTTTGGTATATTTTGACCATGTTTTCACTTGGAAGGAAAAATTGGGTGAGATGTCTCATGAGTCTGCACAATCCCTAATACGTTTCAGATCTGCTAAGGAGACCATCAGGCTGAACCCTACCATAGCAACAAATTTAGAGTTTTTCTTTATACTTAGAGAAAAAAGAATTTGTACTTTTCTTATAGATCTCTAAAATATGTAATATTTTTAAGAATAAATTAAAAATGAAAAGTAAAACTGAGAATAAATTTGGTTTAGTTTACCAAAGATATGTTGAAAATATGGAAAAAAGAAAACACAAAATTCAATCAATCCCTTTTAAAAAGTTTTTTTGGTTCACTGCAGAACTATTTACAACAGGTAGGACATAGAAGCAACCCAGATATCCATCAACAGATGAATGGATAAAGAAGATGTAGTACGGATATACAATGGAATATTATTCAGCCATAAAAAGGAAAGAATTTGAGTCAGTTGCAGTGAGGTAGATGAACCTAGAGCCTGTTATAGAGGGTGAAGTAAGTCAAAAAGAGAAAAACAAATATTGTACATTAATGCATATATATGGAATCTAGAAAAATTGTACTGATGAACCTATTTGAATGGAAGGATTGGAGACACAGACATAGGGAACAGACTTGTGAAGACAGTGGAGGAAGGAGAGGGTGGGACAAATTAAGAAAGTCAAGAATATCGAAGTGGGTTGCCATGCCTCCTCCAGGGGAACTTCGAGACCCATGAACTGAACTAGAGTCTCCCGCATTGCAGGTGGATTCTTTACCAGCTCATCTACTAGGGAAGCCCCATATATACACTATCATGTGTTAAAAAGATAGCTAGTGGGAAGCTGCTGAATGGCACAGGGGCCCCGGCCTGGCTCTCTGTGATGACCTAGAGGGGTAGATTAGGGGATGGGAGGTAGGCTCAAGAGAGGGGGGGATATATGTATAATTATGACTGACTCACATTGTTGTATGGCAGAAACCAACACAACATTATAAAGCAATTATCCTCCAATTAAAAAAAAGTTTCTTTGTTTTGTATCTGCTATTGAAAACAAAGAAATAGAAGAAGATATCTGAGATAATTTACTACAATTCCCTCAATCTTTCAGAGCAGGGAATGAAGCCTCAGGAGGAATGAGTTACTCGCCCAACTGGCCATTATTGGCAGAGCCCGGGTGGAGTCTGAGACTGCAGGCTCCTCTCTGTCGTAGCAATTTTCTTTGAGGTGCACAAAAGAAGGCACTGCCTGGAGTAGAGGTGAGTGGGAGAGGGAGGTGGGAAGGGGTACCATTGTCAAAAATAATCTTATTTTGTGCACAATCTTATATTTTCATGAAAGATCAAATATGGATTCCAGGTTAGAAGAGGTGTTTTTACCTGCAGGCTCAGGTATCTTGTGTAGCACAACATGAAGGGAAAGATAAGGCCTGATAATATGTATTCAATTATTTTTTCTTAAATAAGAAGTAGAAATGACTCAGAAAACCAATAAAATAGTTTATTCAACCAAGTGACTTTTTTGAAATGTTATATGATATTGATCCAAATGCTTCCAAAATTGACCCAATACCACCAATGTCCATTCTCTTATGAATAGGTTTATATCACGATAAATAGGTTTCTTTAATTGGGTAGAATATTTATTATAACTTTGTAAATTTTAAATTATAATTTAATTATAATTTAAAATTTAAATTATAAATGATAAATCAAAAGAATCCAAATAGTATATGGTGCATAGGAACATAATTTCTGTTGAAAAGCTAAATCAAAATGTCATAAACATGTGTAGAATATACATTAAATACATTAATTGACATTAAATACATTAATTGACATTAAGCACTAATGTACACACTTCAGGCATAGGAAAAAATGAGTACATTAATATTTCTAGTAGGAAACCAATGATGTAAAGCATGTGATTTAAATAAAAATATTTGTTAAGCAAACCACTGAAGGGTCATCATGTATTCAGTTTTAATTCCGTTCTTATTTAAACCTTCCAAGAACCTAATCATAAATCACAAGAACTGCCTGTAAATTATACAGAAAATATCTGCCTAACATATAAGGAGCTACAGCAGAAGATAAATCACTGTTAAAAGCCAATATGACAGTGTAAGAATAAGCAAAGTTGAAGGAGAGAGAGAAATGAATGAATGTGGTTGTTGCTGCCAGCAGTAAAACAAAAGAATTTGAAAAATAGAGAACAGGAGATAAAATTACACGTATTTTTGTGCCATACCTTCAACATTGTGCCCATTTATAATTAAGGCTAAACTGAAAAAAATATAGCATTTTCTTTTCTTTCCTCTCTCTCTCTGGTGGGTGGATACTAACTATGTTTTACTTCTAGCTGAGTTTCAAGCTCGGTGCCCATAAAGGCCAGTGTTCTTCATTTTGTTTCATGGTCAAAGACTGTATCTTGAAACACATGTCCAGAAGGGTCTCAGATTGATCACAAGAGAGATCAACATAAATTTATCATCACAGTTTTGAAAACATAAAAATCAATCTTTTTTTACATAAAAAATAGAACACCATTAATTATTTCAGGAGGTTTTGGATATATCAAGATAAAAATGTGTTTTAACTGATATATAAATTAAGTGACTTAGGTATAATATGAAGCACATACAATATTTTTCAGCATTTGAGGAGTCCCATAAAAAAATGAAGATTCCAGACTGGCATCTACAGCCGTTTCCAACTGGGGTGTGCATGGGTTAGTCATACAATCCTAAGTATTCATGCCCAGAGTTACTTTTATGTAATGCCCTTGAGTCTGCTGAAATAATTAACAGAGTTTTAAACTTAATGATGAATTTTAACATCTGTAACTTCTGAATACCTCTAAACCATAATAAAAGAGAGTTAAAGAACAACACTTATCCAAATCTAATCCTCAAATAGTTTTAAAAATAACTCTGAACTTGGAATATACAGGAAAGATAAGAGCCCACACCAAGTCACAATAATAATCATATTTAAGACTAGAAAATATAGTTTAAAGGCAATCTTTTTAGTATTGAGTTTTTGATGACCTATTCCTACTTAATGTAATATATAATCATCTTTTTTGTATATGTTTCATTTCCTATTTCAAGAAGTATGAAATACAACCAGTTACAAGTATGAAATACAAAGAACTGCTTAATCTTTTTACTTTTGCTGTTAGAGATAGAAGAAAAATTTGACACTTCTGTAGATATAATTAATCAGAAAAGAAGACTTTAAAATATGTATAAAGAATTGATTATTCTTTCACAGTATGTAAAAGATAAATGTAACTATTCCCAGAAGTGTCATTTATGTTTCTCTCCACAAAACACTCCCTTTGCTCCACTGAAAAAGTCTGCTTAATAGCATCACCTTTCAAAATAATTCAGAAATCACTTGGGAAAACATTTTCTCTAAAGCAGGAAAAAAAAATCTCTTTGAGAATATATTTATAAAGAGATCTTACTATTTTACGGTATTCTGGTCTTCTGTGTGCAGGACGAGACATTGTGCCTGGCAGGTGAAGAAGGTTCACCGGTCTTTGTCTTTTCGTATTGCTTCTGTAGCTCCTCCTTGCTCTGAGACACGGGTGCTACTTCTGCACTCTACAGCTTTTGCTCTCTGCTGAACTGGAGAGGAAAAGAATCGTAAATAGGACTGTCTTATAGCCAAGTACAGTGCCAGAAATCAAATACTGCTTCACTTGTAGGGACGAGTTGTAAACTAAAGACATACAAGCTGAGAGTGAAAAGTCAGACCAGAAGCACCAGCTACTGAGAATTCTTTGGCCCAAGGGAGTATAAGAGTGGTGTTTTGTTCTCATGCCAAAGCATTGTTTTAAAATCACAAACATAAACCTTCACAATCCAAGATAGATCTAAATGTTAGCATTATTCAGTCTTTGTATTGATTGTGGTGTGGATTCGAGAAAGGATCAGCAATTTATAGACACTAAATCCTGGATTCAAACCTAATCAACAGCTCTAATGGGTTTCATTTTATCCCCCAAATAATAAGTATGAAAGATCCCCACTTAGTGTGATTACAAATCCAAATTTGGTAACTTTCTTTTTCATAAGCAGCCATTTAAGGTGTGATAGAATTTGGGTGATAATATTTTCTTACAAAACTGTTGCTCAAAATGCATGTTCTACAGTTTAATAATGTATAATGATTCTGGCAGAGAAAACAAGCCCTTAGCTTTCTTTTGAAAGTACCTAATATATTAGCTATTGAAGGCTGTTTTATTTACGTAGAAGTAGAGATACCTCAAGTTAAAAACAAGAAACCTTCTCATCTTGACAACTGCAAGGTTCAGAGGATCAAAACTCTTCCAGAAATAGAAGCATAAAATTCAATTTGAGAAAGTAGTTCTTTATTTCTTACAGCCTGAGTTGATTAGTCTTATGTGTTCTGGAAAATTCTTGCTATATAGTGACAGACTACTGACTACTTTGGAGAACGGTGTGACTTAGTTCAAAGAGCCTAGGAGGCTTTGGAAGGCTCAGGCTTAGTTGCGTTTCTATAATTTACTGGTTGTGTCACCATGGGCAAGGCATTTTATTGCTATTTGGATCTGTTTTCACACCTGGAAAATGGCAATAACAGTGCCCACCTCACAGAAGAGTTGTATCAAGGAAATGATGTGTGCTACAAACCGACTCTTGGCGACCCCATGTGCTGTAGCCCACTAGGCTCCTCTGTCCATGGGATTCTCCAGGCAAGAATACTGGAGTGGACTGCCGTTTCCTTCTCCATTATCATGTACTATACAAACATGAATTACTGTAGATGGTTTTTGTTGGTGATGTATCAAATGGTATGCTCCAATACTTAAGGTATTTCTATTAGTGCTTTTCTTCCAAGATACCATTATCAGGAAGAGCAGTTTTGCTGGGTTGGGAAGTGTGGGACTTTTCAGTAGCAGATTTTAATAACGTCTTATGTTTATATAAACTGTACAGTTTACAACCTGTTTTTCATTTTCTTTGGTGGTGGTGGTTGTCATTAAGTTGTGTCTGACTCTTGTGACTCCATGGACTATAGCCTGCCAGACTCCTCTATCCTTGTGATTTCCCAGGCAAGAATACCGGAGTGGATTGCCATTTCCTTCTACAGGGGATCTTCCGACCTAGGAATTGAACTCACATCTCCTGTGTCTCCTGCATTGGCACACTAAGCCATTTGGTCTCATTTTAATTTAATTACACCCTTGAAGTATTCGGTACTGTAATCATGACCATTTTAAAGGACAGAAATCTAAAAGTCAGAGCTTAAGAAATTTGTTGAAGGTTAGCTGGAGAATTAAGAAATTTGTTCAAGATTAGCTGATACTGAAGCTGAAGCTCCAATATTTTGGCCACCTGATGTGACGAGCTGACTCATTAGAAAAGACCCTGATGCTGGAAAAGACTGAAAGCAGGAGAAGGGGATGACAGAGAATGAGGTGGTTGGATGGCATTACCGACTCAATGCACATGGGTTTGAGCGCGCTCTGGGAGCTGGTGATGGACAAGGAAGCCTGGCGTGCTGCAGTCCATACAGTCACAAAGAGTCGGACACGACTGAGTGACTGAACAACAACAAGCTGGAAAGTGGATAACAAAGAGGAATTTGCACTAAATCTGCTGACTCCAAATCAGCAATGTCTTTTTTTATTTCCACTGCTCATATGCTACTTACGTTAGAGCAAAATATTTTAGAGGTCGACTCACAAAATCTCAGAAGGTATGCTGACAGTATGTTGCAGGGCCCAATTTGGGGATAATTCTGGGTTCTAGATGAAAGATCCAGAGAAAGACAGAAAAAGTCTGTGTACTTGGTGGGAGGCAAATGATGATGCAGGAACTGATTTCACTAAACTAATGCTGTGGTGACATCAGGGCCACTGTGAGAATTCAGGACATCCTAGATTCATTAGAAAAAGCCAGGACTTCCCTAGTGATCCAGTGGGTAAGAATCCACCTACCAATGAAGGGCACTCAGGTTCAATCCCTGGTCTGGAAAGATTCCATATGCCAAGGAGCAACTAAAGCCTATGTGCTACAAGTC
>NW_011495034.1:13937143-13961823 GCF_000754665.1 Bison bison bison | reverse complement strand
ATCACCCCCACCCCCAGAGGATGCTCCACACAAGAGAAGCTGCCATAAAGGGAACCCACTGAAAAGAAGAGTAGCTCCTGCTTGCAGAAACTGGAGAAAGCCCGTGAGCAGCAATGAAGACCCAAAGCAACTAAAAATGAAGAAAGAAAGAAAGAAAGAAAGAAAACCCCAGCTCTTTCCCAGATGGTTGGGTCTCCCCCCTCTCCCTCCCCTGCAGCCAGGACCACGGGGCTTAAGTTAGGAACCCCTGCCTGGTGGGCCTGTGCAAAAACATAACTGACTCAAGCACAGCTCTGGTGTTCAGACCATGAAATCTACTTGCCTTTAGTAGCTCTTCAGATCAGAGCGAGCCTTGCATTCCCCAGGCTCTTTCTTTTTTATGTAAAACCATCCTTCACTTAAATAGAGAGGGAGGCACAGAGATTGTGTTTCAAACAGGTTGTTGTTGTTTAGTCGCTAAGTCGGCTCAGACTCTTTGACGACCCCCCGGGTTGTATGATTCTACTTTTCTGCCTTGGCAGCAAATTAGGAAGATGAATCATTTCAAAATAATGCAGGAGAGGAAAGTTTCCCTCTTTCGTTAAGTATTTTTTCTGTAACTGAGGACTGAATTTGGAGCCTGGGTTGGAAAAATGACACATTCATCAGTCTCATCTTATCTGCACAGCAGCCGATCACCACAAGTAAGTGGTGAACTTACTTGTTCACCAAGTAAGGCCACTCCCTATACCGGCCTTTGAAGAATTCCCCGGGCAGCTGAGTCGAGAACTGGGGAGATGCACAGAGGACACCTACTGATGTGTCAGCAGTCGGTTTACTATCTGACCTCATCCACAAACTCTCAGACAAGGCAAAGCCACTTCCAAATACTATAACATCTGGGCCAGGGGCTTGTTATCTTTTTGCAGCTTCTTTTTCTATTTAAGCCTGCTTCTGGTGTTTAAGTGAATTTCTTTACGTAAAATCAGTGTTAATTTACTCAGCATCCCTACCCCTCTGAGGACAGCGCTGTCTCTCAGACCTGATTCCCCACACTGGTGTTACGAGTGTGTGCTCTGTGAATGAGCTAGGGTATCCCTGCCAAGGGGTAGATGCTTTACGTTGGCTAGACTGGCAATGGGCTTCCCTGTGGCTTAGATGGTAAAGAATCTGCCTGCAATGCAGGAGACCTGGGTTCGATCCCTGGGTTGAAAAGATACTCTGGAGAAGGAAATGGCAATCCACTCCAATATTCTTGCCTGGAGAATCCCATGGACAGAAGAGCTGGGCAGGCTACAGTCCATGGGGTCGCAAAGAGTCAGATATGACTGAGCCGTTAATACATTCACTTTCATTCAGACAGGCAACAGCAGACTAACAAGGACACCATTTGGCTATAAAGCCCCAAAGAAAATTATTATCCATGGATGTGACCATTCATGATCATTGACAAAGTATGTGCTGGTACTGCAGACAGAGTCAATTCTTTCAATAGTAAATGAAAATAAATACTTAAGAATCTGTAATCAACAAATTTCTTTACAGCAAGTCTTTGACACTTCAATAATGACTTCTAATCAATGTTCCTTGAAAGAGTGGCCTACAATTTCCTTCTCCACTTCCTTACCATATACTCTATTAAATGGAGTTTTAAAACATTATATTATAAACATAAGGAAGATGTAGTACTTACTACCAAGCTCTACTGAACAAGTTGCTGTATATAATTCAGTTTTTGTTTTAAGCATTAAAGCAATACTGATACAGTTGAAATATTCTGTACCCTTCTTAATCTTATTCTTTCCTCCTCAGTGGTCACCACTACCTGAAACTTGATATTTGTTATTTCTGTACATGTTTCTAGATTCTACAGATGTCAGTAACCACAAAGAATACATAATATTATTTTATTTTAAAACTTACAGAATGTAACATGCTGCAGGTATCATACAGCTTGCATTCTTAAAAATTATTGAAGCTTTATCTCTATTCATACCGTTCATTCTAGTTTACTTATTTTTCACAGAGGCTCCGCAAACTTCTTCTATAAAAGGCTGGATAGTAAACATTTTCAGTTTTAAGGCCACACAGACTCTTGTCACAAACTACTCAACTCTGCTCAGGTGGTGGGAAAGCAGTTAGACAATTAGGAACCAGTGTGGATACGTGCTAATAAAACTTTATAAACACTCAAATTTGGATTTCACGTAGTTTTCACACGTCACAAAATACTGAAAAAAATTCAAACCATTAAAAAAAATTATTATTGGTTTAAAAGCTTACAAAGCAGGCAGTGGGTCAGTTTGGTCCCTGAATTATATATAGGTTGCCAACTCCTACTCTATACCGTTCTTTTACCATGGTTTCTCAACTTGTATCCTTGTTATTAGACATTAATGCTGAAATTTCCTTTTGTGATCTTGTATACGATCAGTATGTTTTAGCAAGTGATTTATAGAGAACTTATAAAAATAGTGCATTCTCTATTTTTAGGGTATGGAATACTAGATGTTAGACAAAGCTCGCTAATTTTGTTATTCCGTATCTTTTATATCCTTTCAATGTTTATCTCCTAATGTTTCTTTGATTACTTCTAATATGTTAAAAATCTCTTTGATTATAAGAATTTCTCCTTATAATTTGATATTTTTGCTTTATATATTTCAGTAATACAGTCATAGACAAGTTGATGACTGTCCTATCTCATAATGGATCATTCCTTATGATTGAGTCTTCAAAATTAGCCCTTTTGACACTTTTTTGCCTTTAGCTCACTTTTACAAGCAACAGTTAGAACTGGACATGGAACAACAGACTGGTTCCAACTAGGAAAAGGAGTACGTCAAGGCTGTATATTGTCACCCTGCTTATTTAACTTCTATGCAGAGTACATCATGAGAAACGCTGGGCTGGAAGAAGCACAAGCTGGAATCAAGACTGCCGGGAGAAATATCAATAACCTCAGATATGCAGATGACACCACCTTTATGGCAGAAAGTGAAGAGGAACTAAAAAGCCACTTGATGAAGGTGAAAGAGGAGAGTGAAAAAGTTGGCTTAAAACTCAACATTCAGAAAATGAATATCATGGCATCTGGTCCCATCACTTCATGGCAAATAGATGGGGAAACAGTGGAAACAGTGTCAGACTTTATTTTTGGGGGCTCCAAAATCACTGCAGATGGTGATTGTAGCCATGAGATTAAAAGACGCTTACTTCTTGGAAGAAAAGTTATGACCAACCTAGACAGCATATTGAAAAGCAGAGACATTACTTTGCCACCAAAGGTCCATCTAGTCAAGGCTATGGTTTTTCCAGTGGTCATGTATGGATGTGAGAGTTGGACTGTGAAGAAAGCTGAGCACCAAAGAATTGATGCTTTTGAACTGTGGTGTTGGAGAAGACTCTTGAGAGTCCCTTGGGCTGCAAGGAGATCCAACCAGTCCATTCTGAAGGAGATCAGCTCTGGGATTTCTTTGGAGGGAATGATGCTAAAGCTGAAACTCCAGTAGGCTGGCCACCTCATGTGAAGAGTTGACTCACTGGAAAAGACTCTGATGCTTGGAGGGATTAGGGGCAGGAGGAGAAGGGGATGACAGAGGATGAGATGGCTGGATGGCATCACTGACTCGATGGACTTGAGTCTGAGTGAACTCTGGGAGTTGGTGATGGACAGGGAGGCCTGGTGTGCTGCAATTCATGTGGTCGCAAAGAGTCAGACACGACTGAGCGACTGAACTGAACTGAACTGAACTGAATGTTATTTCCAAGGGTATACATTTCAGCACCTTTAGTTTTCAAGCTTTGTGTGTTTTAAGGGTGTCACTTGTGAGTGGCATGACTCTATTTTTTAATCTCTGTAGATGCATTTACCCCAGCTCTGGTGTGGTAGTTAAAGGCATGTGCCAAACCACCTGAGTCCTGGTCCTGGCCCTTTCCCTCATCTCTGCATGGCCCTGTGCAATTTCCTTTATCTCTCCACAGTACACTTTTCTCATCTGTAAAGAAGCTGAGGATAATATTAGTACCTCATCATAGGATTATTATGGAAATTAAATAAGATAATGTTCTTACCTGGCATGTAGTGAGCACTCAATAATTGTTAGCTATTTTAAAATGTTGTATGTGTGATTATTGTATGTGTTTGGTCTCATATCTACCATTATTTTCTGTTTTCTGATTACCACCCTTTTTCCTCTGTTTACTATTTCTTTTCCTATCATTATTCTCTTTTTATTTCCCTTTTTTCTGAGTGATCTATGCACTGTGTTTCTATTGTTTAATAATTATACTTAAGATTTTTACTGCTTTATTAAGATGTAAGGGATTTTACAGTTTGATGAGTTTTGACATATGTATACATCCTTGAAGCCATCAAATTAATCACCATAATTAATATACCCATCACTCTGGTTTTATAACTGTGTTTTCTTTGATTCTTTGTCTAATTTGCATCCATTAACTGCACAGCCAATTTAACAGCTAAATAGTTTGTATCTCCTGCGTGACCCAGAGTCCGTACTCTGACCCACCTTCTTATCTAACTCTCATACACCAAGCCAATATTTCCTCTGCTGTTAATCAACCCAGGACCAGGTATCAGACAAATAGCAACATCCCCCATGCCCTGAAGCCCACCAGAATCATTTAAATTAGCCAGTTCTAAGCTCTTTCCCTTCACCTGCTTTGACTTTCCCACAGAAACCCCAGGGAACGCTCTGGCTTCGGCTTCCCCTCCTCCTTTTCTGCCTCCAGCCCATCCCGGTGCTTCCCCAAGTGGCCCTGCATGGACTGGCATGCCCCTTTCTCTTAATAAATGTAAGTAATAAAATTTCCTTTTGATGACATTGGCCTCTCTGTCATCACTGAGTCACCCCCATAAATTAAAATCGTGGTTCAAATTTATACATTCCCCCACAGGTCTTCCCATGCCCCTGGCAAACCCTCTCTTCTTATTTCTTCTCCTCCACTCTCTAGGTAAGCACTAGTTTGTTTTCTATCAGTAGAGGTTAATTAACGCTTTCGAGGATTTTATATAAATGTCATACATTATGTATTCTTTTGCCTGAATTCTTCCCTTTAGAAAATTATTTTTAATCAATTCTTGTTACTGTATATATTAATAGCTTATTCCTCATATTTTTCTGAGTAAATTTCCCTTACAGGGATATAAAATAGTCTGTGCATGGCTTTTGTGTTGTTTCCAGTTTGCAGCTATTGTAAATAAAGCTTGTGTCATCCATGTACAGGTTTTCGTGTGGACGTTTGCTTTCATTTCTCTTGAGTAAATAACCAGGAAGTAAGTTATGTTGTATGGGAGGTATATACAAGTAACTTTTAAGGAAACTGACAATTTTCAAAAGTGATTGTCTCATTTTACATTCCCAACGTGAGTGTATATGAGTTAGTTGCTCTACAGTCCTTACCGACATTTGGTATGGAGTACCTTTTTAGTTTTTGCCATTACATCAGATATGTAGTGATATCTTACTATAACCATGGATTATCTTATTTGTATCTTTTGAAATAAAATGTGGTTATTTATAGAAATAACTAATAAATAAAGGAACTTTAAAAATATACTTGTACTCATCAGTATTTTTTGCTCCTATGTCTTTCCTTAGAGTTTATTTTTCTCCTTGCTGAAACATATCCTTTAATAATCCTCTTAATGAGGTTCTATGGGTGGTAAATTCCCTTAGTCTCTGTGTGCTGTCTTTGTTTTGCTCTATTTCAAATGATGGTTTAGCTGGTATTAAGAACTCTGAAGATATTGTCTTCTGGTCTCTATTGTTACTGAAGTGTGCTGTCAATATATTGCCACTTTTTGATAGGTTATCTTTTATTTTTGACAGCTTTTAAGACTTTATGTTTTTCACACTGTGCAGTTTTAATATGATGTGTCCAGTGTGAATTTATCTTTAGTGAAACTATTTAAAATAGATAACACTTTCCTAATGTGAGAACTTTCTTTGATTCTGCAAAATTCTCAGTTATTTCTCTTCAAATATTGTCTATTCCTTCATTTCCCACCCCCCCAGAACTCCTATTAGACAGGTCATGGAGTTGCTTAATCTGTTTTCTATTCCCTTTAACTGCTTTTTAAAATATACTCTTTTATTTCTTTGTCTTTTCATACTGCACTTTGGGTTAGTTCCTCAGCATTGTGTTTCAATTCACTGATGATATATTTAACCAAGGCCAGCTGAGATTTATTTAAGAAGAGAAATTTGTATCTTATTCATTTTTTATAAGCCAAAGCAATATGGTTTTAAAAAGCCACTCTTTAAACAAAAAGCATTTGATGATTAAATATAGACATTTTATGTGTGATCATATAATTTCTTATCTATATGTATATAACTTTATTACCCAAATATATTTTCACATAACAAATGATACCATATTAACAAATTTGCAACTTAACTTTAAAGACAACACATTGTTACATGATGTTCTGTCAACACAAACATATTTTTATGCAAAGGTAGAATGTTTTTGTTGTTATTTGACTTTAGGGGTACCCAGGTCTTGCTCGTATCTTTTGGGAAAACTTTTGGAATCTATATGGAAGAACTCTGAAATTACGGATGCTCCAAACAGCCCTACATTTCGATTGTTCTAGTATTAGATAACTTCCACGATTCTTTATGCTATAATTTTATGGTAACAAAATCTTGGACTAGTACAAGGGTAAGAATGTTCTGATTTTCTTCAGTACTGTATTTGCTGGTGCTAAGCATTTTGTGTCACACAAAGGAGCACATAGAAAGATGGCAGCAGTTTGCTTTGCAATCAAGTCATCCTCTTTCTAGTAGAAAGATATACTGAAGATGGAGAAGGCAATGGCACCCCACTCCAGTGTTCTTGCCTGGAGAATCCCATGAACAGAGGAGCCTGGTGGGCTACGGTCCACGGGGTCGCAAAGAGTCGGGCACGACTGAGCGACCTTACTTTACTTTACTTTACTTTACTTTACTATACTGAAGAAGTTTCCCCTGTTACTCAAGCCAGATGAATCTCTCCCTCAGGTCCCTCCGGCTGTACTCTGAAGTTCATTTATTAGCTCAGGATTCACAAAGTACACAAGGAAAGATGCTAGAATCCTTTAAACATGTAAGGATGTTGGGTCGCCTGACACAACCAGTTAAACCAGTAAGATCCCATAAAATGGTTATAGCTGGTGGAGTCTAATGATCAGAAAGGGCTACGAGCTGATTTGTGAAGGAGCTTCTCAAGATGAGCCCAGCTCTCGGGGACATTGTGTCTTCTCTGCAGAGAAGTGGAACATTTATCAACACTTTAATTGCTGCTTTGACTATCGGTGGGCAACAACTCTTCTCCTCTTTCACATTCAGTTGTCCCTGTCAGGTTGGGAAAAATTTCTACTATGGTTCTGCTTTTCTGATCATTCCTGCCTTAATCCTTCTGGTTGCCGGCTTTGCTCTGAGAAGCCAGACGTGGACAATCACCAGTGAATACTGCCGCAGCTGTGTCCCTCAGCTCCGGAGAATCAGCCTCCTGGAGCGCAAGCTGGCTTGCCTTCACTTCTTCAGCATCACCGGAAGGGCACTTGTTGCTCCATTAACGTGGCTGGCGGTGACCCTGCTGACAGGCACGTACTACGAATGTGCGGCAAGTGAATTCGCATCTGTGGACCATTACCGAGCGTTTGACAATATTAGTGCCGGCGAACAGCAAGAGATCCTAGCCAGGTTTCCATGCTGCAGACCAGTTCCACCCAATATGATCCTGGTCAGAGACGAAGTAGCTCTTCTACACAGATACCAGTCACAGGTAAGTTCTTCTTTTTATTTTCAGCTCTGCTATCCCGTATTAACTGGCACGTCCCTGGTGGCTCTATGGTAAAGAATCTGCCTGCAGTGCAGGAGATGCGTGTTTGATCCCTGGGTAGGGAAGATCCCCTGGAGGAAGAAATGGCAGCCCACTCCAGTTGTTGCCTGGGAAGTCCCAAGAACAGAGGAGCCCGGCAGGCTGTAATCCATGGGGTCGCAAAAGAACTGAATAAGACTTAGCCACTGAACAACAGCAATCTCATGTTAACTACAATCACTGGAAACATTTTCCATTCCTGCTGCTTCTCATATTGTCTGATTATAGAACACAAACTGGATGCCACTCATCAGTTAGATTTCTACTGAGCAGCTGCATAAATATGGTTAGGATGTTGGGCTTTGGAGTGAGCAGACCTGCATTTGAGGCTTGCTTTACCATGTATTAACCTGCAAAACCTTAAGCAAGTTATCTAACTTATCCATGCTTCACTTTTCTCAGCTGTAAAATGGAGATATTGTTAATATGATCTGTCATATAGGGTTGGAGTGAGTAATAAACAAGTTAATGCATCTAAAGCACTCAGTACTGTGTTCAGAATCTATTATATATTAAAAACAAGGAATTTTCAGTTAAGTTGCTCACTTGTGTCTCTTTTTGACCCCATGGACTGCAGCATGCCAGGCTTTCCTGTCTATCACCAACGCCCAGAGATTGCTCAAACCCGTGTCCATTGAGTCAGGGACGCCATCCAACCATCTCATCCTCTGTCATCCCCTTCTCCTCCTGCCTTCAGTCTTTCCCAGTATCAGGGTCTTCTCCAGTGAGTCAGTTCTTCGCATCAGGTGGCCAAACTATTGGAGTTTCAGCTTCAGCATCAGTCCTTCCAATGAATATTCAGGACTGATTTCCTTTAGGATGGGCTGGTTGATCTCCTTGCAGTCCAAGGGACTCTCAACAGTCTTCATCAATACCACAGTTCCAAAGCATTAGTTCTTTGGCATTCGGCTTTCATTATGGTCCAACTCTCACATCCATACATGACTACTGGAAAAACCATAGCTTTGACTAGATGGACCTTTGTTGGCAAAATAATGTCTATGCTTTTTAATATGCTGTCTAGGTTTGTCATAACTTTTCTTCAACAAGGAATTTTAGATATTGTTATTAAAAATATTATTACTAAATCCCATCTTTCTGCATGTATATTCTTCAATATGCATTCTTATATATTTAAATCACATCTAAAATTACAGGAAACTTAATTATAATTAAAAATAAACACTGATGATAGTTCTAAATTTCGTGTCATTAGATAGGTTTGTGGGAGGGAGTGGAGTCAAGTGACGGGAAGGCCTAAACCTACTAGGTTTATATGTTGAATCTAAAGATGTAAAAGTACATTTTTGTCAGTACAGAAAGAATCATTGGTGTTCATCCCTGATTTCTCCCAGGGATTTGGGAGAAAAACGTATTTCAAATCACTGCAATGCCGTAAGAACAGATTCATGTTTTTTAATTTACTTTTTATTTTATATTGCAGCATAGTTGATTTACAATGTTGTGTTAGTTTCAAGTATACAACAAAGTGATTCAGTTATACATACCCATCTATCTATGCTTTTATTATTTTTCAGATTATTTTCCCATATAGGTTATTATTGAATATTGAGAAAAACACATTAATTTCTAAACTACTTATTGCAAAGGCCTCTCTTGACCCATCACTTTTCAGTTATTAAAATTTAAAAGTGCTGATGATATTTAGTTGAAAAAATTAATGTCAACACAACAATATTGAAGTGTTACATATGGACCAGTTGAAACAAAATTAGAAATCTTATTAAGAAAGGATTTGTCTGAACCTATTTATACTGGCCTTAAATGTCAAGCAGAGGAGCTGTGAAAAGTGAAAAAATCAGTGGGACAATTTTGACTTTAAAAAATGTTCTTGCTTTAAAAAACTAAGGTTTAATACACAATGGTGAGATGTTCTTAAGGTCAAAATAAAACATCTTGTCTCATGATACACAGACTTCTGTGAAAAGACAGTTTTATAACTCTGAGTACCATGAGCAAGTGGATTTTTTGATTTAGTGACAACACCACCAATATTTGGTTTTCCCTGGTGGCTCAGACAGTAAAGAACCTGCCTGCAATGCAGGAGAGCAGGGTTCAATCCCTGGGTTGGGAATATCCCCTGGAAAAGGGAATGGCAACCCACTCCAGTATTCTTGCCTGGGGTATTCCTTGTACAGAGGAGCCTGGTGGGCTACAGTCCATGGAGTCGCAGAGTTGGACACAACTAAGTGATATTTATTGACCACTAATATTTATTGAGATGCTTATCCTATAGTGTACAAATACGTTATATCTTAATTCTAATCTTCATAATCCTAAGAGGTAGGTATAATCAACCTTATTTTACGGGTGAGGAAACTGAAACTCAAAGAGTTGATAACTTTCATAAGTTTACAGAGCTAATAAATGGCTTATCAAGCTAGCCAAAGACCAGGGGCTGTTTCTATTTGCCCTCCCACCTTCTACAGTCACCTCATACTCCAATCTCATTTGAGGAATATGTACTATCTTTCTGTCAGATAATTCTGGGTTGACCACCAGATCAAATTAAGCTTAAATCCTGTCTCTGCCTGTACCTTCTGGACATTTATTTCATCCCATTTCAATGCCTTCTATACCCATGCCCAAATCATCTAACTGCAAATTGAATGATGAACCCTCCCTCTACCCCTGCTCCGTGCACTGTCACCCATATAAAGTCCTTCAGTGATTTTCTACCAGCCTAAGCACAAATCCAGATTCTTGGCCTGACATACAATATCCTTCAATATGTGGCCCCTGACCATTTCCCCATATGATTCCTATGACCTTGTGAATTCAACTTCTTGGGGTTTTCCCAACTCTTCACATGCTTCTTCTTCTGACTTCTTCCCTAATTGGAATTCTCCTCAACCTCTTGCATCTGGTGAACTTGTCTTTAATAAATTAAGTTTGAGCCTTACCATCTCTCCTGGGAAGTGCTCCCTGACACTCTTCTCCTTTAAACAAGTTCATGTGTCTTCATTGTCCTTCCTTGGGCTTTGTGTTTACGCCTAACAAAACTATCCTATTTTACTGTATTTTTTTGGCTTTATATTTTGACTCCTTCTTTAGGCTTAAAGATTTGGAAAGAGAGAATATATCTAAAATTATCTGGATCTGTGTCCCAGGAACCAAGCAGTATGTACAACAGATGGTGGGAGGTCAACCTCGGGCTCAGTAAATGATAGCTGATGAATTAATGGGCATCTGCGATGACCTTTCCTCAACCATGCTGGCCTCTAATAAGTTAAATCATGACATGATGAGTATCACTTTGTAGGCTTCAGCCTGTCTAGAGTGAAGCTATCTTGCTGTGCACACACTGGTGATTCCAGGCCTGTTGGTGAATCACAAGCTGTGGAACAGACCTTCTCCATTTAGATTCTGGCTGCATACTGGTGGTTTCCCTAAATGTGTGCAGCCCATCTGTCTCACTCTACATAACAACCACTAAATATTGAAAAAAGAATAATGAAAAGAAAAAAAAAAGGATTCTAAGCATAGAAAACAGTTATTTGTTATTTGTCAGTCTTTAAAAGTGGAAACTAAATAGTTGCAAATAAAATCTAGTTGACTTTCCTTTCGAAGTATATTTCAAAAACCAACCATAAAACTGGCCAGCAAAAGATTATTTGAAGGGAGAGGAAGATGAAAAGGAAAACAATAGGTGGTGCACATTTAAGGGCATGAGAGTCTGCTCATTAACTTTCTTCAGTCACAAAAAAATAAAAGGAAATAGTCATTTGGGAAGAAATGTCAGTGAATACTTGCTGGCACATCATTGAGCTTGGTAGCTTATAAAACTACCATTATCTATTATATCATAATTTTCATCACTATCATTATTAAATATTTATTAAGTGTCCAAAGAAATGTATGAGCCTACACCTGATGCTTAAACTAAAATAAAAAATGTGGTTTATGTCCCTTATGCAAAGATAATAGGCAGGTTATAATGTTTGCCACTTCCAGGACAGTATCTAGAACCCACTTCAAAATCTTTGGAAATTTCCCCAATCCAAAAATCCTTGGCAATCCCAAAGCCAAGTTGAAAATGGTTGGGCCTATATCCTGTGTCACACCTGCACCCAGGATCAAATGAACAGCTCCTGTCAATATGCTAAAGACTAGAAAAGCAAATTTCTTACCCATATTTTAGTTCTCAGATTTGTGGGGATCCCTCCCATCATGGTTGTTTCTTGAATATTTAATATATTGATGCTTTCTGTTTTTCTTTTGAATGATTATGTGAAGATGCTGGGCTGGATTCTGATCACCTTGGCAACCATCACCGCCCTAGTCTCCTACTCTTTGGCGAGGTGCTGCTCACCCCTCACCTCCCTGCAGCACTGCTACTTTACCAACCACCTCCACAACGAGAGGGAGCTCTTTGAACAAGCCGCAGCGCAGCATTCCCGGCTCCTCATCCTGCAGCGTATAAAGAAGCTATTTGGCGTCATTCCCGGAAATGAAGATGTCAGACACATCCATATTCCTTCATGTCAGGACTGGAGAGAGATGTCAGTCCCCAGCTTTCTCTGCATGGGTAATGACGTGCAAGGTAACTACAGCTTCCTTGGAGGCAGGGTGGATGAAGATAATGAGGAAGGCAGATCAGGAAGTATTGAATTAAAACCTTAATCATAGCACCTTGCACAATTCAAATATTTTATTTTTATAAGGACAAAGTTTCCATGTAATCCCTTCATCTTTTTCTCTCTCTTCTGATATTTGTTTATGTCAGTTCATCTGAAATGCTATTTCCGAAATCAATTTATCTGATCATGGTAACAATTTCTCATTTTTAAATTTCACTGATGGTCTTGTCGTGCATATATTGGCCTGATTTTTTTTTTTTACAAATATGAAAATTGTAGTCATATCAAAATTTGGATCCTAGTTTTGTTACTTAGTAGCTGTGCAAAAATGAATATCTTCGAGAGCTATTTTGTATCTGCATTCAGATAGCAGCTACTTCTGAGATTTGTGAGGACACATATGACAATTAAATATGATAATACAAGCTAAGTACTCAGCACAGTGCCTTTCATAAAATAAGTGCTCATAAATGTTATTTTTGCCCTTCCTCTTTGCATTGCTTGTCTTTTATCATTATTTTCGCCATTTCTAAGTTTTGTTTTTAAAATTTTCTCCCTCTGTATAATCCCCAGCGACTTTTCACTGCTTCTTCCTCTTTCCTCAAGCTTAAATATCTGATCTTTTGGGAATCAAGATTAAAAAAAAAAAAACCTTTATAAATTGTTACCATGTAGGGGGGAAGCCCAGGCAAGAAGGTCTTGAGTCATCTTGCCATGCCCAAGGAAAGATGGACACATACTGTATCCTCACTGGTGTTATAAATGTTATTTGTGGCATCTCCATAGTGGAAACATTTTTACAGCTATGATATAGAAAGTTTATTCTAGAAAGTTCCCCCTGTGTTCCACTACCAGGACAGCATCTATGTCTTTTTGTTATCACACCTTTGTACTCAAAACCCATTTTAGGAAGGAAGGCTGTAAGCTATATTTGTATATCTATTACCTAAACTCTAAAAGGGAAGACCTACCTAAATTTTCACTTCTAATATTTGACAGTTTTCTATTTTATCTTCATTATTTCTGATATATATATAGTCTCATGTCTGATTTTTGCCACATTCACTTGAACAACTGGTTCATTGGTCAAAATAAGCAAAGTGAGGGTTTTTCTTTATCTTTTAAGCAAAATAATGGCTACTTACTGGGCAATGGACCAACTTCCAGTAGTCAAGGTGACTTTCAAGATTCATTTTCAAGGAGACCAGAGAATCTGACCATCTAAAATGCAGTCGCTTACCTGGTAATCTTATAATCATGGAAGAGTCCATTTCGTGTGAAATTATGGGTCTTTCAAATTTAATAGAAACAATAAAGATGAATATTAAGAAGACTATTTTTTTTTAACCAATAAGAGATACATATTATAGTAGTTTGCCAGGACAGGAGACCTGTTCCTCCCTCTCCATCACTTACTGAGCAAATTGGTTAGTCTCTCTGGAATTCAACTGTTGCATCTGTAGATTGGGATAGTGATACCTTATCTGCTGGAAGGGAAGGAACTGAACCAAATGAATTCTTGAGATCCTTTCTAAGTCTAATAAGATGTTTATACATATACAGGTGAATAAGTGTACAATCTTCTAGAGCGCTAGTAGCTTAGGTTGTTTCTATTGAAAGGAAAATATCACCAAGTTTGCTTCTGAGCTTTCCTCTCTAGACATTCACTGGCATTCTACTTTTAAAAAAATGTTAGTGTACTGATTTTTTCAAGTGGCCGGGAAAAGTTATTCCACTTATCTAATTCTGTATACAATTCTGATGTGACATGACAAGAGGGATCTTTAAAAAATGGAAGTAAGTTTGGAAGTAGGGTCTTGGTCTGCTCTGATATAAATGAGCTGTGTAATTATGGAATTGATGCTTTCGAACTGTGGTGCTGGAGAAGACTCTTGAGGGTCCCTTGGGCTGCAAGGAGATCAAACCAGTCAATCCTAAAGGAAATCAATCCTGAATATTCATTGGAAGGACTGATGCTGAAGCTCTGATACTTTGGGCACCTGATGCGAAGAGCTGACTCATTAGAAAAGACCCTGATACTGGGAAAGATTGAAGGCAGGAGGAGAAGGGGACGAGATGGTTGGATGGCATCACCCCCTCAATGGACATGAGTTTGAGCAAGCTCCAGGAGACGGTGAAGGACAGGGGAGCCTGGTATGCTGCAGTCCATGGGGTCACAAAGAGTCAGACATGACTGAGCGACTGAGCAACACATTATGGAAGGCCACCTCCACTTTGTTCTTTGGCATCTTCTCCAGCTCCAAATCCCATGGCTCTGGGACTCTTTCAAGTTTTTTTGTATTGGGATACACTAGTTAAAGTAACATTTTATACCATGATCTGAGTTATTTTATTAGTTTTCAGGAAATATACTCTGATAGAATAATATACAGAAATTAGAATAAATACTCTAGTAAGATTTTCTGTTATCAAAATCAGAGTGTATGAGGTTAAAACTTTATATTATCAGAAAGAATAGTTGTTCCTATACTGACACCAGGAAAGTTTCTTTCCACTAAATTCTAGAAGTACTTTCTAAATCAAGCTGTTTCAGAGTATTGCATACAATTTATCTTTTGGACCACTTTATCATGATCTTTCACTTTCGGTCAAAGGATTATAAGTATTTTGGAACTCTTCTGTATAGCTTCAAAGGGTTTTATAGCATCTGTATGAACATTTAAAGGATAGTACGCATTCTTGAGTTTTATTGTATCTTATCTATTTCAAATTAAATTAAATTGCCAATTTTATTTCTTTTTTTGGTCCAAGAATATTCTTCTGTTCCATAGCCAGTTGGACAAAACTTTTCCATTAAGAACATTGTGCTTCCTCTCCTTTATGCTTAATGGATTTATGTAAGTTTAAAACATATAATTAAAATCAATTATGTGCTAATATTACCTTACATTTTGCTACCAAGTGGTTTTGGATACTACATCAAATGCTGTGGCTTGGCATAAATACAGACTTGCTCATTTCTTACCTTCATCAGCTCCCACATCTGCCTCCCATAATCCAAGCTGCCTCCTTCCCAGGAGACAAATACAATTCCAATGTTTAGACGTGTTTTACCCTGCTTATTTATGCTTTCCAAAGCTGAACTGCAGAATAATACTTATACTCATCATCTTTGTCTTCTTTCTCTGTTCTCAGTCTCCAGTTCCATTAAAAAAATTCTAGCATGTGATTGTAATGCTGCTGCTAGGTCGCTTCAGTCGTGTCCGACTCTGTACGACCCCATATACGGCAGCCCACCAGGCTCCCCTGTCCCTGGGATTCTCCAGGCAAGAACACTGGAGTGGGTTGTCATTTCCTTCTCCAGTGCATGAAAGTGAAAAGTGAAAGTGAAGTCGCTCAGTCGTGTCCGACTCTTAGCGACCCCATGGACTGCAGCTTACCAGGCTCCTCCGTCCATGGGATTTTTCAGGCAAGAGTACTGGAGTGGGTTGCCATTGCCTTCTCCGATGATTGTAATAAGAAACAACAATGTGATTTTACAAATTTTTCTTGCATTCTGTTTGTAGCACAAGGGGAAATCACATTAACCTTAAAACCTTGAAATATCACAACCAATCAGAGGCCTTCCAAATGCAAGACTCAGCAGCTATTTGCTACATCAAAATATATGGTTTAGAGTTTTCATTTTAGCTTCTAAACAAACCTACCAAAATTTGGCATAATTTTGGTTACTAAAGGAGTAGATGTTGGCAAGCTGTCCTTAGAGTAGACAGCTACACAATTGGCTCCGTGAGCTGTGGGGCACAGTTATAAATGTGACCTCTGGACCAAGGAGCAATGATGGTACTTTCAGAGAGACAAATTTCATTGTCCCTGACCCTGAATTACTCTTCTGTTCAGTTCAGTTCAGTCGCTCAGTTGTGTTGGCCTCTTTGCGACCTCATAGACTCAGCACAGACTCAGTCTCAGCATGCCGGGCTTCCCTGTCCATCACCAAATCCTGGAGCTTGCTCAAACTCAAACCACCAAGCACAATTAAACTCTAATCTCAGTACACTGCTGCTGCTGCTGCTGCAGCCGCTAAGTCACTTCTGTCGTGTCCGACTCACTAGAACGTCAGAAATGTTTTTCAAGTTTTGTTTCCTCTGCTGCCCTCTCATGGTATAGACAGATGGCTGCACTCAAGTATAGTGGTGGCCACAGCAGCCACTGTAAAAGGAATTCTTTTGTTGTTGCTTAGTCACTAAGTTGTATCTGACTCTTTTGAGAGCCCATAGGCTACAGCCCACCAGGATCCCCGTCCATGGGATTTCCTGGGCAAGAATACTGGAGTGGGTTGCCATTTTCTTCCCCAGGATATCTTTGTGACCCAGGGATCAAACCTGCATCTCCTGCATTGCAGGCAGATTCTTTACCCTTGAGCCATCTGGGACGCCCAAAAGAATTCTTACTATTTATGTATTATGAAGCTAATTTAAACAAATGACCCCATTCTTTCTTTACAGCAAAATGGTAGAGTCACATATTAGAAAATGAATTGCTGAAATGACATTAATGACATAGAGAATGTGAAGGAATTCTGAGTGGTGTAAATTCTTATATGAATAAAATGCTTTCTTAAGATATAATTATTTTTATTTGGTAACTGGTGAATCATTGTTCATAATTTGCATCCAGTCTTATTTGACCCAAATAAAATAAGTTCTCCCATTTTATGGATGAGGTAGACTGAGATAGAGAAGTCAAGCAGTTTGCTAAAGTTCCCTGCTAGTCTGACTTTTGACACTGCACTCCATAGCACTGAATACAGCAACATGAGGCATATCACAAACCTTCCAGGGCCTTGTAGACGTCAGGGGGTTCTCCTCCTACCCCTGTCTGTGAATCACTAAAACATCCTGAGTTCTAAAAATAAGATGCCTATCTTACCTGCCTATCTCTTTCTACTTCCACTGCACCTACACATATAACGGTTCACTTTCAAGGCAGTGTTGTTCTTAGCAAAGTGTCTTGTCTGCTGTCACTCTGGACCTGAACTACTCAACAACCAGCGACAGTGATTTTATTAGCTACAGACTAACTGCAAGCTTGCCCAGGAATCTCCGGTGTTCACGTTCTCATTCTGGTAGTGGCAGAACACTGCTATAATCTGTCGATTTGTTTTTGATAGGGTATAGTTATAAAGGGTCAAAGTGGAACAAAGGAAAACACACTCTCTCATCATTCATACTGTCTTGTACAAGTCAATCTCTCTGGAACTAATTTCCCTTCCACAAGATAGAGAGGCTGATCAAATGGTGGGAGTTAAGTGTTTAAACTATCCTGAGTCACAGACCCTTTGAAGGGCCATTCTGGGAAAATTTATCTTGAGGAAATATCCAGAGGCTGTGCAAACATACCCACACAGGCCCACATACCTCAGAGGCTGTGTACTGTGGTAGACTAGATGTTGGTCTTCTGAACATGTTCACATTCTAAGCCCTAGAATTTGTGAATCTTACTTTATACTTTGCATGGCAAAAGAGACACAGCAGATGTCATCAAGTTAAGGATCTTGAGACAGGGATATTATACTGGAATATCCTGGTGGACTCACTGTAATCACAGAGACTCTTATAAGAGGAGGAACCAAAGTCAGAGAAAAGACCAAGTGGCAATGAAAGAGGAGTGTCGTGGAGTGTCAGGGTGACGTCTGAGAAATTAGCCATAGTTGGGCTAATTTAAAGATAACGAGGATCCTGAGCCAAGGATGCAGCCAGCTTTTAGAAGCTGGAAAGGCTGGGAAATGGATTCTTCCCAGAACCCCTAAAAGGAACACAGTCCTGCTGACACCTTGATTGGAGCCCACTGAGACCTGTGTCTGACCTGTGTTTGACAGTAAGAAATATATACTATTCTCACAGTTACAAACTGTAAGATTATACATTTGCATTGTTTTAAGCCACTAAGTTCGTGGTGATTGGCTACAGTGGGAGATAGGAAATAAACACACATATCAATACATTTCAGGAGTTTATGACCCCACAAGCCTGTCACAAGTGACATGCTTTGGATTAAGGCCTCTTCAAGGTACTTTCTAGCATAAGCATTTATGCATTGATACTCTGCCCTAGGGAACTGGTGCTCTAGGAAAACAAATATATTTATACTATAATATAAAAATATAAAATATTCTAAAGGTGTTCTAAACTGCTGAAAGAACAGCTGAATATACATTTTATGTTTCTATAGATGTTTCAATCCAAACAAATAAAAATATTTAAATTACATTTGTCTTGTGTCCTTGCCAGTTAATGACATCAACAGAACCATATGTTATACTCGATGACATATTGTGGATATAATCCAGCATTTGAAACGTAGGAAAACAAATGCCAAAGGGAAAAAACTAATCCTGATCCATGTGGTGTTTTATTTATTAAATTTCATAAATTAAGAATAGTTGGCTGGTAAGTTCATGCTTGCCTTTCCTTCCCTTGGAGATAACTTGAATTTGAGAAAGCTGCTTTTGAGAAAGAGTATAACATACAGTTCTGATGATGTCAAGCATCTTTACTCCATTAATGATTTAATGGATCCTAAGAGTTCTGTGAGAAAGGCCTTTATTTTGCAGGGAAGATAAAGCGAAAAGCAAAAACCATCCAAGTTATTACGGGCAGAGTTAGAATAATAAAACGGAGTAAGTACGCAGTTCTGTGCTGCCTGTGGTCAGCAAGCTCTGCGTTTTGAGCTCATTCTTGGAGACTTTCTGGGGCCCTACCGCTTGGGCCGGTTTCTTTATTTCCGTGCGTTCCCCGACCCTCTTCCCCGAGTTTGGGGTGCCGGGGGTATTTCGACCAGAGGTGCCAGCTTCCGGCTACAGCGTCCGAGTTGGTCGTGACGACGGCCCCTCTGTTCGTGCGCAGCACCGCGGACGCTCAGGGTGGACTGCGCGCCGGCTGCCCGCCTCTGACCAGGCAGTGGGTGAGAGTGGGCGCGTGGTTGGGTGAGGGTGGGCACCTGGGTGGATGGGTGGGGGCGGCGGCAACAAGTACTCAGACGGCCTTCCGATCGCGGTCCTCTCTGGCTGCTGACGGGGTGATGACGCCGTGCTCTGCTGGGTGGGTCAACTCCCTCCTTGCAGGGACCCTTGTTCCTGTCTGGGCCTCCCAGCTGGCGGCGCTGTGTGGAAGGCGGCGTGCATCCAACTCCAACACAGACCCCAGGCTAGGGGTGCAGTGATTACGGCCCAAAGAAATCAAGACAGTTTTGGAAGATGGTAAATTTAACGTGACTGGAAAACAAATGGGAGTCACATTTTCCTGCATATCCTGAGTAAGAATTGTATTTGTGGACATCATCTAGAGGTACATTCTTCAAGAAAATCACTGGAAGCCAGTGTTCAGGAGCAGCACCATGATGATGGAGTCAATGAGTAATGATGTTACCCGCGAAATGGTATTAGAATACTGCAGAGGCAAGAACTATATTGTTTCGATAGAAATTACAAAGAGCCACAGTATTGACAATAGTATCAGCACTGCTATGTTTAAAAAAGTCATTGTAGGAGATATGAAATTAGATGGAACCAGTTTATCTGACAATAAAGAACAGGAAGAGACGGGTGTTCAACCTGAGCAGGAAGGGATGGTGCATGGACACTGATTAAACAGTAGACTGATGTGTAGGTGTCTCTCTCTATTATTCTACATCAGTTAACCACTGGATCTTACGTGAGCCCATAAAATACGTCTTTTAATATCATTACTTATTTTATCGCCAAAGACCCCACAGAAATGTTTGCCTAGGACTTTGCACAAACTTAGGGGCATCCCTGCCTCAACCTTCACTATATTTTCTTTCAGGAAGCCAAAGATGTAATCTGACTTAAATTTTAGCTTTCCACTTTAACCTCCAAGTTTGTTTTCCCTCCATACATTTAAAAAATCATATTGCATTTCACTAACCCTATCTTCTTCCACACCTCTTTTACTCCTTTATTTTCTCTTCCTTCTCTACTCAGTCCCTTTCAAATTCAAAGCAAAGTGCATATACCCGTGAGTGCATATGTGCCTGTGGGACAGAGAGAGAGAAGAGGGAGGAAGAGTAAGAGAAGGAGAAAAAAAGAGAACAAGTGATCGAAATGGTCCTTACGAGGTGGAGAAAAGGAACATGTATAGATGCTGCTTCTTGGAAACAGCATACGTCATCTTTATGTGCAAGGTAATGTTGGAAGTGCAGCCCACTTAAAACTCACGTTGTCCCCACTTTGTTGTGCTCCAGAATGGAGGCCCCCATCTTGTTATTTGGTTCAAGAACATTAGTGTCAAGGTGTTAGGGTGTTAGGAATGTAACAACTCCACCCACACATACCTCTCTTGTGGCCATGACACCTTGGGTCAGAGATGTTAAGCACTAACTTTGATTTCACACAACTATCATCAGTATATACATGACCTTGAGGAATCATAGGTTTTTACACATAGAAAGCATCACGAAGATAATTTTTGCCCAACAGCCCCATTTCACAGATAGGGAAGCTGAGACCCAGAGAGGATGGGTCTTATCCGAACACATATGGTAACTGTAAAGAAGGGCGATAGTTTTATAACTCCCTGGTCCAGTGCTTTTAGAACCATACCATGTTATCATTGCATAGGATTCACTCCTTCAGAGACTATATATATTTTTTGAGTGCCTATTCTGTGTCAGGCGCTACCCTATATCATAAAGTACAACAGTATCTAAAATCACTGACCCTAAGGAATTTACATTCTAATAGAATAAACATAATACATAGTGTAATTTTAAAGTGTCATGAGAAAAATAAAATAGGATAGAGGGAATCAATAGTGGCTGTAATTTTAAGCACAGTGGTTGAGGTAGCCTCATTGAAAAGTTATATGTGAAGAAGATCCCAAGGAGATGAGGGAGTAGACCACGTGGGCATGGGAGGAAGAGCATTCCAGACAGAGCGAACAGGAAGTCCCTTTGCAGGAGGACAGCCTGTCTTGCATATTTGAGGAACAGCAAGGAGGCTAGTGAGGCTGAAGCACAGAGTAGGTGACAAGAGTAATAGGAGGTAAGGTCAGAGAAATTGCGAGGTGCAGGTGATGGTCAGGGAGCCGCTTGTACTGTCAACACCTGGGCCTTTAATCTGAGATGGGGAGGGAGCAGTCATGAGCGAAAGAGGAACATGACCTGATTTACATTGTAACAGATCACTCTGGTCCCTTTATGTTGAGTCAGTCAGGAAGATTAGTTAGGCTGGAAGTGATTCAGATCAGTGATCTGAATCAGTGATTCAGAACAGTGATCAGGCAGTGATTCACTACCATTTAGAGGAACTCTCAGAATCAGAATTTCATATGGGTGTTTACACTTATGAGGGTAATGAGTCTTTGAAACACCTGACTAAATGAAAGTAGCCACATGAACTGTTTGAGAATTAAGATTAACCTTTAAATAGGGAATTCTCAATTCTGCACCTCTGAGAAAAGTGAGGTGGCCTAAAAAACTCATAAGCACAGAAAAGCAAAAATAAACTTCAAAACACATTTTGAATACTGCTAATATTAGGAAGTAGCAACTGTGACTTTGCATTATTTGTAGAAAGAAACACAAATGATACAATGAATCTCTTACAGACATTTTTCTTTAGCAATAAAGATTAACAGAGAAGAGAACAACAGAACTGCTTCAGAGGAATATATACATTTCTATATATTTCTAATGACTAATACTGATAACCTATTTGAGAATTTGCAGTGCACTTTCACATACATTGTTTCGTGTTACTCGAATGATCTTAAAAGTTTATATAACTGTAAAGGTTAGTGCTGAGGCTGGGCTTCCCACTCTGGCTTAAGATCCCATGATGCTTGGCTCCACTATATCGTTTACCTGTCTGCAGAGCTTGAAACACACTTATCCTGTAACATCTTTAACTACAAATTAAAAATGAGACACTGAAAGAAAGTCAGTCTGTCTCATAAAAATCACCCACTTTCAGATGGGTGTTCTGTGAAGTGTCTCTGTGTCAAAAGGAAATTAGAAATCAACCAAAAATGCTTAATGATGCCCAAATAGGTAACACAAAGATTTGGAAGTGAGTTCTCTTGCTTACATTAGCACTGGAAGTTATCTTTAGTATTAAAGAATCACTCTTGAGCATCCTGAAATAGGAAGGTTTTATAGTAAATATACAACAGATTTGAAAATGTTTTACCAAAAATTCTGTTAATAAAAAAATAAAGGAGATAAAGGGGCACTCCATTTAAAAGATTAAAACTTGTAACCAACCTTCTTTTCCTAATATAAAGCTTAAATTGGTTGCTTCACTGCACCTATTTTGATAACTTGTGTTTTGATTATCATTTAGAAAATTAAAAAAGTTTTTACTTGGGTGTTTTTCTTTGATCCATGGATTATAGGTGCTATCAACTTCCTTGCCAAACTCATTCTATCTTCCTCATTTGTCATTTTGGTCAAAAGAACTTCATCTTTCCAGCTGTTCCTGCCAAATATCACCCTTTACTCATCCTTTTCTTACAACTCATATCAAATCCTGACACCTTCAAAATATATCCAGAACCTGTTTGGTCCTGTAGCTTTGGTCCAAATCATCACTGTCTTTGTTTAGATTATTGCCATGGCCTAACTGGTCTCCACACTTTCAGACTTTGTCCCTCTTCCACCTAAATCCTCCAGTGATCCTACATGATCTGCAAACTCCCACACCAGTTCACCATGCACCAGCCACACTGGCTTCCAAAATAACAAGCGGGCTCCCCCCTTTGCACAGAACCTTCTTCTCCAGTAACAAATCACTGATTTCCCTAAACCGAGGATTCCCAGAAGCACCCTGTATTTGCAAAGTTACTTCACGTATTTCATGAGATTCTTACCATCCTCAGAAGAGTTCCCATTTTTTTCTTGAAAATTTAAAACAATGCCCTGCTGCTGCTGCTGCTGCTGCAGGTCGCTTCAGTCGTGTCCGACTCTGTGTGACCCCATAGACAGCAGCCCACCAGGCTCCCCCGTCCCTGGGATTCTCCAGGCAAGAACACTGGAGTGGGTTGCCATTTCCTTTTCCAATGCATGCGCTAATAACCCTTAATACCGAAGACATGGAATCAGTACCGAAGTGAATATGTTCATTTTCACATATCCTTCTGCTAAGTAAGCAGTGTGTGTGTCAGTTGCTCAGTCATGTCCGACTGTTTCCTACCCCATGGACTCTCGCCCGCAAGGCTCCTCTGTCTATGGAATTCTCCAGGCAAGAATACTGGAGTGGGTTGCCAAAGAGGCAATAAGTCCCAAGAGAATATCAAGATACCTTCTGGTCCATGGGACATCATCATTTTAGCAAGAGAAAACTTCAGAGCCGTTATCTCTAAGCTTTAATACAGAAACAAAAAGAAAAATACAGACAAATATGAAAAATATTTTAATGTTCTTATATTTTTCTGCATTAAAAAACTAAAAATCTTCCTTTATTATACACATAAATGGATGTTTAGCTTTCATTTCATAAAAGTACCATGTTTGGCCATTTTCTTAGTTTGTGCCATTACAGTTATTTTTTGAAAACTCTCTTTGTAACTGCTGTGATGAACTGGAAGATAAGAGATGTATATGTATTAAGTACTATTACTTCTTCAGTTTCATCCTTCCAAATCAAAGGTTCTGAGTATTTTTCGGAGACAATACTTAACCAAAACTGTTACCGAAACTTACACCTCTTTCATCAGTTCAGAAATACGCGATCTCAGAATATTTAGATCTACATCCTGCCGCGTTCATTTTACAAATTCAAAAGATCTCAGGACTTTCACTTGCTTTCTCCCCCAGATCCACTCTGACTCGTTACTCGGAAGTTGGGCCGAGCTTTCTGGACCCGCCTGATGCACTACGAGAGCTGTTCCTCTGGCCACTGGATTCTACAGTCTTGTGGGATGCCGAGAACTTGGAGGTTCCAGAAACGTAGAAATCACCTGGGACACGCCATTAGTCAGCACTAGGACGTGGGCATCCGCCCTCTGGACGCTGCCACAGGGTCGCAAGCCGGAGACCCGAAGCGATCAAGAGCAGGGACGCCCGCAGCGTCCCGCCTCCAGCTAGATAGTCCCTCCCCGGTACCCGAGGCTGGCCTTAAGACCAGACTAGTAGAGCGAGGATGCGGCTCTGAGGGCCTTCTCAAGTTCTGGTTCTGAAAAGCCCAGTAACCAATCCTTAGGCGTCTGTGGCAAATGCCAGACCTGGTGT
>NW_011495034.1:13929335-13937043 GCF_000754665.1 Bison bison bison | reverse complement strand
ATCCCAGCAAGTCCGAGCGGGCGTGGGACAGTCAGCCCAACGGCCAGGCCCGACGAGTCGAACGCGGAACTAGGGAGCAGGCGGAGGCCGGCGCAGGGCTGTTGATCAGCAGGCCCAGCCTGGCTGTGGGCCCCAGGCCTCTCTGCCTGGGACTCTGCGCCTGCGCCCGCCCGGCCGCTGCCTGCTCTCCCGGCGCGGCCGCGGTCCAGGCTGCAGCACGCCGCCTGGGTATCTGGGCGATCCATGGGCTGCAGCGAGGGCCGCGATGACAGATTACGGCGAGGAGCAGCGCAACGAGCTGGAGGCTCTGGAGTCCATCTACCCTGACTCCTTCACAGGTGACTTCCGCGGCCACAGGCCGGCAGCTACCCGGGGTGGAGTGGGACGGACCGCTCCACGGCCCTCGACATCCCCTGCCAGGATGGAGAAGGGAACAGCCAGGCCGCGTGGCCACCTGGCTCGCCACTCTCTCCTCTAGCTCTTCTCTTGCAGTGATCAGACATTTACTAGTAACTCTACGGCTGTTCTCTCTTCTCCGCTAATTCCTTGAAATCTGAAAGTCCGGGCGAGGCTAGCAAGGTCCCTGGAGTGGCAGGCCTGGAATTCAGTCGGGTGCACATTGGTTTCTGTGTCGCTGCAGTCCATGGGGTGGCAAAGAGTCGGACACGACTGAGCGACTGAACGGACCTGAACTAACAGCAGCGCGAGGTTTAGTGAAATACACGAATGAAGGTTCTCCAAGTGGGAATAGCCTTTCCAGAGCCGCAGAAGTATCAGTTTTCACATTTTCACCATTATTCAGGCTGTTTTCTCATATTTGGTGTTTTAAAGTTTGTGGGATTCAGAATTCTCAAAGTTACCCAGGATCAGTTTTGAGAGTAGTCTTGTCCCTGAAGTTTGTCGTTTTTCTCTTCTCTTCTTTTTTTTTTTTTAATGTTCTGACATTCTTCAGATTGCCCAATGAATGAGTTGGCTCAAATCTCAGGTCCACTGTAAGATCACAGGTAGTTAGACTTGTAGTAGGATATTAGATGTTGTCTAGGAGAAGGAAATGGCAACCCACTCCAGTATTCTTGCCTGGAGAATCCCAGGGACAGAGGAGCCTAGTGGGCTGCCATCTATGGGGTCGCACAGAGTTGGACACGACTGAAGCGACTTAGCAGCAGCAGCAGCAGCAGCAGCAGCAGCAGCAGCAGCCTGGCTTCCTCTTGCTAGAAGCAAGGTAGTGGAGGCTTGGGAAAGGCAAGCGGTTGGCTCTGGGTTGGCCAGCAAGTTAGTAGCAGGACTGGTAATAACAGTTTGGTCTGGGACTGGGGTTCCACTCCAGCTGGTATGACGGGGAGCAGAAAGTTACTTGGTAAGTTGGGCTAATGTAAAATGGTAATGAGAAGTTCGTTAGGTATATTTTCAAGGAAGATAATTCTTCTGTAGTAAACCATCCTTCTGATGATTCTGAAAATGCTTCAAGATAAGCATATCAATATGCCTTCTCTCACTTTACACTCAGGTTTTGAGAGGTGATCTAATAAAGCCAATATGAGCGAGTATAGCCTAGGTTTGTGGGACTTACCTTCCTTACCCCGTCCTTTGAGTGTTGTGCATAACTGACTGTCAGAATTCAGAGTGTAAGGTAATGTTATTTTAACTCATGAACTCTAACCACTCTCCCTTGTCATTGTTTAGCTTAGTTTTCTTAGCTCTACCCTTTGATCACTGCTTGCAATGGTAGCAAATTTTGTTCTGCTTTGCCAACAGGCTTATGTCTCTCAGCTATCCCTGTATAGTTCCAGTCCTGTTCATGTTCTCTCTCACCAGCAGTTCAGCTGTGCTGTGAGGATGTTAAGGGGATGAGTGAAGAGGGGTTTGAGAGTGTCATTAACTGGGTGAGTGTGTATGGAGTCTGGCTCCCTTCTCTATCCTTGCTGATGTATCAATGTCTAAATAAAACAGAATATAGGGTCAGTTGTTGGATATGCTCTTAATCATGACATTTGGTCATTTCTGGTACATTGGAAAGGGGACAGGCATGAGCACAGCATAGGCGGACTGAAGAAAGCACAAGATGTGCTCTTCTCATTTCTTTGGACTTTAAGATATACTCATTAAATATTGTGCTTATAAACATTTGTAAAGGTGATACATTTTAACCCTAAAATAATAGGATGGTTCTTTCAAATTGTACTAGGGTCTGATGTAGTTGGGTATGTGAAATTCTTGTCAGATGCAAAAGTGCTTGAGAATTCTGAGCCAAGTTAATAAAAGAAAATTTGTGGATCTTGGACGCCTCAAGTATTCTGCAGTATCAGCTGAGCCCTTCTGTCTCTTAATTCCTATCAGCACCCCTACAGTTGCATTAAATAAGTTAAAAGGAGTTGTCCTGATTTATAGTTATTTAGGAACTTTGGTCAACTTCTGTATGCAATCTCAAGGCAAAGGCAAGCGGACTTTGGAGTCGTTTATTTCTGTGTTTGGTCTTTTGGAATCTTTTGAGGATTTGCAAGGTGTACTATTTTTTTATAGCTTCCTTATGTGTTGATGATTTCATACTTTAGTATTTTCATACCTGGTTTAAGAAAGAGAGCTTGTTTGTATTAGTTTGCCAAGGAACAATAATTGGTAGTTTTCAAATCTCATTTTGAATTTCATTGAATACTAGAGTTGGTAAGTGCTCAATGCTGTTGATGAAGTGTGTGTGTGTATATATATATATATATATATAATTTTTAAAATAAATGATAGAGTGCTGACAGAGAAGCCTTTGTTAAGTACATCATGGCCCCCTTGTGGAGGCTGAAGAGGCACGGTTCATTCAGCCGTAGACCTAGGCACATAGACCTAACCTGACTTGAGAACTGATTTCCTGGCTATTTGCAGAGAACTTTTGGCCCAGTGTTGCATTTGTTGTGAATTCTAACAGATCATAATACAGTTTCTTCTTTGTGTCCATTCTGTAACTTGATTGCACACTAATCCAATCCTCCTAACAACTAGTCTTCTAAAATATACATGGATACTCCTGATGCCACATCCTCCTTCAGAAGTGCTTCACTTCACAAGATCCTGCTACGATAGTTGAATTTGGTTATTTCCATTTCTGTACCAAAGTCCCTGGCTATATATGGGGAGTTTTGTTGGATCAAATTGGTTAGCTTCAGGCTAGCCAAAGTCAGGTTCCCTAAATTCTGTTTGACCTTACAAAGAGGGGTATGTAATCCTGTATTTGCTTGTGTTAGTACCTCTGAGTTAACAGCTGTGAGCTTAACAGTTAGAATTGCATTTAGACTCGGGGCAGAAGTCATCTTGTGAAAGCAGTTTTTCTAGGACAGTTGCTGTCTAAGACCCATAGGGACTTCCTTTAATAGGGGCTGATCTGGTTTTTTGTGGAAAACCTGTCATTTGTGTGTCCCTGGAGTGTACCTTTCAGTTACTACCTCCGATTTCTCTGCTTTTGACAAAATTCTTAGTTTTGTCTAGTTTTCCATCATCTGCCCCTGTGTCACCTAACACTTCTCCTGCCCCTCCACTGGCTCCTTGAACAGTGCCCAACAACTGTATTCTTTTTTTCAAAAGGATTTTGATCCACTCACAGTGGTGGATATCTGGTCTCTTTGTTGTTGTTTTTCAGTCGCTAAGTCATGTCTGACTCTTTGTGACTCTGACTCTTTGTGGCAGGCCTCCCTGTCCCTTGCTATCTCCCGGAGTTTGCCCAAGTTCAAGTCCATTGCATCAGTGACGCCATTCAAGCATCTCATCCTCTGTCACCCTCTTCTCCTCCTGCCCTCAATCTTTCCCAGCATCAGGGTCTTTTCCAATTGGTCAGCTCTTCACATCAGGTGGCCACGGTATTGGAACTTCAGCTTCCACATCAGTCCTTCCAGTGAACATTTGGGGTTGATTTCCTTTAGGATTGACCGGTCTCTTTAGTGAAAGCTAATCTTTCCTCAACTTGCCTCAGCTCACAGTACGATAGTAATGCATTGGAATAGGATTATCACTTCATGAGAACTCAGGAATAATTCATCTTTTCGAGTCCAATTAAGTAAGTTTCCCTATTTTAGTAACCTCCAAGCTTTGGAATATTATCCCTTTTAAATTTTCTGTGTTTTTTTTTTTTGTTTGTTTGTTTTTTAGTTAGGTTTAGCTATGACAGAAAACCCCAAATAGCTGGTTTTAAAAAGGTAAAAGTTTATTACTCTGGCACATAAATGAGACTTATGTAGCTCTAGTTCAAGATTTCTTCAAGAACCAGTCTTCTTCCTAGTTCTCTGTCATCCCTAAGATATAGTCTCACCTTCATGGTGATGATGGCAGCATTCCTTTTCCAGGCAGTAGGATAGATAAAGGAATGAAGGGAGCGGGGACAAAGAAGTAAAAGACAGCAGTTCCTTAAGGAAATTTCCTCAAAAACTATCAAAGGACTTACTTCCTTCTATCTCATTGGCTGTAACTCAGTCATTTGGTGAGACCTAACTGGAGGGAGGCTGGGAAAGACAGTTTTTATTCTGGATGGGCAGTACACTCAGTTAAAAATGGTGTAACTGAAAAAAGGGGAGAGTGGCTACTGCAGAAATTAGCATTGTTCTCCAAAATCTTTGTTTGTTCCTGATTCACCATTTTTTCTCTGTAATGGCAATTTGGTGCAGTGGGTATCAGCTCTCTGTCCTTGGACAAATTATATAACCTCTCTAAGCCTTTGCTTCCTTATCTATTTAATAAGGAATAATGTAAGTGTGAAAGAGTTAGTCGCTCAGTTGTGTCCGACTCTTTGCAACCCCATGGACTGTATCCCACCAGGCTCCTCTGTCTGTGGAATTCTCCAGGCAAAAATACTGGAGTGGGTAGCTCTTCTCTCCTCCAGGGGACCTTCCACCAGGGGCTTCCCAGATGGCGCAGTGGTAAAGAATCCATCTGCCAAGTGTAGGAAATGAGACTCGGGTTTCCTCCCTGGATCGGAAAGATCCCTTGGAGGAGGAAATGGAAACCTGCTCCAGTATTCTCGCATGGAGAATCCCATAGACAGAGGAGCCTGGTGGGCTACAGTCCACGGGGTTGAAAAGCACTGGGCACAACTGAGCATGAGCACTGATACTAGTGTGGAAACTTCATAACTGTTAAACAAATATAAGATACTGGTTCCTGGAAATTTGCCATCTTAGTTGCTGCTGCTTCTGATACTTCTGATGGCTTCATAACTCCTGTCTTTATCAACAGACAGTTTTGATTTCTATTTCCTCCAACTGCATGGGGTGATAGTCACAGCTTGGAAATGCCATCTTTAAAATTTTCGCCTCTGAAATTCCTCTTTCCATCCATACACTTTGTAGCCCTGCAGTTCTTTCATTTCCAGGCTTTTACTGAACATGGCTCTCATCACAAATTCTCATGGATTGGTAGTTTATCAGCTTTTATCTTGTTCATCATGGTCAGGCAGTTCAGTGATGTTCTTGCTAGTGTTCCCCTGTCCTCATTTACCAAATGGTTTCCTCACTTACGAATATTTACTGTCTTTACTGTTAGGAGCTCAGTCTCTTGGGCAAAGACATCACATAAGTAATTTACAACACAGTGGGATGATTCTTTCATGGAGGTATATATAGAATGCAGCAGGAACTGAGGGAGAGGGGACTGAGTTGTTCTGGAGAGCTGAGGGGTCATGTGGAGTTATATAAACGAGACTGGGGGAGGGGGCACATGTGCAGACTTGTGACTCTGTGAAAGCCATGTGTGCAAAGGACAGGTAGTTGGGTATAGCTAGAATGTAGAGAGACACAGAAAATGAGGCCTGCCACGTATGCAGGGGCCAGATCACCAAGGGCCTTGTTAGGGATTTAGGTGTGACCTTACAGGCTCCTTCTCCATGACCCTCACCCTAGCACCCCAGACACACATGGCGCACTGGAGGTACTGCCTCGTCAGACCTGCATCCCTCAGTACTCAGGCTTCTCTTGAGGGTTGACCTGTCATGACTGCTTTTCTTGCAATCTCTGTAACTATTTCCTCCTCTTGCTTTTGTTCCCCGAGTTTAGGACTCCTTACACAGCTGATCCTGGCCCTTATTTCTCTCTGCGTTCTCTCTGGTGATTTCATTTAGTCAAATGCCTTTCCCTGTTACCTCTCTGTGGATGATCCCAAATTAAATTCCAGCCCAACTTTCTTCAGCGTCATTTGCCCATTTCTGATTACTTGATATTTCCAGCTGAAAGCACCCTGTGTCCTTCAAATATGTCTGGTCTTTCATTTCTAGTCCTTGTTTTTGTTGGTGGTCCTGCCTACAAATTCAGGTTGTCACCCATCACCATCTTCGATTTCTTCCTCTTCCCTGTTTCCATTGCTACCAGCTTAATTCAGAACCTCATTAACTTTGCTGAGACAATTTCAGTGGCTATCTAGTTTCATCCTGCCTCTAGTCTTGTTTTTCTCCTTCTGTTTTATGCACCGTTGCTAGATTTATCTTCTGTGTTTAGAAATAGAATTCTGACCTTATTACTACCACTAAAAAAAGCTATCACTATCCACACTAAACTTTCAGCTGTTTATTTTCAACCTGTGTTATTCACCACATACATCCACCAATGGAATAATTTCTAATTCCTTGTATGTTCCTTAAGGTCTCTTACCATTATACCCTTGCTGCCACGTTACTCTAACCTGCATTCCTTTTCTCCATCTCTACTTACAGAGTCGGAGAAGACAATGGCACCCCACTCCAGTACTCTTGCCTGGAAAATCCCATGGACGGAGGAGCCTGGTGGGCTGCAGTCCAAGGGGTCACTAAGAATCAGACACGACTGAGCGACTTCACTTTCACTTTTCACTTTCACACATTGGAGAAGGAAATGGCAACCCACTCCAGTGTTCTTTCCTGGAGAATCCCAGGGATGGCAGAGCCTGGTGGGCTGCCATCTATGGGATCGCACAGAGTATGCCTTAATCCACCACCTGGCTCCAGTGACTTCCCTGGAATTTCTCAGCTGGAATTGTTTTTTTCTTTTTAGGTGAAATTCTATACAGTTTATTTAGTCCTGCCAGTTGTATAGCTTTGGGCACATTATTTAAAAGCTTTTTATCCCTGTTTCCACATCTATAAAATTTGAATGATATTATATTTAATTGATTCTAAGACATCTTAACATTTAAACATCTTTGAAGTCTGAATTTGTCGAACAGTTGACTACATATCATAGTTTAGTTGGCAGTTCCTTTTTTCTTTCTTAGTGGTACATAAAGTAGGGTGCATTATATACTTGATGGCATCTTAAATTTGGTAAAATATGATGATAGTATAAAACCACCGTTTTGGTGTGAGAAATAAAGGGTCTCTGTGTAAATGCATAGAAGAGCACAAGTGCAAAGAAATGCTCAATAAATGTTAGCTGTTATTGGTGTCAGATCAGATCAGATCAGTCGCTCAGTCATGTCCGACTCTCTGCGACCCCATGAATTGCAGCACGCCAGGCCTCCCTGTCCATCACCAACTCCCGGAGTTGACTGAGACTCACATCCATTGAGTCAGTGATGCCATCCAGCCATCTCATCCTCTGTCGTCCCCTTCTCCTCTTGCCCCCAATCCCTCCCAGCATCAGAGTCTTTTCCAATGAGTCAACTCTTCACATGAGGTGGCCAAAGTACTGGAGTTTCAGCTTCAGCATCATTCCCTCCAAAGAAATCCCAGGGCTAATCTCCTTCAGAATGGACTGGTTGGATCTCC
>NW_011495034.1:13921007-13929235 GCF_000754665.1 Bison bison bison | reverse complement strand
ACCTTCACAGTCCAACTCTCACATCCATACATGACCACAGGAAAAACCATAGCCTTGACTAGACGAACCTTTGTTGGCAAAGTAATGTCTCTGCTTTTGAATATGCTGTCTAGTTTGGTCATAGCTTTCCTTCCAAGGAGTAAGCGTCTTTTAACTTCATGGCTGCAGTCACCATCTGTAGTTATTGGTGTAGGTTCCCCTAAATTACAGCCTCATTGAACCCTTATTTCTGTAGTTGCACTGTTTATATTTCATGACATGTAAATGCTAAAGTTGGTTATGAAAAAAATGGGAGTGAAATACATCTAATATATTTTACGCACATTTGTTAGGAAAAAGAGGCAGAGCCAGTCATGTTATAAAAGCTTTACTACTATAATTGCCTTTTAGGGGCTTTTTCAACATAGGCTGGACAGCCTGAGACCTGTTAAAATGTGCGTCCTGTGAGTCTTTTTTCCTTTCTGACAAACCCTCTCTACTAGTCATAGGTGTTCATCATTGCTTCAGGTACTTCCAAACTTCAATTAGAATGAGGGCATATGTCTTGAAAATTTTATTGATAATATTTATGAAGACTTCAGAAGTTACTGAGTAGGAAAAGCTGAGTCCTTTTCATGGTGACGTCTTCAGGGAGCCCCTTATCAGAAAGAGGCTGCTGAGCTGTTACCAACCTTGGTAGGGTAGGGGTTAGTGCTTTTCAGGCCTGAAGTGAAGTGCAGACTTGTGTGCTCAGCAGTAGTTAAGGGTGGCTTGAATTTTCCTTTTTTAGTTTTCTGATGGTTCCGAATATGAGTTTTATTTGTTATTGTCTTTCTCTTTTTATTGTTTAGATCTTTCATTGAGCCAGAATTTATTGAGTTTCTAGATACTGCCTGGCACTGATCCACCAGTTCTCCGAGTTCTTACAGTATTCTTGTGGGGGAATAGATCATAAACAGATAAATAGTATCAGATAGACATCAGGCAGTAAAATAGCATATAAAGCTTTCTTATTTATGAAAATGCTGATTGACATGTCTTGCTTGACAAATTGGAAGTAATTTGATATTTGAATTCATGGATAATTTTGTAATTCCATGAAAGATGGTAGGTTTCAATAATTTATGAAAGAACAAAGGTTTTAGAGACAATGTGGGAGAAAGAGATAACTACAAGATAGAAACTCTTACAAATTGATATTTACTGGTTGTCATAGAGATTCTGAATTGTATTTCAAAATATATAAGTAGAAAAATTAGTGATAATACTGAGTATTTATGGGTGGGTAGGTTCTGATGAGAAACATCAAACTTTTTTTTTTTGCCATTTCATTTGGAAATTTTTTAGAATGTGACTTTCCATGTGTGGGTGAAAATTTTGAATTAAAATATAAATTACTTAATTGATACAACTCCAAGAGAGTATCTATTACAGGTGTTTTTTCCCAGATTAAAGAAAACCCTAGATTTAAATAGAAATTGATGGATGTTTTATCATCTGAACTGTTGCTATTAAGTCTGTATTTGTGGAAATGGAAATACAGGCTAGGGATCAGTTTCCAGAACTGGGAATTGGTATTTTGCTAATAAGGAAAAGCATGTGCCTTATGTTAATAACTTAACCTCTGTGTATATTTTCTTGCAGTATTATCAGAAAATCCACCCAGCTTCACCATTACTGTGACATCTGAGGCTGGAGAAAATGATGAAAGTAAGTCTAATTAAAAATACTTTTGAATTTTTACACTTCTCTCAGGAATTTTATTCCTTCTGCAGCCATTTAGCAGGCCATTGGATGTGTGGAGGTGCTAAGGTTCTGTTAAGAATTTAGTATGATTGTTAACATGTTTCTAACCAGTATTTACTATGTAATAATGACTTCTGGAGAAACAGAGAGGAAGTCAAGGAGATTTTCTGGCAGAAAAAGCTTAACTTTTAAAAGTGAAACAGAAATGTTAACAATATAGCGGGTAGAGAAAGGGGAGGAAATTTTTGTCAATAAGACTTTCTGCAAGCATAATGTAGTGGTTGTGTGGTTTTCCATGGCATGCCATCTACTTTTTCCTCATTGGATATTTAGATTGTTTACTAGACATTTGCTGTAATAAACTGGGCTGGATAAATACCTACCTGTATTTTCCCTCTGTCTTTTTAGATTGGATAGTGTACTGTTATTTAAATATGTATATACATAAAGCCAGATAAAAACCAATATTATATAACTGTCAAACTAAGACAAATATACAAATTGAAATAAGGGAGCTATAAAATTAATAAGATCAAATTAATTTGGCACATGTTGGGAGAGGCGTATCTTAAGTTTATTTCTGCTTTGGTCAAGTTCAATTAATACTGTAATTTGATAAAAATGTTATATAAGTTGGCATTAACCCTGAGAATTTTTTTTTTTCCTGTTAAGCTAGTCAACTAAAATTCTGTCATGAGTAGTCAGTTACACCAATTTTAGTGGTATCACTTGATAATACTAAATCTGTCTTATAGAATTGAAAATGAGGTTAATACTGATATTACTGAAATCTGAAATAAAGAGATATTGGATACAGTTATTAACATATTTATATAGATGGATTTTATTTATATGTATAAAGTCTCAATTACACATGAGGATCCTTTGACATTTTGTTTAAAAGACTATATGCATAGAGAGATACTTTAAAGTATCCTTTTAATAGTACTTTTAAGATACTTTAAAGATACCAAAATGGTAACAGTGATCTCTTTCTGAGGATGGGATCATTATTGATTTTGTTTTTCCTTTAATATATTGCTAAATTTTATGTAATGAGTTTCTGTTACATCATATAGTGGAATCGGTAAATTAAAAAAAAAGAAAACTTGTGCTAGCAATAAAATTTAGAAACATGTTAATTAAAAAAGAAAGAAAATGCCAAGAGACACTATGTATTTCTTACCTGATGTTCAATCTTATATCCGTAGATTCATAAAATTCTTTGTTGACATCATACACAAAAATACCAAGCCAGCAGATTTTGAGGTTTTTTTTTTTCCATTCCCATGGAGAGAAATCTAGATGTTAGTTTAAATCATCAAAAGCAGGAGGTTTTAATAATTAAAATATGAGTTACAGGAAATGGAGATAAAGGGTCTTGTAGACAAATAGGTTTTAACAAAAAATATTTACCACTACTGCTCTGTTTTAGATTGCCTGGCAAAACTGAGAATTCATCAGACTAGGTAGCAGAGAGATACTTCCCACTTATGTGCCTTTAAGAACGTCACACCTATACCGATGTCCTGTCTGTGAACTGGCACAGGCCAAAGACTGGGGGAGAATGTCAGTGAGTCAGGTTAAAAGTTTCTCAGACAACCTCTCAAACTGTCCAGTTTACACCTGTGTCCTCCAGCAGTCCCTTAGCAATGCTCTGCTGGCATTGTGCAGATAGAAGTATGGACTCTGGAGCTAAAGTCAGATCTTCTGCACTGGACGCCGGCTCTGGGAGAGGCCTGGAAATGAGCCTAAGTTGGTACTTTTTCTGTGTGTCATGTTCAGTGCCTTTTGTTCATCTTAAGGAGGGTTTTAAAAGGAGTGTCTTCTTCATCCTCTTCTGACATGCAGTAAGATAAAATACTCATAAGTAGCAAATGTATTTCATGTGTTAGATGTGATCTTTGGTATCCCTGTGATTTGTTTTTACCTATATTTGTGGTATATGTTATGTATGTTAATGATTATCTGGTCTCATAGTAACCTTGTTTTCCTTTTGTAGGAGAATCTTTTGTGCTACTTTTCATTGACACATTGTAAATTAATTACTAATTCAACAAAGATTTTGACCTCTCTCTACATTTTAAGGTATTTGTATTAATCTCTTCTCTTATGTCTTTAGCTGTCCAGACAACCCTCAAGTTTACATACAGTGAAAAATACCCAGATGAAGCTCCCCTTTATGAAATATTCGCCCAGTTAAATCTAGAAGATAATGATGTAGCAGACATTTTAAAATTATTAGCATTACAGGTAAGGAAATAACACGTTTTGTAGTGGTATTATTTTATTGGCCTTAAATATTATACATTAATCTTGAGTCAGAAAATTAAATATGTATAACGAGTGTACTGAACAAGCAGAATTCATGATGCATGTGTACACACACGTACACACACACACACATTCACAAAGCATCTTTATTATTCTTCCCTCCCATACCTTTAAAATTTGAATAAGAGAAGTTCTCCCTATACCCTTGTTTGAAACTCAAAAAAAAAGTACAGCCCCTAAGCCCTCTGATCTGTTGCAGTCTAGTTACCTGCAATTTGGTGAGAGGAGTGGTGATTGATTTTTTTCTTTCCTATCTCTCCTGCTCCCTAAACTTATGAACAGCAATAATGGTTTATGACCCTTCCAAGAGCAGGTGTTTACTTGGAAGAAAAAATGGGTATTGGAAAGTTCTTGCTAGCGTTCTCTGATGGGTCAGGCTAGTCACAGTCCAGGCGTGGTAGATATTTAAAGCTCTCTTTTACTTGGGTAGAGTTTTCATGGATTCTTCACAGTAGAGAGTAGGGAGGGCAAATAAAATCTTTCTCCACCATCTTAAAAGCAGAAGTCCTAGTTTTATTTGTTTTTCTAAGAAAAACTGACAGAAAACATCTCCACTGTAAATATGACTGGTATATTTCAAGAACTGTGGGTGCTTTCACTGTTGACCTTTTAAAAATATCTGGAGCTGTTAGAGAATGAGGAGTGAAAGAAGATATATCAAACATTAATTTATGCTGATTCTAGGTCCTGTTCACTTCATTACCCAGTGTGAAGTCATATTATTTCTATATCATTTAGTTTAAAGTGCTTCATTTGGAAACATTGTAGAAAGCCTGGAACAATATACTGTATTCAGTCACTCATGTATTAATATAAGTTTCTTGATCTGAGTGATTTTTGTTAATATGTATTTTATATTTTATTTATATTCAAACTCCTTTCTTTCAAAAGTGAAGTTTTGATTCTGATACTTACTTGTGATCAGAGGTATTTAGGGCATATTTGTATCTTTTTCTTAGTTGTATTAGTTTTGAGTTATCAAAATAGTTTATATTACAAAAAAACTCAGAAAATACAGAAAACAATGAAGAAGAAAATAAAGATTATTCTTAATCTCACCAGTCAGGTATAACTGCTTGTTAACACTTGGTGTGAATTCAGAAAACTTTTTCCTGCAGTAGCTAGCAGTGTCTAGCATGTTATATCATTTTAGTTCTTTGGGCATATTTTGAGAGCTGTGACACTAACCTGAATTTTGAAGGCAAAAGGATTTTCTACATAATAACAATGTAGATACTTTTATGATTTAACTTTATGTATCTTTTTTTCTTTCTTTTTGTAATGATTTAAAGCTAAAATGATGAATATATGCTGGAGAACTGATGTTGTTAGCTACTGTAGAAAAGGGTTTTCTGAATTCTACCTACATATATGATTATTACATAGAATCTATTGAAATATCTGTTTTCAGTTGAATATAGCAAATTATAAGACTTAAAATTTAAGATGTTGTATATGGGCTTCCCTGGTGTCTCAGCTGGTAAAAAATCTGCCTGCAATGTGGGAAACTTGGGTTGGGAAAATTCCCTGGGGAGGGAAAAGGCTACCCACTCCAGTATTCTTGCCTGGAGAATTCCAAGGACTGTATAGTCAATGGGGTCACAAAGAGTCGGACACAACTGAGCGACTTTCACTTCACTTCACTTTATACACACACACACACACATACACATCAGTTCAGTTCAGTTCAGTTGCTCAGTTGTGTCCAGCTGTTTGCGACCCCATGGACTGCAGCACGCCAGGCTTCCCTGTTCGTCAGCAACTCCCAGAGCTTGCTCAGACTCCTGTCCATTGAGTTGGTGATGCCATCCAATGGTCTCATCCTCTGTCGTAAATGATCCAAGAGTCTGAACTTATGGTGTAACTGAATTAGTAATCATATTATACATGTATGAGTGTAGTGATTGTGCTAAAACACCTCCCGCCCACCACTGGTTGGTTGTTTTTATTTTTCTGACAATTATGTTTCTAACTACAACCTTTTTTTTTTTTTTTGGTTACATAGGCAGAAGAAAACCTTGGTATGGTGATGATCTTCACCTTAGTGACAGCTGTGCAAGAAAAATTAAATGAAATAGTAGATCAAATAAAAACTAGAAGAGAAGAAGAAAAGAAACAAAAAGAAAAAGAAGCAGAAGAAGCCGAAAAGGTATATTTAAAAGTCATATTTTCTTTCATTATTCTTTAGATCTGTCATTTGGAGTTTTTTTTGTTTTGGAAATTTCAGTAATTTGAGAGGAAATCACAAAAATAAGCACAAGTGAAATTTAATAAAGCTTTACTAAGTAAAATTTTAGAAGGGCCTTCATTTACTTGGTGGGCATCACACAATAATGATCAGTTAGTTGGTTAAAGGTTAATAAAGTGCATGCAGGTAAAATCAAGAAATATCAATTATTTCACTTACAGTATAAAGTTTAGAATTATAAAGCTCCTGTCAGAATAATTTAAATATTTACTGAATTTTAAAGAAAACCTTAGATTCTAAAATGAAGTAAGAAATGTAAGCAGGGATTTTAGTGTTATGAATTGATGTATATTTAAACATATTAATATTAACACCTCACATATTATCTTTGGTTTTTTGTAATAATATAAAAACAGACTTTTCTAGAGTAAATTGCCAAAACCACTGAAAGTAGCCAGTGCAGATAGAAATCAGACTAAATATTATGGACTTGAAACCATTTTTCTCTTTGCTTCCCCTCAGTGGCTGTGTTCATTAGTCTAGAAGTTCATTAGGCTTTATTTTCTAACTGTTGTTTCATTTATCTGGTGACGTGTTTTTTTTCTTTCGTAAGCAATTATTCCATGGTACTCCTGTTACAATTGAGAATTTCTTAAATTGGAAGGCCAAGTTTGATGCAGAACTCTTGGAAATTAAAAAGAAACGGATGAAGGAAGAAGAGCAAGCAGGAAAAAATAAATTAAGTGGTATGACACCACCTCCCACCCAATATGCTGTTCCCTTTAAGCCCTCCTGTATTACTTCTTGTATAGCAAGAGGATCATTTGGATAGATTTCTGTAAGAAAATAATATACTTAGGCATATAGGGCAAAAAGAGAGTGTTATCTCCATATGATGATGTTTCTTCACACATAATTATCATTAATTTTATGGCTTATCTTTAATCTATTGCAAGGGATAGATCTTCAGATATAGCTGCCAAGACTTTTAGGATCACAAGGCTTAAGAGTGGTGGAATCAAACCCATTTGTTTTTCTGGGACTAGGCTTTCACTTGTTCCATTTTAATGCCAATACATTTCATATGCCTTTTAGCTACTTACTGAGTTCATACATTTATTGAAATTCACAGAAAAATGGGTTTTCAGATTTTTTATATCTTTAACTTTTTAAAAGTATTATACCTTTTAAAGGTATTGTAGGGAAGATAGAGAAAAACTATACCATTGTAATTAAATATGTTTATTTCTTTTAGGGAGACAACTATTTGAAACAGATCATAATCTTGACACATCTGATATCCAGTTCTTGGAAGATGGTAAGATAATACTAGAATTCCATATGTATATAATGTGCTGTTTTTAATATTAAACCATGAAAATCATAGTGATAACTTAATGTAAATTCTTCCTCCCAAGGCTCTAAAGAATCACACTTTGAAGAATAAATTCTAATGTTTGATCAGCTTATACATTAAACTATGGCAGTGTATTTTTTAAAAGTTTTATGATAAGGAAAATCAAAGATAGCAATAGGTAAACAATATGATCACTTTTGCCTCTAACACTTGGTAAACCAGGTCACTGTGACTCAGATCACCTATTTTCCTCAAAGTTATACTATCACAAATCTACGGGAACTGTAATCCGTGGTCTGTCACGGAGCTTTATAAAAGCTGCAAACCTGGAACTAACCAAAAGTCTTATATTTCACACCACTCTTACTGTCTTTGGAACATCTGGTGCTTTCCTTCTCTTTTTTATCCTAACCCTTATCCTCTTGCTGTCTTCATCTACTCATTTCCATTCACCCACAAATATCTATTGCATCCCTGCTATAAGCTTGGCACTGTCCTGGGCACTGAGGATACAGCAGAGAACACTTCAGATAAGTCCCTTGCCCTCACGGAGCTGGAGGCCAGTGAGCGTCTCTTAAATGTAGAGCTCCTTACTCAGTCACCCTCCAGTAGCTCCCCGAGTTC
>NW_011495034.1:13912011-13920907 GCF_000754665.1 Bison bison bison | reverse complement strand
TCCCCGAGTTCTGTACTCCATCATCCTTCTGTCATGCCCATCCTTCTGTGCCTGCTGGGATCCTCTAGCATCTGGCCTTTTGACCTTATTCCTGGACTACCTTTTGGAGAAGGGAAGAAGGTTGAGTATCAAACGTCTTTTTTTAAAAGTTTTACTGTCTTTACTCATTTTTGACTCTTTTTCCTGTTTGGTGGATCAAGTATCTCTTTATAGCCAATAACTTATCAAAAGTGCTCTGTTGATTCTGCCTCTGAAATGTCTTTTTAACTCTTTCCTCGTGATTTGAAAATTTGTTATTTTTCAACTGGACTTTAGTAGGAGCTTCATTATTTCCCTCCTCAGTCTCTTCCTCCTAGTGCACTTACCTACCTTGTAGCTACCACCTCTGAGGCAGTATTTGTAAAACCCATGTTTAATCGTGCCGTTTCTTCCCTTAAAAATCCTCTGGTGGTTCTCTGCTGCTTAGAGGAAGGGGTTGACCTACTTTGGTCCTTCGATTTGGCCTTCATCTGTTATTTTCGGATGTTTTTCTTCATGAATCTTGTGTTCCAATTAGGATTCAAGGTCTTAACTTTTTTTCTCTGCTTTTGCATAATGTTCTACCTAGAATCGCTTCATCCTGGCTCCTTTTCTTCTGGATAGTTTCGAATTTTTCATGAAGATATTTCAGATGTCATCTGCTCTGTGAAGGCTTCACTACTTCCTGTCCCAGGCCTAGTCAATTACTCTTTGGCCTGAGCATACCAAATTGTATTTTATTACTGAACTGCTTTTAGGCTTCATGAAACAGGGTTTCTTCTCACTGAGTTGAATGTCAGTGGACTAGAGTCTGAGAGGGAAAGAAGGTGAACAACGTTCGGTGGTTTAAGAGTACTGTAATATCCTACTTATGTGTACTACAGACAGACTGAAGAATGAAGCTGTTTCATGCAAAGCTTGAGTATTGCTTCCGGTAGGGTTTAGACATTTGGAATCTTGGAAAGGCATGCCACTGGTTACAGGGGAGGTGGATGAGAGTGAAGAGCAAAATAAATTTGTCAGCTGATTATATGTATGCTGCTACTGCTGCTGCTGCTAAGTCGCTTCAGTCGTGTGCGACTCTGTGCGACCCCATAGACGGCAGCCCAACAGGCTCCCCCGTCCCTGGGATTCTCCAGGCAAGAACACTGGAGTGGGTTGCCATTTCCTTCTCCAATGCATGAAAGTGGAAAGTGAAAGGGAAGTCGCTCAGTCGTGTCTGACTCTTAGCGATAGTTGAGCTTTAATGATATATATACATATCTTCAGTATGGAAAGAGATGAACTCTTGGTACAGGTCTCCTGGTCAGTGATAATCAACTTTGTATCATCGGTGTCTCTAGCTTACAACATGCCAGATCATAAATAATTCATTCTAGGAAGGCCTTTTTGGTATTGGGTCTTTTTAGACTATGAACTGGAAACCTGAAGATGCTCTTGAGATGTGTGAGTCTCTGTTGACCAGTGCAGATCATCGCTGGTATGATTTGCAGTAGGAGTTCAGGATTGTGTCACGTGCACTACAGCTGCGTGTTTAAGAAGCCTGTTTGGTCCTGCCCATGGGTGGTATCTTTTATTTCTGAGTGTAGGACTGAAGGGGAAATCTTCTGTCTTTTGCAGCTGGAAACAACGTGGAGGTAGATGAGTCTTTGTTCCAGGAAATGGATGACTTGGAGCTGGAGGATGATGATGATGATCCAGACTACAATCCTGCTGACCGGGAGAGTGACTTGACCGACTGATGGACTATTCCCGTCTGCAGAGAGGCTTGACTGCCACAGCATCTGTGGCTATGCTGAGAGGGTGTTGGTTTTCCTTTCTTTTTTCTAAGAAAAAAATAATTTTCAGGAGAATATTCTTCTGATGGCTTTCATCATTGAACTTAATAAATTGATCTTAAAAATTTCAAATATTAAAATGTTCACTTCCTCTTATTGGTGGGAAGAAGGTCAAATGTTTATAAAGTCATTTAGTGTTGGAAAGAGATCCTGCCAAAAACACTCAGGCTGGAAGATGTGCCATTGCTGAACACAAGTGTGTGTTTATGTACAAGGAATTGGAGTAGAAATTTCTGTGTGGAGATAGTGGTGACTTTCAAACTCTAAGGGTTTTCATTCATATAAAACATTAGAAGACTGAGTGAGCAGGGCATTAAACCTGAATTCTAGCCTTCAGACATGATAAACTTAAGTCTTAAAACCAGAAGCCCATATAACAGTCAGGAGTAAAATGGACTTTAGTCCTATAATAATACCTGAATCAGAATCATCTTTGGAGTTACGGAAGAGTACACTGCTAGACCATTCTCAGTGAAGCTTAATAAGCACTGAGCCTCAATCCGAGCCTTATGAATGAGATCTCGTGCCAGAGATACAGTGACTGTGACGCACACTCCTGATGAAGAACCGCTGTCCTGCAGTTGTCAGGTCTATAAACTGTGCCATTCCCAACTTTTCTAACTGACAGTCTGAAGGGATCTGAATTCGTGGGATTGTTCACTGCACACATTCACATTCATGCACATGAGACCTTCATGATAATATGGAATGATTGACTTGGGGGCTCTAGGCAGGAGAGCCAGGCTTCATGCAAGTTATCCAGTCTCTGCAGTTTTGGAGTATTGACTCTTAACCCCAACAGGAAAGCACTTGTGCTGTTACAAATGGCTGTCTGTGTTCAAAAGTACAAGAACTGTATACCCACAGAGCGGCAATATCCATGTTTATTTTTAAAGTCAGGCTTTATGATTAGAGTTAAGACAAAAGCATCATTGAAGAATTTAATACTCATCACCCACCTTGATCTTGAACAATAAAAAGAAATAGTAGTAATATTCAGTATTTCTATGCAAAGAGAAGTCTAAAAGTTTGTTATGTGAGATTTTACTTTTCCTAAGGTGAAATCCTTTCTGTAGCTAGTCAGTTGCTTAAGAACCTGAAAGAGTGGTTCGGTTAAGGTTAAGAAAAGCAGTGGTGAGCCGTGTAGCATGAGGTCAATAAAGACTTGAAGTGTAAGGAATGATTACACTGGCCCCTCATTTAAGTCTATGTTTTATACCTTTTCTACAGGTATCGAATATGCACCTTTGTCATTTCAAATTTAGGCAGAACCCAGTGAAATGGAAATGAAGACAACCTGGTTCGTTCTAATGATACTCCCACAGATGTTCATTTGCATAAAAGTACACTGTTGACTTTGTATTCTGGGAATTAAGCAAAGACTGCTTCTCACACTGAAGCACACATAACTGCAAGATGTGTAACAGCGCGTGTGCATGCTAAGTTGCTTCAGTCGTGTCCGACTCTGAGACCCTAGGGACTGCAGTCCACCAGAATCCTCTGTCCATAGGATTCTCCGGGCAAGAATACTGGAGTGGGTTGCCATGCCCTCCTCCAGGGGATCTTCCCAACCCAGGGACTGAACCCTTAGGTCTCTTAGTTCTCTTGCCTTGGTAGGCGGGTTCTTTACCACTAGTGCTACCTGGGAAGCCCCACCCAGTAACAGCATGACTGGCTGGTATTTGAAGCAATAATTGGCTCGTCTTGAATTACCAGTTTTGCTCTTGAATCAGGGAAAATTGTTTCAGTTTTTAACTTGTGTTAAATGGTATACAGTATTACTAGGTGAAACACCTACACAAATCTTTGTGTTCGTTGCTGTATCCCTGGAACAACGGCACTGAGTAGGCACCTGATTTTTGAATGAATGAATTATGGAATAGAATGCAAGATGACCATGCATTTTAAAGATAAAATACGAGATTTCAAAGAAATGTTCTGTTTGCTGTCTGAAGCTTTGAATAATGCTTCTAGTTTCCACTTCACATTCTTTGATGCCTTAGGAAAAACAGTGGGTAAATATTAATTAAACACGTTTAAAATCGGAGAAGGCAATGGCACCCCACTCCAGTACTCTTGCCTGGAAAATCCCATGGACAGAGGAGCCTGGTGGGCTACAGTCCATGGGGTCGAGAAGAGTCGGACACGACTGAGCGACTTCACTTTCACTTTTCACTTTCATGCATTAGAGAAGGAAATGGCAACCCACTCCAGTGTTCTTGCCTGGAGAATCCCAGGGACAGGGGAGCCTGGTGGGCTTCCATCTATGGGGTCGCACAGAGTTGGACATGACTGAAGTGCCTTAGCAGCAGCAGCAAAAGATTACATGAACATTTCCTAGTTGAGGTAAATCTAAGAGAGATGTCAGTAACATCTCTTATGAGTGAAAAGGATGAGGTCATTGACTGTAGTGGGACAAACTCCCAAGATACATGTGCCAAGAAGTAAAGCAATGCATTCTTGGATTCCAGAAGAAAGGCTATTGTAGGTTTTCAATATTTATGTGCTAGCCAGTTAAGTGTTATGAAGCTACAAACAGTAGGTAAACTAGTACAAGCAGCTCCCAGTGTTAGTCTTTCAGAGAACGCACACGGCAGGCAGCAAAGTTAGGGATTGTATGATTACAAATGAGTCACGCATTTCAAGAACTAGGAGTAATTTCAGACCATTGATTTCTAAAGAGACAGGGAAAGTTTTCCACAAATGACACATGAAGTGCGAATTCCTATAAACAGGGAAGTGTGAAGGACACTAGCTTGCTGCTGCTTTAGGACCTGTGTCAGGGTAACAGAGATGACAGAATGTTGCCCAAAGGCCTCTTTCTCCTGTTACCTTTGTTGGGCAAACTCATCAAAGGACTTGGAAAGAAAGAGGGTGGGTTGGATTCCAAATGTACTAAATCTCTTCCATTAATTAAGATGGGAAAATGCTAGGGAAGGTTCAAGAATATTGTAAAGGGTTATCAAAAATTTTGACAGTGCTGTGGAGAGCCATAATGGCACCTGAGGTAAAAGGAAAAATTCATCAACTACCCATTTAACATTAATGAATTTTACAGCACGTATTATAAATCACAACTCAATTTAAACAAGTATTATGAAAAAAGACTCCCTCCCCCCGAGGATATGGGGGATGATAGGGCTGAAAGTATTTTGTCTAGGACATCAATTCCCCCTAGCTCTTATATAAAGGATGAAGAAGGGATAATAGAACCTGACCTGGAGTAGGGGGATAAGGAGGCTCCGAGGAGAAGGAACTCAAGACCTCAGGCAAAGCAGGTCCATGGTCACCATCAGTAGCTGCCAGTTTCACACAGCATACAACTATGCTGGAGGCCCTGGTGGAAGGAGAGACGTCTCCCCAGGGTCTGCAGAGCTTGAGAAGACAGAACACAGGCCGGACTAGCTGAGCCCACCCCCCTCCAACCCCGAAAATGCAGACACTCAGCTTCTTCTGTGTCATATTCCCTTTTGAGAAGGAGCATAGGATGCAAGATAGGTTAGGAGGGGAGAAACAGCCGTGACAGAGAATTTTAATTGTCTTAATTAAATTTACCTCAAATCCATGTTCAACACTCAAGGAGATATAATCTTATAGTTTTATTACTTATTTATTTTGTTGGCAGGAAGGCGGATTTGAGAATAAGATGAATTGGTACAGAAAACAAAATATTTATTACTTATTTCACAAAGTACTTAAGCATGGAGTGTAATTCAATTTTGTTAGAGGAGAATTAAATTGAGGTAATACAATTAAAGCCTTGTCTTGTATTTGACTCACTGCTAGGAGGCAGTTTCAAGGTAGCAAGTAGCTTAGCTAATAAGCATGGATTATACTGTATTAAAAGTCTCCATGGGTATGGAAATCATGCAAATCTTGCAGTTAGGCTTCAAGAACATCAAGTTCTAGCAATATAACAAGACAGCAATGCTTATGTTGTAGCAAGTGAGAGGAGTTTCTTTTTTTTAATTCATATTTTTATGATAAAAAATAAACAAGGATAAGCATATGCCAAAGCATGGTTATGAACAGAGGAGTAAAATTTTGGGGAATTTTACTCTGGGTTACTGTATGATACATTACTACCATTTCATAAGAAATTTTTGTTCATAATAGAGTCCTAATTGTTAAGCACACTGTATTACTGAGATTGCTGTTCACTCTGTAAATGGTATTAAATTTAAATGCTTCTTTTGATTATGAAAAGGCCTGTATCCTATCTATAAACCAAATTGAGTACATTGTCTTGAAAATTTTGGGTTAACTGGTGCCATCTAGTGGTGAAGGAATCTATTGCTTTTTAATCACCAGTGTTTTGGGACCGCAGTGGCTGGCTCCAGGGACAAAGCAGGCAAACATCAAAACTAAACAAACAAAAAATAGGCAATCATCCCCTACACGTGACCAATTGTTCAAGTTTTGTGTCCCCTCCACAAAATTTCTGCTTTTGTTTACTCTTTGGTATCTTCGTCTAGTTGTGGGTTTTTAAATTCACTTGTCCAGAGAGTTTATAGATATTTGAAAGATGGGCAAAGGGAATTAATGCCACCATCCTGCAACCAGAACTTGAGTGATAGGGTTTTGATTCTAGAATTTTATGGTCCTTTGAGCGAACTTGATGGGCTTTAAACTCCTCTGGATTGGATTGATATCACACAGAATTCTGTTTCCCAGATAGGCTTCTCTCTCTCTTCTTGCATGAATAATATTTTTATACAGTAAAAAAAGGCACCTATAGTTGTTCCTTGAAATGTGGCCTGTCTTAGGTTCCCTGCCTAAATTTTCCTGCATCCCCGTTTTCCCCAGGAAATGACTCTACTGTGTTTAAACCTTAAATCAGCTCCCACTTAGAAAAAAATTTCAAAAAGATTTTTTTTTTCCCAACTCTCAATCACACCCATTGAAATAAAGAAGCCAGAGAATGACATCAGCATCTTCGTGGCATAAGATATTCCCTTTCTCCTCTCCTTTGATTTAAAACCAATTGGATATGTATAACCAAACAAAAGTGCCTCTGTGCACTGCACTAGGACAGCTGGGAGACACATCCATTGTCTGCATCTGAAAGGGAATGGACCGGACCTCAGAGGAGACTGGGGGCCGAGAGTATCGCAGCTGCTGTGGAGGGAAGGGGCGGTCGTGGCCTCTCTAGCAGAAGAGGTGGAAAGGGAAGTGTTTAGTGAAAACCTATCTGCCTGCTCAGGTATAGCTGGAAAGACCTGCTGCTCTCCAGGAGCACCTGGATCTGTGAAGCAAACTCTGATGTAGGGGGGAAAGGAAAGGGAAGAAAGCAGACAAAGGGAATAAGAGCATCACATTTCCTGTTGTCCACTCCATGATCTCAGCAGGAAGACAACTCAGTCCCCTGGGGTTCCCTACTGGGCTGCGGGCACAGCCAAAGCCCCAGGTCCCATGCACATACCTCCCCACTCTGCTACCAGCTTCTTTTTAGGCCACAATTTTTAGGGTCACTCCCAACTTTTTTGCAAGTCAGATCCACTCAGAGAAACCAAAAATTTGTGCTAAGAGCCATCTCCTGGAAAACAAAAAAAAGGTTTCTGTCAATCTGTTGAACTGTTGAATCAAGGTAAACGCAATCTTCCCTAAATAAGAAAGGCATTTGCCCTTTCAAATGAGATTTTTATCACATGTTATGAAATAGCATAGTAATACAGTATCACAGGAAGAAAATGGCAATTCTTAAGCAAAGGAACTGAAAGACACATAATATTGCAATATAACTGATAAAGAATTCAAATGGCTGTTATGAAGAAATTCAACAAGGTACAAGATAACTCAGAAAGACAATTCAAAGAACTTAGGAATAAAATTAATTCTGTGGAGCCTGTTTCTCCAGTTTCGTCACTAGCCTTGACTAATTCCGCAGCCTTCTTCCTCGCAATGATCACTAATGTCTCTACTTTTGTGCATGTTCGTGTGTTTTATCCCCATTTTACAAAAATCTTGGCTTCTTAGGTGTCAATCCCATGTCAGCAGGTAAGGAATTTGCTGCAATGCAGGAGACCCTGGTTTGATTTCTGGGTCAGGAAGTTCCCCTGGAAAAGGGAAAGGCTACCCACTCCAGCATTCTTGGGCTTCTCTGGTGGCTCAGATGGCAAAGAATACACCTGCAGTACGGGAGACCTGGGTTTGATCCCTGGTTGGGAAGATCCCCTGGAGGAGAGAGTGGCAATCCACTCCAGTATTCTTGCCTGGAGAATCCCCATGGACAGAGGAACCTGGTGGGCTATAGTCCATGTGGTCGCAGAGTCGGACACGACTGAGTGACTAAGCACACTGGGTCAGTATGTCTTAATAATCAGCTAGTAATTGTCCTAAGTCGTGTGTGAACACCTTTACTCCTCCTTCTTGCTGAGGTATATGGGTGTGAGTTGGTGTGCACATTCAAAAGTTCAGGCAGTTAACAAATATTTCATGATTTTTGCCTTTTTGGTGCACAGGACATCATATTTAGCTCTAGAATGATGATGGGTGGAGAGTAATACAGTCTCTTCTGTGTGTGCATGCATCCTTGTGCATATGTTCAGACCCCCTGCCAGACCCCCTGAAATTCATTGATTATCAATTGTTGATTATCAAAGTCCACTTATGACTCTCACATCCTCTGGAAGTCTCTGTTAACATTTCTGGGTTTTCTGTTCATTATGCAAGCCAGTATCACATCTGCAATATTGACCTTCCATGAAGGCTTCCCACCATGACTATGATTATTTTTAACAATGTCCCTTGGCCTGGGGCTTTTCCAGGTTCTAGCCCAAATCAAACATTCAAATCAAATGCAACATTCAAAAAACAAAGATCGTGGCATCTGGTTCCATCACTTCATGACAAATAGATGGGAAAACAACGGAGACTGTGGGACTGACTCTATTTTCTTGGGCTTCAAAATCACTGCAGATGGTGACTGCAGCCGTGAAATTAAAAGACGCTTGCTCCTTGGAAGAAAAGCTATGACCAACCTAGACAACATACAGAAAAGCAGAGACATTACTTTGCCAACAAAGGTCCATCTAGATAAG
>NW_011495034.1:13908683-13911911 GCF_000754665.1 Bison bison bison | reverse complement strand
TGTATGGATTTGAGAGTTGGACCATAAAGAAAGCTGAGCGCCAAAGAATTGATGCTTTTGAACTGTGGTGTTGGAGAAGACTCTTGAGAGTCCCTTGGACTGCAAGGAGATCCAACCAGTCCATCCTAAAGGAAATCAGTCCTGAATATTCATTGGAAAGACTGATGCTGTAGCTGAAGCTCCAATACTTTGGCCACCTGATGTGAAGAACTGACTCATTGGAAAAGACCCTGATGCTGGGAAAGGTTGAAGGCGGGAGGAGAAGGGGAGGACAGAGGATGAGATGGCTGGATGGCATCACTGACCCAATGGACATGAGTTTGAGCAAGCTCTGGGAGTTGGTGACTGACACAGAGGCCTGTTGTGCTATCGTCCATGAGGTTGCAAAGAGTCAGACATGACTGAGTGACTGAACTGAACTGAGTTTTCAGTTTTAAACCTGTCTATCTTGAATCAAGATCCAGTGCATAGTAAAGGTGTAAGAATCTGGGCTGGGAGGACTTCAAAACCCTCCCCAGAGGAATGGATAAAGAAGTGTGGTACATATATATGATGGAATATTACTCAGCTATAAAAAGGAATGAAATAATGTCATTTGCAGCAACATGGATAGACCTAAAGATTGTCATACTAGAGCTGTGCTGGCGGCTCAGTGGTAAAGAATCCATCTGCCAATTGAGGAGACATGGATTCAATCCCTTGTCCAGGAGCGTCCCAAGTGCCACAGAGCAACACATGCCTGTGTGCCAGAACTACTGAGCCTGTGCTTTGGAGCCTGGGATCCACATATACTGCTTCAGCTATTGAAGCCTGTGAACCTAGAGCCCCTGTTCTGCAACAAGTCGCTGCAATTGAGAAGCATGCACAACCCAACTAGAGAGTAGCTCCAGCTCGCCACACCAGAGAAAAGCCCCCACAGCAACGAAGACCCAGTGCAGCCAAAAACAAGTAAATCAAATGTAAAAAATATTGTCATACTGAGTGAAGTAAGTCAAACAGAGAAAGGCAAATATATGACACTGCTTACAAGTGGAATCTAAGAAAAGGGTACAAATGAACTCACTTACAAATCAGAAATAGAATTACACATGTAGAAGAAAAGTTTATGGTTACCAGAAGTAATGGAGCAATAAATTGGAAGATTGGGATTGACATGCACACACTAGTATATATAAAATAGATAAATAATAAGGACTTACTGTGTAGCATAGGGAACCCTACTTAGTACTCTATAATGGCCTATATGGGAAAAGAATCTAAAAAAGAGTGGATGTTTGTATATGTATAACTGATTCACTGATTCACACCTGAAACTAACACAAAATAGTGTCAATAAATCAGCTCTACTCCAACAACAGTAAAAAAGAAAAAAAAAAAAAGTAAAGGTGAAGAAATTACAAAAACTAAAAGAAGAAAAATATTTTGAGCCACGTGCAAATTATATGATATTCAAATTTCAATGTAATCGATGAAGTTTTGTTGGCACACATGCTTACTTGTGTCCATATGTCTACGGCTGCTTTTGCACTGCAATGGCCAGGTAGAGTGACAGAGACAATTTACGGTGCTCAACAAACTCTTTGCTTCCCACTACTGCTCATCTCACTGCAAATCACAATGATGTCTTCATAATTTGGCTACTGTTAATAATGCCATGATTAGCATGGAGTGCACATATTTTCTTGAGTTATTTCTTGTATCCTTTGGATAAATACCCAGAAGTGGGATGGCTAGATCATATGGTGGTTCTATTCTTAAATTTTGAGCCGTCTCTATACTGTTCTCCAATAGGGCATGCATGCTCGGTCGTTCTGTTGTTTCCTGCTCTTTGAGACCCCATGGAATGTTGCCCGTCAGGCTCCTTTGTCCATAGAATTTCCCAGGCAAGAATACTGGAGTGGATTGCCATTTCCTACTGCAGGGGATCTTCCCAATCCAGGGTTCAAACCCACATCTCTTGCTTCTCCTGCATTGGCAAGTGGACTCTTTACCACTGAGCCACCTGGGAAGCTTGTTTTCCATAGTAACTACACCAATTTACGTTCCCTTCAACAGTGGGTCAGAGGTTAAAGTGTCTGCCTGCAAGGCGGAAGACCCAGGGTTCAATCCCTGGGTTGGGAAGATCCCCTGGAGAAGGAAATGGCAACCCATTCCAGTATTCTTCCTGTAGAATCCCATGGATGGAGGAGCCTGGTAGGTTACAGTCCACGGGGTCACAAAGAGTCAGACACGACTGAGCGACTTCACTTTACTTCAACAGTGTATGAGGGTTCCCTTTTCTCCACATCCCTGCCAACGCTCATTTTTTCTTGCCTTATTTGATAAAGTCATTCTAACAGATGTGAGGTGATATCTCACTGGGGCTTTAATTTGTATTACCCTGATAATAGTTTTGTTGAACATCTTTTCACGTGCTTGCTTGTTGGCCATCTGTCTGTCTTCTATTCCACTCCTCTGCCCATCCTTTAATTAGGTTGTTTTTGTTGTTGTTGAGTCATATGTGTTGTTTGTGTTCATTATGGCATCATTTACAATAGCCAAAATGAGGAAACAAACTTGGTGTTCAACAACTGATGAATGAATAGAGATGTTTTACATGTATATGAAATGGAATATTTCTCAGCCATAAAAACATCTTGCCATTTATGACAACATGGATGGAACTTGAAAATACTATGTTAAGTGAAGTAAATCAGACAAAGAAAAACAAATACTGTATTATTTCACTCATAAGATGAATATAATAAATAAACAAACAAAAAATCCAAAATAAATGAACAAACAAAACCAAGCACATAGGAACAGGGAACAGAATAGTGATTATCAGAGGGTAAGGGGCTGGGGTGGGTTGGGTGGCGGTGCGGTAGGAAATATGTAAAGGGGGAAGAACTGTATGGGAATAGATGGAATGAAAACTAAATTTTTCGAGTGAGCAGGCTGTAAGTTCTTCAGAAACAGAAATACAGTGTTGTTCATTTGAAACTTACATAATCTTATCAGATCAGATCAGATCAGTCGCTCAGTCGTGTCCGACTCTTTGCGACCCCATGAATCACAGCACGCCAGGCCTCCCTGTCCATCACCAACTCCTGGAGTTCACTCAGACTCACATCCATCAAGTCGGTGACGCCATCCAGCCATCTCATCCTCTGTCGTCCCCTTCTCCTCTTGCCCCCAATCCCTCCCAGCATCAGAGTCTTTTCCAATGAGTCAACTCTTCGCATGCTG
>NW_011495034.1:13907891-13908583 GCF_000754665.1 Bison bison bison | reverse complement strand
CCCCATCTATTTCCCATGAAGTGGTGGGACCAGATGCCATGATCTTCGTTTTCTGAATGTTGAGCTTTAAGCCAACTTTTTCACTCTCCACTTATAAACTGCCTTAATAAAACATTAAGAAAAATCACAGTGATGTCATTATTAGTAAATGGCACTTCGTGTGCCATTGTATGGCCATACTCTGATACTGTATTATTTTATTACCAATACATACTCATCAAGTAAAAGCAAGAAAAGTAGATTCAAGTGTATCATTTTTAAAGTACAATGACATATGGATTACTTTGATTTAAAAGTTGGTAAACAATAACACTTAAAGTTATGCTGAAAGAATACAATATGCCTCAACATAACCAGACTAAGCAGTGATCACAACATTCCCAAATGACAGGAAAGAAATGAACAGAAAAATATAAAATTTTAAACAGAATACCTCATCATAGCAGAATTGTTTCAGAAAAATAAAAATAAAAGTGAAGCTACAATCAAATTTGAAGTGGCTCATTTGTTAGTCAAGCAAGATAAGCTATTTATTAGTGCGGAGTTATCTAAAGTGAGTTTGAGTAAAGCATCTCAACAAATGTGTGCAAAGAATCTAAACAAACTTGCCAAAGACTCTCAACTTCTCCCCCGGGTCCTCTTACTCTGGCCTCTGTGAGACAACACTTAGAAAACGAAGACTTCACTAAGCT
>NW_011495034.1:13905569-13907791 GCF_000754665.1 Bison bison bison | reverse complement strand
ACAGCCTTTTCCTGTTTGGAACCAGTCTGTTGTTAAGCACTTACATTTTTCATCCCCATCATGATATTTAGCTGTGACATTTGTATAAGTCTCCTTTCTTATAATTTGCATAATTTTTATACCCTTAGGATCTCAGAAGTTCTGTGTTAAAATTCTGTGAATTTCTGGGGAAAGAACTGAATCAGGAACCTGTGGATGGCCATTCCTTCGAAAAGGCGAAGTTTAGCCATGAATGGCTGTCTTGGACTGTGGCACGAGTGAACCGCAGTGTAGTGTGTGGGCTTCCTTCCAGAGTTTCCAAAAATGGCGTCCCTTTGGCCTTCTTCTCTTACCTAGTTAGTTGCGTTTCCATGGCTTCTGCTTCTTGTCTTACAAGAAACTACATTATGTTTTCCTAGAAGGTATCTGATAAATATCCTAAAATTGTAAGTTCTTCCTACCTGACACTTGAGCATCCACCAATGCCTAGCACAGTGCCTGGCACAAAGTGGTTGTTCATTTAGTGTTCATTTAATGTTAAACTCTTTCGCCTCATTAACAAGACCACAGAACTGATGATGTATGATGACTGCACTGTTGTCCATCACAGGCTGCTTTTACATCTCCATAATGTATCCTGAACCTCCCCCTAGGGAGATGTAATAACACAAATGACTTTCTTTCACTATTGAGAGGGGCTATTAGATACCTTTTATTATACCAAAATCTCATATCATAAAATTGATAAAAACATCTCATTTATCTGACCTTTGGTGATTAGAGTTTGCAGAATAAATGAATTCGTCATATGACAAATAAATTGGAACACATGAAAGGTCATATGCGTCTACGTCCAGCAGCAATAAACATTGGCTTTGTATTTCTCTAAGTTAGTATTTCTTTCACTTAATCTGAGGTATAATTTTCCCCTTTCTCTTGAAAAAATAAGAACTGGTAACTAAAGACTTTACCAGTCTTCACTAAGTTTTTGTTTGTGTTTTCAGTTTATTTGGAGTTTCATTTGTTTATATTTCCATGTATTTTAAAAATCATTTTCTTTTATTGCTACTCCTCCTATCAGCTGCTGTTTGTCATCAGAAATCAGTATCTCTGTAAGTTTAGTTTAAGGCTATCTCACATCTAAACTGGGTAAAGGTGTAATAATTTTAGCTTTGACATTATAAATGTATAACCTTGGACTACTTATGAAAATCTCTGTGTGAAAATTCATGTCCTCATTGCTAAATATTAGCTGACTGATCTTATGGAATTTTTAAGTACTTCTGTAATGTACAATAACCAGTGTTAGCCTGGAACAAAACAGTCATCAATTTATAGTAATTTTCTTTTTTTCCCAGGTAGTTGAAGGCACACTGTCTGTATGTAATTATAATATAAATACAATGGTAAGTGTGTTCACATGCTTCCGTACAGTGGGTGAGTCATGGCTTTGTGGAGGCATAACTGGGAACTTGGCAAAGAAAAAAGTAAAAGAGGAAAAATAATGTTTTTCCAACACTAGGTTAGCACGTTTCCCCAACACTAGGTTATCATGTTTCCCCATCCTTAAAATGTCACCAAAGCAATTTCTTTGCTGTCCATCCCAGGTACTGTTAGTGGTTGGAAAAATCATGTTGTCTATGGCTCAGACTGAAAGGTTTCACAAGATTTTCCAAAAGAAGATGAAAGATTTCCCCTTGAGGTTCATCTGGGATATAAATGAAGAATAAAATTCTCAGCCAAATACATATAATCCTAAAAGATCAAATCCCAAAGACAATTTTTTTAAATGTTGCAATCCTTGACTGCCTTTGGCTCATTATTGAAAAACCTCAGGGATTAATAAATATTAATGTAGTAGCTTTATATCATGTGCATTTGTGACCTGTTTTTTATTTCCAGGGATTCCTCAGTTTCTGATCAAAAAAAGATTCCCTTAATATTGTGGCAAACAATTACGGGGTATCTCTAAATTTTTCATTCAGTAATTCCTGAAGTTCTTGAGCAAAAGGGGTGGTCATAACATGTGATCAATCTGTGATCTTCAGGCACCGTCAATTTAAAATAAACTGCTTGTGGGCTATTTTCACTTTTAAGATTTTAATTTTTAAGTAATCAAATGACTCAACCGTGTTTTATGACTTATACATCCTGTGTTTTACTTATGAGCATTTGTATCTCACAGAGGCCCCTGGTGGGCTATAGTCCATGGGGTCGCAAAAGAGTGGGACATAACTTAGTGA
>NW_011495034.1:13882403-13905469 GCF_000754665.1 Bison bison bison | reverse complement strand
ACAACATCTGTATCTCAAGTATTACCATATATTCATAAATTATATCTTATTTCATCTGGATATTATTTTTATGTTTAAGAATACTCTGTAATGAGTATTCCCATAATCTAAAATATATATAATCTATGTATATGAATAACTGATTGACTGTGCTATACAGCAGAAACTAACACAACTTTGTAAATCAACTATTGTTGTTGTTGTTGTTGTTGCTTAGCTCCCAGTTGTATCTGACTCTTTGCGACCCCATGGACTGCAGCACGCTAGGCCTCCCTGTCCCTCACCATCTCCTGAAGTTTGCCCAAGCTCATGTCCGTGGCATTGGTGATGCCATCCAGCCACCTCATCCTCTGTTCCCTCTGCCCTCAATCTTTCCCAGCATCAGGGACTTTCCATTGAGTCGTCTGTTCACATCAAATGACCAAAATACTGGAGCTTCAGCTTCAGCATCAGTCCTTTCAATGAGTATTCAGGGTTGATTTCTCTTAAAATTAACTATATTCCATATAAATTTATTTTAAAAAATTTAAAAAAAGAAAATGTATTTTTCAAATAAAGCAAATTTACCCAGCATTATTTATTGAATATTGTATCATTTTCTTACAAACTATAATAGACTTCATTATCTTGTAAATAATTTTATGTATATGATTTGATTCTTGTATAATGACACATTGGCTGATAAACTTTTTACAGAAAATTGACATTTTAACTTATAAATTTATTGCTCTCATAAAGAATCTTATTGGAATTTTGTTATTGGTTTAAATTATAATCTAATAAGTGACACCTTTACAAATTGAGTATTTCCATTCAGAAATACTGTACTTACCATTTATTTCTGTTTTCTCTCAGGTAACTTGGTAAAGAACACTGCCCTTATAAAAGCCTTGCTCCTTTCTTGTTAAATTTATTCCTAAACCTATATAGATACTTTTTGTAGCTTCTGTGAGGAGAATACTGTTTTAGCTACATTCTCTAACTGCTTTCTGTTGCTCCTGATTTTTGCTGGCTCCTTGAGAATCTGGGTTCCTGGAAGTTAATCAGGCTGAGGGGGAAGCGACGCAGTTTGTGTGAGGTCCACAGTAGAGCAGGTGCTGCTCCACCCTCAGATTCTGCATCCACTGATGCCAGGCTTAGTCACTCAGTCATGTCCGACTCTTTGCGACTCCTTGGATTGTAGCCCACCAGACTCCTCTGTCCCTGGGGATTCTCCAGGCAAGAATACTGGAGTGGGTTGCCGTGCCCTCCTCCAGGGGATCTTCCCAACTCAGGGGTTGAACCCAGATCTCCTGCATTGCAGGTGGGTTCTTTACCATCTGAGCCACTAGGGAAGCCCGCTTCTACTGGTACTTCTCTGCTAATTTGTGCTCAACTTAAGGTTCCTGGCTGCTTCACTTGCTTTGATTTCAATTTGCTCATAACTCTGTGTATCTTTCCCAAGAAACATATATGATTTTCTTTCCTACGTTCTTACTTTGAACAAGGATGGAAGGAGTCCTGATTCTTGCATCAGAAGGTTTCTCATTTTCCAGGTCTCCTCCTGGTTTTACCTCCTGCCTTTCTGAACTTCTCTGTTGGAGGGACTCAGAGCTACCACACATGGACTGAGGAAGGGACATATGTCTCCAGAGAAACGTTGTATTTTTTCTCCTTTATTCTTTCCCAACAAAGGTTTGGGTTAGTAGTTACAAAGTTTATATAAAACAACCCATGTTACCTCAAAAAATGATCACAATAATGTCATAAATTAACTACCTTTCAGAGTACATATGACCATAACTTTAATAGTTTACTTGTTATTACCAGTACATTCTTACCATGGAAAGATAAGAAAAATAGATTCGAATGTCATGCTTTGAAGGCAAAATGGAGAATGGATTACTTTTATTGATGAACAGATAAAGCAGTGTTTTTATTACATGATGATGCTATATTGTTGTTTTAGCTGCTCAGTCATGCCCGACTCCTTTGCGACCCAATGGACTATAGCCCACCAGGCTCCTCTGTCCATGGGATTTTTCAGACAAGAATACTGGAGTGGGCAGCCATTTTCTTTGGGGCATCTTCCTGACCCAGAGATCAAACCCACGTCTCTCGCACTAGCAGGCAGATTTTTTACCATTGAGCCATCAGGGAAACCCTAATAATACTATAGCTAAGCTAAAAGGATACAACATGCATTCATCTAAGCAGACTAAGTAGTTGTCACAATATTCCTAAGTTACATGAAAGAAATGGACAGGAAAAATACAAAATTTTAAACAGAATTTCTCATCTCAACAAAATGGCTTCACAAAAATAAAAAATGATTCTGCAGTCAAAATAAATTTGCAGTTTCATTCGTTAACCAAGCAAGATAAGCTATTTATCTATTTTGGGTCTAAAACTTTGAGTAAAGTATCTATCACAGGGTCAGGAAGACTCCCTGGAAAAGGAAATGGCAACCCACTCCAGTATTCTTGCCTGGGAAATTCTGTGGACACAGGAGACTGACGGGCTACAGTCCATGGTGTTGAAAAGAGTTGGACACAGTTTAGTGACTAAACAATAAAAGTATCTAAAGAAACATATCCATAGAAAATATACAACTGTAAACTATCTCCTAACATCTGTGACTCTGGCTTTGTCTTTAGTAGATGTGTATTACAAAGAATTAAAGTATAAGCTTGAATGAATTCTTACAGAAAAATCTGTGGGTTTTTGTTTCTTGTTATATAAATACTTACATAATAGTTGTGCTGTAAAACTAAAACCTTTACTGGCCTATTACCAAAAAGTTTGCCAATACTTCTCATTAGGCTCATATCTTCTTTCTTATTTAAAGAGTATAATATTGTCATTATTTATTTTGGTGTTTCAGATGTCCCAGAACTTCTCAGATGCCTTGAGTCCAAGTTGGCTCATGTGCTTTTGAGGTCTCCAGTGTTCTTTGTGTTCTCTCTGGTGTAGGAGATGTTCTAGCCTCATTTGAACTTTCCTTGCACCACCACTGTAATCAGTCACTTACTATGAATCCTCTAAATAGAGAACAGTATTTAGAAATCAGGAGCTAGGCTTTAGGTATGCTCATTGCTCTGACTTCTCATCGCTTCCAAGTCCCCCAGTAGACAGAACTAGGTAATATAAAATGGTATAATTTTATGTGATGATATGATGGGCTCCCAATTACTTCTACTTTTTGGGCTCCAAAATGACAACATGAAAAGTACTTGATTACTTAGAGTGAAGAAGAGAACAAACTGCAGCACAACCTCAAAATTATATAGGCCTTTCAAAAACATTTTCTCCATTTCACCTTTAGTTAATATTTTGGGCAGACCTTTATTGGAATAGGGCATCCCCTCCAACATTTCAGAAAACTAAGACTTCAGTAATCATTAAAAAGTGCTGAGGAAACAAAAAATTACTAACATTCTTAGTTGCAAGCTGTACTGTACCTTTTTTTTTTTGTTATGGCAATGACAAAATTACACCAATTTTTAAAATTGTAGATGTGGTACTGTCATTTTCACTCTTATGTTATTAATGACTTGTCTAAAGAGAGATGCCAAGCACCTGTAAAGGCCCCTAGAGAATTCAGTTCAATGAAAATTCCTGCCATAAAATCAGAAATTATTGGGGGAGCTATTCACCTTTGTAAGTGTTCTAATCTCTTTGATTCCTACTTTTCAGGTTCTCAAAATGTATTAGTGTCTTAATTCGTGAACATTAGGTGAAACGAGAGAAGATGAACATTTCCAAACATAAATTACCCTCAGATTAAACCCTATTTCCTTATCAGTGCCGATTTGGACATTGAAGGGATTAAAAATCTCCCCTGGAATCAAATTCTGTGTTTAGTGGAAAGCTGAGAATCACTATCAAAGAGAAGCTCATGCAAGCATGATGACTGCTGCCGCTGCTAAGTCGCTTCAGTCCTGTCTAACTCTGTGCAACCCCATAGACGGCAGTCTACCAGGCCCCTCTGTCCATGGGATTTTCCAGGCAAGAGTACTGGAGTGGGGTGCCATTGCCTTCTCCCATGAGGAAATGTCCAAAAGATATGTTAGGATAGATATGAGACAAATTTCAATTATTGTTGAGTTCAGGAAAGGTAAGCTGGGATGTGATAATTCCTGGTGCTATTCCTGCTATTATGTTATAATTCTCAATATTGCTTTAGCTATTTGAGGACTTTTGCTGTTGCATGCAAATCTTAAGATTATCTGTTCTAGTTTTATAAAAAATGCCATTGATTATTTGACAAGCATTGCATTGCATTTGTAGATTGCTTTATGTAGTATGGACATTTAAAAACTACTGATTCTTGTAATCCATGAGCATGGTATATTGCTCCCTTTTTTCAGTTGTCTTCAGTGTCTTCCCTGAATGTCATGTAGTTTTCAGAGTACAGTTTTTTTACCTTATTGGTTAAATTTGTTCCTAGGTATTTTATTATTTTTGATGAAATTGCAAACAAGATTGCTTTTCTTCACTTCTCTCTTGGTTAGTCAATATTAGTATATAAAAATGCAATAGGTTTCTGTATTTTAATTTTGTATTATGCAGCATTACTGAATTTATTAGTCTAATAATTTTATATTCTCTGCAGCCAAAGATGGAGAAGCTCTATACAGTCAGCAAAACCAAGACTGGGAGCTGACTGTGGCTCAGATCACAAACTCTGTATTGCAAAATTCAGACTAAAATTGAAGAAAGTAGGGAAAACCACTAGACCATTCAGGTATAAGCTAAATCAAGTCCCTTATGATTATACAGTGGAAGTGAGAAATAGATTCAAGGGATTAGATTTGATAGACAGAGTGCCTGAAGAACTATGGATGGAGGTTTGTGACACTGTATAGGAGGCAGTGATCAAGACCATTCCCAAGAAAAAGAAATGCAAAAAGGCAAAATGGTTGTCTGAGGAGGTCTTACAAATAGCTGAGAAAAGAAGAGAAGCAAAAGGCAAAGGAGAAAAGGAAAGATATACCCATCTGAATGCAGAGTTCCAAAGAATAGCAAGGGGAGATAAGAAAGCCTTCCTCAGTGATCAGTGCAAAGAAATAGAGTAAAGCAAAAGAATGGGAAAGACTAGAGATCTCTTCAAGAAAATTACAGATACCAAGGGAACATTTCATATAAAGATGGGCACAATAAAGGACAGAAATGATATGGACCTAACAGAAGCAGAAGATATTAAGAAGAGGTGGCAAGAATACACAGAAGAACTATACAAAAAAGATCTTCATGACCCAGATAACCACTCTCACTTAACTCTATTGAAATGATAATTTATGGCTTATCAGCCAGTCTATTCTAACTCAGTTCTCATGAGTAGAGATTCCCTGGATTTCAGCTTCAGTGAGGAAACCTCTAGCAGGTTCAGTTCAGTCAGTTCACTCGCTCAGTCGTGTCCGACTCTTTGCGACCCCATGAACTGCAGCACGCCAGGCCTCCCTGTCCATTACCAACTCCTGGAGTTCACCCAAACTCATGTGCATTGGGTCGGTGACGCCATCCAGCCATCTCATCCTCTGTCGTCCCCTTCTCCTCCTGCCCCTAATCCCTCCCAGCATCAGGGTCTTTTCCAATGAGTCAACTCTTCACATGAGTCCTAGCAGGTTATTAAGTTCTTATCTTGAACTTTTAATTGGGTGTCAAATAACATCTCACATAGGCTTCTCTGGAGGTCGAGAGAAAACATTCATCAAAACCAAGGCAATGCTTTATCACTTATTATTTTGATTCTGAATTTTTAGTGTGACCGTTTGGATTGCTAAAATGCAGATTTTTGATAACAATCTGCCGAAATTCTGATTCTTCCTGTCTGGTGTAGGACCTATAACCAGGACCATTTGTGCAGAAACCCAGGGACTCTCATGAAACTGGTTTTCTACTCTTATACTCTGTAAACTTCTAAACTTTGACTCTTTTTATTAATCAAGTGAGTTAGTGAGTTACATTGGATTTTTAAAAAATTACAGTTTTTTTTTTCTATGTAATTTAGACAAATCCATATTTGCAACTTTCTAACAAATTTATTTTCTTGGTGTGCATGTGAGTAATGAGTGAAGTCCCTCAGTCATGTCTGACTCTTTGCGACCCCGTGGACTGTAGCCTGCCAGGCTCCTCCATCCCTGGAATTTCCTGACAAGGATACAGGAGTGGATTGCCATTTCCTTCTCCAGGGAATCTTTCCGATCCAGGAATTGAACCTGAATCTCCCGCATAGAAGGCAGACTCTACCATCTGAGCTACCAGGGAAACCTTAGTGTGCACAGAAATTTCAACAATACAGAATGGAATTATGGGGCTTCCCAGGTGGCACAGTGGTAAAGAATATGCCTGCAAATGCAGGAGACACAAGAGACATGGGTTCGATGCCTGGATCAGGAAGATCCCCTGGAGGAGGAAATGGCACCCCGCTCCAGTATTCTTGCCTGGGGAATCCCATGGACAGAGGAACCTGGAGGGCTACAGTCCATGGGGTCACAAAGAGTCAGACATGACTGAGTGACTGAGGACATACACACACAGTGGAACTACATGTTGGTTCTAACAATGCTATTACAACTTCTGGGATTTCCTCATCTGTTTAACACTCAAAAATAGATATTTTAGGTAGAGCTAATAAAGAAAAACTTGTCTAGTTTGTGTTTTGGACATATATATTAAAATGCTTGCTTTTCATTTTTATTTAGACTTTCTTATTTTGATTTCTTTAAGATTCCTGATTAAAAAAAAGAAAAACTTATTTTAAAAAAACACAATAATTACCATACTGTGTCTTGAAATTTCCTCAGTGGCTCAGCAGGTAAAGAACCTGTCTGCCAAGACAGGAGAAGTAAGAGATGGGGTTTGATCCCTGATTTGGAAGATCCCCTGGAGGAGGAAAAGGCAACCTACTCCAGTATTCTTGCCAGGAGAATCCCATGGACAGAGGAGTTTGGTGAGCTATAGTCCATAGGGTCACAAAGAGTTGGACGTGACTGTGCATCTGAGCACACATGCACATCTTGAAACTGTATGAGGGCAACATTTCTGTTTAGGTTTTGCTCTTATAAAGGAAAAGGCCATGAGTCTTTTCTCTAGTACATTTCACTGTATGAGTGGTTAGTGTGCCTCAAAGATACACCGGAATCTAAGTCAATAGGAAAAACATATCCTAGTGTCTCTCTTTTGCTGCCAAATTTGAAATTTAATACTTTGTTTAATTTTAAAAAAGGACCTTATTTGTACTACAGGGAATGGAGAAGGAGCTGAAGGATGAATCTGAATCACTGCTATCATGGAATCAAAACAATCATAGTGCTTCAGAGTGACGAAAGAACTAAGATTACAATATGCTTACTAATTTTATTGTAAAATACAACTAAACAGAAAAATTTTGGACAAGTTCATGGAGGTCATTAGAAGGATTAAAAGAAAAAACTCCAAATAATTTTGAGACAGACAGATGGGATTCCTATTGAACTGTTATTAAAAATTAAGTCAGAATTAAAAAGAGGATTATTTATTTTTACAGGTACCATCTAGACCCAGCAGGTGCTAAGCTACATTTGTTTTTAGGGGCATCGTAACAGAACTGAACATGTGTGAACACTTGGCAGTGTCCTTCCTGGAATACAATCTACACCAACTGGACCCTGCCAAGAGGCCACCATGCCAAGGGACCATCCTCCTGCCTCTTTGCTTCCTGCATGCTGTATTATTTAGCACCAAAAGACCTCAAGAACAAAAAAACTAAAATACATCATATAAGTGGCTAATAGTCCTTTTTATAAATAAAAATACTTCTTTCAAATATTGCTCCCTAGCACCAATCATCTGCATTTCTTCAGGATTATTATAGCTTTTATTATTCTATATATTTAAAATATATATGGAATTATAAACATACAAATAAATTAGGTTGCAATATACATTGTTTGCTGAATGGTTATACAAAATATTTGAAAAATTCTTTTATTTTAGGCCATAAAATTCTATCCTTTTTAATAGTTTAATAGAATTATATTGTATAGCCATGCAATATTGAATGTATATTGATGGATCAGTTCAGTTCAGTTCAGTCGCTCAGCCGTGTCCGACTCTTTGCGACCCCATGAATCGCAGCACTCCAGGCCTCCCTGTCCATCACTAACTCCCGGAGTTCACTCAGACTCACGTCCATCGAGTCAGTGATGCCATCCAGCCATCTCATCCTCTGTCATCCCCTTCTCCTCCTGCCCCCAATCCCTCCCAGCATCAGAGTCTTTTCCAATGACTCAACTGTTTGCATGAGGTGGCCAAAGTACTGGAGTTTCACATTAGCATCATTCCTTCCAAGGAAATCCCAGTGCTGATCTCCTTCAGAATGGACTGGTTGGATCTTCTTGCAGTCCAAGGGACTCTCAAGAGTCTTCTCCAACACCACAGTCAAAAGCATCAATTCTTCAGTGCTCAGCCTTCTTCACAGTCCAACTCTCGCATCCATACATGACCACTGGAAAAACCATAGCCTTGACTAGACGGACCTTTTTTGGCAAAGTAATGTCTCTGTTTTTGAATATGCTATCTAGGTTGGTCATAACTTTTCTTCCAAAGAGTAAGCTGCAATCACCATCCGCAGTGACTTTAGAGCCCAGAAAAATAAAGTCAGCCACTGTTTCCACTGTTTCACCATCTATTTCCCATGAAGTGATAGGAACAGATGCCATGATCTTCATTTTCTGAATGTTGAGCTTTAAGCCAACTTTTTCACTCTCCTCTTTCACTTTCGTCAAGAGGCTTTTTAGTTCCTCTTCACTTTCTGCCATAAGAATGGTGTCATCTGCATATCTGAGGTTATTGATATTTCTCCCGGCAATCTTGATTCCAGCTTGTGCTTCTTCCAGCCCAGCGTTTCTCATGATGTACTCTGCATATAAGTTAAATAAGCAGTGTGACAATATACAGACTTGATGTACTCCTTTCCTGATTTGGAACCAGTCTGTTGTTCCATGTCTAACTGTTGCTTCTTGACCTGCATATAGATTTCTCAGGAGGCAGGTAAGGTGGTCTGGTTTTCCTGTCTCTTTAAGAATAACGTTCATACTGGTCAATAATACAGAACATGCCAGCAAGAAAGAAGAATAATCTATGGTGAATTACATTAGCTGTAATCATTTTCAGGAAAAGCACAGTGATGTATATATAGCACAGGGAACTCTACTCAATATTCTATAATAACCTACATGGGAAAAGAATCTTACAAAAAATAGTGGATACATATATATGTATAACTGATTTCGCTTTGCTGTACATGTGAAACTAACACAACATTGTAAATCAACTATATGCTAATAAAAAATTTTTTTAAAGGGCAGTGATATAGAATCTTTGTGGGTTTTATACATTTGCAATCCTGTGATCTTATTAGGAGGATATGATAAAGACAATCGAATTATTTATTTTCATTGAATAAGTATTTACTGGCTGCTCACTGTTCTAGACCCTGAGGTCACATGGGAACAAAAAACTGGTTCCTGTCTTCAAGGAAATTGAAACTTACACCTAAATTTATTATGCAGTCATTGAAATGACTATAGATAAATGAGAGAATATGAACAAGTTGATAAATAAGTGATAAATAAGGTATCAAATTATGACACCCCAATTTTTTTTTGGTAATAAAACTTGGACACACAATTTTGCAGTTGTGCTTAGAACTGATTCCCAAGTATTCTTGCTTTAGAAAAGTGTGAAAGTGAAAGTCCTTCAATCATATCCGACTCTTTGCAACCCCATGAGCTGTAGCCTGCCAGGCTCCTCTGTCCATGGGATTTCCCAGACAAATCTACTGGAGTGAGTTGCCATTTCCTCCTCCAGGGGATCTTCCCAACCCAGCGATCGAACTCAGGTCTCCTACACTGCAGGAGGATGCTTTACCATCTGAGCCACCAGGGAAATCCTAGCATGCTGTACCTGGCCTTACAGTATATTTTAATTCCCAATGTTTTACAACTGTGGAAACTGAAGCTTAGATAGAGTAAATAACCTGCCATACAAGTAGTAATTCATAGAACTGCAATTAGACACCAGGGCTCCTCTTCATATGAAGTGTAAGTAGTTCTTATCTATTAATTCTACATAATCCCAGGTCCTGAACATTCACAGCTCAGCCTCGTATCAGTTGTCTGACTGAGAGCTAGTTTCTGGACACTGCACTTTTAATGGAGACATTGACAATAACTAAATCACTTAAGTGTGTTGAATAATAAATATAATGGGCTTTAGTTTTGTATTACTACATAACACATTATCACAAGCCTATGGTTTAAAATATCACCCATTTATTATCTCAGAGTTCTGTAGACAAAAGGTCTAGCATCATGGCTGGGTTCTTTGTTTTAAATCACCAAGGCTAAAATCAAAGAGTTGGACAAATTTTATTTCTTTTTGAATACTCTGGGTGGTGAGGGGTACCCACTACCTAGTGCATTCAGGTTGTTAGAAGAATTTAGTTAGTTGTAGTTGTAAAACTGAGGACCCTGTTTACTTGACAGGTGGCCCTGTTTACTTGACAGGTGGCCCCTTCATCTTCTAGCAAGCCATGGCCTCTTGAATCCCTCCTGTGCTTCAAATCTTGCTGACTTTCACCTTCCTCTTCTGCTCCACAGGTTCACTGGATCACATTGAGTCCAAACGGATAAGCCAGGATAGTCTCCCAATTTTAATCAATGTCAGCTAATTAGTAACCTTAATTACATCTGCAAAATCCTTTTTTGCCTCGGAAGGCAAACACATGCATAGTTGTGTAGAGTGGGGGAACTTCTTGGGAGAAGATTCCTAACTCTGCCTACCCCAGAATGTTAATTTGATTAAAGTCCCATAGCAAGAGCTCATCAGTTTCTATGAGGATGATAGAAATGCTAAGCTACCCCTTTGTTCTCTTGTCCTCTGCCTTTTAATGGGATGGTTAGAGAAGGAAATGGGGACAATCCCCTTCTTAAGCAAACTGTCTTTCTCTCCATTTAAAAACTTTGAACCTTGGAGTAATGGCATTTATGAAGGCAGTATATGCTGTGTGGAAAAAGTAGGACCAACATAAGGACCACTTCCAGAAAGGGGGAACCTTGCAACTGAGAATGGCAAGTCCTCCTTTAAGATGGACCTTTAAGGTGGCATCATGCTGAATCTTAGTTCCCCAACCCGGGATCAAATCTGTGCCCCCTGAAGCAGAAGCACAGTCTTAACCACTGGATGGCCAGAGAAGTCCCCCTTAGGGATTCTTTACCATGGACTTCAGTGAAGGATTTCTTTGCAATAAAGAACACACAAAAAAGAAGAACTTAAATGAAAAGTGGGAAACTAGTCAGATATGTGCAGTCTGACCAATGGAAAACAACAGGCTTGTGTGCTCAGAGGACCAGTAACATTATCAATAATCAGGACTATCGCCCAAGATTTACACCTCATACATTACAGTCCACACTCCCAAGTGAGAAACCAGACCTCTCACCTGCACCCTGAATTCGTATCAATGGGAAAGAACCCAGGAGTCTGGGGGCATGCCACGAAGTTGGGATAAAAATGGTAATATAGAACATTAGGTTGTCTTTTATTATTTTAGTATAAAATACAAAAAAATTGGTAATTCTATAATTATAAATAAGTCTATAAACTTATTTCCAGTTTTAGAAATAAGGTATTATCTTACCACTGTGACGTATGTGTCTGTTCAAAATGTTAACTAAAGGCAAAATGAAAGAAAGGGTTTAAGATTCAAATTGTTCCAGAATTGGTCAGATGCAATATTTCAAGGCTGGTTCTGGTGTCCTTTTGACATGTCTCCAAGATTGTTTGTATACCTCTTTTCTTTCTGGTATAGTAAGATGATCCAAACTCATTTGCATTTTCTTTGCCCCATCTCTGTAATCAGTCATTTCTCCTGATTTCTGTAACTAGAGATTGGTATTGAGAAACCAAGATCTTGGTTTTATTTGTGCTCACTGCTCTGACTTTTCATAGCTTTTATGTCCCCTAGCAGACAGACATAGGAAATATAAAATGGTACAGTCTGAGATGATATGAAATAATGTGCTCCCACTTACCTCAAAGGACATAGAAAAAAAAGATGAAGTGATTATTTGAAGTGAGGAAGAGAAACCAGTTACTACATCACAACTATATAGGACTTTCTAAATTCTTTATTCCATTTTACCTTTAGTTAATATTTTGAACAGACAATTATTGTACCATCCAAAACCTTAGAAAGCTAAGATTTCAGTAAGCCTTGGAAAGTTCCATGGGAAAAAAGATGACTAATATTCTTACTTGCTACATGAACCGTATCCTTGTTTGGTATAGAGATAAGACAACTAAAACAACGTTTTCGATCACTGACACAGCACTATTTTTTTTAAACTTGTGTTACTGCAGACTAACCAAAAATAATGGGCGAAAGATCTCAGAGCATCTCAAAAGACACGTAAAGTATTTCGTTTAATGAAAATACATGTTGTACATTCAGAAATTCTTGACTGAGATATTAATTTTAATAACAATTCTTTTATCCTTGATTTTTATCTTTAAGGCTATGCCACTCTCACAAAATGGATTAATGTTTAATTTACAAACATTGTAAGAAACCAGATAGATGGAACATTTAGAAGCTTATCTCACCCTCAGATTAAACACTAGCTCATACCAGTGGAGATTTGTACATTGAAAGGATTAAAAATGTCCTGTAGGATCAAATACTGGGTTTAGTGGAAACCTGAGAATCATTATTGAAGAGCAGCTTATGCAGGTTAGCTAACAGAATATTGAGTGAAAACTCCAAAGAGATATTTGCACAGATCTGAGACAAATGTTAATTATGTAGAATACAGAAAAGATGGGCCGAATCTTCTGTAACATCTAATAAAAAAATAAAGAGCAATGAAAGGCATCATTTAAGTGATGGACAAGTCTGGGCATTTTGAAAAATTGATTTAAATATTCAGTGAGTTAAGAAGGCTTTTGGATATTTCCATAGCCAGTTTTACATGGGATGATATAAAGAAATGAAGAATGCACACCTGCCCTCTGAGATATATCTAAACGATTTTACTAACCTCCCTTCAGGCCCAGCAAAGTTGTTTCTATAACTTTCAAATATTATACATCCTTTTGTGTGTTGTACTGTCCTCAAAGTTAAGTAAATATGACTTACTGGCCACATACATTTCTCTTTAGTATCTCCAACAGTTTTGACTACTTTATTACCGGGGTCCAGCTCTGGTTGGATCCAGGGATTCCCTCAGGAGGACGGCGCTGGCGATTAGAATAGCAAAGCAGAGAGATTTTAGAGGCTCATTATAACTGATTTAGGCGAAAAATCAATAAAGTTTGTGACACCGAACTTGCTCTGACTACGGAAGCCGCAGGCGCCCTCTCGAATCGCTGAAGGTACCCCACCTTAGGCACCTTCTCCAGTGGGTCTTAGAAGCCCAGGCAAGTAAGTGGTCCCAGAGGACCTCCATGCTCCAATTATTTTGGCCTGAAGGAAGATCAGAAGAGAAAAAGAGGAAAAGGAAACAAGAAAGAACGACACGGGGAGACCAAGCTTTGAGCAAGGCCTGTAGCTTTATTTTCAAAGGGAGCTTATATACCTTAAGTTGTGCATAGAGGATAATAGGGGGTATGAAATCATGCAAAGTCAGCAGTCTATGATCCTTATTGAGACCAGGCTTTATTTTCTGCAAACTTATCGTATTCAAATGGTTTAGGTGATTTACATCATCTTCTGGCCAGAAGGCCTGTTAACATTTTATGACTCTGATAAAGGTTTGTCAACCATAAGACTTATTTTCTCTAAGAGTAATTATTTTAAAGTTTGGCGCCATCCTCCGAAGGTGTTAGATAAAGTTGCATTCCTATAGGGCAAAGGTGCAGTGGGTTTACAACAAGGAAAGAATTTATTACCTTAAGGGTCTAAAAGTTGTTAGCACCAAGGCCACTACTTATTTTTTCTATGTACCAATTATATTAATTAATACACTTTTAAGGATACAATACAGGGGATGTGGAAACTTGGCAGCAAGCATTGGCTCAGCAATGAAATCTTCTACTAGTTCTAACAATTTCTAACTCTCCGAGAGGCTCTATACTATTTGAATATCTTAAGCTTCCCGTGCCTCTCGGGGTTGGGAGACTGTAAACAATCGTATGCGCGGCTGTAGGAGTCCGGGTAAACCTGTCAGGCAAGTTAGAGAGCCCTCTGAGGGGTTTAGATTGAAACACTCCTATTATGCCCAGGAGGCTCATTAGCTAGAGCTCTAAATTGATTCCTTCAGAGAAAAGGTGGTCGGGGATAGCCCCCAGTGACTGTCAGAGGAGTTGGTGAAAGTCATGAAGCAGTAAAACAGACAGACTCTGGTTTTGGGGTAGATGCTCAGGCACGCCCAGAGGGGCACCCCTGGAGTTCTGGCTCGCCTTGCCCACCAGAACTCTCCCACATGACCTTGTCATGGGTGGGGACTCCCGGCACTTTATTGCTTCTGAGCAACCTGATATCCTTTCCCTAATGTCAACAGAATCTTATTCAATTGATCAACACTGGGCTACCAGCTGACATTCTAGAACACTACTCATTGGTCAAATCAAACTCTGCAAGGAGTATTTCTTCCTCAGCAACATGTCAATCCCTAACACCCTAAGGTTGTATCAGAGTGAATCCTGCTTCATCAGTTCACCTCTAACAGTGAGTAGTAATAGGGGCAGACTTAGCCTCTTTCAAGTCTTACCCTCTCTTCAGCATACAAACACATTTAATTTTTTCTCCTCGGATTGCTGGGTTTTTCCCCCCTCTCCCTTTATTTTAGACTTCAGTGCAAGAATAAGGAAAAACAAGATGTCCTTTCTCTCTACTGTCACTTTCTCCTATATTCATCATGAAGATACATACAAGTCTTGCCAATGCTGAGATCCTGTATGAATCCACCCCATAACCAACTCTTCTCTTGCATCTGTGACAAACAACTCATGATTTTATCTTAAAGCTGTGCAAGACAGACTGAACTATTAATAGCAAAGAAGTGGTATTCAGAATGTTTGTGTGGACTGCCTGATACGCTTTCAACTTTTCTTAACATTCAGTGTCTGGAATATGTGTTTTCCAGGTGGTTGTTTGGGGCATTGTGGGGTGTCAGGTGGTTTGTGATATTGACTCATTTTCATCTTTGCTTGCACTTCAACTATAGTTTCTATTTATGAACTTATGCATTTGTCCATGTTATACAGTAAAAATGCTGCCACACCACACTCCACAGTATGAATTCTCCAAGGTTTTTCATGGAAACGTTGTGATGCCATGTCAAAATAGCGCTGCAGATATTGAACCCATTCTTTGCAGGTTATCAGTCTATTCTGTTCTCAGTCCTCAATAGTTGAGGTTCTGTGGACTGCAACTTGAGTGAGATAACTACAAGCAGGTTGGTAGAACTCTAACTGAATCTTCAATTGAGAGGTAAATTGTTGTTGTTTATTCACCAAGTCTTATCCCTCTCTTTTGTGACCTCATGGACTATAACGCATCAGGCTTCTCTATCTATGGGATTTCCCAGGCAAGAATGCTGGAGTGGATTGCCATTTCTTCTCCAGGTGATCTTTCCCACCCAGGGATAGAACCCACATCTCCTGTATTGCAAAGCAGCATGCCCCAAAGACTTCTCTGAAAGTTGAGATAAAACATCAATTGAAACAAAGATAGTGAATTAACATTATTTTGATTCTCATTTTTGGAAAGGCTAGGTTGTTAAAATGCAGATTTCCAAGTTACACTCCCCAGAAATTCTGATTCTGCCAGTCTGAAATAGGGCCTACAATATGAAAGCTTGTCCAGACTCCCGGGTGATTCTAATACAGGTGATTTTTTTTTTCTCTTCCTTAGCAAACTAAGCCCAACTTTTATTTCCCTTTAATGATAAGGTGGTCTTTCTCAGGTGGTTCAGTGTAAAGAATCTGTAGGCAATGCAGGTTCAATCCTTGTGATGGGAACATCTCTTGGAGAAGAAAATGGCTACACGCTCCAGTTTCCTTGCCTGAAAAAACTCATAGACAGAGAAGCCTGGCAGGCTATCGTCCATTGGGTCAAAAAAGAATCAGATACCACTTAGTGACTAAACAACAACAGCAGTGATCAAATGAGTTAGATTGTTTGAAAGGATTAAATGTTGCTTTGTGATTAAGCTATATTTGCAAAATTTTTAACAAATTCATTTTCTTAGTATGCACAGAAATTTTTAAAAAGTACATACCTGAAATATATGCTGGCTCTAAATATAATATTATTAGAACTTCTTGGATTCCCTCATCTATTTAACAATTAGGAATAGATTTTTCCCTAATAAAGGGCCCCTGGACAAGGGCCCTGTCCTTTCCTCACTCAGACCCATCAGCAAATCTTACTTCCTGACAAAAAAAAATATTAATAGTAAAGTCTTAGATATGTATTTAAAAATAGAATAGATTTCTCTGCCAGAGCTAATGAAGAAATGTTTGGCAGGAATGATTTTCGAAGATGTATCTTTAGACTGCTTCCAATTTTTGCTTTCATTTTCTTTTTTAGACTTATTTCAGGATTCTGATTAAAAAAATACAAAACTTCTATTGGAAAATATAATAATTACCAAATAGTATCTTGCAACTATATGAAGGAATATTTCCAGTGTAAATCCAATTGGTATTTCTCCCACACAACATATACCACAGTTCATCTGATAGAGCATATTAAATCCAAGAACCTCAAAAGCTTCTTTCAGACACAGTAGATTCTTCATGTTCCAGAAGAAAAAGAGAAGTTAAAAGTACATTCATTAAAGAAATGTCTACTTCTAAAACAATGAAAAGCATGTAATGTGTAAACATATAAGATCATAGGAAACTGTATGATAAAATGTTTAAGACCATGGACTCTGTTGCCAAATTGTCTGGCATCAAATTGAAAGGTTGTTGCTGAGCCGTGAAAGACACTGGGATTCTTGGCCTCCAGAGGAGAACAATTCAATCTGAGGCCAGCAACAAAGTTTGATTGCTCAGAGATTTTGTGTAATAAAGTTTTATTAAAGTATAAAAGAGATAGAGAAAGCTTCTGACGCAAACATCAGAAGGGGGCAGAAAGAGTGCCCCCTGCTAGTCTTTAGCAGGATGTTATATAGCTGCTAGCAGTCAGCTAATTAAAAAAGGAAATGTTTCAAAACTCATGAATGGCACCAGGCCCCTCACCCACAACATGCATTTTGAGATAACATTGGCACAGTGTGAGTTGTCCTGGACCATAAAAAGATTGACATGAATCTTGAAGAAACGCAGGTGTCCAAGCAAATACAGTCTCATTAACATAGCTTAAGAGAACATTTGGTTGAGTAAAACATACTGGTTTGTCAAAGTCAGTTCTGAGTCATAGGCAAGACCTGACTTGAAGACAGAGTCCAGGATAAATACATAGTTCATTAACATAGCTTAAGATAAACATTTCCATAAGAAAAATGCATTGGTTAGCTCGAGGTTTGAGGAAAGTTAAGTTCTGGTGGAACCAGGTGTCCTCCTTATGTCAACACAGAATTTTTAAAAGAAATCTCTTTTTAAAAGAAACCCCTTTTAAAATTTCTATAGAGAAGGGGGAAATATCTAACACTTGTAGTTTGTTTCCTCCTGCTGCTTAAGAGAGAGAGAAAAAACGTCTAACATTTGCAGCCTATTTCCTCCATTTCAAGACCCTGGCCTTTCTGCCTGTTGCCCTCTCAAAATCTTGCAGCTCTGGTAACTGGGCCACCTTAAGCAGTTTGCTGATTTACTCACCTGTATGTTTGAAATCATGATAATATTGCCTTCAAGGCAACCACTTTAACTTAGCATCTTCCTTTCCCCATCTCTAACACAGTGGTAATAACAACATCTCTAGCAACAAAGGGTTCCTGTGAAGATTAAATGATATACTATATGTAAGCTGGTTTCTCTGGTAAACGAGTTGATCCATATTGAAAATTCAGGAAGTCTTAGTCATCATTGTAAATACTAAGGATTCGAATTGTATTTTATCTGTTTTTACTTGTAGGTGATGATTATGGATGGTGACGACAAATATTTGTTGAAATTTAAAGGCTATAATTTTGCACGTCTTTTTGTTGATATTAACTTTCTAAAAAATCTAGATGACTTTGAAACTAGAGATGATGATGTCTTCGTCATTACATACCCCAAATCTGGTAAGTCTGAGTAAGTCTGCCACCTGTTTCATTCTTTACTCTGGTTTGGTAATACATGTGGACAGATGTACTCTTATCCAGACTTTGACAGTAGCCCAGCCAACAATTAGGTAACCATTTAGGATCAGAAGAAGGGTTAAACAAACCTCATGTGTCTATCTTATAAGGTCATTTGAAATGCTTATACTGTCATCTCTGTTAGCACCTATGAAGAAACCAAATAGGAAGCCAATAGCTCACCAGGCTCCTCCGTCCATGGGATTCTCCAGGCAAGAATACTGGAGTGGGTTGCCATTTCCTTCTCCAGGGGATCTTCCCGACCCAGGGATTGAACCCAGGTCTCCTGCATTGCAGGCAGACGCTTTAACCTCTGAGCCACCAGGGAAGCCCTCAGGAAGCCAATAGGAGATACTTATTAAATGCTGCCCTTGGTCTGAGAATGAAGAAAATACATTTAAAAGAAAAAAACAAAACAAAACAGGATTTTTGTTAGGAGCATATCTCAGCCAGAACTAATTCATGTTTCGTAGTTCTCTAATTGATTTGTACTTCCATATAATAAGAAACCCCAGTAGCTCAGACGGTAGAGAATCTGCTTGCAATGCAGGATACCTGGGTTCAGTCCCTGGGTTGGGAAGATTCCTTGGAGAAAGAAATGGCAACCTACTTCAGTATTCTTGCTTGGAGAATTCCATCAACAGAGGAGCCAGGCAGGCTACAGTCCAGAGGGTCACGAAGAGTTGGACACAGTTGAGCAAATAACACTTTCCATATAAGAAGAAAATAAATTTCTCTAGGACAAATTGTCCTCAACATGAAATTTTTACAACTTGTTTTTTTATATTGGGCTTCCCTGATGGCTTAGATGGTAATGAATCTGCCTGCAATGTAGGAGACCTGGGTTTGATTCCTGGGGTGGCAAGATCCCCTGGAGAAAGGAATGACTACCCACTCCAGTATTCTTGCCTGGAGAATTCCATAGACAGAGGAGCCTAGTGGGCTACAGTCCATGGGGTCCTAAAGAGTCAGACACAATTTTTCATATCAGGCAATTTTTTATATTACACTGTTTAGAACATAAGATGACTGGGGCCAGTGAAGCAATGTTGTATGAAGTGAATAATGGTCTCAAAGACACATTGGAATCTAAGTCAATGGAAATAAAAACATTCCTGATTTTTATGAAAATACTCCAACTCTTCCTTTTACCATCTACTTTGAAATTCATGACCTTGTTTACTTCCCTGAAATAGTAATACATCTCTTTACCCCTGGATTCTCCTACTCTGCACAACTTATTAACACCTCTGAATTGGTGATTATTTTTCCTCCCTTAGTTATCAGTGGCATCTCAGTCTGCCTAATTTTAGTTCAAACACTGAAGTCCATATCTAGTTTTTCCTTTATCCTTAATTTTGCCCAAGTATTTTGTCAAGAAATAATAAGTAAGCAAAAAAAGTGAAAGAGGTCTTGAGCTCTTAATTTGTCTATTCTTTTAAATGACAAAACTTCTATATGCAAGACAGCAAAAGAGACACAAATATAAAGAACAGACTCTTTGACTCTGTGGGAGAAGTCAAGGGTGGGATGACTTGAGAGAATAGCATTGAAACATGTATATTACCATATGTGATATAGATTACCAGTCCAAGTTCAATGCATGAATCAGCACACTCAAATTGGGTGCACTGGGACAACCCTGAGGGATGGGATGGGGAGGGAGCTGGGAGAGGGGACTCAGGATGGGGGACACATGTACACCCATGGCTGACTCATGTCAATGTATGGCAAAACCCACTACAGTATTGTAAAGTAATTAGCCTCCAACTAAAATAAATATATTAATTTTTTTTTTAAAGAAAGGAGACTAAGGAAATGGAAACAGAGTTAGAGAAAATTTTGGAAACAGACTTTACTTGAAGTAGAGGAAACCGAGCTGAAGGATGAATCTGATTCACTATTATTATGGAATCAGAACCCCCACAGCTCTTCAGAGTGAAAAAGGAAGTAAAACCCTTGATATCATCTCTAATAATTTTAATGTAAAACACAAACAAACAGAAAACTTGGACAAATTCACTGATGTCTTTAAGGTGGTAAAAAGAAAGAAACTGCTTCAGATAGTTTTGAGATGGATGGCATTATTATTGACATTTATTGTTAAAAATTAATTCAAGGTTGAAAACAAGATATATATTTTTACAGGTACCATTTGGACTCAGCAGATATTAAGCTTGATTTACTATGAGGGACATCGTAACAGAACTGAAATTGTGAACACAGCTGACAGAAGCCCCTTCCTGGAATACAATCTACACAAAATAGACTTTGAGAAGAGACCATCCCCTCGCCTCTTTGCTTCCCACGTCCCGTACTATTTAGCACCAAAAGGTCTCAAGAACAAAACAGCTAAAGTATGTCGCACAAATAGCTCATGAACCTTTTGAACAAACAAAAATACTTTCTTTACATAATGTCCTCCCAAACCCACTCATTCACATTCCTTCTAATGTGATTATTATAATCTTTGTGATATTGTTCTTAGTCTCCCAGTCCTGTCCGACTCTTCACAACCCCATGGATTGTAGCCCATCGGGCTCTTCTGTCCATGGGGATCCTTCAGGCAAGAATACTGGAGTGAGTGGGTTGCCATGCTCTCCTCCAGGGGATCTTCCCAACCCAGAGATTGAACCCAGGTCTCCCATGTTGCAGGTAGATTCTTTAGAGTCTAAACCAACAGGGAAGCCCATGACTGCTGGAGAAGCCTGTCTCTTCTCCAGGGGACCTTTCTGACCCAGGAATCAAACCAGGGTCTCCTGCACTGCAGGTGGATTCTTTACCACCTGGGCTACCAGGGAAGCCCTGGTACCTCCTATACCCCACCAAATAAAAATATTACTTTACACATTAAAGCTATATATGAAATTTTGCAACAAGCAGTCTTATAGATCTTCACACTTTTTTTGTTCTGGTGAAGTGTTTCCCTAAAAGTGAAAATTTCAGCTTTAGATGACCAAATTTTTAAATGTTGGTAGGTATTATCTATTTGCCTTATAAAATCTATCACTGACACTTCATCAAATAGCGTATAAGAATGTTTTTTTCCTTACACACTCACCAAAGAATGAAATTATAAATCTTTGCTAATGCATTAGGTAAGAACTATCTTATTCTTGAGTAACTGTAGTCCTTTTGGTTTTAGTAAACTTGAGCCCCTTTCTGTTTATTTCCAGGCCTTGAAATATCCTTCATATCCTTTGCCTATCTTTCTTAAAATTTGTCTTTATTTACTGTTTGCTTGAAGCATTTGTATGGGGTAAAAATTGTTCCACTTAACATTTACCTTTAAAACTTGTTGAATGCATTTAATTTCACGTAACCAACTTAACAATTTTTCCTTCATAGTATCTTGCTATCGAATTTTGTTAATAAACACTTCCCAGCTAGAAAGATTGTGCAAATACTTTCCAGTTTTCCTCTCTGTTTTTATTTTTTACATTTAATTATAAATTATATCAGATATCACAGGTGATTTGAAATATGACTATTGGGTAATAATTGCCAATGGGATTGGCCAATTGATCCAATATGATTTCAGCATTTAGTCTTTCCCTACGGTTTTCAAGTCTACATTTTGATATGCTATTTCCATATTTCCCTCCTCTGACTATTCATTCTGCATTCCCAAAATTAATAGATATATTTAATATGTGCCCATTCTTCACTGTTTTGAATGATGTAACTGATAAAATCCCATGAAGTTTATTCTTTAATATGTTAATTTCCCAATAATATTAAATGCTGATTAACATTAATAAAATAAGATTAAGTCTGAGAAATCATTATCATAGCTCTTTTCCAACATTCCATCCAGCAATATTCTATGGCTCTTTATTTATCAGATATACATTCGTGTCTGGGCTTCCCAGGTGGCTCAGTGGTAGAGAATCTGCCTGTGAAGCAGCAGATGTGGGGTATATACCTGGGATGGGAAGGTCCCCTGGAGAAGGAAATGACTAACCTCTCCAGCATTCTTGCCTGGAGAATCCCCATGGACAGAGAAGTCTGGCGGGTCACAGAAGTGCTGGACATGACTCAGCAACTAAACAAAAAGAACATTTGTGTCCACCACAAGTGTTATGATGCTCTTTGTATGCTTCCTACATTTTTTTTTCGTGGATTGCCAGATTTTGGTTTAAATTTTACACACGTAATTAATTGGTTTTCATTATTGCCTTCTCTATTTAGCTATTACTGTTATAAAGTAAATGATACTGATCTTGTTACACTATTATATTTGGCTCCACGAATCTCTTCATTTGTTTTATTAATTTTCCCTATATTCTCTGAAATACATTTTATTTTAAAATAATAATATATTCTATATTTCTCTGCTTTTCAATATTTGTACTTCTTTCTTTTCTGTTTCAGGACTTAAATATCTATAGAAAAGAAATAGAATATTGAGGTGATGAGAAATATTATGTCCTTGACTGACATTTTTTTGTACACTTTTCTTCATTTTGTTTTTTGTTTTATGTTGCAATGATTTTGAGGTACACAATGCTGAGAAATACTTTTTCCCCCTTTCTCAGTTCTCTTGAAATTTGAATTTTGTTCTTCAGAAAAGTTCTAATCACTTAAGAGTCCTTTTTTGGCACCTGAGGTACAACGTTCCCTCTTTCCCACCTTTAAACTAAAGCAAAAAGAAATTGATTAGATATTTACTAATGCTTTATTTCTGAGATAAATCTTACATTTTTATATTATTGTACTTTATTAACATTCTGCTGGAAGAATTTTTTTTTTTCAGGAAATTTTATCTGTAATTATTTTTTAAATAGACAGTTTTCTATGATATTGAAAGAT
>NW_011495034.1:13876387-13882303 GCF_000754665.1 Bison bison bison | reverse complement strand
ACTCTGGGTAATGACTTATATATTACATGAACTTTGTTACAGTTATTTAACTACTTGAGGCATTTCTACTCTAAATTACATCTCCAAAAAATTAAGATTACTAGAAATTTAGTGTAGATACAATTATTCTAGGTGGATCATATATGTAATTAAATAATCTAATTACAGAAGCAGAATAATAATATGTTCCAATTATTCTTTTTCAATTAAAAACAAGTGTTACTTTTTATATTCTCAATCCTTTCTCCACATACAAACGAAACACATCCTATCAGAGAGTCCATAGAGAGCTTATGATAGTAAACTCATGTACAGCTATGTTTTTTTATTTATTTATTTATTTTTTATGTTGCAATGATTTTGAGGTACACAATGCTGAGAAATACTTTTTCCCCCTTTCTCAGTTCTCTTGAAATTTGAATTTTGTTCTTCAGAAAAGTTCTAATCACTTAAGAGTCCTTTTTTGGCACCTGAGGTACAACGTTCCCTCTTTCCCACCTTTAAACTAAAGCAAAAAGAAATTGATTAGATATTTACTAATGCTTTATTTCTGAGATAAATCTTACATTTTTATATTATTGTACTTTATTAACATTCTGCTGGAAGAATTTTTTTTTTTCAGGAAATTTTATCTGTAATTATTTTTTAAATAGACAGTTTTCTATGATATTGAAAGATATTTGATTTTAATATCATTGTAAGTCAATTTTGTAAGACAAATTTTGAAGCTTTTAAAATTTGTTTAGTTTTTCAAGTATTTTAAAATTACAAATAAGAATATTTTGAAGATTTAATTAAATTCCACTACAATATGTCTCATACTGATAGCTCTATAGTTCTAAAACATTTTCCCTTTTGCAGTTTACTTCATGTAGCTACCTTTCCCTAAATCATTAGTATAATTTTATTTTCAAAGTAAATTATCACCCTTTCATCTATATTTCAAAACTGTTGAAAAAAACTGCAATGTATACGTTCATGAACTGATGAATATTTATCTAATTCTATGATTACATTTTATCATTCATTAGTAACAGTGAAGATTTTTTCGTTGTACATTCTTTGTTCTTTTTTTTGTACATTTTTCAGACTATGGGCATTTTCTTATTATATTGTTATTTTTTTGCTGCAAAGAACTAAAATTTTTAAAATAATTAATATTTTCCACTTCATTGATTTCTGCTTTGATTTTAACTTTTTCTCATATTTTGTTTGAATATATTTTTGTCATGTGATATCCAATATTTATTTGTTAAATATTGATATTTTAAAATGATGAATATCCATTTCAGCATTGCTATGGATATAATGTTGTTAGCATCAAAGTAACCTATCTTTTCATTTTTAATTTTCTCATTGGTCCAAATTATTCTGAAGAATTTTTATTTTCAAATAAAATGTTTATAAATATTTATAAAACTAAAATTGTTTTTCAGTGTTGATAATTAATATTAAGGAATAGTAATTATGGAATCAGGTAATGGTATAGTAAGAATTCTAAGTTTTGAAATACATCAAGAAGTTTTATGGCCAATTACATGTAGATCAATTTTTCAATGCATTCCATGACTACCTGAGAAAATAATGTGAATTCTCTGCTTGGGGCACCAGAAATTGAAAGTGTTAGTTATTCAGTTGTGTCCAACTTTTTGTGACCTCATGGACTGTAGTCTGCCAGGCTCCTCTGTTCGTGGAATTCTCTAGGCACGAATACTAGAATGGGTAGCCATTCTTTGTCCAGGGGATCTTCCTGGCCTAGGGATCAAACCCAGGTCTCTTGACTTGCAGGCAGATTCTTTACCATCTGAGCCACCTTGGGACACTAACACAAACATATAAAATAAATTTTGCTAAATAATATTATAAATTTATTATGTTAATCCTTTTATGCTTATGTTTGAAGATAAGTGTGTAAATTTTCATGATTGTAACTAAATTGAAATCTTTCCAGAGTTTCTAGACATTGTGCTATTCACATTTTTCTATTAATGCAGTATACAGATTCCTATTCTGTTGGTCATTAACCAATTTTTTTATTGTCCTATTAAAATATTTGGCTTTAAATTCTGCTTAGCTATATATTATCAATTGTTTTCCCCTTCCCTGAGATTTTGACATGTGCCTTTTCTTGTTCTTTATTTTCAATGTTTTTTTTTGACTGCTGTATAATTTTATATATTATGTAAGTAATTCTATGAGACCCACACTTTTCCTTCATTGAATACTTACCTTCTTCCATTATTCTATTATTAGAATATACCCTATTACATTACATTCTTGAGCATGTCCCATGGTGCACATCAGCATGAGCTTCCCTAAGCACCCAAGAATAGAATTGCAAAGCCACAAAGTACAAAAATATTCAACTTCATAAAATGATGCTATTTTTTTCAAAGTTGTTGTAGCATAAACAGTGAAAACTATAAAATATGAGTTTTTATTTTTCTTTTAGTATTTTTTTTCTATCAGATTTCCTGATTTTATCAATTTGGTGATTATAAGATGCTATCTAAAACTGATCTTAATTTCCAGTTATTTAATCAATAATGAAATTAAGCAGGTTTTGAAAACCTTATTGCCCACAGTTATTTCTTATTCAGTGAAATTATTAAAGCTTTTGTCAGTTTTTTTATGTTACCTATTTCATAGAGATTTGTACATGTATCTTCTGTTTTATTTTGTTGTTGTTGAGTCTCTAAATCATGTCTGACTTTGTGGGACCCCATGGACTGCTGCATGCCAGGCTTCTCTGTCCTGCACTATCTCTTGGAGGTTACTCAAACTCATATCCATTGAGTCGGTGATGCTGTCCAATCATCTCATCCTCTGTCGCCTCCTTCTCCTTTTGCCTTCAATCTTTCTCAGTATTAGGGTCTTTTACAATGAGTAGGATCTTTGCATCAGGTGGCCAACGTATTGGAGCTTCAGCTTCGGCATCAGTCCTTCTGATGAATTCCGAGTTGATTTCCTTTAGAATTGATTGGCTTGCTGTCCTTGCAGTCCAGTGGACTCTCAAGGGTCTTCTCCAGCACCACAACTGAAAGGCATCAATTCTTTGATGCTCAGCCTTCTTTATGGTCCAACTCTCGCATCCATACATGACTACTGGGAAAAACACAGCTTTGACTATATGGACCTTTGTCAGCAAAGCAAGCTCTCTGCTTTCTACAGTGTCTAGGTTTGTCATAGCTTTCCTTCCAAGGAGTAAGCATCTTTTAATTTCATAGCTGCTGTTGCAGTCTGCAGTTGCTGTCTGCAGTGATTCTGGAGGCCAAGAAAATAAAATGTAACACTGTTTCCACTTATTCTCCTCTATTTGCTGTGAAGTGAGGGGACAAGATGTCATGATTTTAGTTTTTGAATGTTGAGTTTTAAGCTAGCATTTTCACTCTCCTCTTTCACCCTCATCAAGAAGTCTCTTCAGTTCCTCTGCTTTCTGCCATTAGAGTGGTATCATCTGCATATTTGAGGTTGTTGATATTTCTCCTAGCAATCTTGATTTCAGTTTGTGATTCATCCAGCCTAGAATTTTGTATGATGAACTCTGCATAGAGGACTTCCCAGGTGGTGCTAGTGATAAAGCACCTGCATGTCAATGCAGGAGATGTAAGGGATGTGGATTCAATCCCCGAGTTAGGAGGATCCCCTGGAGGAGGGCTCACAACCCACTTCAATATTCTTGGCTGGAGAATCCCATGAACAGAGGAGTCTGGTGGGCTACAGTCCATGGGTTGCAGTGAGACAGACACGACTGAAACGACTTAGCACACAGGCACTCTGCATAGAGGTTAAATAAGCAGGGTGACAACACACAGCCTTGATGTACTCCTTTTCAATTTTGAGCAATCCATTGTTCCATGTTTGATTCTCTGCCTTTTCTAAATCCAGCTTGTACATCTGGAAGTTCTTGGTTCACATACTGCTGAAGCCTAATCGCATGGTTTTGAGCGTTACCTTGGTGGCATGTGAAATGAATGCAATTGTATGGTAGTTTGAACATAATTCTAGATACTAATCTATTATTAATATCTGTGCTGCCCTTGGAGAAGGAAATGGCAACCCACTCCAGTACTCTTGCCTGGAAAATCCCATCGATGGAGGAGCCTGGTAGGCTGCAGTCCATGGGGTCGCTGAGAGTCAGACATGACTGAGCGACTTCACTTTCACTTTTCACTTCCATGCATTGGAGAAGGAAATGGCAACCCACTCCAGTGTTCTTGCCTGGAGAATCCCAGGGACGGGGGAGCCTCGTGGGCTGCCGTCTATGGGGTCCCACAGAATCTGACACTACTGAAGTGACTTAGCAGCAGCGGCAACTACTTTTCAGGATTATTTTTTTCTTGGAGGGGAGGGGTTTAATTTTCTGCAGGTCATTTATTACTGGTCTTCAATGCTCTCTTCTCACTGTACCCACTCATCATTTTTGATTCCTCTTCATATAACCATCTGTCACAATAAAGGCATGTTCAACTGTGTAGAGCACTCACATTTTAAAATAGAGAAAGAGCACTAGGCACCACGGAGGTGAAGAGCTACTAAACTATGGCTAATTAATTGAGGTGAATGTGTGCTCTGTGATGGAAGCTCTTCCTGTGTGTGTGTGTGTGTGTGTGTGTGTGTGTTTTACAGAAACTGTTGAAACCAGCTTTCCTGCATAATCTCATAATGTTTATTCTTTGTCATTTAATTAAAGCTGTCTTAAAATATTGCTAAACCCAACAGAACTCTTTTAAGTTCACTATTTTGTAATCTGTGATTGATACGTTCATTCACTAAGACATCATTTCTTCACTCATTTCATCAAAAATTATTGAATGCCTAATATGTGACAGACAGTAAATTATGAGAAAATGAAAAGTGAACCTTTATTCACACAGCTTATCATCTAACAGGAAAGACAGGTATTCCCAAACAAATATAAATAATTAAAAACTATGATAAGTAATATTCAGAAAAACCGCAGATTTCATATAAGTATAGAGAAGAAGAGGATCTGGTATCATCAAAGGTGCTAGGCAGTGTTTTCTGAAAAGAAGTAACCTGAAAACTGCAAGCTAATAAATTGGTTCAGTTCCGTTGCTCAACTGTGTCCGACTCTTTGCCACCCAATGAATCGCAGCATGCCAGGCCTCCCTGTCCATCACCAACTCCCGGAGTACACTCAAACTCATGTCCATCGAGTTGGTGATGCCATCTAGCCATCTCATCCTCTGTCATCCCCTTCTCCTCCTGCCCCCAATCCCTCCCAGCATCAGAGACTTTTCCAATGAGTCAACAGTTCACATGACCTGGCCAAAGTATTGGAGTTTCAACTTCAACATGAGTCCTTCCAATGAACACCCAGGACTGATCTCCTTTAGAATGGACTAGTTGGATCTCCTTGCAGTCCAAGCGACTTTCAAGAGTCTTCTCCAACACTACAGGTCAAAAGCATCAATTCTTCAGCGCTCAGTTTTCTTCACAGTCCAGCTCTCACATCCATACATGACCACAGGAAAAACCATAGCCTTGACTAGACGGACCTTTGTTGAAAAAGAAATGTCTCTGCTTTTAACTATGCTAACTAGGTTCGTCATAACTTTTCTTCCAAGGAGTAAGCGTCTTTTAATTTCATGGCTGCAGTCACCATCTGCAGTGATTTTGGAGCCCCCAAAAATAAAGTCTGACGTATTTCCACTGTTTCCCCATCTATTTGTCGTGAAGTGTTGGAACCAGATGCCATGATCTTGGTTTTTTTGAATGCTGAGCTTTAACCCAACTTTTTCACTGTCCTCTTTCACTTTCATCAAGAGGCTTTTGAGTTCCTCTTCACTTTCTGCCATAAGGGTGGTGTCATCTGCATATCTGAGGTTATTGATATTTCTCCTGGCAATCTTGATTCCAGCTTGTGCTTCCTCCAGCCCAGCATTTTGCGTG
>NW_011495034.1:13866590-13876279 GCF_000754665.1 Bison bison bison | reverse complement strand
ATTGTGATCCACACAGTCAAAGGCTTTGGCATAGTCAATAAAGCAGAAATAGATGTTTTTCTGGAACTCTCTTGCTTTTTCCATGATCCAGCGAATATTGGCAATTTGATCTCTGGTTCCTCTTCCTTTTCTAAAACCAGCTTGAACATCTGGAAGTTCACAGTTCACATATTGCTGAAGCCTGGCTTGGAGAATTTTGAGCATCACTTTACTAGCGTGTGAGATGAGTGCAATTGTGTGGTAGTTTGAGTATTCTTTGGCATTACCTTTCTTTCAGATTGGAATGCAAACTGACCTTTTCCTGTCCTGTGGCCACTGCTGAGTTTTCCAAATTTGCTGGCATATTGAGTGCATTACTTTCACAGCATCATCTTCCAGGATTTGAAATAGCTCAACTGAATTCCATCACCTCCACTAGCTTTGTTCATAGTGATGCTTTCTAAGGCCCACTTGACTTCACATTCCAGAATGTCTGGCTGAAGGTGAGTGATCACACCATTGTGATCATCTGGGTCGTGAAGATCTTTTTTGTACAGTTTGTCTGTGTATCCTTGCCACCTCTTCTTAATATCTTCTACTTCTATTAGGCCCATACCATTTCTGTCCTTTATCGAGCCCATCTTTGCATGAAATGTTCCCTTGGTATCTGTAATTTTCTTGAAGAGATCTTTAGTCTTTCCTACCACATTGTTTTCCTCTATTTCTTTGCATTGATCGCTGAGGAAGGCTTTCTTATTTCCCCTTGCTATTCTTTGGAACTCTGCATTCAGATGCTGATATCCTTCCTTTTCTCCTTTGCTTTTCACTTCTCTTCTTTTCACAGCTATTTGTAAGGGCTCCCCAGACAGCAATTTTGCTTTTTGGCATTTCTTTTCCATGGGGATGCTCTTGATCCCTGTCTCCTGTTCAATGTCACGAACCTCTGTCTATAGTACATCAGGCACTCTATATATCAGATCTAGTCCCTTAAATCTATTTCTCACTTCCACTGTATAATGTAAGGGATTTGATTCAGTTCATACCTGAATGGTCTAGTGGTTTTCCCTACTTTTTTCAATTTAAGTCTGAATATGGCAATAAGGAGTTCATAATCTGAGCCACAGTCAGCTCCTGATCTTGCTTTTGCTGACTGTATAGAGCTTCTCCATCTTTGGCTGCAAAGAATATAATCAATCTGATTTTGGTGTTGACCATCTGGTGATGTCCATGTGTAGAGTCTTCTCTTGTGTTGTTGGAAGAGGATGTTTGCTATGACCAGTGCGTTCTCTTGGGAAAACTCTATTAGCCTTTGCCCTGCTTCATTCTGTACTCCAAGGCCAAATTTTCCTGTTACTCCAGGTGTTTCTTGACTTCCTACTTTTGCATTCCAGTCCTCTATAATGAAAAGGACATCTTTTTGGGGTGTTAGTTCTGAAAGGTCTTGTAGGTCTTCATAGAACCGTTCAACTTCAGCTTCTTCACTGTTCCTGGTTGGGGCTTGAATTACTGTGATATTGAATGGTTTGCCTTCAATGAACAGGGATCATTCTGTCATTTTTGAGATTGCATCCAAGTATTGCATTTCAGACTCTTTTGTTGACCATGATGGCTACTCCATTTCTTCTAAGGGATTCCTGCCCACAGTAGTAGATATAATGGTCATCTGAGTTAAATTCACCCATTCCAGTCCATTTTAGTTCCCTGATTCCTGGAATGTCGATGTTCACTCTTGCCATCTCCTGTTTGACCACTTCCAATTTGCCTTGATTCATGGACCTAACATTCTAGGTTCCTATGCAATATTGCTCTTTACAGCATCGGACCTTGCTTCTAATCACCAGTCACATCCACAACTGGGTATTGTTTTTGCTTTGGCTCCATCCCTTCATTCTTTCTGGAGTTATTTCTACACTGATCTCCAGTAGCATATTGGGCACCTACCGACCTGGGGAGTTCCTCTTTCAGTATCCTATCATTTTACCTTTCCATACTGTTTATGGGGTTCTCAAGGCAAGAATACTGAAGTAGTTTGCCATTCCCTTCTCCAGTGGACCACATTCTGTCAGCCAAGCTAATAAATAAGTATTAACAAAAAAGAGATGGGGGGAAAAGGAAGCCAGGGAAAGAGAATGTGCAAGTTTCCTGATACATTAATGTGGATGAAAAATGAAGGAAGAAGAACAGGCAAAGTGAAAGTATTAAAAGATTGAGAGGTCAATCAGAGTCAGGCTGCTCAAAGACTAATAAATGATGGTGATTTCTTTCAGCTTAAAGGCAGTAAGAAGTCTTTTAAGAATCACCAGAAGGAGAGTTATGTAATGCAATTAATATTTTTAGAATATCATTCCTTTTTATGGATTGAAAATGATGGTAGTGAATACAGGCAAATTAGTTAGATACTAGTGTGATAACCCACTGAACACCAACGATGCTTTGGGTTAGAACGGTCACTCTGAGACTGGAGAAACTGCAGAGTTTTAACACATATGTTTAAGGTCAAAAGGAAAGGGATTATATACAGTAAAAATGAAAATGGGAGAAATAGTAAGATGCTTTCTATATTCTGGCTCATACACCTGTGTTGATAATGATGTCATTCATTTAGTGCTTAGGGAACACTGAAGCAGGGTAAAGCTGAAAAGAGAAGATTATGAGATTGATTTTGACATATGGAGTTTAAGATGATTTAGACGTATCCAAATGAAGATATTTGAAAATTTGGGGAACATACAGGCCTACATTTCAAAGAGGTTTGCTCTAAAATTATCAATGATATTAATTTGGACATCATCACTGTATAGACCATAGTTGAAACCATGATTATGCTTAAAATTGAGAGTGAGGAGGAAAAGGACAGGAAAAAGAGGAGGAAAAGAGAAACGAAGAAAGAGAGTGTACAGGAGGAAAAAAGGGAACTAGTACTATTACTGAGATAATTTAAAACATAATGTTTGGGTAGAGAGAGTGAGCCCATGAAGGACACTGAAAAGGAGCTATCAGAGAGGTAGGGAGAAAAAAGTTGTGTGTGCTGACAAAAGCCAAGAAGGAGTGTCAAGAAACCTTTTTAATACTTTTTAACCTCTCAGGGCTGAGAAGTCAAGTGAAAATGAAAGTTTAAAATATCCATCAAATCTAATTACATGAAAAGTGCAGTAGAGTAAACCAGGTTGGATGGGTTGGGGTGAAATTGATGAATCCCAGATATATAACACTGGCACAGACACATGTATTAATATATTGCAACTGTCTTCTATATTTCTATTTTTATAGCTAATATTGGACTTCAAAAAAATCCTGCCCCCAGTAGAATTATCATCTCCCAACAAAAGCTGCCTGTTTTCCCATGAAACGTACTGTATCTCATGATCTAAGTCAGAAACTAGCCTTCATGCTTGATATCTCCTTCACCCTTGCCTCTTAATTTTGCTAGTTATTAAATGTCTGAATTCTGTCTCTGATTCCTTTGTGGAAGTTGCAAACATACCAATCTATATTGCCTCTTCCATGGTCCAGATCACCATTATGTTTTGCTTAGTTTCTATAACAACTTGTCTAACTGATTTGCCTACTTGGAATTCTTAGCCCATCTCCGTTTATTCTCTATTCTTCAACCCGTGCTATCATCTTAAAATGCAAATGTGTTCCCTTCCTTATTTTTATATTTGAGCTGTTCCAGAAGAATGTGATCCCAAAATATATATTCATAAACAACAGATTTTGCTGGAATTGTGACTATAGGAGACACTGAGTAAACTATGCAAAATCCTGGAGAATTTGTCTGTTCCGTCATCAGTATACTATCACCAGTTATCAGTTTTAACTTACCTGCCATCAAGTTGCCCAATGTTGATATATTTTTGTTCTAGTTTTTTCATCAGTCTTTCAAACAGACATTTTTTTCACCATGTCTTGGAGAAAAACTCTTAACTTTCTCTTTCCAGGAAAATAGAATTTGGTCAACTCAAGTTTCTGCTTTAAAGCCCTTTCTAAAATGGGATCCATATTTAGCTCAAGCAATTATATACCATCAATACTGATGTAGATTTTGAGGTCTTCTTTGTCTACTACTTTCTTTGACTATTTCTTGGTAATTTGAGGTAATACAATTTATGTCTATTCTTTAATTGGAATTGACAAGCCCATATAGATTATCACAAAGCACTTTGAAGATTTCTCACAGAGCTGAAGGTGATATTCTTAACTATATAGTGTCTATGTTGAAACATTTTCTAGCTACTTGTGTCAAGTGTGTCAAAGTATGTAGTTTAAATGAAGGCAGAAGTAGCTATGTTGTTTGGAGATTCATAACTAAATGATAAGACTAAAAGTAAAATCAAAGAAGTAGGTATATATTTATAATGGTTAAGGATAATGGTTACTGGGGGCAGTAACTGCTATCCTTATTTATATAATCACTTCTTTTCTGCCCCTATTCCCATAACATTGTCACTCTATTCTTCTGACTCTAATATGTGAGTAAACCTATTCACCAAGGTCTTCATTTGTGTTCATGAATTGGGATCCCTTGTAAACCTGCTCTACTAATTTATTCAGATTGTAAAATATATCAGAATTGCCTTTCTTTTGAAGGGTGAATGATATTTCATTGCATCTATAGATTTTGTTCATACATTCATCCATTGACAGACACATGGATGACTTTCACTTTGTGGCAATTGTAAATAATGCTGCTATTACCATGAGTGTACACATATCTGATCCTCATCTTCATTTCTTTTGTATGTATGCCCACAAGTGGACTTGTTGGATATGGACTTAATTCTTTGAGGACTTTGAAAGAGTAGTAAACTTTGAAAGAGGAGGTCTAATGCCTCTATATGAGATATTCTCATTCAAGAATCTATTGGATATCTAATGCCCCCTTGAGAGTCCATTTGAATTTTACAATGAATTTTTCAATGTGTAAAAATATCATTAGGATATTGATAGGGATTGCACTGAATCTGTGAATCACTTTGGGTGGTATTAACATCTTGACAATATTAAATTTTCCAGTTCATCACCATGGGATGTTGTTCTAGTCAACTTTCTAAAATATTTTCCAGAACACAAATATTTTACCACATTGATTAAGTTTATTCCTAAGTATTTCATCAGTTCTGAAACAATTGAAATTGGAATGATTTTGCTATAATTTAGCCTTTTGGAGAAGGAAATGGCAACCCACTCCAGTATTATTGCCTGGAAAATCCCATGGACAGAGGAGCCTGGTAGGCTACAGTCCATGGGGTCCCAAAGAGTTGGGCGACTGAGCGACTTCACTTTCACTTTCACTTTTAGCCTTTGGATTGTTCATTGTGAGTATATAGAAATATAAGAGTTTTGCATGTTGGCTTTGTATCATGCAACTTTGCTCAAATTGTTTATTAGTTCTAACAAGATTGTGTGTGTGTGTAGAATCTTTAGGATTTTTCTATGTCTGAAATCATGTTGCCTGTGAACAATTTTCCTTTCCAATTTAGATGCCTTTTATTAATATTGTTTATTTTTCCTTACTGTTCTGGCTAGGACTTCCAGTACTATGTTGAAAAGTGGGGAGAAGTGTTGAAGCGGACAGAACAAGCATCTTTAACTTGTTCCTGATTTTAGTAGAAAATCTTTGAGTCTTTCACCATTAAGTGTGATGTTAGCAGTAGGTACTTTATATAGAGCTTTTTCATGTTGAGATAGTTTCCTTTAATTCTTCATTTGTTGAGTGTTTTTGAATCATGAAAACGTGTTGGATATTGTCAAACGCTTTTTCTGCATTAAATGATGTGATCATGTGGTCTTTCCCTACATTCTGTTTATGTGATATTACACTAATTAATTTTCATAGTATGAACCATCTTGCATGCCAGGGGTAAATCCAATTTTATTATGGTTTATAATCTTTTCAATATGTTGTTGAATTTGTTATTAATTTGTAGAGGAATTTTGCACCCTATGTTTCATAAGTGATATCGGTCTTTAGCTTTTTCTTACACCATCTTTCTGGCATTGGTACCAAAATAATTCTTGCTTAACTGAAAGATTTTGGAAATATTTCATACTCTTCAATTTTTTGGAAGAAAATGAAGAGAATTGGTGTTAATACTTCTTTAAATGTTTGGTAGAAGTTACCAGGAAAGCCATCTAGACTTGGGTTTTTCTTTGTATTTAGTTAGTTGCTTTATAATTCCCTTATGAATTATGGACTCCAGGGGGCTTCCCAAATGGTGATAGTGATAAAGAATCTGCCTGGCAATGCAAAAGATGCAAGATATGTGATTTTGATCCCTGCATCAGGAAGATCCCAAGAGTAGCAAATGGCAACCCACTCTGGTATTCTTGTCTGGAAAATCCCGTGAACAGAGGAACCTGGTGGGTTACAATCCACGGGGCTGCAAAAAGTTGGACATGACTGAGAGGCTGAGCACACACACAACAAACACAGAGAGAGTATTATTGACCGGTTAACATACTGAAGAACTTAGCAATTTCTGAAATGTATGCATGTGTGCATGCTGTTACTTCAGTCGTGTCTGACTCTTTGCACCCTATGGACGATAGCCTACCAGGCTCCTCTGTCTATGGGATTCTCTAGACAAGAATGCCTGAGTGGGTTGCCATGCCCTCCTCCAGGGGATCTTCCTGACCCAGGGATCAAACCCATGTCTCACGTGTCTCCTGCACCGGCAGGCAGGTTCTTTACCACTAGTGTGACCTGGGAGACCCTCTGAAATGTATATAATAAGTCTAAAAGCGTGGCTTGAATGAGTGACCGAAGTTGAGCTCTCCTTGTAAAATCAAATGATAGGAAACTCCAACAAAGCTGACAACCACAGCACTCAGTTTAATAGAATGAATGTTACAGATCTTAGCCAAACTTTAGACTTAGAAAAAGCCCAAGGCACTGTCAGTTTTCTAAAATGTGGTAAAGATGTTGGGCTATAACTCAGGTGTTTCTTATAGAATGAACAGTTTCTCATACAATTCTTTCAGGATCTCAGAAGTTCTGTGCTTAAAATCAGCAGTTTTCTTGAGAAAGAACTGAGTGAAGAGGATCTGGATGCTGTTGTGAATCAGGCTGTGTTTCAGAATATGAAGGTTGATCCTCAAGCTAATTATGATAGCATTCTGAAAAATGAAATCGGGCTGAGAACAAAGGGACACTTCCTGCGCAAAGGTGATGTTAAGTGGGTAATAGAAGCAAAAGTGTTGAGACTTGTCTTGAATCCTTGGCTGCTGCTGTGGCTGCTGCTGCTGCTAAGTCGCTTCAGTCGTGTCCGACCCTGTGCGACCCCATAGACGGCAGCCCACCAGGCTCCCCTGTCCCTGGGATTCTACCGGCAAGAATACTGGAGTGGGGTGCCATTGCCTTCTCCGCCTTGGCTGCTAGATTAAGTTAAATGTGGCCTGCAACACGTCTCTCCAAGAATCGCCATTTAAGCCAAACAGAGAATCATTGATCCTAAAATGAACCTGAAAATTATCCTAGGAAATAGAACAGAACTTCAGTGTCTGACTAATAAATACTAGGTTCCTTCTTTCTTCACCATGTGACCCTACTTTAAAATTTGTTAAAAAGTCTTACTGAAAGGCAAAAGATATGTGTCCAGGAGAGCTCCAATTCTTGGTTTACCTTATTGCTCTTTAGAACATTCTAGATGGAATGTTAATATGTATTTTGTTTTGAGAGGATTTTTATATCATTTCTTTCCCTTCAAGTTGATATTTCTTCATTGTAAAAACTAGATTGATACCTCATTAACCCAATCTGCTATGAATTCAATCATCCAACAACATGAATAAATTTTTATTATGCTCCATTAAGTTGCCAGGGGTTGCTAAGAATAAATATATTTTCTCCTGATACTCCTTAATTTCAATTTTTTCACTTAATCTTTTTAATGTACATTATTCTAAAACATAATTTGCACTTATCTACATCTCTAGACTCATATTTTGTCCTAATATATTCATAACAGCACAATGACAATAGACACTGATTAAATTTTAATTATATAAAGATCTTATTAAAATTACTGTGGATACCAATATTTTAAAAAGTCGTTGCTTCCTCTTTGTCCCATTTATTATGAGTTTTCACTTCTCACTGCTCAACTAGATCAGATATAAAGCATTTCTCATGCCCAACTTACTTACTGGCAAATGACCATAATATAAACAAAATTCTGATAGCTAAAGATGCCAATTTATTCATCTTTATTGCATAATTGAATTAATGTTGGTTTCAAACTTCCATCAAGTGAAACTTCTGTATTAATGACAGCCTTTGGCACCCTCTGTTCCTTGAATTTATTACTTGAAAATCTATTTGTAATGGTTCCTCTTTCCATGGTATGCTCCAGGCAAGAATACTAGAGTGACTTGCCATGCCCTTCTCCAGGGGATCTTCCCAACCCAGAGATCGAACCCCAGTCTCTTGTGTCTCCTACACTGGCAGGTGGGATACAGTCTATTTACAATATTATATTAGTTTCAGTTGTACAGCATAGTTCAGTTCAGTTCACTTGCTCTGACTCTGTGACCCCATGGACTGCAGCACGCCAGACCTCCCTGTCCATCACCAAGCCCCGAAGTTTACTAAGACCCCATGTGCATTGAGTCGGTGATGCCATCCAACCATCTCATCCTCTGCCATCCCCTTCTCCTCCCACCTTCATCTTTCCCAGCATCTGGGTCTTTTCTAATGAGTCGGTTCTTCGCATCAGGTGGCCAAAGTATTGGAGTTTCAGCTTCAACATCAGTCCTTCCAATGAATATTCAGGACTGATTTCCTTTAGCATGGACTGGATAGATCTCTGTGCCATCCAAGGGACTCTCAAGAGTCTTCTCCAACACCACAGTTCAAAAGCATCAATGCTTTGGCTCTCAGCTTTCTTTATAGTCCAACTGGATAGACCTTTGTTGGCAAAGCAATGTCTCTGCTTTTTAATATGCTGTCTAGGCTGTTCATAACTTTTCTTCAAAGGAGCAAGCATCTTTTAATTTTATGGTTGCACTCACAACCTGCAGTGATTTTGGAGCCCAAGAAAATAAAGTCTGTCACTGTTTCCACTGTTTCCCCATCTATTTGCCATGAAGTGAAGTGATGGGACCAGATGCCATGATCTTAGTTTTCCGAATGTTGAGTTTTAAGCCAATTTTTTCACTCTCCTCTTTCACTTTCATCAAGAGGCTTTCTAGTTCCTCTTCACTTTCTTCCATAAGGGTGGTGTCATCTGCATATCTAAGGTTATTGATATTTCTCCCAGCAATCTTGATTCCAGCTTGTGCTTCCTCCAGCCCAGCATTTTGCATGATGTACTCTGCATATAAGTTAAATAAGCAGAGTGACGATATACAGCCTTGATGTACACCTTTCCCGATTTGGAATCAGTCTGTTGTTCCATGTCCAGTTCTAACTGTTGCTTCCTGACCTGCATACACATTTCTCAAGAGGCAGGTCAGTTGGTCTGGTATTCCCATCTCTTTAAGATTTTCCAGTTTGTTGTGATCCACACAGTCAAAGGCTATGGCATAGTCAATAAAATAGAAGTAGGTGTTTTTCTGGAACTCTTGCTTTTTCGATGATCCAGCAGGTGTTGGCAATTTGATCTCTGGTTCCTCTTCCTTTTCTAAATTCAGCTTGAACATTTGGAAGTTCATGGTTCATGTACTGTTGAAGCCTAGCTTGGAGAATTTTGAGCATTACTTTACTAGTG
>NW_011495034.1:13861956-13866490 GCF_000754665.1 Bison bison bison | reverse complement strand
TAGGTGTTTTTCTGGAACTCTTGCTTTTTTGATGATCCAGCAGGTGTTGGCAATTTGATCTCTGGTTCCTCTTCCTTTTCTAAATTCAGCTTGAACATTTGGAAGTTCATGGTTCATGTACTGTTGAAGCCTAGCTTGGAGAATTTTGAGCATTACTTTACTAGTGTGTGAGATGAGTGCAATTGTGTGGTCATTTGAGCATTCTTTGGCATTGCCTTTCTTTGGGATTGGTATGAAAACTGACCTTTTCCAGTCCTGTGGCTACTGCTGAGTTTTCCAATTTGCTGGCATATTGAGTGCAGCATTTTCACAGTATCATCTTTTAGGCTTTGAAATAACTCAACTGGAATCCCATCACCTCCACTAGCTTTGTTCGTAGTGATGTTTCCTAAGGCCCACTTGATGTCACATTCCAGAATGTCTGGCTGTAGGTGAGTGATTACACCATCATGATTATCTGGGTTATGAGTATATTTTTTGTATAGTTCTGTGTATTCTTGTCACCTCTTCTTAATATCTTCCGCTTCTGTTAGGTCTATACCATTTCTGTCCTTTATTGTGCCTGTCTTTACATGAAATATTCCCTTGATATCTCTAATTTTCTTGGAGAGATCTTTAGTCTTTCCCATTCTATTGTTTTCCTCTATTTCTCTGTATTGATCACTGAGGGAGAAGGCTTTCTTATAGCTCCTTGCTATTCTTTGAAACTCTGCATTCAAATGGGCATATCTGTCCTTTTCTCCTTTGCCTTTCACGTCTCTTCTTTTCACAGCTATTTGTAAGGCCTCCTCAGACAACCATTTTGCCTTTTTGCGTTTCTTTTCTTGGAGATGGTCTTGATCACTGCCTCCTGTACAATGTCACGAATCTCCATCCATAGTTCTTCAGGCACTCTGCCTATCAGATCTAATCCCCTGAATCTATTTGTCCCTTCTACTGTATAATCATAAGAGATTTGATTTAAGTCATACCTGAATGGTCTAGTGGTTTTCCCTACTTTGTTCAATTTTAGTCTGAATTTGGCAATAAGGAGCTCATGATCTGATCCACAGTCAGCTCCTGGTCTTGTTTTTGCTGACTGTATAGAGCTTCTCCATCTTTGGCTGCAAAGAATGTAATCAATCTGATTTTGGTGTTGACCATCTGGTAATGTCCATGTGTAGAGTCTTCTCTTGTGTTGTTGGAAGAGGGTGTTTGCTATGACCAGTGTATTCTCTTGGCAAAACTTTATTAGCCTTTGCTCTACTTCGTCCTGTACTCCAAGGCCAAATTTGCCTGTTACTCCAGGTGTTTCTTGACTTCCTACTTTTGCATTCCAGTCCCCTATAATGCAAAGGACGTTTGTTTTTTTTTGCGGGAGGGGTGTTAGTTCTAGAAGGTCTTGTAGGTCTTCATAGAAGTGTTCAACTTCAGCTTCTTCAGCATTACTGGTCCAGGCATAGTCTTGGATTACCATGATACTGAATGGTTTGCCTTGGCAATAAACAGAGATCATTCTGCCGTATTTGAGATTGCATCCAAGTACTACATTTCAGACTCCTTTTTTGACTATAATGGCTACTCCATCATACATGTACAGCATAGCGATTCACTATTTTTGCATATTATACTCCATTATGAATTATTGCAAGGTAATTGCTATAATTCCCTGTGCTATACAATGTATCCTTGTTGTTTATATACTTTATACTGGAATCCTGGAGCAAAGGGTTCTCCAGCCTTTCTAAGTGTCCCAGTGGTTTCCCAATCAGCCAAAGTCTGAGATGCCCAGATCACGGCTCAATCTGTCCACTCCCCAGTGTCTTCTCACATGATCTCCCTTTTCCTCTGAGTCTCTCCCAAGGGTCAGAGGTCCTGGCATGATCGCCCTTCTTCCCTTCATACGTGTGCTACCTTGTAACTTTCTGATAGTCCTGGTTTTCCAGGAGTCTGACTGCCTGTTTCTAGATAGAGGTCTTTCAGTGAGAAAGAATCAGTTAGAAGCAAAGTTTCAATGAGAATTCTTCCACACGAAGGTGTATTTTTGATATATTCTTGGGGAGAGTTGAGGTTCAACTCCTTTTGCTCACCATCTTGATCTCTCTTCTACTTAAAAATCTTTGGGCCTCTCTCTCTCTCTCTTTTTTTTTTCAATTTTAAAGTTGAAGAAAATACTTACTTTGAAGGGTATCATTAAGAACTATATTATGTAATATAATAGATGTGGTTTACCAAGTATGGTGTGTGGAACTTTGTAAGATATACTCAAATATTCTAATCTCTTTGCATATTTAGCTTTATTTTTCCTTCTTAACAAAGTTCTATATTAATGGTAGTGGATAGTGAAGGTTTAAGATAAGGAAGTGGATTATAACTCTATTTTCTGTGTTATCGTGTCCTAAGTATGTTTTTAGCTCAGCCACGTATAAGAGAAAGTGAGGCATCAAATTCCATGGAAAACAAATAGATATTTGTCTGCTTGAGAAGATAATAAAGTGGATTGAAGGAAGCTTTTGCCCCAACAGTGCTACCTCCTAACCCAGGGCTGTCTGTGTTTGTCCCACCAGGTACCATTGGAGACTGGAAACATTACTTGACTGTGCAGCAAAATGAGCGATTTGACAGAGTATTCCAAAGGAAGATGAAAGATTTCCCCTTGAAGTTCATCTGGGAAATAGATGAGGAGTTGGATCAGTGAAAAATATAAAAATATTGTAAAAATCAACTTGAAAGCGTATTTTAATATACACATTAATTTGTGCTTCTCATACAAATGTTAATTATAAAACTTTCTTAATTAACAAAAACAGTAAACTGTGCTTAGATTCATTTCCATGCCGTTAATGAAACTTTGACATTTCACCAATTATAATGATTTGGATAATCTGCACTGTTAGCCTTTATGATAAAGTGAAAGAAAGAAAGCATGCAATATGAATATTTTGAGAGTGTTTTCCATAGCAGGCATACATTATTTATCTATAATTTTCTAATTGAAATTTCATATTTTGGCTTAAAACCAATGTGACTATTGAGTAAATAGAGAAATCACATGCATCTGAGAAGCAGATTCATCTGCTTAATGATTTACCAGTTCACAAAATTTATACTAAGGAGTTAAGTTTCAAAGGTAGATTGATCACCTAATGGTCTAATTATTTAATTATTTGGATGGAAAGAAATATTTGTATCTATATCATTCAATAAAGTAATTCTATGTGTATTTAACAGTTGAATATTTAGAATAAAATTACTTTGAACAACAAGAAAAATATAGATAAATATGTCTTTTAATTCCTAAATGGAGAAAACCTTGTGAGCATAAAAGTGTTGTAAGAAAATGAATAAAATTTATAAATTCACAATCAAACACCTCAAGGCATCACGCTCCATCAGTTCAATTCAGTTCAGTTGCTCAGTTGTGTCTGATTCTTTGCGATCCCGGGAATCGCAGCACGCCAGGCCTCCCTGTCCATCACCAACTCCCGGAGTTCACTCAAACTCATGTCCATCGAGTCAGTGATGCCATCCAGCCATCTCATCCTCTGTCATCCCCTTCTCCTCCTGCCCCCAATCCCTCCTAGCATCAGAGTCTTTTCCAATGAGTCAACTCTTCACATGAGGTGGTGAAAGTATTGGAGTTTCAGCTTCAACATCAGTCCTTCCAAAGAACACCCAGGACTGATTTCCTTTAGAATGGACTGGTTGGATCTCCTTGCAGTCCAAGGGACTCTCAAGAGTCTTCTCCAACACCACACTTCAAAAGCATCAATTCTTTGGTGCTCAGCTTTCTTCACAGTCCAACTCTTACATCCATACATGACCACTGGAAAAACCATAGCCTTGACTAGATGGACTTTGGTGGCAAAGTAATGTCTCTGCTTTTCAATATGCTATCTAGGTTGGTCATAACTTTCCTTCCAAGGAATAACCATCTTTTAATCTCATGGCTGCAATCACCATCTGCAGTGATTTTGGAGCCCCCAAAAATAGTCTGACACTGTTTCCACTGTTTCCCCATCTACTTGTCATGAAGTGAAGGGACCAGATGCCATGATCTTAGTTTTCTGAATGTTGAGTTTTAAGCCAACTTTTTCACTCTCCTCTTTCACTTTCGTCAAGAGGCTTTTGAGTTCCTCTTCACTTTCTGCCATAAGGGTGGTGTTATCTGCATATCTGAGGTTATCGGATAAGCTGGCAATCTTGATTCCAACTTGTGCTTCTTCCAGCCCAACGTTTCTCATGATGTACTCTGCATATAAGTTAAATAAGCAGGGTGACAATATACAGCCTTGATGTACTCCTTTTCCTATTTGGGCCTAGTCTGTTGTTCCATGTCCAGTTCTAACTGTTGCTTCCTGACCTGCATATAGGTCACTCAAGAGGCAGGTCAGGTGGTCTGGTATTCCCATCTCTTTCAGAATTTTCCACAGTTTCTTGTGATCCACACAGTCAAAGGCTTTGGCATAGTCAATAAAGCAGAAATACATGTTTTTCTGGAACTCTCTTGCTTTCTCCATGATCCAGTGGATGTTGGCAATTTGATCTCTGGTTC
>NW_011495034.1:13861242-13861856 GCF_000754665.1 Bison bison bison | reverse complement strand
GGATGTTGGCAATTTGATCTCTGGTTCCTCTGCCTTTTCTAAAACCAGCTTGAACATCTGGAAGTTCATGGTTCACGTATTGCTGAAGCCTGCCTTGGAGAATTTGGAGCATTACTTTACTAGCGTGTGAGATGAGTGCAATTGTGCAGTAGTTTGAGCGTTCTTTGGCATTGCCTTTCTTTGGGATTGGAATGAAAACTACCTTTTCCAGTCCTGTGGCCACTGCTGAGTTTTCCAAATTTGCTGGCATATTGAGGGCAGCACTTTCACAGCATCATCTTTCAGGATTTGAAATAGCTCAACTGAAATCCATCACCTCCACTAGCTTTGTTCATAGTGATGCTTTCTAAGGCCCACTTGACTGCATATTCCAGGATGTCTGGCTCTAAGTGAGTGATCACACCATCGTGATTATCTTGGTCATGAAGATCTTTTTTGTATAGTTCTCCTGTGTATCCTTGCCACCTCTTCTTAATATCTTCTGCTTCTGTTAGATCCATACCATTTCTGTCTTTTATTGAGCCCATCTTTGCATGAAATATTCCCTTGGTATCTCTAATTTTCTTGAAGAGATCTCTAGTCTTTCCCATTCTGTTGTTTTCCTCTATTTCTTT
>NW_011495034.1:13860236-13861029 GCF_000754665.1 Bison bison bison | reverse complement strand
CAGCTATTTCTAAGGCCTCCCCAGACAGCCATTTTGCTTTTTGCATTTCTTTTCCATGGGGATGGTCTTGATCCCTGTCTCCTGTACAATGTCATGAACCTCATTCCATAGTTCATCAGGCACTCTATCTATCAGATCTAGGCCCTTAAATCTATTTCTCATTTCCACTGTATAATGTAAAGGATTTGATTCAGTTCATACCTGGTCTAGTGGTTTTCCCTACTTTCTTCAATTTTAGTCTGAACTTGGCAATAAGGAGTTCATAATCTGAGCCACAGTCAGCTCCTGCTCTTTTTTTTACTGACTGTATAGAGCTTCTCCATCTTTGGCTGCAAAGAATATAATCAGTCTGATTTTGGTGTTGACCATCTGGTGATGTCCATGTGTAGAGTCTTCTCTTGTGTTGTTGGAAGAGGGTGTTTGCTATGACCAGTGTGTTCTCTTGGGAAAACTCTATTAGCCTTTGCCCTGCTTCATTCTGTACTCCAAGGCCAAATTTTCCTGTTACTCCAGGTGTTTCTTGACTTCCTACTTTTGCATTCCAGTCCCCTATCATGAAAAGGACATCTTTTTGGGGTGTTAGTTCTTAAAGGTCTTGTAGGTCTTCATAGAACCGTTCAACTTCAGCTTCTTCACTGTTCCTGGTTGGGGCTTGGATTACTGTGATATTGAATGGTTTGCCTTCAACGAACAGGGATCATTCTGTCATTTTTGAGATTGCATCCAAGTACTTCATTTCAGACTCTTTTGTTGACCATGATGGCTACTCCATTTCTTCTAAGGGATTCCTGCC
>NW_011495034.1:13859404-13860032 GCF_000754665.1 Bison bison bison | reverse complement strand
CCTGCCCACAGTTGCCGGGGTCCAGCCCCGGCTGATCCAGGGTATTCGAAGCGGGGACGGCGTCGGCGACCTATTTATTTAAATATTTTATCAAAGATATAAAGAGTAATAGGATGAGGATAGCTCAGTAGGAAAATTCAGTGGAGAAAAGAGGCTGAGTAGCTTGGTTTACGCGGGAGACCAATAAAACTTCAAGACAAGAAGTTTGCACCACTTACGTAGGCCGCAGGCATCCTTCCGTTCTCCCGAAGGAGAGGAGACACTGAGGCCTCCCCGGTCGGATCTTAGAAGCCCAGGCATAATTAGTAAGCATGGCGGGTTCTGGGCTCCAGATGGAGACTCAGCCAGAGTGAGAGAGAGAGCGACATGGGGAGACCAGTATTTCGAGAAACTGATCCCAATTCTTTATTTTCCATGGTCTACTTTTATACACTGAGATGTTATGCAAAAGTCACGCGGGGTCAGCAGTCCTGACTTTTATCAAAGTCAGGTGCTTCATACAAATGTATACAGAGGTCTTAGGGGTGTTACATCATCTTCTGGCCAGGGGGGCCTGCTGACAATTTATGACCCTCTCCTTGTGACAGCGGTCAGTCAACCAGGACACTTATTTCTCCAGGGGTGATTA
>NW_011495034.1:13853290-13859304 GCF_000754665.1 Bison bison bison | reverse complement strand
TAAGGTCTAACGTGATTAATATCAAAGGTTAATACTTATTTCTTCTATATACTCATTAATGTGTGTAAGGGCAGGGGATGTGGAGACTTAGCAGCAAACATTGGCTCAACAAATGAAAAACCCTTCACCAATACAATTTCTAATCAGCCCATTATACTTATACTAATAGTTTTCTAACTTTTCTAAGGAACCTGTTTTTAGAAGGTTTAAAGCCTCTCGTGCCTCTCACGGTTGGGAGGCTGTGAGCAATCACATGTGGCCAGACAAGCCTGTCAGGCAGACTAGAGAACCTTCAGAGGAGTTTGTAGGTTAAAACACTCTTATCCCGCCCAGGAATTATTATTAACTGGAGCTCTAGGTTAACTCCTTCTCCGAAAGAGGTGGTGGGGGACAGCCCCCTGTAAAGTCAGAGATGTAGGTGAGAGCACAAAGTAGTAAAGTAGGCAGGCTCTGGTTATGGGGGTAGATGCTTGAGGATTTCCAGGGGGACTCCTGAGGCCCGATCCCACCTTTGCGTATGTCGAGCCTCCTTCCTCATGATCTTTGTCATGGGCGGAGTACCTCACTCTGACCCCCAACACACAGTAGTAGATATAATGGTCATCTGAGTTAAATTCACCCATTCCAGTCCATTTTAGTTCGCTGATTCCCAGAATGTCGACATTCACTCTTGCCATCTCCTGTTTGACCACTTCCAATTTGCCTTGTTTCATGGACCTGACATTCCAGGTTCCTATGCAATATTGCTGTTTACAGCATCAGACCTTGCTTCTATCACCAGTCACATCCACAACTGGGTATTGTTTTTGCTTTGGCTCCATCCCTTCATTCTTTCTGGAGTTATTTCTCCACTGATCTCCAGTAGTATATTGGGCACCTACTGACCCAGGGAGTTCCTCTTTCAGTATCCTATCATTTTGCCTTTTCATACTGTTCATGGGGTTCTCAAGGCAAGAATACTGAAGTGGTTTGCCATTCCCTTTTCCAGTGGACCACATTCTTTCAGACCTCCCCACCATGACCCGCCCATCTTGGGTGGCCCCACAGGGCATGGCTTAGACAAGGCTGTGGTCCGTGTGATCAGATTGACTAGTTTTCTGTGATGATGGTTTCAGTGTGTCTCCCCTCTTGCAACACCTACTGTCTTACTCGGATTTCTCTTACATTGGACGTGGGGTATCTCTTCATGGCTGCTCCAGCAAAGTGCAGCTGCTGCTCCTTACCTTGGATGAGGGATATCTCCTCTCACCCTTCCTGCGTCGTTGCAGCCTGGCGCTCTTGGCCACCGCCCCTGACCTCCGTATTGGGGTAGTTCCTCTCGGCTGCCACCCCTGATGTGGGTGAGGGGTAGCTCCCCTTGGCCACACTTCTGCACGGTCCGTCACCCTCCATAACAGTCAATAAATAAAAACAACTCCATACTCAAGTACAGTAAAATAAGTAAGTAAATTGTAGTATTTCATATAAGTAAACTCTATACATCAGTAGGAGAAGGCAATGGCACCCCACTCCAGTACTCTTGCCTGGAAAATCCCATGGATGGAGGAGCCTGGTAGGCTAGAGTCCATGGGGTCTCGAAGAGTCAGACACAACTGAGCATCTTCACTTTCACTTTTCACTTTCATGCATTGGAGAAGGAAATGGCAACCCACTCCAGTGTTCTTGCCTGGAGAATCCCAGGGACGGGGGAGCCTGGTGGGCTGCCGTCAGTGGGGTCGCACAGAGTCGGACACGACTGAAGTGACTTGGCAGCAGCATACACCAGTAAGGATGCAAGAATTACCATTACATGGTAAACATATGTTAACCCCAGAAACATGGTATACACTGGAAGAAAATCCATATGTTTGTTTCAGAATTCATTATACAAAACAGGAAAATTGATAAATTTAAACTATGGATTTAGAAGGGGTGTAGTTAGCTTTGCAGAGGGAGAAATATAGTAATTGGTCAGGAAAATGAGATCATTCCTGGGTGTTCAGTCAATTCAGTCACTCAGCCATGTCCAACTCTCTGTGACCTCCATGGACTGCAGCACGCCAGCTTTCCTGTCCATCACCAACTCCCAGAGCATGCTCAAACTCAAGTCCATCGAGTCAGTGATGCTTTCCAACCATCTCATCTTCTGTCATCCCCTTCTCCTCCTGCCTTCAATCTTTCCCAGCATCAGGGCCTTTTGCAGTGAGTCAGTTCTTCGCATCCAGAGAAGGCGATGGCACCCCACTCCAGTACTCTTGCCTGGAAAATCCCATGGACGGAGGAGTCTGGTAGGCTGTAGTTAATGGGGTCGCTAAGAGTCGGGCACGACTGAATGACTTCACTTTCACTCTTTACTTCCCTGCATTGGAGAAAGAAATGGCAACCCACTCTAGTGTTCTTGCCTGGAGAATCCCAGGGACGGGGGAGCCTGGTGGGCTGCCGTCTATGGGATCGCACAGAGTCGGACACCACTGAAGTGACTTAGCAGTTCTTCGCATCAGGTGGTCAAAGTATTGCATGTTGGTATTGGATCCTGGGTGTTGGTAATACTCTATTTTTTTATCTTAGTACTGGTTCCTTAGGTGTGGTCCCTTTTTCAATATCATGAAGCTGTACTTGTATGATTTGTGAAATATTGTGCATCTTGTCAAATGTTAATGAAGTTTATGAAATAACTAATAAACATGAAATCATTCTGTTAGAGCAGATCTCTCCCCCCAAACTCTTGAAGTTTATAGAAATGACAAAATATTGATTCAAAAAAAGCAAAAGTTTAAAAACTAAGTAATGCTCAATGTTAAGAGAGACTAAGGTAAAATAAATGTTCTCTTAAATAAATTGTGGAAATGGAAATCAGTTCAAATATGCTTCATAACCATTTGAAACAAATTTTAAAAATCCTAAAAAATAGTCACATTCTATAATCTCGTAATTTTACTTTAAAACTTTCTGATTACTTCAGTGAACTCAATTTTATGCAATTAAAATTTTACCTTTACTACATTTCTTTTTTCAGACAACAAACATTTCCATTTCCATGAAATTGGTGTATTTTTACTGCACAGATATATACATATTCATCCCTTTGTGAAGAACAGGAATCTAGAGTTTTCTCTCATTTTTGAAACTCTTTCTCCTTGCATCTTGTTTAAGCACTTTGTTACATGTAAGAATAATCTACTTCTAACCAGATTATGCAAAACAGGGTGCATGTGTTCATGCTAAGTCACTTCAGTTATGGCGACCCTGTGGGCTGCAGCTCACCAGGCTCCTCTGTCCATGTGATTCTCCAAGCAAGAATACTGGAGTGGGTTGCCATGCCCTCCTCCAGGGGATCTTCCCAATCCAGGGAATGAACCCGTGTCTCTTATATCTCCTGCATTGGCAGGTGGCTTCTTTACCACTAGCACCATCTGGGAAGCAAAACAGGGTGGTTCATCAAGATGATTGATCCCCATTCTTATGCCCAAGACCCAGGCACATACTAAGAAAGTAAAGAGCATAATTTCTGTCTCTATAACTTGACTTTTCTGGACATTGAAGTTCATTCATGTTGTACCATTGTATTAACATTTTTTTCCAGTTTTATTCCTGAATAGTATGCTGTTTTATGGATATACAATATACATATTTTACAAAATTTACCAACTATATACATAACATACATTAATTTTGTACAATGTTAATTATAGTTCAGTTTTAGCTAAGAGCATTGTGGGAAAGAAAAGAAAGAAAAGAGGTGGGATATGGTAGGGTGCAGATTTGCTTTCCTAGAGCATAGAAAAGTCCCATCAAATTCTGTGAAGCATGAAGAAGTGATAATAGAACCTACATAAATAGTTATGAATTTTGTAGAATGTAAAAGAGGCAATCTATGGCATCAAAATACAAAAGGTGAGGAGTAAAAGGGTAAATCCATTAAAGGTAAATAAAGATAAGTTTTTATCAGCAGAAAAAAAGAATATTTTAAGCTATTTGATGTTTTATGTAAGCTTCTAGACTAAAGATATGAAACATAAAAGAAAGGGGGACCTAGCATGTTACTATGGAAAAACCACTAATTCACAAAGAAAGAAAGAGGAAAAATGGAGTTATAAAATATCTAGAAGTCAAAAAAGAAGGTGGGAGTAGTAATTCCTTCCATGTCAATAATCACTCTAAATCTAAAGGAAAAAGCAATAAAGATCAAAGTGGAACAAAATGAATCATAAACAAGAAAAACAAACAAACAAAAAAAGGGTCAATTAAAGAGCTGGTTCTTTAAGATAAATAAAATTGACCAGCTGTTAACTAGATTGAGATAAAAAGAGAGAAGAATGAAATAAATACAATTAGAAATGGAAAAGGAGACATTGCAGGGGATACTACAGAAACACATAGAATCATAGACATCATTACGAACAATGACATGCCATTGAATACATAACCCAGCAGAAACGTATATAGTTCTAGAAATACAATCTACCAAGACCAAATGAGAAAGAAATAAATAATCTGAATAGAAAAACACTGAGATTAAATATGTAATCAAAAGCTTCCCAATAAAGAAAACACTAGGATATGAGGTTTTTACTACTGAAGTCTATCAGATATCTAAAAACTAACACAAATTCTCCTAAAATCTTCCAAAGTATCAAGGACAAGGGAATATTTGCAAACTTATAGTAGGAGGCCAGAAATACCCTGGCCAAAAACACATAAAAATACCACAAGCAATGAAAACCATTTATCAGTATCCCTGATGAATATAGATGCAAAAGTTCTCTACAAAATATTAGCAAGCTGAATTTAAGAACATATTAAAAAAAATTACACACTGTAGCCAGGTGAGCTTCATCCCTGGCATCAAAGATGGTTCACCAAAAGGAAACCAATAATTATAATATATCAAATCAATTATATGAAGGGTAATAAAAATAATATAATCTCAATAGATACAGGAAAAGAGTTTTTAAAAATAAATAATTTTGTAAAGAAATAAAGCATTACTAGATTGGGTATAGAAGGAAAATATTTCAACTTAATAAAAACCACATACAACAAACTCACAGCTAACATCATCCTCAGGAAGAAAAGTTTAAAACCTTTCCTCTAGGAACAGGAACAAGACAAGGATGCCTACTCTCCTGGCTCCCATTCAACATAATATTGTAAGTCCTACCAGAACAGTTAGGCAAGGCAAAGCAATACAAGTAATCCAAATCAGAAAGGAATGAGTAAACTTGTTGCAATTGACAGATGTTACAATTTTGTAAATCAGATCAGATCAGATCAGTCACTCAGTCACGTCCGACTCTTTGCGACCCCATGAGTTGCAGCACGCCAGGCCTCCCTGTCCATCACCAACTCCCATAGTTCACTCAGACTTAGTCCATCGAGTCAGTGATGCCATCCAGCCATCTCATCCTCTGTTGTCCCCTTCTCTTCTTGCCCCCAATCCCTCCCAGCATCAGAGTCTTTTCCAATGAGTCAACTCTTTGCATGAGGTGGCCAAAGTACTGGAGTTTCAGCTTTAGCATCATTCCTTCCAAAGAAATCCCAGGGCTGATCTCCTTAGAATGGACTGGTTGGATCTCCTTGCAGTCCAAGGGACTCTCAAGAGTCTTCTCCAACACCACACTTCAAAAGCATCAATTCTTTGGTGCTCAGCCTTCTTCACAGTCCAACTCTCACATCCATACATGACCACAGGAAAAACCTTGACTAGACGGACCTTTGTTGGCAAAGTAATGTCTCTGCTTTTCAATATGATATCTAGGTTGGTCATAACTTCCCTTCCAAGGAGTAAGTGTCTTTTAATTTCATGGCTGCAGTCACCATCTGCAGTGATTTTGGAGCCCCGAAAAATAAAGTCTGACACTGTTTCCACTGTTTCCCCATCTATTTCCCATGAAGTGATGGGATTGGATGCCATGATCTGTGTTTTCTGAATGTTGAGCTTTAAGCCAACTTTTTCACTCTCCTCTTTCACTTTCATCAAGAGGCTTTTGAGTTCCTCTTCACTTTGTGCCATAAGGGTGGTGTCATCTGCATAT
>NW_011495034.1:13852444-13852702 GCF_000754665.1 Bison bison bison | reverse complement strand
GAACTCTCTTGCTTTTTTGATGATCCAGCAGATGTTGGCAATTTGATCTCTGGTTCCTCTTCCTTTTCTAAAACCAACTTGAACATCAGGAAGTTCACGGTTCACATATTGCTGAAGCCTGGCTTGGAGAATTTGGAGCATTACTTTACTAGCGTGTGAGATGACTGTAATTGTGCAGTAGTTTGAGCGTTCTTTGGCATTGCCTTTCTTTCGGATTGGAATGAAAACTGACCTTTTCCAGTCCTGTGGCCACTGCTG
>NW_011495034.1:13848093-13852344 GCF_000754665.1 Bison bison bison | reverse complement strand
TTCTTTGGAACTCTGCATTCAGATGTTTATATCTTTCCTTTTCTCCTTTGCTTTTCACTTCTCTTCTTTTCACAGCTATTTGTAAGGCCTCCCCAGACAGCCATTTTGCTTTTTGCCTTTCTTTTCCATGGGGATGGTCTTGATCCCTGTCTCCTGTACAATGTCATGAACCTCATTCCATAGTTCATCAGGCACTCTATCTATCAGATCTAGGCCCTTAAATCTATTTCTCACTTCCACTGTATAATCATAAGGGATTTGATTTAGGTCATACCTGAATGGTCTGGTGGTTTTCCCTACTTTCTTCAATTTTAGTCTGAATTTGGCAATAAGGAGTTCATGATCTGAGCCACAGTCAGCTCCTGGTCTTGTTTTTGCTGACTGTACAGAGCTTCTCCATCTTTGGCTGCAAAGAATATAATCAATCTGATTTTGGTGTTGACCTTCTGGTGATGTCCATGTATAGAGTCTTCTCTTGTGTTGTTGGAAGAGGGTGTTTGCTATGACCAGTGCATTTTCTTGGCAAAACTCTATTAGTCTTTGCCCTGCTTCATTCCGTTTTCCAAGGCCACATTTGCCTGTTACTCCAGGTGTTTCTTGACTTCCTACTTTTGCATTCATAGTAAATCCTAAATGTCAGCCAAAACCCTGTTGGAGTTAATCAACAATCTCAGTGAATTTGCAGGATACAAAATCAATACAGTCAGTTGTATTCCTTCACATTAGTGACAAAACACCTAAAAATAGAAGACAACTACCTCATTTACAATAACAACAGAAATAATAGAATACTTGGGAATAAATTTACTGAAGGAAATGAAAGATATGTACAATGGAAGCTACATGAATTTGCTGAAATCAAAAAAGACACAAACAAATGGAAAGATGCCTCATGTTTCTGGATGGAGAGAAACAGCATCATTGAAGTGTCCACAGTACCCAAAGTTATCTACAGATCCAATACACTTCCCATCAAAATACCAAAGGCATTTTGCACAGATACAAAAAGAATAATCCTAAAATTTGTGTTTCAATAGTTTGCAATGACATACCTTGCTGTAAGTCCATTCATGTTTTTATTTGTTGTTAGTTGAACTGCATGTGTGCTTAGTCACTCAGTCATGTCTGAATCTCTGCGACCCTGTGGACTGCAGCCCGACAGGCTCCTCTGTCCCTGGGGATTCTCCAGGCAAGAAAGTTGGAACGGGTTGCTATGCCCTCCTCCAGTGGCTCTTCCCAACTGCAGGATTGAACTCAGGTCTCCTGCATTGCAGGCGGACTCTTTACTGACTGAGCTACCAGGGAAGTCCATTGAGCCACATAAATGCATAAATTGTTTTTCATCAAGTTTGGGAATGTTTTGGCCACAGCTTCTTCAATTATCTTTTTCTACCCTTTTCTCTCCTCTCCTTCTTGTACATATGTTGATATAATCAAAGTTTTTCGTGGGTCTCTGAGAAGAATTTTTAATTTTCTTCATTATATTGTTTTTCTATTCTACAGATTGATGGTTTCTATGAATTTATCTTCCTGTTACCTGATTCTTTCTTTTGTAAAATGCCACTTGCTGTTGAACTCTCCTAGTGACTCATCATAAAGAATATATTTTCAACTGTTGCTTTGTTTGCTATGTCCAACACCTGGGTGCATTAAGAAATTTTTGAAAATAAACTGCTTTTTTTTTTTTTTTTCTGCATGTGTGGCACACTTCCCTGCTTCTTGGCATATTTAATTGACCATTTTATTAGAAACTGAACATTCAGGTAATACAGTTTCTCTAAATTCTGATCTCTTCCTGAAGGAGGTTTGTTTCTGCCTTTTTGCTTTGTTTTGTTTGTAATCATTTGTTTTAATGATTAACTGGGCTTCCTGGGTGGCACTAGTGGTAAAGAACCCACCTGCCAATGCAGAAGACATAAGAGAGATGCAGGTTCAATCTCTGGGTTGGGAAGATCCCCTGGAAGAGGGCATCGCAACCCACTCCAGTACTCTTGCCTGGAGAATCCCATGGACAGAGGAGCCTGGCAGGCTAAGGTCCATGGGTTCGCAAAAGAGATGGACACGACTGAGGTGACTTAGCACGCAGCACGGAATAGATTCTACAGCCACTTTCCTCAGCAGTGTGCTGATTTTGATGTCTCCACTCATTTCTCTTTTAAATTCTTGTTTATTTACATCTGAGCCAGCACAGCTTAGTGCTCAGTCAAAACTTGGTCAGAGCTTGTGCTTAAACATCTAAAGTTGGTAAGATTTTCATCTTACAACACAGGCGAAAGTTAAAATTTTCACTTTTATAAATTTTCATTTACTTTCTTCAATAACTTATTTTGGGAGAATTTCATAATTATTCTTTTCTAATTATTAATGTATTTTCTCCCTAGAAATAGATTATGTTTTAAAATTTAGAAATCCCAGTGGAAAAAGGCAGTCTGAATAATTACAGTACCAGATTTCTGTCACATCAAACCCTATTTTCTTAGCTGTCAATATTTCTCCAATAAAAGAAACTGAGGTTTTCACTTGAATCAAATTTTTATAAGGAAAGATAATAATAAGAAAAATGAACCCATGAACTCCTCAGCTACTAAGAGCAGTTATAAGTAAGGAATCTAATGTGACTTTCCCTGGTGTAGTGACTACAAGATAGGGATGAGGGAAATTGTGCTATGAATAGCTTGAGTTTTGTTCCAAATTCGATAATGTGCCCAGTGTAAAATCAACACGTGCAAAGTAGTCATGATTTTCCTTAGTTTATGGGAATAAATATCTGTATGTCAAGAAACACTAGCAATAGAAGAGAGCCATCAGTTAATGTCAATAACCCAAATGAATACACAGGGAATTTGAATAGACTTTAGACTATCTATCCTTATGTCCATTCCATTTAGAAGACAAATTTACTTGCTAAATTGTAGAACCCATTAAAAAGATGATACGAAACAGTACCTGAAAGCTCAATCCCAGACCTATTTTTCCCTCTGTGATATAGTATTATAAAGGGCCTTCCCCGGTGACTCAGCAGTAAAGAATCCACCTGCAATGCAGGAGTTGAGGGGACACCGATTTGATCCCTGGGTCAGGAAGATGCCCGGAAGGCGGGTGTGACAACACACTCCAGTTATTCTTGCCTGGAGAACCCCATGGACAGAGGAGCATGGCAGGCTGCAGTCCATATGGTCACAAAGAGTTGGACAGGACTGAAGAAGCTTCAGAGAAGGTGATCGCTCCTCACTCCAGTACTCTTGCCTGGAAAATCCCATGGACGGAGGAGCCTGGTAAGCTGCAGTCCATGGGGTCGCTAAGAGTCGGACACGACTGAGCGATTTCCCTTTCACTTTTCACTTTCATGCATTGGAGAAGGAAATGACAACCCACTCCCGTGTTCTTGCCTGGAGAATCCCAGGGACAGGGGAGCCTGGTGGGCTGCCGTCTCTGGGGTCTCACAGAGTCGGACACGACTGAAGCGACTTAGCAGCAGCAGCAGAAGCTTAGCACGCGCACACACACACGTCTGACTATTTCACTAAGCATAATATTCTCTAGGTCCATCCACATTGCTGCAAATGGCAATATTTCATTATTTTCATGGTTAAGTAATATTCCACTGTATGTGTCTTAATCCAATCATTTGTGAATGGGCACTTAAGTTGAAAACACCCTCTTCCAAAAACAAAGGAAGACTCAACACATGGACATCACCAGATGGTCAATACTGAAATCAAATTGACTATATTCTTTGCAGTCAATGATGGAGAAGCTCTATACAGGCAGCAAAAACAAGACTGGGAGCTGACTGTGGCTCAGATCATGAACTCCTTATTGCCAAATTCAGAATTAAATTGAAGAAAGTAAGGAAAAACACTAGACTATTCAGTTATGACCTAATCAAATCCTTTATGATTATAGAGTGGAAGTGAGAAATTGATTCAAGGGATTAGACTGATAGACAACATGCCTGAAAATTATGGACAAAAGTTCAAAATGTTGTACAAGAGGCAGTGATCAAACCATCCCCAAGGAAAAGAAATGCAAAAAGGCAAAATGGTTGTTTGAGGAGGCCTTAAAAATAGCTGTGATTAGAAGAGAAGTAAAAGGCAAAAGAGAAAAGGACAGATATACCCATTTGAATAGACTTTGAATTTGGAATATTCAAATAGGGAATTTGAATAGACTTTAGAATATCTAGCCTTATATCCATTCCATTTAGAGGACAAATTTACTTGCTAAATTGTAGAACCCATTAAAAAGATG
>NW_011495034.1:13846402-13847740 GCF_000754665.1 Bison bison bison | reverse complement strand
AGATGCAGGAGACACAGGTTCGGTCCCTGGGTCAGGAAGATGCCTGGAAGGAGGGCATGGCAACACACTCCAGTATTCTTGCCTGGAGAATCCCACGGACAGAGGAGCACAGCAGGATATGGTCCATGGCATCATAAAGAGTCAGATAGGACTGAAGCAATTTAGCACACATAGTTCTCTAAAGACCTTATCAACATTTTCCCAATTCAGTGACAAAGAGCACACAAATGATGATTGACTGTTAGATAGGTATTAAACTGTGACAAAAATACTGCAGAATTTGGGAATACTCTAATCTTTCAAAGTAAGACTATTTACTACATGGAGATATCACATTCTTTCATCATCATCTCAGTTCTTCATACTACACCTATTCTCAATTCTGTTTCATCAGAAACAAGACAACCACAATGATTTAAAGGTGCCATTCTAGTGCTATTGAAGTAGAAGCAACCCAATCTATTGTATTTGTGATGTACAGACATAAGACAATGAATGGGACACCAAGAAACACATCCTTACTTTTCAGAATTATTCAAAAGTATGGACCTTGAACCTTACTCAGAAGAACTGAGTAGCACTGAGCTGGTTGAATCATTTGCTAGCATTATTTGTGGTAAATGGATTACACTTTGTCACCATTCTGCAGTAGATCATAAGAATATCTACATTTCAGCATCAGCCTATCACTCCTCTTGAGAGAATTATTGATTTTGGGAGCAGTACTATAATTGGTCATCCGTAATATCTCTCTGTGGAATATTCAGTCTTCACATTCTCTTTTGGAGGCAAAATGGTTATTCTTTTCACTTGCATTTGTGTCAGAAGTTACCTCTCCATTTCAACTAATCTCTCCAGTGAGTAATTGCATACATGTGTAGGGGTGGAAAATGTTTCCCTTCTTTTCCTCTGTGTCCTTTGGCTGGTCTAATAATTCAAGAACACAAACCAGATTAACAGAAGAAAAGCAAATTCAGTTTCATATTTGACAGTGCCCCACAAAGACATGAAAACTCAAAGACACACTGGCAATTGTGTTTATATTACATTCTTAGCTAAGGAGAAGGAGAAAAGGGTCTGGGATTGGAAGGAGAGGAAGAAAATTCACAGGAAGGTGAGGAGAACAAATGCCTGGCAAACAGATGGTGGCTTTGCCAAGCAGATGATACAATAAGTTATCTCTAGTGCTCAAACTACTGCCCAATTGCATTTATACCACACGCTAGTAATGTTCAAAATTCTCCAAGCCAGGCTTCAACAATACGTGAACTGTGAACATCCAAATGTTCAAGCTGGTTTTAGAAAAGGCAGAGGAACCAGAGATTAAATTGCCAACAT
>NW_011495034.1:13830135-13846185 GCF_000754665.1 Bison bison bison | reverse complement strand
TGAGAGAGTTCCAGAAAAACATCTATTTCTGCTTTATTGATTATGCCAAAGCCTTTGACTGTGTGGATCACAACAAACTGTGGAAACTTCTGAAAGAGATGGGAATACCAGACCACCTGACCTGCCTCTTGAGAAACCTATATGCAGGTCAGGAAGCAACAGTTAGAACTGGACATGGAACAACCGACTAGTTCCAAATAGGAAAAGGAGGATGTCAAGGCTGTATATTGTCACCCTGCTTATTTAACTTATATGCAGAGTACATCATGAGAAACTCTGGACTGGAAGAAACACAAGCTGGAATCAAGATTGTCAGGAGAAATATCAATAACCTCTGATATGCAGATGACACCACTCTTATGGCAGAAAACGAAGAAAGACTAAAGAGCCTCTTGATGAAACTGAAAGTGGAGAGTGAAAAAGTTGGCTTAAAGCTCAACATTCAGAAAACGAAGATCATGGCATCCAGTCCCATCACTTCATGGCAAATAGATGGGGAAACAGTGACAGAGTTTATTTCTCTGGGCTCCAAAATCACTGCAGATGGTGACTGCAGCCATGAAATTAAAGGACCCTTACTCCTTGGAATAAAAGTTACAACCAACCTAGATAGCATATTGAAAAGCAGAGACATTACTTTGTTAACAAAGGTCCATCTAGTCAAGGCTATGGTTTTACCAGTAGTCATGTATGGATGTGAAAGTTGGACTATAAAGAAAGCTGAGAGCCGAAGAATTGATGCTTTTGAAATGTGGTGTTGGAGAAGACTCTTGAGATTGGACTGCAAGGAGATCCAACCAGTCCATTCTAAAGGAAATCAGCCCTGAATATTGATGGGAAGGACTGATATTGAAGCTGAGCTTACAATACTTTGGCCACCTGTTGCAAAGAGCTGACTTGTTTGAAAAGACCCTGATGCTAGGAAAGATTGAAGGCAGGAGAAGGGTCGACAGAGGATGAGATGGTTGGATGGCATCACCAACTCAATGGAGATGAGTTTGAGTAGATTTTGGGAGTTGGTGATAGACAGGGAGGCCTGGTGTGCTGCAATTCATGGGGTCTCAAAGAGTCAGACACGACTGAGCGACTGAACTGAATGAGCTGAGTAGCATTTTTGGCCCACCATGTTGCATGCAGGATCTTAATTCCCAGGCCAAGGAATGGATCCATGCCCCCTGCAGTGGAAGCACAGAGTCCTAACCACTGGACAGCCAGAGAAGTCCTTCTAGTAATATTTATTTTTCTGGTACTGGGCTTTTATCTAAATTCTTTCATACAGATAAAGCAGAGATGAAAAAATTTCCAAGGCTGTTTAGTCTTAATTGCCTTCAACTCAAAACAATGCACATGCCAAAGTAACAAATATATTCATCTTCCCCTCACTTGTTTGTACTGTACTAATCAAGACTCTTTAGTTATTTGATAATTTTTAGAGCCACCTAAATATATGAAAGCTATATGCTCATATAAGAGGGCAAAAATTCTATAACTGTTTTGCCTTGACTTCTGATAAACCTAGCCCTATATAATTCCAAAATATTTATTTAGAGATTTAGGAACATATCCTGGGTTAGGAGTATACCCTGCAGGAGGGCATGGCCACCCACACCAGCAGTATTCTTGCCTGGAGAATCATGGACAGAGAAGCCTGGTGGGCTACAGACCACACGGTTGCAAAGAGTCAGACATGATTGAAGAGACTTAGCAAACAAAACAAAACAAAACACTAACACAAAATTTTAATTCACCATGATGGTGATATTTACCATGATTCTAGTATAAGTAGACAATAAACAGTAAAATCTTACATGATTTGTGACAGTAGACTGAATTTTTTTGTCTTTTTTTTTTTTTCTATTCTCTCCCCCTAGGATCACATTAAACGTTTCCATATCTTTCAAAAAATGTCTCTCTAGGAAAAAAATCCCATTCATTCATGATGGGTCCCTTTTTGTCTTCTCATTTTGTTTCATTATCCTCTTTCATTACAGTAATACATAAGAAGAAAATTGATGCTTCCTGTTATTAGGATGTTCACACAATTCTACACAAGCATCCGGCAGCACCAATTTCTTCTTCATTGGCTCTCCTCCTAAACTAGGCTTGATCATTGTTCTCAGAAGCAGTATCTTTTGGCTACCTGTGTTCTTTTCGGAAGGCTCTGGGAAAGAATTCACTTCCAAGCTTAGTCAGGCTTTTGGGAGAATTTGGATCCTTGGGGAGGTAGGACTGGACTTATGTGAAGAGACATGTAAGGTCTTGGGGAATACACCGTGGAGATTTGGGGAGGGGATCATATATACGCCTACCCCAAAACGCATGGTCTAGGCCAGATGTTTAACACACGGTGAATGCTCATCACTTTCTGTGGGGCTTTGAGATATTCTACTGTTTACTCTCCACTGCCTTCTATGAGAATGGCTCGAGGAAGAAGTGGGAGGAAAGTCTTCTTCTTAACCAAACTGCCTTTTTCTCCAATCTGAAGGGTCGAACTCTTGGAGCAACCAAGTCCAGGATGGCAGTATGTGATGTGTGGAAACTTAATCCAGAAAGGAGGGAGGTCAAAAAATGCAGACACCTCATGGCTAAGAATGGCATGACCTCCTTTAATGATGGACATTTGTGACTCACAATGAAGAATTTCTTTGCATCAAAAAACACAGAAAAGAAGTACTTACATGAAAAAAGGGAAGCTAGTCAGATAGGTGAGGTCTTCTCAGTGGAGCTCACTGGTCCTGTTCACTCAGGTGGCCAATAACATGAATGGCCTGAACCACCGACACAGGTATTACACCTCTTAAGTAACATTCCATATTTTCAAATGAAAAATTGGTCTCTCACCTGCACTGTAAATTGGTACCAGTGGGAAAGAACCCAGGAGTCTGGGGGCATAGGAGGAAGCTGGGACAACAAAATGGTGATTTTAGGTTGTGTTTTAGAGATCATAAAGAGACCATTAGGTTGTATTTTATTTCTTTTATTATGAAATACAAAAATTATAGGTAACACTAAAATGAACAATTTATCTACAAACCAGTTTTAGAAATAAGATATTACTCTACATTGATTCCTTTGTAGCTCAGTTGGTAAAGAATCTGCCTGCAATGCAGGAGACCTGAGTGTGATTCCTGGGTCGGGAAGATTCCCTGGAGAAGGATATGCCAACCACTCTAGTATTCTTGCCTGGAGAATCGCACGGACAGAGGAGCCTGGCGGGCTACAGTCCATGGGGTCACAAGAGTTGGACATGACTTAGTGACTAAACCACCACTGTGCTGATTGTATTCCCCTTCCCACATCCCAACTACCTCCCACAGAGAGAAAGTAATCACTACTGTCATTGGTTCACAGACATGTTTCTTCCACTAGTCCAGATATTGTTAAACTGCTCTCTATATTGATTGTACTCAATTTAAAAAATTTATTTATGGCTGTGTTGAGTCTTAATTGGGCTTCCCAAGTAACCTTAGTGGTAAAGAACCCACCTGCCAATGCAAGAGACAGAAGAGGTGCGGTTCCATCCCTGGGTCGGGAAGATCCCCTGGAGGAGCACATGCCAACACACTCCAGTGTTCTTACCTGGAGAATCGCATGGACAGAGGGGCCTGGCAGGCCACAGTCCATGGCATCGAAAAAAGTCGGACACACTGAAGCAACCTAGTATGCACGCATGCAGAGTCTTACCCATGCAGAGCGTGGGTAAAAATGCAGACTTGAGTAGCTGCAACTTATGGGCTCTCTAGATTTTGCATAGCCGGTTCAGTTGCTCCTTTGCTTGTGGGATCTTAGTTTCTTGACTAAGGGTTGAACTTGCATCCCCAGCTTTGGAAGGCAGATTCTTAACCACTGGATCACCAGAGAAGTCCTATTATACTCTATTTTATTTCCATCAATAGTATCAAAGAGTTTCTATTGCTCCACATTCTCCCCTACACTTAATATCGCTTTCCTTCCTACAATCTAATGGGTATGATGTAGTTTTAGTTTGTATTTCCATGATTAGTAGCAATTAAGTATATTAAAAAGTATTTAAATTCCTCATTTAATTCCTTTTATGTTTGCCTATTCATAATTTTTGTCATTTGTTCTTTTGTGTTATGTATATTTTTCTTACATATTTATTTGAAATTTTATAGATAATAAATGCTGCTGCTGCTGCTAAGTCGCTTCAGTCATGTCCGACTCTGTGTGACCTCATAGACGGCAGCCCACCAGGCTCCCCCGTCCCTGGGATTCTCCAGGCAAGAACACTGGAGTGGGTTGCCATTTCCTTCTCCAATGCATGAAAGTGAAAAGTGAAAGTGAAGTCGCTCAGTCGTGTCCGACTCTCAGCAACCTCATGGACTGCAGCCTACCAGGCTCCTCCATCCATGGGATTTTCCAGGCAAGAGTACTGGAGTGGGGTGCTATAATGCTACTCTTTGATAATTACATGCATTCCAAATAACTTCTAGGAAATTAGGGTAAATAAAATTTTTATGTAATTTCAAACATAAAAGTTATAAAAAAGGGACAAGGAATTCTCGTGTACCCTAAAGACATAAACCTCAAACGTTCATATTTTGCCCCAACTGCTTTGCCATTCTATCTCTCTTTTTCTCTCTGGACTGTTTGTGAATCATTTTCTCATTTTTCTCAATTACTTGTTTAATTATTTCCAAGAAATAAAGACATTCTCTTTCATATACACAGTAGCACTACAAAAATCAGGAAAATCTGTTCAAAATTCTTCGACTGTTATAATGTCTTTTTTGTTGTTTTTATTTTTTCTGGGGCAGGATGAAATCCATACTAATGCATTACATTAATTGACAAGTATTTTTAGTATCCTAATTCTGAAGTAGTTCCTTTCCTTTCTCAGTGTTATTTGACCATAGTATTTCTGAATAGTACATATTAGAATGCTGCTCATTTTTAGTTTTTCTAATGTTTCCTCAGCATAGGTTAAGATTTTGACATAGGAAAAATTTTGACATAGGAACATTTCGACAAATTGTACTGAAATTTTGTGTCCTCGTCGATCATAATAAAAGTTCATTAGGTTGATATAATTCAATAACAGGGATGTTGGATTTGACAACTTGGTTGAAATTTTCTGTAAGGGTTTTTGCATTGTGAATTTATTTGCTTTTGTTATTAACAAATTAAGAACTTGTGAGGATTTATTTTGAGAATATATACAGCACTGACTTAAAGTTTTTACACATTTTTAAAACATAATAAATAATTTCCCCATTACTTATTCTATATGTATTACTTAGTACCATGAAAGTGAAAGTGAAGTTGCTCAGTCGTGTCCCGACTCTTTGTGACCCCGTGGACTGTAGCCTCCCAGGCTCCTCTGTCCATGGGATTCTCCAGGCAAGAATACTGGAGTGGGTTGCTATTTCCTTCTCCAGGGGATCTTCTCGACCCAGGGATTGAACCCTGGTCTCCCGCATTGCAGGCAGACGCTTTAACCTCTGAGCCACCAGGGAAGCCAAATTTCCCTTCTCTATTTTAATTTATTAATCTATTCATTCATATAGCATAGATGAGGAGTTGTCAACCTATAGCTGTTAACCAAACCCAACTCATTACCTGTTTTTGAATGAGTTAAGAGTTATTTTACAAGTTTTAAAGACTGAAAAATAATTAAAAGAGGAATAATATTTTGTGACACAAGCAAATTATATGAAATTAACTTTTAAGCTTACATGTGGAGAATTTTTTTAATACATACGCTTACAGATTTATGGATGTGTATGGCTGCTTTTGCACTCCAATGACTGAGTCGAGTAATTGTGATAAAATCAGTCCATCATACTATACATGCTTGTTGCTTCATTCTGCTACTTGTAGTCACTACTAATCACAATCATCATTATTATTGTTGTTATTATTATTGATTATTGGAATAGGGTCATTTACCTTTTTAACATAAGAATTTAGTATTTTCTTGTGTATCTTTCCAATATTTTTACATGTCATTATTAATCAATAGCATTTCATATGCCATTATATGGCCATGCTGAATATTTTATTTTTCTGTTATCAGTGCCTACTCATCACATTAAAATAAATGAAGAAAAGTAATGTTTAAATGTCATGCTTTTAAGGCACAGTGCAGTATGGATTACTTTTATTGAAGACAGTAAATAAAGCATTGTGATAATATAACTGTGCTCAAGACTAAGTACTCATCACACTATTCCCAACTTAACGAGAAATAAATGACCAGAAAACATTTTAAATGTTAAAAGTATATCTTGTTACAAAATTGCTTTACCAAAATTATTTAAAGTGACTTTGAGAAAAGCATCTAAAGTGTGTTCAGAGAAAATAAACTTGCCCAAGACCGTAAATCACCACTCACCTGCCCATAAGTCTAATTTTGTCTTTAGTAGACCTGTATTACCGAAAAAAGTTGTAATTTATTATTATAGTATGAATTTTATTAAGAAAAAGCCTGGTGACTTTTTCCGTCTTGTTTTATAAGTACTTTCATATCTTTGTTCTTGTCACTTGGCCAGTAAAGCTAAAATATTTACTCTCTGGCCCTTTTACCAACAAGTTTGCCTATTCTTTGATAAATATATGTTTTCTTATTTAGTTCAAAGGGTTATAATCCACACAATCATTATTAATTTAAAGACATATATTGTCCCAGAACTGGATGGGTACTATTCTGGTACTGGCATTCCAAGCTGGTTCTGATATGCTTTTGACATGTCTCCAGAGTATTTGCACTTCTTTACTTTCTGATATAATGAGACCTTCAGACTCACTTGTACTTTGTACTTTCCTTGCCCCATCTCTCCAAGAACTTCTGCTGAAATCTCGTAATAGAAAATGGTATTTAGAAACCAAGATCTGGGCTTCAGGTGTGTTCATTGCTCTGACTTCTCATTGCTTTTAGGTCACCGAGCAGACAGAGTCAGGAAATAAGGTACAATTAATGTATATGATATGAAGTACTCCCAATTACCTTAATTCTTTGAGCTCTTAAAAGATATAAAAGACAAGATAAGTTGATTATTTGGAATAAGAGGAGCTACTTATTACATCACAATTATGCCGGGCTTTCTAGATCCTTTATTCCATTTTGCCCTTAGATTATATTTTGGACACAGAATTACTGGACTAGGGCATGCTTCTGAAACCTTAGAAAATTAAAATGTCACTAAATTTTGGAAGGTTCAAGGAAACAAAAAGGTTAAGTGATATTAATTGTTGCAGGATGCCTCGTATTATTGTCTTATATGGAAATGAGTAAACAGAAACCATGCCTTTGGTCACTGATGCCATACTGTCTCTTTCACTTGTGTTAATACAGACTGATCTAGAGAGAAAGAATAGGGAAAGTTGTCAAGCATCTCAAAAGACCCCTGAAGCATTTAGTTCACTGAAAATCTGTGTTATGTAAACAGCACCTCTTGGTAGACTTTTTCCCACTGCTTTCTGTCTTTCATACTATGACACAATCTCACAATAGATTTCTACCTTTAAGCTATGCCACGTCCACAAAATGGATTAGTGTCTAATTTAAAAACTTGTTGTGTAAAACAAAACAAGATTGAATATTTACAAGCCTTAACTTCAGTTCAGTTCAGTTCAGTCGCTCAGTCCTGTCTGACTCTTTGCCACCCCATGGTCCTGGTGGACGCCAGGCTTCCCTGTCCTACACCAACTCTCAGAGTTTACTCAGACTTATGTCTATTGAGTCGGTGATGCCATCCAAAAATCTCATGCTCTGTCATCCCAATGTCCTTCCACCTTCAATGTTTCCCAACATCAAGGTCTTTGCAAATGAGTCAGTTCTTCACATCAGGTAGCCAAAGTATTGGAGTTTCAGCTTCAGCATCAGGCCTTCCAATGAATATTCAGGACTGATTTCCTTAAGGACGGACTGGTTGGTTGTCCTTGCAGTCCAAGGGACTCTCAAGAGTCTTCTCCAAAACCACAGTTCAAAAGCATCAATTCCTTGGCACTCAGCTTTCTTTACAGTCCAACTCTCACATTCATGCATGACAACCGGAAAAACCAAAGCTTTGACTAGACGGACCTTTGTTGGCAAAGTAATGTCTTTGCTTTTTAATATGCTGTCTAAGTTGGTCATAACTTTTCTTCCAAGGAGCAAGTGTATTTTAATTTCATGGCTGCAGTCACCATCTGCAGTGATTTTGGAGCCCCTCCAAATAAACTCTGTCACTGTTTCCATTGCTTCCCCATCTATTTGCCATGAAGTGATGGGACCGGATGCCATGATCTTCGTTTTCTGAATATTGAGGTTTAAGCCAACTTCTTCACTCTCCTCTTTCACTTTCATCAAGAGGCTCTTTAGTTCTTCTTTGCTTTCTCCCACAAGTGTGGTTAAGCTTAACTTACGCTCACGTTAAACTTTATATCCTACCAGTGGAGATTTGTGTATTGAAAGAATTAAAAATCTCCTCAGGGATAAAATACTGGTTCTGGTGGAAATCTGAGAATCATTATCAGAGAGAAAGTTATGTAGGCAAGATAAAGGAAGAATTGGTGAAAAGTCCAAGAAGATGTTAGGATATGTCTGAGACAAGTGCCAGTTGCTGGAGGATACAGAAAAGATGACACGTCTCCTTAAAATTATAGCAATGCATCTAAGCACAGTGTACTCACTTTTGTATATATAATTTTATGATAATTTTATATGAGAAACACAAATTAATATGTATATTAAAGTATGTTCTCCATTTTAGACTTCTTTATATGATTTTTGCATTGACTCTACTCCTCATCTATATCCTAGATGAACTTCAAGTGAAAATCTTTCATCTTCTTTTGGAATATTCTGTCAAATCTTTTATCTTGCTCCACTGTGAAGTGATGTTTCCGGTCTCCAGTGGTACCTAGTGGGACAAGCACATGGACAGCCATGGGTGAGGAGGTAGCACTATTATGGAAACACTTCCTACAACCTACTCTAATCTCTTCTCACACAGCTAAATATTGAGAGTTCTCCATGGGGTTTGATACTTCAATTTTCCTTGCACAGGATTGAGCTAAGAAACAAATTTAGTATGGAATAATTCTGAAAATGACTTATAGTCCACTTTCTTATCTGTTCAACTTCCATTACCATACCATTAAATAATAAACTTTCTTTAGAAGGAAAAACAAAACCAAAATTTATTTGTATGCTTGATTAATATTACAAATAATTTTGCAGAGAAGATGTTCAATTTACCCTCTCTAAGAATTAAGTGACATTTGATATACAGCCAAGGTAGCATTTGAGATGAGTGAAAAATAAAAAATCTACTTAACGAATGATGTTGGCTATATAATTATCCATCCAGAAAAAAAATGAAGGAAGATGGATTCTATCTTATATAATATATATAAAAACATGATTACAGATGAATTAACAATTTAAATTTGAAAGCAAAGCTTTGATGTTTAATAAATAAACAATATAATTCTGGTGTTGGTTAAGTGAAGGATTTCCCAAACAGGAAAATCTTCCCAAACAGGAGCAAAAATTGAAATTGATCAACTGGACTACATTAAAATTGAGAATGCACTTATTAAAATATACCAAAGTGTTACAAAAAGCAAAATAATAAAAAAATCTGCAACACATTATCTGTAATAGATTAGTGCACAAATGCTCAGTCGTTCAGTTGTGTCTGACTCTTTTGTGATCCCGTAGATTGTGGCCCACCAGGCTCCTCTGTCCATGGGACTCCAGGCAAGAATACAGAAGTTGCCATTTACTTCTCTAGAGGATCTTCCCAAGCTAGGGGTCGAACCTGAGTCTCCTATTTCTCCTGAATTGGTAAGTGTATCCTTTACCACTAGTGCCACCTGGGAAGCCCTTAGTAGATCAGTACCCAGATTCACATATATATTTATATTAGTTAAATATATATAGTTAATAGCATAAATATATACAATGGAAATACATGTATAATAAATGAGAAAAAGCATAAAAACTAAGTAGTTGCGGGGAGCGAGCTCCGCCTCTGGCAAAGGTCATGAGGAAGGAGGCTTGGCATACGCAAAGGCGGGATCAAGCCTCAGGAGTCTCCCTGGAAATTCTCGAGCAATCTACCCCCAAAACCAGAGTCTGCCTACGTTCTGCTTTGTGCTTTCACCTACACCTCTGACTTTACAGGGGGCTGTCCCCCACTACCTCTCTCTGAAAAAAGAGTTAGCTTACAGCTCCAGTTAATAATTCCTGGGTGTGACAGTGTTTAACCTACAAACTCCTTTGGAAATCCTCTAGCCTGCCTGAATAGGTTTTTCCGGCCACATGTGATTGTTCAGAGCCTCCCAACTGTGAGAGGCAGATGTTCTAAACTGTCTAAACACAGATTCTTTTGAGTAGTTAAAAGATTGATTAGAAATTGTATTGGTGAAGGGATTTTCACTTGTTGGGCCAATGTTTGCTGCTAAGTCTCCATATCCCTTACCTGCTGTGTCCCTGGCAGTGTATTGATTAATATAATTGGTGTAAGTAGTAGCTTTAATGTTTGTAACCTGGGACCCTTGAGTTGATTCTTTTTCTTGTTGTAGCCCACCACACCTTTGCTCTGTAGGAATGCAACTTTATCTAATGCTTTTGGAGGGTGGCTCCTGACCAATCACCTTTAGAGAAAAATAAGTTTTCTGAAGAAAGGGTCTTAAATTGTTAACAGGCCTCCGGGCCAGAAGATGATGCAAATCACCTAACTTTTGCATATGCTAAGTTTGCAGGAAGAAAGCCTGGCTTGCTGCCTGACTCTACCCCTTCCCCCATTATCCTCTATGCATAACTTAAGGTATAAAAACTACTTTGGAAAATAAAGTACGGGCTTTGTTCACCGAAACTTGGTCTCACCATGTCGTTCTTTCTCTTACCTTCTGGCTGAATTATTCAGCCTCTTTTCTCCACTGAATTTCCTCACTGAGCTATCCTTATTTCAGCCTCTTCTCCACTGAATTTCCTCACTGAGCTATCCTCATTCTATTACTCTTTATATCCTTAATTAACGTTTAATTAAGCAATTGTTTCCTGATCCTCGCCGACGCCGTCCCCGCTTCAAATTCCCTGGATCCACCGGGGCTGGACCCCGGCAAGTAGTGAATAAAAGTTATACTTGTTTAACAGAATAAGAAATACTTATGGCCAATAAACATATCATTAGTGCTTAGTCTTCATCATTTGCAACGATCTTCAGAAAAAAATGAGGGCTATATCATGTAAGAGTTATTTATGTACATATATATATTATTCAACCATATAAAAATCACTGACATTTTCAACGTGCATAAATCTGGAGGGCCTTATGTTTAAGTGAACTGAGCTAGAAAATGAAGGAAATATTGTCAAGTATCACTTATGTGTGGAATCTAAACTAAAGAAAGGTCTGGCTTGCAGAAAAAGAGAATAGAACGGTGCTTATGAGAAGCTGGGAGTCGGAAGAAACAGGAAGTTGTTGATCTAAGGGTAAAAAATCTAAGTGGTTTAATGCATAAGTTCTGAGGTTTTAAATTAAAAATATTAATTGATTAACTTAGGGCCTGGCAATGAAAATGAACAAGAATTTCCCTAAAATATTCTAGTATGTTTTCACTACAGAATTGAGGTCATGAGTAAACTTGAGTTTACCAGACGCTGTTCCGTAAAGTTCAGTCTTCCCTTCTTGTGATGAAACCATTGAGGAGCTGAAATAGTGTAGTTTTCTGTTTTCTATCTTGAGGAGATAATTTTGTTTTTTTTATTTTTTAACTTTACTTTTTCTTTTTTAGCATGTGATGATCTTCAGGAAACTGAAAACTATAGTAGTACTTTCAAAGATCCTGAGGATTTCCTTTGACTTAGTTAAGTAAGAATTATTCTGGAGATATTTATTAGGAAAAGTCTTTAAATCTGAGCCTAAGCTTAGAGTCAAGAGTAGCATTAAAACTTGTTACTTTCTACACATGAACATCACCAGATGATCAATACTGAAATCAGACTGATTATATTCTTTGCAGGCAGAGATGGAGTAGTTCTATGCAGTCAAAAAAAACAAAACAAAAAACAAGACAGGGAGCTGACTGTGGCACAGACCATGAACTCCTTATTGCCAAATTCAGAATTAAACTGAAGAAACGAGGGAAAACCACTAGACCATTCAGTTCAGTTCAGTTCAGTCGCTCAGTCATGTCCGACTCTTTGTGGCCCCATGAATTGAAGCACATCAGGCTTCCCTGTCCATCACCAACTCCAGGAGTCTACTCAGACTCATGTCCATCGAGCCTGTGATGCCATCCAACCATCTCATCCTCTGTCGTCCCCTTCTCCTCCTGCCCCCAATCCCTCCCAGCATCAGGGTCTTTTCTAATAGTCAACTCTTCGCATGAGGTGGCCAAAGTATTGGACCATTCAGGTATGACCTAAATCAATTTCCTTACAATTGTAAACTGGAAATGACAAATAGATTCAAGGGATTAGATTTGATAAAGTGCCTGAAGAACTAGGGAGGGAGGTTCATGACATCATACAAGAGACAGAGATCAAGACCATCCCCAAGGAAAAGAAATACAAATAGGCAAAATGATTGTCTGAGGAACCCTTACAAATAGCTGTGAATAGAAAAGAAGTGAAAGGCAAAGAGGAAAAGGAAAGATACACCCATTTGAACGTAGAGTTCCAAAGAATAACAAGGAGAGATAAGAAAGCTTTCTCCCTCAGTGACCAAAGCAAAGAAATAGAGGAAAAACAACAGAAGGGGAAAGACTAGAGATATCTTCAAGAAAATTAGAGATACCAAGGGAACATTTCATGCAAAGATGGGCTCAATAAAGGACAGAAATGGTATGGACCTAACAGAAGCAGAAGATATTAAGAAGAGGTAGCAAGAATACACAGAAGAACTACACAAAAAAGATCTTCATGAACCAGATAACCATGATGGTGTGATCACTCACCTAGAGCCAGACATCATGGAACACGAAGTCAGGTGGGCCTTAGAAAGTATCATTATGAACAAAGCTAGTGGAGGTCATGGAACTCCAGTTGAGCTATTTCAAATCCTAAAAGATGATGATGCTGTGAAAGTGCTTCACTCAGAATGCCAGCAAATTAGAAAAACTCACCAGTGGCCACAAGACTGGAAAAGGTCAGTTTTCATACCAATCCCAAAGAAAGGCAATGTCAAAGAATGCTCAAACTACCACACAATTACAGTCATCTCACACATTAGTAAAGTAATGCTCCAAATTCTCCAAGCCAGGCTTCAACAGTATGTGAACCATGAACTTCCAGATGTGCAAGCTGGATTTAGAAAAGGCTTGATATTTGGCAAAACTAATACAATTATGTAAAGTTTAAAAATAAAATAAAATTTAAAAAAATTAAATTAAATTAAAAAAAAAATAGAAAAGGCAAAGGAACCAGAGATCAAATTGCAAACATCCTTTGGATCATCGAAAAAGCAAGAGAGTTCCAGAAAAACACATATTTCTGCTTTATTGACTATAACAAAACCTTTGACTGTGTGGATCACAGAACTCTGGAAAATTCTTAAAGAGATGGGAGTACCAGGCCAACCGACTTGCCTCTTGAGAATCTGTATGCAGGTCAGGAAGCAACAGTTAGAACTGGACATGAAACAACAGACTGGTTCCAAATCGGGAAAGGAGTACATCAAGGCTGTATATTGTCACCCTGCTTATTTAACTTATATGCAGAGTACATCATGAGAAAAGCTGGGCTGGATGAAGCACAAGCTGGAATCAAGGTTGCTGGAAGAAATATCAATAACCTCAGATATGCAGATGACACCACACTTATGGCCGAAAGCAAAGAAGAATTAAAGAGTCTATTGATGAAAGTGAAAGAGAGTGAAAAAGTTGGCTTAAAGCTCAACATTCAGAAAACTAAGATCATAGTATCCAATCCTATCACTTCATGGCAAATAGATGGGGGAACAGCAGAAACAGAGACAGAGTTTATTTGGGGGGCTCCAAAATCACTACAGATGGTGACTGCGGCCATGAAATTGAAAGACACTTTCTCCTTGGAAGAAAAGTTATGACCAACCTAGATAGCATATTAAAAAGAAGAGACATTACTTTGCCAACAAAAGTCTGTCTAGTCAAGGCTATGGCTTTTCCAGTGGTCACGTATGGATGTGAGAGTTGGACTGTGAAGAAAGCTGAGCCCTGAAGAATTGATGATTTTGAACTGTGGTGTTGGAGAAGACTCTTGAGAGTCCCTTGGACTGCAAGGAGATCCAACCAATGCATCCTAAAGGAAATCATTCCTGAATATTCTTTGGAAAGACTGATGTTGAAGCTGAAACTTCAGTACTTTGGCCACCTGATGGGAAGAGCTGACTCATGTGAAAAGACCTTGGTGCTGGGAAAGATTGAAGGCAGGACGAGAAGGAAACGACAGAGGATGAGATGGCTGGGTGGTATCACCAACTCAGTGGACATGAATTTGAGTAAAGGCCAGCAGTTGGTGATGGACAGGGAGGCCTGGCAAGCTGCAGTGCATGGGGTCACAAAGAGTCAGACACGACTGAGTGACTTAACTGAACTGAACTGAAAGGGGATCCTCCCCTGTGCATCTCAGTCCTTGGGAAGAACACAAAGAAAACTCTGAACTCTTACCTGTGGCCAAAACAAATATATTAAAGAAAGAACAGAAAAAACATGTGAAGGGAGAGGTGGATCAAGCCAAGAGAGGCACTGGCCCTGGATTTCCTGAAGAAAGAACAGAAAGAGCACCTGAAGGAAGAGTTGGGCCAAGCCAAGAGAAGCACTGTCCTCGGGTTTATTGAAGAAAGAACAGAAAGGACACCTCAAGGGAGAGGTGAGCCAAGCCACGAGAGGCTTTGGCCCCAGGTTTACACAACAGAGAACAGGAAGATCTCAAGGGAGAGATGGGCCAAGCCAAGAGAGGCCCTGGCACTGGAATGATGAGGTATGGGTGTGTTCAAACAGGGCTTTTACATATATATCTAGGTGGTCGTGGACTGATAGGTTTGATTGACAGTTGCAAGTTATGTAACAACAGGCTTGAATGCACATGCCTTTCCCATAATTCAGTCTGTTATAATCAGATGTGTGTATGTATAGAATATTTGTGAACCCTTAATGGGCTCCTGGCTACCTAAGGTCACCTGAAGACACAGCTGTGCGTCAAGGATGCATGTGCCTGAATTGGAGAAGCCACTGAGGTTAGTCTTATCCATTGTGTGGTGCCTAGGGTACGCAGGCAAAATTGGAACAGTCCTTTTGGTTATTTTGTAGCCTATCTGTGAGCTCTCTTATGCCACATTGGAGTGTGTGTGGGGTGGGTTTAGAGCAGATTTAATCTCTTTCAGCTAGACCAACCCCTGTGGCTCCTGCCTAACTAACTACCTAACAAGTGACAGTGGTGTACCTTTCTTTATAAAAGAGGTATTTAAATTTATCATCACTTATATATTCACCATAACAAGCAGTCTCAGGAATACACTCTGTGTTTTACAAAAGGAACTCTATTATGAACAAAAAGTTTCTTATGAGACAGTATAGATGTATTTGTATCATATGGCAGTTCCCAAGAAATTTCACATAAATTAGTAATAAAATTTACATGTCAGATAAGCTTGACACACGCTTCTTTTTTGCTTCTTTTTTCACTATAAAATGATAAACAATCAATAGAAAAGAAACTCACCTGCTCCAGAACAAGCCCTCCTGTATTTTGAAATAGCTGACCCCAAATTCTTGAAGTGTAATTATAGGACCTCCATGATTTCATATTCATAGGGATCTTTAACAGATACTCTGCTTATTCACTGGCAAAGGGACTTGCTCCCTGGAAGTCAGCTCCTAGGACTGAATCAAATTCAAGACAAGGCTTTAATTGTATTTAATTAGAATACAATCAAGTAAGTGGATTACACTCTGTGACATGTGTGCAAAAATTAATTATTTTGTTTGTATTACCAATTCATCTTATTCTCAAATTTCCCCTCCCGCTCATAAATAAATAAGTAAATTAACAAATGAAAAAGTGAAATTTTGAGATTAAAGATCACCTTCCTTTTCATAGTTCTACTATTGATTCAC
>NW_011495034.1:13824659-13829479 GCF_000754665.1 Bison bison bison | reverse complement strand
ATGCTTTAAATTATGTTGTAAGACTTTTTAGGCTGGGTTCCCCAGGAAACAGACTGAGACGTGCATGCAGCCTGGAAAATGCTCTCAGGGACAATACCTCTGAGGAAGTGAAGGAAGCAAGAAAGGGCGCAGGGAGAAGTTAAACTGCAATGTGGTGCAACAAAATCCACAGAGGACCGTAAACAGGGGGCTCAGGAGCTGGGATGCCCTTCAGAGCTGTTTTTCACTTGAGGCAGTTTTGCTGCTACAGATGCAAATGCAGAGCAACACTTCTGCATCTGTAACTGAAGGAGGTGCCATCTAGGCTGCAAGTGAATCTTTTGTTTTTTTCTGAGTTTGATTTTTTGATGAAAACACCAGCAAAGGAATATGGAGGAGTATTTGTTTTAGTCCATTTGGGCTGACATGACAAAACAGCAGACTCTAAGTATTTGAATTTATTTCTTACAGTTCTGGAGGCTGGGAGGTCATGGTTGTGACACCTACATTTTCATGTTCAGTGAGAATCTGCTTCCTAAGCTGTCCTCTCACTGCAACCTCACATGGCAGAAGGAGCAGGCAGCTTTCAAGGGCCTCTTGCACAAGGGCACTAACCCCATTCAGACTTCCTAAAGAACTCAACTCCCAACATCATCACCTTGGGGGTTATAATAATAACATATGAATTTTGGAGGGACACAAGTATTCCGTTCATAGCCATAGACTTCATTTTGGTATTCCTTTTGTGTAGTACGGTTAGAATAAGATGAACTAGGCAACGTGGAGATTTGTAGACAAAACCAGGTGTAGAAATTCATTGGTAAATGGACTCTTGGGGCCATTTTTAATGTTTATTTATTTTCCCTTTTAAATTAATTTTTTAATATATAAATTAAGGAAGAGTGGTAGCTCAGCTGGTAAAGAATCTGCCTGCAATGCAGGAGACCTCAGTTCAATTCCTGGATCAGGGAGATCCCATGGGGAAGGGGGAGGCCATCTATTCCAGTACTCTTGGGCTTCCCTGGTAGCTCAGATGGTAAAGAATCTGCCTGCAATGCAGGAGACGTGTGTTGGATCCCTGGATTGAGAAGATCCCATGGAGAAGGAAAGGGCTACCGACTCCAGTATTCTTGCCTAGACAATTCCATGGAAAATGGAGCCTGGCAGGCTACAGTTCCTAGGGTCAAAAAGAGTCTGCCAAGACTGAGCAAATTTCCTCACTTATTCATTATAAATCTCACTGTACAGAAGAGAAAATGGAAGATCAGATGTCATATGATTTTTTTCTAGCTCCCAGTTAGTAGAAGAGCCTATTACTGCAATTCTCACACTTTTTCAGCAGAATCATCTCAATTATTTGTATACAAAACAATGTGTTAAATTTTAGTAGTGACCTAAGGTCTGTCTAGTCAAGGCTATGGTTTTTCCAGTAGTCATGTATGGATGTGAGAGTTGGACTGTGAAGACAGCTGAGCGCCGAAGAATTGATGCTTTTGAACTGTGGTGTTGGAGAAGACTCTTGAGAGTCCCGTAGGCTGCAGGGAGATCCAACCAGTTCATTCTGAAGGAGATCAGTCCTGGGTGTTCTTTGGAAGGAATGATGCTAAAGCTGACACTCCAGTACTTTGGCCACCTCATGCGAAGGGTTGGCTCATTGGAAAAGACTCTGATGCTGGGAGGGATTGGGGGCAAGAGGAGAAGGGGACGACAGAGGATAAGACAGCTGGATGGCATCGCTGACTCAGTGGACGTGAGTTTGGGTGAACTCCGGGAGTTGGTGATGGACAGGGAGACCTGGCATGCTGCGATTCATGGGGTCGCAAAGACTCGGACACAACTGTACGACTGAATTGAACTGAACAGTATTAGGTACTAAATATTAAACCTTCATTTTATGTCCCCATTTGCTCAAGCCCCCAGGGGCTGGAGCATAGTAGTTGTTGCTCAGTCACTCAGTTTGTCTCACTCTTTGTAACCCCATGGTCTGCAGCACATCAGCCTTCCCTGTCCTTCAGCAGCTTCTGGAGTTTGCTCAAAATCATGTCCATTGAGTTGGTGATGCCATCCCACCATCTCGTCCTCTGTTGTCCCCTTCTCCTCTGGCCTTCTATCTTTCCCAGCATCAGGGGTTTTGGCCAATGAGTGGGCTCCATGCATCAGATGGCCAAAGTATTAGAGCTTCAGCTTCAGCATCAGTCCTTCCAATGAATATTCAGGGTTGATTTCCTTTAGTGTTGACTGGTTTGATCTCCTTGCAGTCCAAGGGACTCTCAAGAGTCTTTTCCAACACCACAGTTCAAAGGCATCAATTCTTCTGCACTCAACCTTCCTTATGGTCCAACTCTCACATCCATACATGACTACTGGAAAAACCATAGCTTTGACTAGATGGACTTCTGTTGGCAAAGTAATGTTTCTGCTTTCTAACACACTGTCTAGGTTTGTTGAAACTTTTCTTCCAAGGAACAAGCATCTTTTACTTTCATGGCTGCAGTCACCATCTGCAGTGATTTTGGAGCCCAAGATGGTAAAGTCTGCCTCTGTTTCCATTGTTTCCCCATTTATTTACCATGAAGGGATTGGACCAGATGCCACGATCTTAGTTTTCTGAATGTTGAGTTTTAAGCCAGGATTGAGAATTTTTCACTCTCCTCTTTCACTTTCGATAAGAGGCTCTTTAGTTCCTCTTCCGTTTCTGCCATTAAGGTGGTGTCATCTGAATATCTGTAGTTATTGATATTTCTCCTGGCAATCTTGTTTCAGTTTGTGCTTCCTCCAGCCCAGCATTTCCCCTGATGTGCTCTGCATTAAGTCAAATAAGCAGGGTGACAATATACAGCCTTGACATACTCCTTTTCCTATTTGGAACCAGCCTGTTGTTCCATCTCCAGTTCTGACTGTTGCTTCCTGACCTGCATACAGGTTTCTCAAGAGGCAGGTCTGGTGATCTGGTATTCCCATCTCTTTCAGAATTTTCCACAGTATTGTCATCCACACAATCAAAGGCTTTGGCATAATCAATAAAGCAGAAATAGATGTTTTTCTGAAACTCTTTTGCTTTTTTGATGATCCAACGGATGTTGGCAATTTGATCTCTGGTTCCTCTGCCTTTTCTAAAACGAGCTTGAACGTCTGGAAGTTCACGGTTCACGTTCTGCTGAAGCCTGGCTTGTAGAATTTTGAGCATCACTTTACTAATGTGTGAGATGAGTGCAATTGTGTGGTGGTTTGATTTTGGAGAAGGGGTACATACAATCAAGTACCCACAGTGGTAGAAGGTTGCTGCTTCTCATGAGCAACAGTTATCTCAGCTAATGATTTTAGTGAATTTCCAGGTATGGAAAGGTGCAAGAAATTGGATTCATAAATTTTCTCCTGAATATGTTAATAATCTGAAGTCCTTTTCAGCCAGTTTTCTCAAAGCACAGAGCTCTTCATTCCTGATCTCCACCCTGACTCCTTTCAGTGTGTGTTGATGGTCAGCGATAGCAGGCGCTAATGACTCAATCCTTGTAGAGCCAGATGAGAACAACCTTCTTTAGTTTAAAGTCTAAAAATTTTCCTAAACATGTCACAGCTAACAAAGTTGTTGCTACTACCTTCAAATACTTTATTTTCTGTGTTGTATAATTGTCAACTGCTTATAGGAAGATCTTGTTAGTATCTCCAACAGTTTTGACTGCTTTATTGTTTCTGAAGAAACCAGATATCATTTTCCTCATTCAACAAAATGTTACCCAGTTTATTTATCCAAACTGAGCTACCTGCTTACATCCTACAGCTCTACTCACTGGCCAGGACAAACTCTTCACAGAATATATCTTTCTCAGCAACATAGGAATTCTCACCATTCCTAAATTTATATCAGAAGTGGATTTTGCCTCCTCAGTTCATATGTAACAGTGAGTAGTAAAAGTGTTGACTTAGCCTCTTTCAAGTCTCACCCTCTCTTCAGCACACAAATGTATATTTTTCTTTTAAGTTTTCTGTCTTTCCTCCTTTTCTTTCAGATTTCAATGCAAGAATAAGAGAGGGGCACAAGATGTCCTTTCTCTTCATACAGTCATTGTCTCTTGTAATCCTCAAGGAGATGCTAACAGTACATGTCTTACCAATGCTGACATCCTATGTATATCCATGCCCTAGACTTTTTTTCTTGTTTCTCTAACAAACAGCTCTTAAATTCCATCCCTCTTGAGACTGTGTAAGGTAGACTAAATATGTAAATAGAAAAAAACTGAAACAAAACATGAGTGATGTTCAGAATGTTCATGGAGGTTCAGTTCAGTTCAGTTCAGTCACTCAGTCATGTCCGACTCTTTGTGACCCCATGAATTGCAGCACGCCAGGCCTCCCTGTCCATCACCAACTCCCGGAGTTCAATCAAACTCACGTACATTGAGTCAGTGATGCCATCCAGCCATCTCATCCTCTGTCGCCCCCTTCTCCTCCTGCCCCCAATCCCTCCCAGCATCAGAGTCTTTTCCAATGAGTCAACTCTTCGCATGAGGTGGCCAAAGTACTGGAATTTCAGCTTCAGCCTCATTCCCTCCAAAGAAATCCTAGGTCTGATCTCCTTCGGAATGGACTGGTTGGATCTCCTTGCAGTCCAAGGGACTCTCAAGAGTCTTCTCCAACACCACAGTTCAAAAGCATCAATTCTTTGGCACTCAGCCTTCTTCACAGTCCAACTCTCACATCCATACATGACCACAGGAAAAACCACAGCCTTGACTAGATGGACCTTTGTTGGCAAAGTAATGTCTCTGCTTTTGAATATGCTATCTAGGTTGGTCATAACTTTCCTTCCAAGGAGTAAGCGTCTTAATTTCATGGCTGCA
>NW_011495034.1:13818544-13824556 GCF_000754665.1 Bison bison bison | reverse complement strand
AAGTGATGGGACCGGATGCCATGATCTTCATTTTCTGAATGTTGAGCTTTAAGCCAACTTTTTCACGCTCCACTTTCACTTTCATCAAGAGGCTTTTTAGTTCCTCATCACTTTCTGCCATAAGGGTGGTGTCATCTGCATATCTGAGGTTATTGATATTTCTCCCAGCAATCTTGATTCCAGCTTGTGTTTCTTCCAGTCCAGCGTTTCTCATGATGTACTCTGCATAGAAGTTAAATAAGCAGTTAATAAGTTAAATAAGAAGTTAAATAAGCAGTTAAATAAGCAGAAGTTAAACAAATTTAGGGTAAGATTGTTGAGTGTTGGGAGGCATTTGATAGTGACTCAGACTTTCATCTTTGCCTTCCCCTTCAACTATACTTCCTACTTATGACCTTCTGCACTTGTCCATGTTATACAATAGAAATTCTCCCTCACCATACTCCATAGGCTGAGTTCGGTTAGGTTTATCCTGGAAAATTTGTGATGCCAATGTCAAAAGAGCTCTAAATCTCCCTCTATTGAAACTATTCTTTGTGGTTTAACAGCCACTCTATTTTATTCCACAGTCAAGGTTGACTGCATTCACTTGAGTGAGGAAACTTGTAGAAGTTTCGTAAGGATTTAACTGGACATTTTCATTAAGAGTCAAATAACGTGGCACAAAGTCTTCTCTGAAAGCTGAGCTAAAATATCCATTTTAACAAAAACAGTGCTTTAACACTATTGGGACTCTCCCCCCACCTTTTATTTTGTATAAATGGCTGGGGTTTTAAGAGGCAGATTTGTAGGTCACACTCCTAAGAAACCAAGATTCTACCTATCTGATATAGGGCCTGCAACCATGAACGTTTACCCAAAAACCCGGGTGGTTTTACACAAGTCGTTTTCTTCTCTTACTCAGAAAAACTTTAACCTTGGCCTCCTTCTATTGATCAGATGAGACAGATGGTTTGTAGAGGTATTAAATGTTCTTGACACATACTTTCCACAAAGCCATATTTACAACTTAAAAAAAAATTTGTTTTCTTAGTGTACACAGAAAGTTTTTAACAGTTCATAACTGAAAGGTATCTTCATTCTAAATTAATATTATTAGAACATCTGGAATTTCTAATCTATTAGCATTCTAAATAGATTTCTAGGCAGAGCTAATGAAGAACTACTTGAGGTCAAATTTTTGCACAGATACATCGTAAGAGTATTTACTTTCCATTTTGACTTTCTTTTACAGATTTCTTTTAGATTTCTCACAAAATATAATAATTTCCCTACAATATCTTGCAACTACATGATGGCAATGCTTTGTAGATTGGAAGAAAAACATACACAACCAAAATGCTGCAAAATATGCTTTTTGGGGACATCTTACAATCTTACAATATCTTACAATATCTGGAGTATATTAGGTGTCATTGTTGTTCAGTCGCTCAGTCCTGTCTGACTCCCTGCAACTCCATGGCTTCCTGTCCTTTACTATCTCCTGGAGTTTGCACACACACATGCCTACTGAGTTGATAATGCTATCTAACCATCTCATCCTCTGACACGCCCTTCTCCTCCTGCCCTCTATCTTTGCCAGCATCAGTTCAGGGTCTTTTTCAATGAAACAAACAATACCTGGAGACAGCCTCTCAAATAGCTCTAAGGAAGTGTGCCTAAGAAGTAAGAGAGGAGCTAGGATATATATGGCTTTTTTTTTGCTGGGGGGAGAAGCGTGCTAATCACAAGAACTGACATCTTAAGCTAACGATCTTAGCGCTTTCTATGTATGTGAAAATGCAAAACAATCTGGGGTCAGAGAAATTGTTCCTTACATATGTATCTTAACAACCCAAGGCCAGTATCCAAAGCAAAGAACGCTTCATAGACTTCTTCATCTGGAATTTCCCTCAGGGTACATCATCCTTGGGTGACTGCCCTGGCTAGTGGCCTGATCCTCATGGAACTGGAGTGGAAGGCAATATTATTTTCTTTGCAATTTTGAGAGTAAATTGAATTTCTATTACTCATGCAGAGTATTTACAACTCGCTTAATGTTCCAGATATCAAAGCCTCAAAACTTCCTTCACAGCAGGCTATCTTAACTCCAGAAATCGACAGAAATAAAAAGTACATTTATTAAAGAATTTCAATTTCCAAAACAGTGAAAAATATAAGATTGAAGTTATAAAAGACTAAGAAACTATATGTTAAGGTGACTAAAAGCCTGGATTCTCCGGCCAAATTATCTGAAAAATCTTACAGCTCCACCAACTGAACTCTGTTGAACAGTTTGCTGAACTTCTTGCTCCTCAATTTTCTCATCTGTGTGTTTTGGATTATGGTAATACTACCCTCACATGCTTTTAGGGAAAACTGTTTCAACTCTTAGGATCTTAGTTTCCTCATCTGTAATATGATGATAAGAACAATATCTCACATTGAGTACTGCAAAGATTAAGTGATGTAATACATGTAAAGTGGGTTTTATGGTAAATGAGTTGATACACATATGACATTTGCATCGTTCTTGGCACATAGTGAACATTCAAGAAGTCTTAGTCATTATTGTAAAACACTAAGAGCCTGAAAATAATTATATTTGTTTTTATTTGTAGGTGATAATTATGCACAACACTGACACATATTTGCTGAACTTTAAAGGCTGTGATGTTCATCATTCTACAGTTGATTTTAATCTTCTAGAACATCTAGATGATTTTGAAATTAGAGATGATGATGTCTTCATAATCGTGTATCCAAAATCTGGTAAGTTTGAGGGGAGGCCACCTGTGTCAGTCTTGACTCTGGCTTGGTAATACACATGCACAAATACACATGGTCGCTCGCATGGTCGCAAAATCAGCAGAATGGTTGAAGGCATATCCCCGCAACAGAAGCAGCTTGATAAGATATCTGGTAATATCCCTCCCGGCAATATCCAGTCTCCTGGTAAGGTGAGGGAGAGAAAAGCCTTCATACACTGGGCAAATGTGAGTCACATCATCTCCAGAGTCCACCACGACTCCAGTTAATAAACCTTGAGCACACAAAGTCAGGACTGCCTGGATGGCTACATACACACCAGAAAACTGGTAAGTTTCAAACATTACCTCTACAATCTTCTCTCTGTTTTTGGTTGGGTTCATAGGAGGTTCTGTGAGTAGAATTTTACAATTCCTGGTATCTATGTTAAGGTACCATACCTTGATGGTACCCCAGCCTATGATTATGTAATCATTTAGCATAATTGACTGTGTGGATCACAACAATCTGTGGAAAATTCTTAATGAGATGGGAATGCAGGACCACCTTACCTGCCTCCTGAAAATCTGTATCCAGGTCAAAAAGCAATGGTTAGAACCAGACATGGGACAACAGACTGGTTCCAAATTGAGAAAGGAGTATATCAAGGCTGTATATTTCACCCTGTTTATGTAATTTATATGCAGAGTACATCATGTAAAATGCCTGGCTGGAAAAAGCTCAAGGTGGAATCAACATTTCCAGGAGAAATATCAATAACCTTAGACATGCAAATGATACCACCCTTAAGGCAGAAAGTAAAGTGGAACTAATAGATTTATGTTTTAAATCTATTAAAACATAGATTATTGGATTTGACCAGATCAGTCCAAACATATCTCAATGTGCTATAGTCACTGTAGTTAAATAAATTATACTTCAAATTTGGTAGTATTTTTAGTGGTTTGATTCTTGAGGAAGTGAGACTCTTTTGAAAACATGGATTTAGAACATTTTCCAACTATAATTTTGACATAAAGTTTCATTTAAGAAATTCTTAATGTTAATTTGGATGTAACTTCTAATTTAGTCTTTCAATTTAGCCTTAAAGTATCAGAATGTTCCATCTTTATGTAAAAGCCCTTAAGACACGAACATGTGTTACTAAGGGAGTTAGTATTAAAAGGTAAATATTGACACTGAGGCCATCAGTATTAGGCACATTCTCAAGGGTAAGCCTTTAATGTCTATCTTCCAGTGCAATTGTGAACTAGTTTTATGGGATTCAGCTTGAGATAGGGAGTGTCTCTTGGTGTGTAATTTTTACTCAGGGAGATTGGGATTTCTCTCTTTCTGACACTGATGCTCCATTATTAACAACCACCACACTATGTCAAAGAATGTTCAAACTACCACACAATCACACTCATTTCACATGCTTCAAGCTAGGCTTCAACAGTAGGTGAACCGAGACCTCCACACTGACAAGCTGGATTTAGAAAAGGCAGAGGAACCAGAGATCAAATCACCAACATCGCTGGATCATACAAAAAGCAAGAAATTGAGAAAAACATCTACTTCTGCTTCATTGACTACGCTAAAGCCATTGTGTGGATCACAACAAACTGTGGAAAATTATTTAAGAGTTTGGAATACCAGACCACCTTACCTGCTTCCTGAGATATGTGTATGCAGGTCAAGAAGCAACAGTCAGAACTGGAAATAGAACAATGGACTGGTTCCAAATTGGAAAAGGAATATGTCAAGGCTGTATATTGTCACCCTGCTTATTTGACTTGTATGCAGAGCACATCAGGTGAAATGCTGGGCTGGAGGAAGCACAAATTGAAACAAGATTGCCAGGAGAAATATCAATAACTACAGATATTCAGATGACACCACCTTAATGGCAGAAAGGGAAGAGGAACTAAAGAGCCTCTTATCGAAAGTGAAAGAGGAGAGTGAAAAATTCTCAATCCTGGCTTAAAACTCAACATTCAGAAAACTAAGATCGTGGCATCTGGTCCAATCCCTTCATGGTAAATAAATGGGGAAACAATGGAAACAGAGGCAGACTTTACCATCTTGGGCTCCAAAATCACTGCAGATGGTGACTGCAGCCATGAAAGTAAAAGATGCTTGTTCCTTGGAAGAAAAGTTTCAACAAAGCTAGACTGTGTGTTAGAAAGCAGAAACATTACTTTGCCAACAGAAGTCCATCTAGTCAAAGCTATGGTTTTTCCAGTAGTCACGTATGGATGTACGTGAGTTGGATGTGAGAGTTGGACCATAAGGAAGGTTGAGTGCAGAAGAATTGATGCCTTTGAACTGTGGTGTTGGAAAAGACTCTTGAGAGTCCCTTGGACTGCAAGGAGATCAAACCAGTCAACACTAAAGGAAATCAACCCTGAATATTCATTGGAAGGACTGATGCTGAAGCTGAAGCTCTAATACTTTGGCCATCTGATGCATGGAGCCCACTCATTGGCCAAAACCCCTGATGCTGGGAAAGATAGAAGGTCAGAGGAGAAGGGGACAACAGAGGACGAGATGGTGGGATGGCATCACCAACTCAATGGACATGATTTTGAGCAAACTCCGAAAGCTGCTGAAGGACAGGGAAGGCTGGTGTGCTGCAGACCATGGGGTTACAAAGAGTGAGACAAACTGAGTGACTGAGCAACAACTACTATGCTCCAGCCCCTGGGGGCTTGAGCAAATGGGGACATAAAATGAAGGTTTAATAGTTAGTACCTAATACCGTAGATCACCACTAAAATTTAACACATGGTTTGGTATACAAATAATTGAGATGATTCTGCTGAAAAAGTGTGAGAATTGCACTAATAGGCTCTTCTACTAACTGGGAGCTAGAAAAAAAATCATATGGCATCTGATCTTCCATTTTCTCTTCTGTACAGTGAGATTTATAATGAATAAGTGAGAAAATTTGCTCAGTCTTGGCGGACTCTTTTCGACCTCAGGAACTGTAGCCTGCCAGGTTCCTTTTTCCATGGAATTGTCTAGGCAAGAATACTGGAGTCGGTAGCCCTTTCCTTCTCCATGGGATCTTCTCAATCCAGGGATCCAACGCATGTCTCCTGCATTGCAGGCAGATTCTTTACCATCTGAGCTACCAGGGAAGCCCAAGAGTACTGGAATAGATGGCCTCCCCCTTCCCCATGGGATCTCCCTGATCCAGGAATTGAACTGAGGTCTCCTGCATTGCAGGCAGATTCTTTACCAGCTGAGCTACCACTCTTCCTTAATTTATATATTAAAAAA
>NW_011495034.1:13816676-13818444 GCF_000754665.1 Bison bison bison | reverse complement strand
TGGCACCTCCTTCAGTTACAGATGCAGAAGTGTTGCTCTGCATTTGCATCTGTAGCAGCAAAACTGCCTCAAGTGAAAAACAGCTCTGAAGGGCATCCCAGCTCCTGAGCCCCCTGTTTACGGTCCTCTGTGGATTTTGTTGCACCACATTGCAGTTTAACTTCTCCCTGCGCCCTTTCTTGCTTCCTTCACTTCCTCAGAGGTATTGTCCCTGAGAGCATTTTCCAGGCTGCATGCACGTCTCAGTCTGTTTCCTGGGGAACCCAGCCTAAAAAGTCTTACAACATAATTTAAAGCATCAGGGTGAACCAGTGACAGAACAACGACAGAGCAGAACCTCTGAGGGCATTTTGGTGGGACACATCTTGAGACATTGCCCTTGGTTGCCCATAGACTCTAAGTGGTGCTCGGAAGTGGTTCTGGGTGGGGGTTGATAAAGTGCAGGCAGGGTATTGTGGCTGTCAGGGTGGCTAGCAATCAGAGACACTAACTATTTTCTGATAGAAGAACAATGTCACAACATGAATAACTGGTTTTGAATCCTACACAAATTCCTCACACTGCACTGGACCGTCATGGCTGTGAAAAAGCTCTCTAACTACCTATCTTACAGTGTAAATTAAAATGGCATGAGGGAGTTCCCTGGTGGTCCAGTGGTTAAGAGTCCACCTTGCAACGCAAGGGACACCAGTTCAATCCGTGGTCCAGCATCCCACATGCCTCAGAGCAAATAAGCCCCTTCACCGCAACCACTGAGCTAGTGCTCTAGAGCCTGCAAGCTGCAACTTCTGAGCCCACGTGCAGCAGCTCCTGAAGCCTACAGCCTGTGCTCCGAAACAAGAGAAGCCACCCCAGTGAGAAGCCTGTGTACCACAACTGGAGAAAGCACCCAGGCCCCAGCACAGCCAGAAGCAAGTGCATCTTCAAAAAACAATTGAAACTGCATGTGAGTCAATAGTAGAACTATGAAAAGGAAGGTGATCTTTAATCTCAAAGTTTCACTTTTTCATTTGTTAATTTACTTATTTATTTATGAGTGGGAGGGGGAATTTGAGAATAAGATGAATTGGTAATAGAAACAAAATAATTAATTTTTGCACACATGTTGCAGAGTGTAATCCACTGACTTGATTGTGGGAGAATTAAATACAATTAAAGCCTTGTCTTGAGTTTGATTCAGTCTTAGGAGCTGGCTGGAGAAGGCAATGGCACCCCACTCCAGTACTCTTGCCTGGAAAATCCCATGGACGGAGGAGCCTGGTAGGCTGCAGTCCATGGGGTCGCTACAAGTCAGACATGACTGAGCAACTTCACTTTCACTTTTCACTTTCATGCATTGGAGAAAGAGATGGCAACCCACTCCAGTGTTCTTGCCTGGAGGGTCCCAGGGATGGGGGAGCCTGGTAGGCTGCTGTCTATGGGGTCACACAGAGTTGGACACGACTGAAGTGACTTAGCAGTTAGGAGCTGGCTTCCAGGGAGCAAGTCCATTTGCCAGTGAATAAGCAGCTGCTAAGTCACTTCTGTACAATGTCATGAACCTCCATCCATAGTTCATCAGGCACTCTATCTATCAGATCTAGGCTCTTAAATCTATTTCTCACTTCCACTGTATAATCATAAGGGATTTGATTTAGGTCATACCTGAATGATCTAGTGGTTTTCCCTACTTTCTTCAATTTAAGTCTGAATTTGGCAATAAGGAGTTCATGATCTGAGCCACAGTCAGCTCCTGGTCTTGTTTTTGCTGACTGTATAGAGCTTCCAT
>NW_011495034.1:13816337-13816517 GCF_000754665.1 Bison bison bison | reverse complement strand
AAGTGAAAAGCAAAGGAGAAAAGGAAAGATATAAACATCTGAATGCAGAGTTTCAAAGAATAGCAAGGAAAGATAAGAAAGCTTTCTTCAGTGATCAGTGCAAAGAAATAGAGGAAAACAACAGAATGGGAAAGACTAGAGATCTCTTCAAGAAAATTAGAGCTGTCAAGGGAACATTTC
>NW_011495034.1:13809880-13814451 GCF_000754665.1 Bison bison bison | reverse complement strand
GTCAATCAAACCTATCAGTCCACGACCACCTAGATATATATGTAAAAGCCCTGTTTGAACACACCCATACCTCATCATTCCAGTGCCAGGGCCTCTCTTGGCTTGGCCCATCTCTCCCTTGAGATCTTCCTGTTCTCTGTTGTGTAAACCTGGGGCCAAAGCCTCTCGTGGCTTGGCTCACCTCTCCCTTGAGGTGTCCTTTCTGTTCTTTCTTCAATAAACCCGAGGACAGTGCTTCTCTTGGCTTGGCCCAACTCTTCCTTCAGGTGCTCTTTCTGTTCTTTCCTCAGGAAATCCAGGGCCAGTGCCTCTCTTGGCTTGATCCACCTCTCCCTTCACATGTTCTTTCTGTTCTTTCTTTAATATATTTGTTTTGGCCACAGGTAAGAGTTCAGAGTTTTCTTTGTGTTCTTCCCAAGGACTGAGATGCACAGGGGAGGATCCCCTTTCAGTTCAGTTCAGTTAAGTCACTCAGTCATGTCTGACTCTTTGTGACACCATGCACTGCAGCTTGCCAGGCCTCCTTGTCCATCACCAACTGCTGGCCTTTACTCAAACTCCTGTCCATCGAGTTGGTGATGCCATCCAGCCATTTCATCCTCTGTCGTCTCCTTCTCCTCCTGCCTTCGATCTTTCCCAGAAACAGGGTCTTTTCAAATGAGTCAGCTCTTCCCATCAGTTGGCCAAAGTATTGAAGTTTCAGCTTCAACATCAGTGCTTCCAAAGAATATTCAGGACTAATTTCCTTTAGGATGGACTAGTTGGATATTCTTGCAGTCCAAGGGACTCTCAAGAGTCTTTTCCAACACCACAGTTCAAAACCATCAATTCTTTGGTGCTCAGCTTTCTTCACAGTCCAACTCTCACATCCATACATGACTATTGGAAAAACCAAAGCCTTGACTAGACGGACATTTGTTGGCTAAGTAATATCTCTACTTTTTAATATGCTATCTAGGTTGGTCATAACTTTTCTTCCAAGGAGGAAGTGTCTTTTAATTTCATTGCCACAGTCACCATCTGCAGTGATTTTGGAGCCCCCAAAATAAAGTGTACCACTGTTTCTGCTGTTCCTCATCTATTTGCCATGAAGTGATGGGACTGGATACTATGATCTTAGTTTTCTGAATGTTGAGCTTTAAGCCAACTTTTTCACTTTCCTCTTTCACTTTCATCAACAGGCTCTTTAATTCTTCTTTGCTTTAGGCCATAAGGGTGGTATGATCTGCCTATCTGAGGTTATTGATATTTCTCCCAGCAACCTTGTGCTTCATCCAGCCCAGCGTTTCTCATGATGCATCCTGCATATAAGTTAAATAAGCAGGGTGACAATATACAGACTTGATGAACTCCTTTTCCTATTTGGAACCAGTTTGTTGTTCCATGTCCAGTTCTAACTGTTGCTTCCTGACCTGCATACAGATTTCTCAAGAGGCAGGTCAGGTGGTCTGGTATTCCCATCTCTTTCAGAATTTTCCACAGTCTATTGTGATTTACCACTGTGTTAAAGATGGGGAAAGGAAGATACTAAGTTAAAGAGCTTGCCTTGAGGGCAATATTATCATGATTCCAAACATACAGGTCAGTAAATGAGGAAACTGCTCAAGGTGGCCCAGATAGAAGAACTACAAGATTTTGAGAGGGTGACCAGCAGGAAGGCCAGGGTCTCCAAACAGAGGAAATAGGCTGTAAGTGTCAGAAATTTTTTCTCTCTCCTAAGCAGCAGGAGGAAGCAAACTACAAGTGTTAGATTTTTTCCCCTTCTCCATACAAATTTAAAAAGAGGTTTCTTTTAAAATTCTGTGTTGTCATAAGGACACCTGGTTCCACCTTAACTTGACTTTTCTCAAACCTTGAGCTTAGCAATGCGATTTTCTTATGAAAATGTTAGTCTTCAGCTATGTTAAGGAACTATGTATTTACCTTAGACTCTGTTTCAAGTCAGTTCCTTCTAAGACTCAGAACCAACATGACAAACCAGTATGATTTACTCATTCAGGTGTTTTCTTTCTTTCTTTTTTTTTTATGCTGAATTTATTTTTTTTTAATTTTATTTTATTTTTAAACTTTACATAATTGTATTAGTTTTGCCAAATATCAAAATGAATCCACCACAGGTATCCATGTGCTCCCCATCCTGAACCCTCCTCCCTCCTCCCTCCCCATACCATCCCTCTGGGTCGTCCCAGTGCACTAGCCCCAAGCATCCAGTATCGTACATTGAACCTGGACTGGCATCTCGTTTCATACATGATATTTTACATGTTTCAATGCCACTCTCCCAAATCTTCCCACCCTCTCCCTCTCCCACAGAGTCCATAAGACTGTTCCATACATCAGCGTCACTTTTGCTGTCTCATACACAGGGTTATTGTTATCATCTTTCTAAATTCCATATATATGCGTTAGTATACTGTATTGGTGTTTTTCCTTCTGGCTTACTTCACTCTGTATAATAGGCTCCAGTTTCATCCACCTCATTAGAACTGATTCAAATGTATTCTTTTTAATGGCTGAGTAACACTCCATTGTGTATATGTACAGGTGTTTTCTTAAGCTACGTTAATGAGACTGTATTTGCTTGGAAACCTGCCTTTCTTCAAGATTCATGTCAATCATTTTATGGTCCAGGACAACTGACATTGTGCCAATGTTTTCTCAAAATGCATGTTGTGAGTGAGGGGCCTGGTGCCCGTCTCTGAGTTTTGAGACATTTCCTTTCTCTAATTAGTAGACTGCTAGTAGCTATATAACATTCAGCTCAGGACTGCAGGGGCGGGGGGAGGGCGCACTCTTTCTGCTCCCTTCAGATGTCTATATCAGAAGCTTTCTCTATCTCTTTTATACTTTTATAAAACTTTATTACACAAAAGCTCTGAGTGATCAAGCCTCATCACTGACCCCAGATTGAATTCTTCTCCTCTGGAGGCCAAGAATCCTGGTGTCTTTCAAGGCTCAGCAACAATCTTTTAATTTGATGCCAGACAATTTGGCAACAGAGTCCATGCTCTTAAACATTTTATCAAACAGTTTCTTAGGATTTCTATGTTTACACTTTACATGTTTTTCATTGTTATAGAAGTAGACATTTCTTTAATGAATGTACTTTTAATTTTTTTTCTGGAACATGAAGAATCTGCTACCTCTTAAAGAAGCTTTTGAGGTTCTTGGATCTGATATGCTCTTTCACATTAATTGTGGAACACGTTCTGTGGGAGAAATACTAACTGGATTTACATTGGAAATATTCCTTCATATAGTTGCAAGATACTATTTGGTAATTATTGTATTTTCCAATAGAAGTTTTTTTTTGTTTGTTTGTTTGTTTTTAAATCAGAATTCTGAAATAAGTCTGAAAAAGAAAGTAAAAGTTGGAAGCAGTCTAAAGATGCATCTTCAAAAATCATACCTGCCAAACATTTCTTCATTAGCTCTGGCAGAGAAATCTATTCCTTTTTAAAATCCATATCTAAGACTTGAATTTTAGTAATTACTTTTTTGTCAGGAAGTAAGATTTACTGATGGGTCTGAGTGAGGAAAGGACAGGGCCCTTGTCCAGGGGCCCTTTATTAGGGAGAAATATATTCCTAATTGTTAAATAGATGAGGGAATCCAAGAAGTTCTAATAATATTATATTTAGAGCCATCATGTATTTCAGTTATATACTCTTTAAAAATTTCTGTGCACACTAAGAAAATGAATTTGTTAAAAAATTTTCAAATATAGCTTTATCACAAAGCAGCATTTAATCCTTTCAGACAATCTAACTCATTTGATCACTGCTGTTGTTGTTTAGTCACTAAGTGGTATCTGATTCTTTTGTGACCCAGTGGACGATAGCCTGCCAGGCTTCTCTATGAAGTTTTTCAGGCAAGGATACTGGAGTGTGTAGCCATTTTCTTCTCTGACAGATATTCCCAACCCAGGGATTGAACCTGCATCTCCTGGATTGCATGCAGATTCTTTACACTCAACCACCTGGGAAAGACCACCTTATCATTAAAGGGATAAAAGTTAGGCTTAGTTTGCTAAGGAAGAGAAAAAAATCACCTGTATTAGAATCACCTGGGAGTCTGGACAAGCTTTCATATTGTAGGCCCTATTTCAGACTGGCAGAATCAGAATTTCTGGGAAATGTGACTTGGAAATCTGCATTTTAACAACCTAGCCTTTCCAAAAATGAGGATCAAAATAATGTTAATTCACTATATTTGTTTCAATTGATGTTTTATCTCAACTTTCAGAGAAGTCTTTGGGGTATGTTATTTTGCAATGCAGGAGATGTGGGTTCGATCCCTGGGTGGGAAGGATCACCTGGAGAAGAAATGGCAATCCACTCCAGCATTCTTGCCTGGGAAATCACATCTCACATGCTAGTAAAGTAATGCTCAAAGTTCTCCAAGCCAGGCTTCAGCAATATGTGAACCGTGAACTTCCAGATGTTCAAGATGGTTTTAGAAAAGGTAGAGGAACCAGAGATCAAATTGCCAAGGTCTGCTGGATCATTGAAAAAGCAAGAGAATTCCAGAAAAACATCTATTTCTGCTTTATTGACTATGCCAAAGCCTTT
>NW_011495034.1:13774380-13809780 GCF_000754665.1 Bison bison bison | reverse complement strand
GTGAAAAAGTTGGCTTAAAGCTCAACATTCAGAAAACAAAAATCATGGCATCTGGTCCCATCACTTCATGGGAAATAGATGGGGAAACAGTGGAAACAGTGTCAGACTTTATTTTTGGGGGCTCCAAAATCACTGCAGATGGTGACTGCAGCCATGAAGTTAAAAGACGCTTACTCCTTGGAAGAAAAGTTATGACCAACCTAGATAGCATATTGAAAAGCAGAGACATTACTTTGCCAACAAAGGCCCATCTAGTCAAGGCTATGGTTTTTCCTGTGGTCATGTATGGATGTAAGAGTTGGACTATGAAAAAAGCTGAGCACCGAGCAATTGATGCTTTTGAACTGTGGTGTTGGAGAAAGAAGACTCTTGAGAGTCCCTTGGACTGCAAGGAGATCCAACCAGTCCATTCTAAAGGAGGTCAGCCTGGGATTTCTTTGGAAGGAATGATGCTAAAGCTGAAACTCCAGTACTTTGGCCACCTCATGCGAAGAGTTGACTCATTGGAAAAGACTCTGATGCTTGGAGGGATTGGGGGCAGGAGGAAAAGGGGACGACAGAGGATGAGATGGCTGGATGGCATCACTGACTCGATGGATGTGAGTCTGGGTGAACTATGGGAGTTGGTGATGGACAGGGAAGCCTGGCGTGCTGCGATTCATGGGGTCGCAAAGAGTCGGACACGACTGAACTGAACTGATGTGTTATAGTCCATGGGGTCACAAAAGAGTCGGACAAGACTTGGCAAATAAACAGTAACAACAAAAACAATTTGCCTCTCAATTGAAGATTCAATTAGGGTTCTCCCAACCTGCTTGTAGTTATCTCACTCAAGTTGCAGTCCACAGAACCTCAACTATTGAGGACTGAGAACAGAATAGACTGATAAACTGCAAAGAATGGTTTCAATATACATAGCACTATTTTGACACTGGCATCACAACGTTTCCGTGAAAAACCTTGGAGAATTCATACTGTGGAGTGAGGTAAGGCAGAATTGTTTCTGTATAACACGGACAAATGCATAAGTTCATAAATAGAAAGTGTAGTTGAAGTGCAAGCAAAGATGAAAATGAGTCACTATGACAAACCACCTGACACCCCACAATGCCCAAAGCAATCGCTTAGAAAACACAAATTCCAGACCCTGAATGTCAAGAAAAGTTGAAAGCATATCAGGCAGTCCACACAAACATTCTGAATACCACTTCTTTGCTATTAATAGTTCAGTATGTCTTGCACAGCCTTGGGAGAAAATCATAAGAGTTGTTTTTCACAGATGCAAGAGCAGAAGAGTTGGTTATGGGGTGGATTCATACAGGATCTCAGCATTGGCAAGACTTGTATGTATCTTCATGATGAATATAGGAGAAAGTGACAGTAGAGAGAAAGGACATCTTGTTTCTCCTTATTCTTGCACTGAAGTCTAAAATAAAAGGAGGGGGAAAAAAACAGAAAACTGAGGAGAAAAAATTAAATGTGTTTGTGTGCTGAAGATAGGGTAAGGCTTGAAAGAGGCTAAGTCTACCCTATTACTACACACTGTTGGAGGTGAACTGATGAAGCAGGATTCACTCTGATACAACCTTAGGGTGTTAGGGATTGACATGTTGCTGAGGAAGAAATACTCCTTGCAGAGTTTGATTTGATCAATGAGTAGTGTTCTAGAATGCCAGCTGGTAGCCCAGTGTGGATAAACAAATTGAATAAGATTCTGTTGACATTAGGGAAAGGATATCAGGTTGCTCAGAAACAATAAAGTAGTCAAAACTGTCGGAGATACTAAAGAGAAATGTATGTGGCCAGTAAGTCATATTTACTTAACTTTGAGAACTGTACAACACACAAAAGGATGTATAATATTTGAAAGTTATAGAAACAACTTTGCTGGGCCTGAAGGGAGGTTAGTAAAATCGTTTAGATATATCTTAGAGGGCAGGTGTGCATTCTTCATTTCTTTATATCATCCCATGTAAAACTGGCTATGGAAATATCCAAAAGCCTTCTTAACTCACTGAATATTTAAATCAATTTTTCAAAATCCCCAGACTTGTCCATCACTTAAATGATGCCTTTCATTGCTCTTTATTTTTTTATTAGATGTTACAGAAGATTCAGCCCATCTTTTCTGTATTCTACATAATTAACATTTGTCTCAGATCTGTGCAAACATCTCTTTGGAGTTTTCACTCAATATTCTGTTAGCTAACCTGCATAAGTTGCTCTTCAGTAATGATTCTGAGGTTTCCACTAAACCCATTGTTTGATCCTAGAGGAGATTTTTAATCCTTTCAATGTACAAATCTTCACTAGTATGAGCTAGTGTTTAATTTGAGGGTAAGTTAAGCTTCTAAATGTTCCATCCATCTGGTTTCTTACAATGATCGTAAATTAAACATTAATCCATTTTGTGAGAGTGGCATAGACTTAAAGATAAAAATCAATAGTAATAGAGTTGTTATTTAAATTAATAGCTCAGTCAAGAATTTCTGTATGTATAACATGAGTTTTCATTAAACTAAATACTTAAGGAGTCTTTTGAGAAGCTCCGAGATCTTTCCCCTATTCTTTCTAGGTCAATCTGCAGTAACACAAGTTTAAAAAAAAAAAGTGCTGCATCAGTGATCAAAAGCGTTGTTTCAGTTGTCTCAGTTCTCTACCAAACAAGGATACGGTTCATGAGCGAGTAAGAATGTTAGTAATCTTCTTTCCGTGGAACTTTCCAAGGCTTACTGAAATCTTAGCTTTCTAAGGTTTTGGATGGTACAATAATTGTTCAAAATATTAACTAAAGGCAAAATGGAAGAAAGGATTTAGAAAGTCCTATATAGTTGTGATGTAGTAACTGGCTTTTCTTCCTCACTCCAAATAATCAATTCATCTTTTCTTTTTATGTCTTTTGAGAGCTCAAAAAATTGAGGTAACTTGGGGCATATTATTTCATATCATTTCAGACTGCACCATTTTATATTTCCTATGTCTGTCTGCTAGGGGACATAAAAGCTATGAAAAGTCAGAGCAGTGAGCACAAATAAAACCAAGATCTTGGTTTCTTAACACCAATCTCTGTTTACAGAAATCAGGAGAAATGACTGATTACAGAGATGGGGCAAAGAAAATGCAAATGAGTTTGGATCATCTTATTATACCAGAAAGAAAAGAGGTATACAAACAATCTTGGAGATATGTCAAAAGGACCCCAGAACCAGCCTTGAAATATTGCATCTGACCAATTCTGGAACAATTTGAATCTTAAACCCTTTCTTTCATTTTGCCTTCAGTTAACATTTTGAACAGACACATACATCACAGTGGTAAGACAATACCTTATTTCTAAAACTGGAAATAAGTTTATAGACTTATTTATAATTATAGAATTACCAATTTTTTTGTATTTTATACTAAAATAATAAAAGACAACCTAATGTTCTATATTACCATTTTTATCCCAACTTCGTGGCATGCCCCCAGACTCCTGGGTTCTTTCCCATTGATACGAATTCAGGGTGCAGGTGAGAGGTCTGGTTTCTCACTTGGGAGTGTGGACTGTAATGTATGAGGTGTAATACTTGGGCGATAGTCCTGATTGTTGATAATGTTACTGGTCCTCTGAGCACACAAGCCCGTTGTTTTCCATTGGTCAGCCTGCACGTATCTGACTAGTTTCCCACTTTTCATTTAAGTTCTTCTTTTTTGTGTTTTCTTTATTGCAAAGAAATCCTTCACTGAAGTCCATGGTAAAGAATCCCTAAGGGGGACTTCTCTGGCCATCCAGTGGTTAAGACTGTGCTTCTGCTTCAGGGGGCACAGATTTGATCCCGGGTTGGGGAACTAAGATTCAGCATGATGCCACCTTAAAGGTCCATCTTAAAGGAGGACTTGCCATTCTCAGTTGCAAGGTTCCCCCTTTCTGGAAGTGGTCCTTATGTTGGTCCTACTTTTTCCACACAGCATATACTGCCTTCATAAATGCCATTACTCCAAGGTTCAAAGTTTTTAAATGGAGAGAAAGACAGTTTGCTTAAGAAGGGGATTGTCCCCATTTCCTTCTCTAACCATCCCATTCAAAGGCAGAGGACAAGAGAACAAAGGGGTAGCTTAGCATGTCTATCATCCTCATAGAAACTGATGAGCTCTTGCTATGGGGCTTAAATCAAATTAACATTCTGGGGTAGGCAGAGTTAGGAATCTTCTCCCAAGAAGTTCCCCCATTCTACACAACTATGCATGTGTTTGCCTTCCAAGGCAAAAAAGGACTTTGCAGATGTAATTAAGGTTACTAATTAGCTGACATTAATTAAAATTGGGAGACTATCCTGGTTTATCCATTTGGGCTCAATGTGATTCAGTGAACCTGTGGGGCAGAAGAGGAAGGTGAAAGGAAAGTCAGCAAGATTTGAAGCACAGGAGGGATTCAAGAGGCCACGGCTTGCTAGAAGATGAAGGGGCTACCTGTCAAGTAAACAGTTTTGCAACCACAACTAACTAAATTCTTCTAACAACCTGAATGCACTTAGTAGTGGGTACCCCCCAGAGTATTCAAAAAGAAATAAAATCTGGCCAACTCTTTGATTTCAGCCTTGCCGATTTTAAGCAAAGAACCCAGCCATCATGCTGGACCTTTTGTCTACAGAACTCAGAGATAATAAATGGGTGATATTTTAAACCATAGGCTTGTGATAATGTGTTATGTAGTAATACAAAACTGCTGCTGCTGCTAAGTCGCTTCAGTCGTGTCCGACTCTGTGCGACCCCATAGACGGCAGTCCACCAGGCTCCCCCGTCCCTGGGATTCTCCAGGCAAGAACACTGGAGTGGGTTGCCATTTCCTTCTCCAATGCATGAAAGTGAAAAGTGAAAGTGAAGTCACTCAGAAGTGTCTGACTCTCCGTGACTCCAACTAAAGCTCACTATATTTATTATTCAACACACTTCAGTGATTTAACTATTGTCAATGTCACCATTAAAAGTGCAGTGTCCAGAAACTATCAGTCAAACAACTGATATGAGGCTGAGCTGTGAACGTTCAGGACCTGGGATTATGTAGAATTAATAGATAAGAACTACTTACGGTTCATGTGAAGAGGAGCCCTGGTGTCTAATTGCATTTCTATGAATTACTAATTGTATGGCAGGTTATTTAATCTAAGTTTCAGTTTCCACAGTTGTAAAACATTGGGAATTAAAATATACTGTAACGCCAGGTGCAGCATTCTAGGATTTCCCTGGTGGCTCAGATGGTAAAGCATCCTCCTGCAGTGTGGGAGATCTGGGTTCGATCGTAGGGTTGGGAAGATCCCCTGGAGGAGGAAATGGCAACTCACTCCAGTAGATTTGCCTGTGAAATCCCATGGACAGAGGAGCCTGGCAGGCTCCTGTTCACGAGGTTGCAAAGAGCTGGATACAATTGAAGGACTTTCACTTTCACACTATTCTAAAGCAAGCATACTTGGGAATTAGTTCAAACCAAAACTGCAAAATTTTGTGTCCAAATTTTATTACCCCTCAAAATTTGGGATGTCATAATTTGACACCTTGTTTTTCACTTAACTTTCCCACTTGTTCACATTCTTTCATTTATCTATAGTCAATTTAGTGACTGCATAATACTTTTAGGTGTAGGTTTCAATTTCCTTGAAGACAGAGACCAGTTTTTTGTTTCCATGTGACCTCAGGGTCTAGAGCAGAGTGAGCAGCCAGTAAATACTTATTCAATGGAAATAAATAGTTCAATTGTTCTTATCATATCCTAATAAGATCACAGGATTGCCAATGCATAAAACAGTTACCCACAAAGATTCTATACACTGTACTTAAAATTATTTTTTATTAGCATATAGTTGATTTACAATGTTGTGTTAGTTTCACATGTACAGCAAAGCGAGATCAGTTATACATATACATTGGATTGGGTTAAGTCACTCAGTCATGTCTGACTCTTTGCAACCCCAGGGACTGTAACTACCAGGCTCCTCTGTCTATGGGATTTTCCAGGCAAGAGTACTGGAGTGGGGTGCCATTTCCTTCTCCAGGGGATCTCCCCAACTCAGGGATCAAACCCGGGTCTCCCGCATTGCAGGCAGACACTTTACCATCTGAACCACTAGGGAGGCCTTACATGTACATGTATCCACTCTTTTTTGTAGGATTCTTTTCCCATGTAGGTTATTACAGAATATTGAGTAGAGTTCCCTGTGCTATACATCATCACTGCACTTTTCCTGAAAATGATTACAGCTAAGGTAATTCACCACATATTATTCTTCTCTCTTGCTGGCATGTTCTGTATTGTTGACCAGTATGAATGTTATTCTTAAAGAGATAGGAAAACCAGACCACCTTACCTGCCTCCTGAGAAATCTGTATGCAGGTCAAGAAGCAACAGTTAGAACTAGACATGGAACAACAGACTGGTTCCAAATCAGGAAAGGAGTACATCAAGTCTGTATATTGTCACCCTGCTTATTTAACTTATATGCAGAGTACATCATGAGAAACGCTGGGCTGAATAAAGCACAAGCTGGAATCAAGTTTGTGGAGAGAAATATCAATAACCTCAGATATGCAGATGACACCATTCTTATGGCAGAAAGTGAAGAAGAACTAAAGAGCCTCTTGATGAAAGTGAAAGAGGAGAGGGGAAAAAGTTTGCTTAAAACTCAACATTCAGAAAACTAAGATCATGGCATCTGGTATCATCTAGAAATTTACATTTTAACAACCAAGCTATTCATCCTAAAACATGAGAATCAAAATAATGCCAAAGCACTGTCTTGATTTCATTGAATGCTTATCTCAACCTACAGAGAAGCCTTTGTGGAATGTTATTTGGCACCCAGGTTAGATCCTACTAAACTTTTGGAGGGTTCCTCATTCCTGTTGAACTTCAGTCAACATCTATTGAGAACTAAGGACTGAATAGATAGGCTGATAAACCACACGAAGAATGGTTTCAATAGAGGTAGATGGAGAGCATTCTTTTGACATAAGCATCACAAATTCTCCAGTAAAAAACATAGAATACTCAAAGCCTAAGGAGAAGGAAATGGCAACCCACTCCAGTGTTCTTGCCTGGAGAATCCCAGGGACGGGGGAGCCTGATGGGCTGCCATCTGTGGGGTCGCACAGAGTCGGACACGACTGAAGCGACTTAGCAGCAGCAGCAAGGAGTATAGTAAGGGAGAATCCATATTGTATAATATGCACAAATGTAGAAGTTCGTAAGTAGAAAATGTGATTGAAGTGAAAAGCCAAAATGGCAGTATGAGTAACTATCACACACTTTCTGACACCCCACATTGTCACCCCAAACAGTCATTAAAAGGCACTAATTTCAGAGACTCTGGATGCTGTGAAAAGAGGAAAGTGGCAGGCAGCCACACAAACATTCTAAACATCACTCTATTTTTTGCTAATTTAGTTCATTCTGTCTTGCACAGTCTCAGGAGACAGAATTATAAGAGCTCTCAGAGGCAATGCAAAAAGAGCAGGGAATAGGATAGATACATGTAGGAACTCCGGATTGGTGAGACATAAATAGTTTGTCTTTCCATGATGAATATAATAAAAAACAATGACTATATAAAGAGAAAGGAGATCTTGTGTCTCCTTCTTACTTTTGTATGGAAGCTCAAAAGAAAAGGAGGAAAATTAGAAAACTGAGGAGAAAAAGTACATTTTTACATTGAAATGAGGGTGAGACTTGAAAGAGATCGAGTCTACCCTATTACTACTCACTATTACAGATGAACTGATGAGACAAGATCCCTTCTGATGTGATTTCAGGGATGTGAGAGACTGATGTGCTGCTGAGACAAATATATTCTGTGCAGGTTGTCTCGGTCAATAGGTAGCTTTCTAGGGTGTCAACCAGTAGCTCAGTTTGGATAAATAAATTGGGCAAAATTTTGTTGACTTTAGGAACATATCAGGTTCCTCCAGAAACAAACAAAAAAGTGGTCATAAGTGTTGGAGATATTAAAGAGGTCTACATGTAACCAGGAGTCATATTTACTTAACTTCGACAAACTGAACTGCACACAAAAGGATGCATTTGAAAGCTATAGCAACAGTTTTGTTGGTCATGGAATGCTTAGTAAAATCTTTTAGACCATTCTCAGAAGACTGATGCTCAATCTCCAGGCTTTTATTTGCACTATCCCATGGGCGCCCCTTGTGGCTCAGCTGGTAAAGAATCCGCCTGCAATGCGGGAGACCTGGGTTCAGTCCCTGGGTTGGGAAGGTCCCCTGGAGAAGGGAAAGGCTACTCACTCCAGTATTCTGGCCTGGAGAATTCCATGGACTGTATAGTCCATGCGGTCGCAAAGAATAGGACACAACTGAGTGACTTTCAATTCACTTCACTTCATAAGTGCTTCCTAGGTAGCACTAAGTGGTAAAGAACCTGCCTGCCAGTGCAGGAGACATGACATGCAGGTTCGATCCCTGGATTCGAAAGATCCCCTGAGGAGGAAATGGCAAACCACCCCAGTATTCTTGCCTGGAGAATCCCCATGGACAGAGGAGCCTGGTGGGCCAAGGTCCATAGGGTCACAAGGAGTCAAACAGGACTGAAGTGACATAATACCCAGTTCTCAGTCCAGCTTGCTGAGTTTCATTCATCTTTAGAGAGAAGCTTACAGAGTCTCCAGGACTCACTATAAATTGTATCAAATCAATCATCTATATAAATCAGTAGTGACACTATAAGACTTAACATCTCACATCCTTTTAGATTACTGATGCTATTTTTGTGAAAATAGATGCAAAAATCCTAAAACCATTGTAAGCAAAACCAATGTAGCAATGTTAAAAAAAAATACACCATGACAAAGGTGGGCTTAGTTCAATAGTCAAGGTTGGTTTGAAAAGTTTCATTCACATTGTTAGAGTATAAGAGAAAGCCTGTATTATCAATGCAATAATTGCAGAACCAGCGTTCAATAAAATTCAGCAGCCATTCATGCAGGAAACTGTTAGCAAACTAGGGAGAAAAGGGAACACTTTTAACCTGAAAAAGAGAATCTACAAAAACTGCCACAAACATCACACACCAGTGCAACATTTAGTGAAAAATGTTTTCAAAAATGTTTCTTCACAAAAAATCAAGAACAAGATAAGACTGCCTGGTGTCCTTAGTTTTATTCAACACTGTGTAAGAAGACATGTTACATGATAATAAAACAGAAAAAGAAGTGAAAGCTCTTCTTAGTCTTAAGCTCTTAATTAGTCTATACTTTAAAAGATAAAGCTGTAAGAGAGGAGACTAAGGAAGAAGAAACAGGGAGCCTCAGAAAACTGTATTAAGGGAGTTTACTTGAAGTACAGGAAACAGAAAAGCTGAAGGATTAATCTGAATCACTGTCTTGGAATCAGAATCACTACAGCTCTTCAGGTTGAAAAGGAAGTAAGAGGCCATGATACCACCTTTATTAATGTTAATGTAAAAATAAAAATAAAACAAAAAACTTGGGCAAATTCATTGGCACATTTAGAGTGGTTAACAGGAATTAAAAGCTCCAAATGATTTTGAAATTGATGGCTTTGACTATTGATATTTACTATGAAAAATTTATTCAAGGTTGAAAACAATATTATTTATTTTTACAGGCACCATCTGGTCTCAGCAGATATGAAGCTTGATTTATTTTGAGGGACATCGTAACAGAACTGAAATTGTGGAAACGGTTGATAGCATCCCCTTCCTGGAATACAAACTACGCACAATAAACCATGACAAGAGACCATCCCCTCTCATCTTCTCTTCCCACAACCCATATTATTTGGCACCGAAAGATCTCAACAACAAAAAAGCTAAAGTATGTCATAGAAATAACTTATGAATACTTTGCATAAACAAAAATATTTTCTTCAAATATTGTTCTCCATCCCTACTCATCTACGTTCTTTCAAATGTGATTATCATAATTTTTCTGATCTTGTCTTATACATTAAACCAATATATACGTAAATTAGATCATCACAAACATTGCTTGCAGTGTTATTATATGTGTTGTGCTTAGTCACTCAATCATGTCCAGCTTTTTGAGACCCTATGGACTGCTGCCAGCCAGGCTCCTCTGTCCATGGAATTCTCCAGGCAAGAAATACTGGAGTGGGTTTCCATGCCCTCCTCCAGGGGACCTTCCCAACCCAGGGATCGAACCCACGTCTCCCACATAGCAGGTGGATACTTCACAGTCTGAGCCACCAAGGAAGCCCAATATAACATATAGCAAAAACTCTTTTATGTCAGCACACAAAATTCTATTCTTTTGTAATTTCAGGATGGCAGTAGAATATATAGCATGTACTGGTGGACAGGTAGCAGCAAATAAACACACCAAATTGCAAATTGCAATAAACATTCTTATAGATCCTTGTACTTTTTAGGTCTCTGGTGAAATGTTTCTCTGAAAGAGGAGTTTTCAGATTAAAGGATCCAAATATTTTATATGTTGGTAGGTATTATCTATTTGCATTCTAAAATCTATTAATTTGCATTTCATGAAGTACTTTTTTCACATCTTGCCAAAGACGGACATTATCAGTTTATGCTAATGTGCTAGATAAATACAACGCTATTCTTGAGTAATCTGAAGCCCTTTTTTCTTGTTAAAGTTTGAGCATCTTTTTTTACATTTTTGGGCCTTCATATGTCCTTTATATCCTTTATTCATTTTTCTTTAGCCTGTCCTTTATTTGCTTTTTTATTGAAGTATTTATATAGGGGCAAATATTGTTCTAATTAACAGTTTACCTTTAAAAATTGTTCACTGCTTTTAATTTTATAGAACCAGTCTTTTAATCTCTCCTTCATAACTTCTGGCTCTTAAGACACCCAAAAATACACCTCCTCCCCAAAAAGCACATTCTCTCCAGAGTTTCTAATGAACTTTTACATTTAATTATAAGCTATATACGATACTACATGTGACTTGAACCAGGACTGTTGCATGATATTTGTCAAACTGGCTGGCCAATGGACCCAATATATTTTAAGCATTTGTTTTTTACATATTATTTTGAACTCTACATTTTGACATACTAACGTTCCTTAGTTCCTGCCTCTGAGGTTGCATTTTTATTCCTAAAATTGGTAAATCTGTTTAATATGTGGCAGTTCTTCACTGTTTTAAATATTATACCTGGTAAGGCAAATTCCCATCAATTTAGATTCTGATTAGATTTGATTAAAGGTATATATTAATTCTGGAACATTCATTGCATTGCAATATTCCACCATTCCTTCCAGCATCATTGTATCACTCTTTATCAAGTCTATTTTCATGCCCATTGTATGTGATATATTTTATATGCTTCTACACATTTTTTCTTGAATCTTCAGTTGATAATTTTTTTATTGATAGTAAAAACTGGAAAATTTTCACCGTCATATTTCTATTTAGTTACTACTGTTTTAAAATAGCGACATTGATTTTGTTACACTATTTTAGTTGGCTCCATTAATCTCTTTTTTAGTTTTATTAATTTGAATATATTTCATTTAAGAAAATACAATTTTTGCTTTCCTTTCCAATCTTTGCACTTCTTTTCCTTCTCTTTCAGTGGTTAAAATCTGCAGGAAAAAATACAATAACACAGATTATGACAAATGTCCTGGACTCTAGTACTCTTAGTATCTTTGCTTGGTTTTGTTTTGTGTTGTTTTGCAATTGGTTTTTGAGGGACATAATGCTGAGAAATACATTTTTGTTATCTTAGTTTACTTAGAGTTTTACTTGTAGTTTTGTTTTACTATTCAGTAGAGGTCTAATTACTTAAAATGCCTTTTTAGGCAACTCAGTGTACCGTGTTCTTCCTGCCATGCTTTAATCTAGAGTGAAATGAAATCCACTAATAATTTACTAATGTTCTATTCCTGGGATAAATCCTACTTGTTTATAGTAGAGTTCTTGTGTTAACAAACAGCTGGAATAGTTTTGTTAATTTTAACTCAAGAATTGTTGCTGCTGCTGCTGCTAAGTCGCTTAAGTCGTATCCGACTCTGTGCGACCCCATAGACTGCAGCCCACCAGGCTCCCCCGTCCCTGGGATTCTCCAGGCAAGAATACTGGAGTGGGTTGCCATTTCCTTCTCCAATGCATGAAAGTGAAAAGTCAAAGTGAAGTTGCTCAGTCGTGTCCCACTCTTAGCAACCTCATGGACTGCAGCCTACCAGGCTCCTCCATCCATGGGATTTTCCAGGCAAGAGTACTGGAGTGGGGTGCCATTACCTTCCGCTATTTAAAAAACACACTTTAATATTCCATAATTGTTCTATTATTTGACTGTAGAATCACTAGAAATCTGATGTTGCAGATTTTTTTGAATCTTTGTGTATTTTTTCTAAGTCATCAAGTGATTTTCAAATATAAGACAACATAATTTTTTGAAGATTTGAGTATAGTCCATTATAAATATGTCTGATCCTGTTAAATTTATAATCTACAACATCTGTCTTTTTCTCCTGAGTTTAACTTACCTGCCTTTCTTAATCCAACAATATAATTTTATTTTCAGAGTAAATTATCCTCATTTCATCTAGATTGCAAAACACTGAAAAAAATCACAATGTATTCTGTTATGACTTGATCATTTTGTCTTGTTTGCACATCTTTTTCAATCATTTGTAATTTTGAAAACTTTTACATTTTTTGAACACTTTTCAGGATATCACAGTTTTCTATTACACGGTTTTCTTTCAAAAATCTGGCTTCTTTTTTAAAGATAATTTAAAGTTTTCTATTTCATCAATTTCTGAATTTATTTTAATAAATTATTTCCTAATTTTTTTCCTGCAAATATTTTTCTGTGTTTAATTAAATACTAATTTTATCTTTTTCCAAAATTGACACTTTAAGATGATAAAATTCTTTTTAGTATAGCTATGGATGTAATTTTGTTATTTTATAAATAATCTATCATTTTAGTTTTGATTTTATAATAAAATTATATATAATATATAAATTTATACATTATATATAATTATAATATATTATAAAATATAATTATAATTTTATAATAAAAATTATTTTGAAGGTGTTTTCAAGGTTTTTTCTACAATTTTCTTTTTAAAATGTTTTCATCACTGATTATAGTACTATGATATTGTCATGAGGTAATGGTACTAAAGAGTTCCAACTTTTAAGATTTAATAATAAGTTTTATTGCCAAATGCATGATCAATTTTTCAATATGATCTATGAATATACACTATATTCATGAAAAATAGTGTATATTCCATGTATCAGGCATAATATACACACATATATATATAATATATTTTGTTAAATAACATTGTAAATTTATTATGTTAATCTTTTTATTCTCAAGTCTAAAGATAAATGTGCCTACAACTCCCGGTATGATTGTTGCTAAGCCAGAATCTTCAGTGACTTACTAGAAACTGTAGTGTTTATACGTTGATGTTATTTATTACACAAAATTTCCTGTCTTTTGCTCATTGCAAACAAATTACATGTTGTTTTGTTAAACTATTTGACTTTAAATTTTACTAAACTTTATTTTGACACTGTTTCCCACCCCCACCGGGGTTTTCCCATATGACATTTTTTGTTCTTGACTTACAGTATTATTTTCCATTGTTCTATAATTTAAGAAGTTGTGTATATTATCCTATCTGAACTGTATTTTCTCTAACTGAATAATGAGATTCTTTGAATATTTTGTTATCATAACACATGCTGCTATAAACATTCTTGAGCACATACCCTGGTGCACTTCTGAATGAGCTGCCCTAGAATAAACACCCTAGAATAGACATGCAAAGGAACAAAATAAAAAAACATTCATCTTTATAAGAAGATGCTGTTTTATTTTCAACAAAGCAGTTGTGCTAACTCAAGCTGAAATCAATATATGAGCTCTTTTTTCTCATCTAGTAATTTTCCTATCAAACTTCTAAAGTTTTTATAAATATATAATTACAAAAAGTATCTCAAATGTCAATTTGCATTTCTTAATCTTTGAAATTAACCACATTTTAATATATTATTGGCCATAATTATTTCTTTCTCTGTGAAATTATTACAACTTTTGCTCAATATTTTATGATGTTGTTTATCTTTTTCTTTTTGATTTGTTATTTGCATATATATATATACAAATATATACACTCTGAGTACAGATCTATTATTGGTTATATACACTGGTCCTCATATTTTCTTGCATTTTGTAACACTATGCTATATTTTGACTAATAGCATTCTTAATGTTAATGTAGTCCAATTGATCAATTTTTATTTTAAATAATTTTTCCTGTTTAGGAAATTCTTTTACTTATCCAAGACTAGAAATACATTCTTAATTGTTTTAGATGTTGAGGTTTTGCTTCCATATTCAAATCCTTAATTCACTCATAAATGTGTTTGAATGCATGCTGTGAGGTTGAAATTTATTTTCTTTGGTTTTTTTTTCCTATATGGAAATTTATTTGCTCCACCGTCATCAGTTACGCAGTTTTTCCTTGTTTCAGCAATGTCCAATGTTACCTTAATAGCACTTAATATTCATGGAGAGTAAATTGAAACAAATTCAATGCAAGGTAATTTTCAGTACTAATTAAACTTATAAATAAATAATTTCATTTTTAGGAATTAGTCCTATATGCTTGCACAGTATGAAATATCTTATGAACAAAGTTATTTATTACAACAGTCTTTGAAATAGCAAAAAATTGGGAAAAATAAATTTCCATGTATAATATACTGCATGAAATATTAAGAAATTGTTATTCATTGATGTAACAATGCTATGTTGGAGAAGGCAATGGCAACCCACTCCAGTACTTTTGCCTGGAAAATCCCAGGGACAGAGGAGCCTAGTGGGCTGCCACCTATGGAGTCACACAGAGTCAGACACGACTGAAGCGACTTAGCAGTAGCAGCAACAATGTTATGTAGGCATTAAAAACCCTGTAAAGATAACCAAGAATTATTAAAATTATTTCATTATTCCTCCTGCAGATTTTTCACATCTACAGAAACCCCAAGGATGTTTTGATCTCTTTCATTTTCCAAATTTGGTGGCTACATTAGAAGGTCCAGACAACATGGGGGATTTCATGGAGCAGTTTCTAGATGTAAAAGGTAACTGTAAATTTAATTATCAAGCAACATGTTTATGAAGCAATGTTGGCGTATAGCCAAATTCTCAAAACTGGGGAACATATTTTAGGAAGATGGAGAAGTGGTAATCATAAAGATAGAACGCACATAGAAGATAGAATGTCACTATAGTTAGAACTGGACATGTAACAATGGCCTGGTTCAAAACTGGGAAAGGTGTACGACAGGTCTGTATATTGTCACCCTGCTTATTTAACATTTATGCAGAGTATATCAGAGGAAATGCCAGGCTGGATGAATCACAAGCTGGAATCAAGATTGCTTGGAGAAATATGAACAACCTCAGATATGCAGATGATACCACTCTAATGGCAGAAAGGAAAGAGGAACTAAAGAACCTCTTGATAAAGGTGATAGAAGAAAGTGGAAAAGCTGGCTTAAAGCTCAACATTTAAAAAACTAAGATCATGGCATCTGATCCCACCACTTCATGGCAAATAGATGGGGGAAAAGTGGGAACAGTAACATATTTCATTTTCTTGGTCTCCAAAATCACTGCGGACAGTGACTGCAGCCATAAAATTAAAAGACGTTTGCTCCTTGGAAGAAAAGCTGTGGCAAACCTAGACAACATATTAAAACCAGAGACATCACTTTGCCAACAAAGGTCTATATAGTCAAAGCTATGGTTTTTCCAGTAGTCATGTATGGATGTGAGAGTTGGACTGTAAAGAAGGCAGAGCACCAAAGAATTGATATTTTTGAATTGTGGTGCTAGAGAAGACTTTTGAGAGTCCCTTTGTCTGCAAGGAGATCAAACCAGTCAAGCTTAAAGAAAATCAACCCTGAATATTCACTTGAAGGACTAATGCTGAAGCTGAAGCTCCAATACTTTGGTCAATTAAGCCAACTCATTGGAAGAGTTCCTGATGCTGGGAAAGACTGAGGGCAGGAGGAGAAGAGGGTGACAGAGGGTGAGCTGGTTGGATGGTGTCACTGACTCAGTGGACATGAATCTGAGCAAACTCTGGGAGATAGTGAAGAATAGGGAAGCCTGACATACTGCAGTCCATTGGGTCGCAAAGAGTTGGACACAACTTAGAGACTGAACAACAATTGTCTGTCTACTTAGTCTGCCATCCAGTGGCTTTTCTGTCCTCATGAGGAACACTCGGGATTGTCAAGGTTGCAGAAGCACTTGTACAGGAAATATTTTTATCAGAGTATAAGATAATCACGAACAGTCTAACAACTCAAACTAGCCAGATTCAAAGCTAGATCTTCCAAGTGTTTCAGAATAGTTAATGTTCAGGATGGGTGAAGGTTTTGGACTCTGTCATGGGCTTAGGGTAGGTCTTATATGACAGCTGTGGAATGATCATTCCAGCACTGAGGAGAATAGAGTGATGCAAGAGGCTTGTGCAATGTTGGATCAGGGCTGTCACTCATTTAAAAGATTATATTCAGGTGCTATCCTGTTGTAGATAGTTAAAATTGCTATCCACAGACCTTAAAATAGACAATAAGATGTATGTTTTCAGATGAAAGAAGTAGGAAAAGAAAGGGGCTTACCTTAACAAAGTTTTCAAAATTAGATCTTTGGGATTCTTTTGTCTACATTGCTGTTTTCCTATAGACACAGACAGTAGGTTGCAAAGGTAGGTTTGGTATTTAAATGAGGTAATAGCTCCCCTGAACATCATTTTTAAAAGATAGTAAAGATGTCCAATGGTGGAATCTTGTCTATGTGGGAAATCCAGAACAAAAAAGAAACTATAGTTACTGTTCAATAAGTATAAGAACTTTATCTTGTTCTTTATTAATTCTCCCACAGTCTTAGGAAAGCTTTGGTCTGATCACATCAGAGGCTGGTATGAACACAGACATGACTTCAATATACTGTTCCTGATGTATGAAGAGATGAAGATGGTAAGAGGTGTGTTTTTCTTATTTTAATTATTTCTTTGAAATCCTTTCTTATCTTGGTTTCAATGAACCATATTCTCCTATAGTTGTCTTTATACCTAACTATTCAGGCTTCTTTTGATGTTTCTAATTTCCTGCCCCTTCATTTGTCAGAGCTCTCCTCTCACTGTGTACAAGTCATCTCTTGTGATTGATTCCTTTTCATGTAACAATTTATAGCAATAAAGGCAAACTCAAATGTGCAGAGCAACCATAACTTTGAAAAATTGAAAAGGGATTGTGGGAGCACGGGGGTGAGGAGCCACTAAGCTATGAGCAATTAGAAGTGAATGTGTGCTACTGATGCAAATTCTTCCTAATTTTAAGGAGAATTTTCAAAGGTAGCTTTCTTGTGAAATCACAACATGTTTCCATGCAGGCATCTGATCAAAACTGTCTTAAAATATTGCATAAACCAAACAACCTTTGTGAAAGACAAACTTCTCTCAATGCATGTTACCCTTTCCCTAGTCCAGATCAGCCTTCCTAATTGGTCTACCTACCTGCAATCTCAGCTCATCAACATATATTCTCATATTTTTCAACCAGAGTTATCAACTCAAAAAGCAAAATCTGATTTTTTCCCTATTTTTATATTTGATTTTCTCCATATAAATGTGCTCATGATAAAACTATCTATAAATACAGAATTTATTGAAAATTTGGACATAAAGACTACAGAGGAACTGGGCAAGATCTCTTGAATATTAATATTTCTCTGTCATCAATACACTATCACCAGGTGTCACTTTTAAATTACCTTCCGTCAAGTAGCAATTATTTATGTATTTTTGATCTAGGTTTTTGCCAGTCTTTCAAATAATAATTTTTTAGTTCTGTAATATGGAGAGAATCTTCTTTCAACTTCCCCTATCAAAGAAAAATAGATCTTAGTCAAATTATGTTTTCTGTTTTAAAGCTCTGTCTAGATAAAGATCTCAATTTTCTCAAGCTATTGAGTATACATTATGTTGTGGATTTTTAGGTCTTTCTGTGTCTACTACCTCCCATGGAAAATTTTTGGTAATTTTACCTAAAACTATTGATGCTTGGCTTGCTAATTAATTGCATTGGAAATACCCAAACTCCATATAAAACTTATCTCGGAGGATTTTGCATGTTTCCCACAGATTTGGGGGTATTATCTCCAGGATCGTAGTGACCATGAAGAGTCATTTCAATCTCCTCTGTCTCAAGTATCAAGCAGTATGTATTTGGAATGAAGGCAAGGGTAGCCATACTGTTTGGAGATTCATATTTAAATGAGTAAAATAAAAATAAAATCAAAGAAGTAATACTTATAAAAATAAGGTAGTAGTTATTTAGGGGGTGGAGGGCAAGGTTTATGATTAGGAAAGGGATGTGTTTGTGGGGGGTCTGAGACACCGGCAGAGTTTAACTTGATGAGCAGGTTGTAATCATGAATATTCACTTTATAATAATTCATTATGCTTCATGCTTATTTTATGCCTTTTCTACATGTGTGTTTTGTTAAATGTAAAAAACACCTCATGAAGATTATAATTTATCTTAAGTGAAATGGGAAGCTCCTGAGTGACATATCCTAGAGAAAGCCTAAAGCCTAATTTGGGGAGAGAATGAATCTTTCATCTTTTGTGATCTTTCATTTATATATTGATGTTGGTTGAAACCTTCATAAAGAAACTCACACACACCTTTATGTGTATATGTGTGTGTGTGTGTGGGTGAAGTAGTCTCTGGAGGCTGAAGTCATAGCGTGATAAAGGAGAAGGGTGCTCACTGTCTTGTTTGGAGTACAGTTCACAAGTTCATGTATTGAAATCCCCTCTGTTATTATTTTTTTAATCATTTTCAGTTTTCTGTCAAATTTTTATTTTTGTCTCTTATACCTTGAGTATCATAAGTATAGTGACTTAAACTGTCAGATAATTGCAGCATCTGTAAAATGTATCATTCTATTATTCCTATATTTTTGCTGATCATTGACTGCATTGTCTTTTGCTTAATGTTCTTGCATATTCTGATTTACATAAGTTATTCTATATAAAAATTATTTGTAGAAATAATATAGTAAAGACGGTCCTGTTATTTTACTCACCAATGAACACTCAAACTATCCCACTGACAGTTGTCACCTACAAGGTAAATATTAAGATGTTCATTAACCTACAATGGAAAAGAATCTGAAAACGGAGAGATACACATGTATATGCATAACCGAATCGCTGTTGTAAACCTTAAACATTGTAAATCAACTATACTTGAAAGAATTTTTTTTGCTGTTTGCTCTTTGTACTGCGCATTCTTATTACATAGGAATGCGACTCATTTTTGTGGTTTTGCATTGTGCAACTCTGTTCAATATGTTTATTAGTTCTAAAAGATTTTGTGGCATCTTTAGGATTTTCTATGTATAAAATCATCTTGTCTACAAAGAGAAGTAATTTTATTTCTTACATCCAATTTGAATGCCGTTCATTGATTGATTGCTTAGTTACTCTAGCTAAGATATTTAGTACTATGTTGAATAAGTGATGAGAATGGGTATCCTTGCCTTCTTCCTGATTTTGGCAGAAATAGTTTCAGTCTTCCACCATTGAGTATGATGCTGCCAGTAGTATTTCACATATCTCCTTGTAATGTTGAAGTATTTTCCTTCTATTCTTCGTTCATTGAGTTATTTTATTATGAAAATGTGTTGGATATGAAATGCTTTTTTTCTATATCAGTTGAGATGCTCATGTGGTTTATTGCCCTTCACTCTGTACATGTGGTATTACAAAAATTAATTTTCATATTTTGAACCACCGTTGCTTCCCAGGAGTATATCCCACTTGATCATGATGTACATAACCCTTTTAATATGTTGCTGAGTTTATTTTGCCACTAATTTTTGAGGAGTTTTGCATCTTACATTTTACAAGTTATATGGATCTTTAGTTCTCTTTCTTCTAGTGCTTTTCTCTGACTTTGGTATCAGGGAAATGCTGGCCTTATAGAATAATCTTGTGAATGCTTCCTCCTCTTCAATTTTTTGGAAGAGTTTGAGAAGGACTGATGTTAGTACTATAAATATTTGATAGAAGTCACCAGTGAAGCCACGTAACCTTGGGTTTTCTTATTCATGTGCCCACTATATTTAATTACTTGAATTTAATTACTCTTTAATTACTTTTTCCTCTTGAAATTCTGACTCATAACAAGCACAGATAGCATATTATTGTTCTCAGTCTTTGCGAGCAATTATCACAATTTCTGGACCTCTCTCGCTTTTTCCATGATCCAGCGGATGTTGGCAATTTGATCTCTGGTTCCTCTGCCTTTTCTAAAACCAGCTTGAACATCTGGAAGTTCACGGTTCACATATTGCTGAAGCCTGGCTTGGAGAATTTTGAGCATTACTTTATTAGCGTGTGAGATGAGTGCAATTGTGCAGTAGTTTGAGCATTCTTTGGCATTGCCTTTCTTTGGGATTGGAATGCAAACTGACCTTTTCCAGTCCTGTGGCCACTGCTGAGTTTTCCAAATTTGCTGGCATATTGAGTGCAACACTCTCACAGCATCATCTTTCAGGATTTGAAATAGCTCAACTGTGTTCCATCACCTCCACTAGCTTTGTTCATAGTGATGCTTTCTAAGGCCCACTTGGACGTGAGTCTCAGTGAACTCCGGGAGTTGGTGATGGACAGGGAGGCCTGGCGTGCTGTGATTCATGGAGTCGCAAAGAGTTGGACACGACTGAGCGACTGAACTGAACTGAACTGATCACAGTTTCTGAAATATATAATATATTCTAAAAGTGCTGGATGAATGAATGATGAGCTGTCTTTATAAAATCAATCAGTAGGAAGCTCTAACACAGCTGACAATCAGAACACTCCTTTTCATGTGTGCTCTGTGATATATCCTTGAAAAGCTCTAGATGTAAAATAAACCCAAGGACTTCCAGTTTTTCAAAACATGGTAAAGATGTTGGGCTGTAACTCATGTATTCTTTATAGACTGAATAGTTTCTCATACAATTCGTTCAGGATCAGGTCTGTGACTAAAATCAGCAATTTTCCTGAGAAGGAACTGAATGAAGAGGATGTGGATGCTATAGTGAAGCAGGCTTCATTTCAGAATTGAAGGATGATCCACGAGCTAATTACAATAATATTCTGACATCTGAAGTTGGGACAAGAACAAGCCAAGGACGTTTCCTGTGCAAAGGTGATATTCAAAGGTTTATAGAAGCAAAACTGCTGAGAGTTTCCTTGAGTACTTGGCTACTACACTAATTAAGTAGTGCTTCCAAAATGTGTCTCCCAGTACTGCCATTTGGTCCCTGGAGAGAAACAAAAGCCTAACTGAAAATGTCCCTAAAAAGTATTCCAGGAAACAGAACAGTACAGAGCCGGACACTTTAACCTGACTAATGAATATTAGGATCTTCCTTTCAGATCACAATGACCCTACTCTAACATCTGTAAGCAAGTCTTACCTGGAGGCAAAAGAGAGCTCCAACTTCAATTTCCTTTATTTCTCCTATTAACATACTAGAGATTTAGTTAATACGTATTTTTCTCTGAGGGAGGGTGTTCAGATTACTGTTATTTTCTCATGTGTCAGATTTCTTCTTGTAAAATGTAGCCTGATACCTCATCAAACCAATCTGCTATAAATTCAATTATTCAGTAATAGGTAGTAAATTTCTATTGTATTTTTGTAACATGCCAGGAGTCATTAATAATAAATATATTTCCCTCCCAATACTTTTAAACTTTATTTCAAATTCAGTTTTTTAATGCACATTATTCTAAAACATAATTTGTACTTCTCCATTATATTAAGATTTTATTCCCTAATGTATACATAACTTATATTATGCTGATGAACATACATTCTTAATTATGTAAAGTTATTTTACTGAAAATGCTATGCTGTGCTGCTGCTGCTAAGTCGCTTCAGTCGTGTCTGACTCTGTGCGACCCCATAGACAGCAGCCCACCAGGCTCCCCGTCCCTGGGATTCTCCAGGCAAGAACCCTGATTTTAAAAAATCATTGCTGCTTCTTTTGTCCCGTTTATTATTATTTTTAATTTATTTATTTTAATTGGAGGCTAATTACTTTACAATATTGTATTGGTTTTGCCATACATCTACATGAATCCACCATGAGTGTACACGTTTTCCCAATCCTGAACCCCCCTCCCACCTCCCTTCCCATACCATCCCTCTGGGTCATCCCAGTGCACCAGCCCCAAGCATCCAGTATCATGCATCGAACCTGGACTGGTGATTCGTTTCTTGTATGATATTATACATGTTTCAATGCCATTCTCCCAAATCATCCCACCCTCTCCCTCTACCACAGAGTCTAAAAGACTGTTCTATACATCTGTGTCTTTTTTGCTGTCTCGCATACAGGGTTATCGTTACCATCTTTCTAAATTCCATATATATGCGTTAGTATACTGTATTGGTGTTTTTCTTTCTGGCTTACTCACTCTGTATAATAGGCTCCAGTTTCATCCACCTCATTAGAACTGACTCAAATGTATTCTTTTTAATGGCTGAGTAATACTCCATTGTGTATTTGTACCACAGCTTTCTTATCCATTCCTCTGCTGATGGACATCTAAGTTGTTTCAATGTCCTGGCTATTATAAACAGTGCTGCGATGAACATTGGGGTACACGTGTCTCTTTCAATTCTGATTTCCTCCATGTGTATGCCCCATTTATTATTGATTTTCACTTCTTGTTGCTCAACTGTGTAAAGCATTTCTCATGCCTATAAGAGCTTGTTTACTCTTACAAATGCCAACAATAATATTTACAGTAGAAAATCTGATAGCTAAAGGTACCAAATGTTAATCTTAATTAAAAAATAATTTAATAATGGTTTCAATCTTCCATCAAGTAAAACTGCAGAAATAACAGCTCAGGATACCCTCTGTGATATTGATTTCATCATTTAAAATCTTTGGGTATCATTTTTCTCTATTTTTACAAATGGAAAAATACTTAACTTGAAGAGTTTTGCTAAGAATTATATTACATGATAGGTGTAGTTTGCTTAGCATGGTGTGTGGAATTTAGTAAAACATACTTAGATGTTTTAATATTTTAGGGTTTTCTAAAGAAAGGTTATAATTTAATGGTAATAGTTGGTGGAAGTCAAGCAGATAAGGAAGTGAACTATAACTCTATTCTCAGTGTTTACTGCATGCAAAGTTTTCTTAGCTCAAAATTGTGAAAGGGAAATAAGATAAAATCCCGTGGAAATCTAATAAATATTTAGCTTGGCTTGAAGAAGAGATTAAGTGGACTGTAGAAAATGTTGGTCCTGACTGTGCTACCTTCCTACTCAGGTGCTTTTCATGTGCTTGTCCCACTAGGTACCATTGGAGACTGGAAACGTCACTTGACTGTGAAGCAAAATGAGAAATTTGACAGAGCATTTCAAAGGAAAATGAAAGATTTTCCCTCGAAGTTCATCTGGGATATAAATGAGGAGTAGAATCACTGTGAAAGAATCATATAAAAATCTACTAGTGACAGAACATATTTTAACATACACATTAATTTGTGATTCTCCTACAAATTATAAGTTAAAGTTAATTACATAACTTTTATTCTTGTTCAGTGGCTAAGTCATGTCAGCTCTGTGACCCCATGAACTGCAGCATTCCAGGCTACCCTGTGCTTCAGTATCTCTCGAAGTTTGCTCAAACTCATGTCCATTGAGTTGGTGATGTCATCCAACCGTCTCATCCTCTGTCACCCTCTTATTCTCCTGCCCTCAATCTTTAGATAACTTCATTTATAAACAAAATAAGGAAACTCTGCTTAGATTTGTTGTCTTGAATTTTATGACCACTTTGAAATTTCAAGAGTAAAATGATTTGGGTGATAGTCTGCGTTGGTATTATGTATGATAAAAGGAAAGGAAATAAGCATGGAACATGCATTTAAAAATTTTGAGACCATTTTCTATAGTGTGTATTTTTCCTTTATTTATAGTTAAATTTAGGATCAGACATTAAAAATCCTTTCATCTTTCTAAGAAATTTTACTTGTTGATTTAAAATCAATGTGAATGTTGAAATAAAGAACTCACAATAAAACATGCATCATTTTAATAGTTTCTGTCAGTCAGTTCATTCACTCAGTCATGAACAACTCTTTGCAACCCCATGGACTGAGCACGTCAGGCTCCCCTGTCCATCACCAACTCCTGGAGTTTACTCAAACTCATGTCCATTGAGTCAGTGATGGCATCCAACCATCTCACCGTTTGAGATGGTTGTTGTCCCCTTCTCCTCCTGCCTTCAATCTTTCCCAGCATCAGGTTCTTTTCTTAAGAATCAGTTCTTCGCATCAGGTGGCAAACATATTGGAGTTTCAGCTTCAGCATCAGTCCTTCCAATGAATATTCAGGATTGATTTCCTTTAGGATTGACTGGTTTAATCCTCTGGCAGTCTAAGGGACTCTCAAGCTTCTTTTCCAACACCACAGTTCAAAAGCATCAATACTTTGGTGTGCCCAACCTTCTTTATGGTTCAACTCTCACATCCATACATGACTACTGGAAAAACCACAGCTTTGATTAGACGGAACTTTGTTGGCAAAGTAATGTCTCTGCTTTTTAATATGCTGTCTAGGTTGCTCATAGCTTTTCTTCCAAGAGCAAGCGTCTTTTAATTTCATGGCTGCAGTCACCATCTGCAGTGATTTTGGAGCCAAAGAAAATAAAGTCGTCAGGGTTTCCATTGTTTCCCCATCTATTTGCCATGAGGTGATGGTATCAGATGCCATGAGCTTCCTTTTTTTAATGTTGAGGTTTATATAACCCAGCTTTTTCACTTTCCTCTATCACTTTCATCAAGAGGCTCTTTAGTTCTTCACTTTCTGCCATAAGGGTGGTGTCATCTGCGTATCTGAGGTTATTGATATTTCTCCAAGCAATCTTGATTCCAGCTTGTGTTTCATTCAGCCTGGCATCTCACATGATGTACTCTGCATATAAGTTAAATAAACAGGGTGACAATATACAGCCTTCAAGCACGCCAACAGACAATCCCAATCCATTGTTCCATGTCTGGTTCTAACTGTTGCTTCTTGACCTGCTTACAAATTTCTCAGGAGGCAGGTAAGGAGGTCTGGTAGTCCCATCTCTTGAAGAATTTTCCATAGTTGGCTGTGATCCACACAAAGACTTTAGCATAGTCAATGAAGCAGAAGTAGATGTTTTACTGGAATACTCTTGCGTTTTCTATGATCCAACAGATGTTGGCAATTTGATCTCTGGTTCCTCTGCCTTTTCTAAATCCAGCTTGAACATCTGGAAGCTCTCGGTTCATGTACTGTTGAAGCCTAGCTTGGAGAATTTTGTGCATTATTTTGGTGGCGTGTGAAATGAGTGCAACTGTGTGGTACTTTGAACGTTCTTTGACATTGCCTTTCTTTGGGATTGGAATGAAAACTGACCTTTTCCAGTCTTGTGGCCACTGCTGAGTTTCCCAAATTTGCTGGCATATCGAGCGCAGCACTTTCACAACATCATCTTTTAAGATTTGAAATAGCTCAACTGGAATACCATCACCTGCACTAGCTTTGTTTGTAGTAATGCTTCCTAAGGCCCACTTGACTTCACATTCCAGGATGTCTGGCTCTAGGTCAGTGATCACACCATCATGGTTATCTGGGTCATTAAAATCTTTTTTGTATAGTTCTTTGTATTCTTGCCACCTTTTCTTAATATCTTCTGCTTCTTTTAGGCCTATACCATTTCTGTCCTTTACTTTCCCCATCTTTTCATAAAATATTCCATTGATATCTCTGATTTTCTTGAAAAAATCTCTAGACTTTCCCATTCTATTGCTTTACTCTATTTCTTTGCACTGATCACTGAGGAAGGCTTTCTTATTTCCCCTTGCTATTCTTTGGAACTCTGCATTCGGATGGATATATCTTCCCTTTCCTCCTTTGCCTTTAGCTTCTCTTCTTTTCTCAGCTATTTTTAAGGCTTCCTCAGACAATCGTTTTGCTGTTTTGCATTTCTTCTTCTTGGGAATGGTTTTGATCACTGCCTCCTATACAATGTTATGAACCTCCATCCATAGTTCTTCAGGCACTCTACAAGATCAAATCCTTTGAGTCTAATCATCCCTTCCACTGTATAATAATAAGGGATTTGATTTAGGTCATACCTGAATGGTCTAGTGGTTTTCCCTACTTTCTTCAACTTAAGTCTGAATTTGGCAATAAGGAGTTCATAATCTGAGCCACAGTCAACTCCCGGACTTGTTTCTGCTGATTGTGTCAAGCTTCTCCATCTTTGACTGCAAAGAATATAATCAATCTAATTTCAGTATTGACCATCTGGTGATGTCTATGTGTAGAGTTGTCTCTTGTGATGTTTGAAGAGGGTGCTTGCTATGATCAGTGTGTTCACTATGATCAGTGTGTTTTCTTGGCAAAACTCTGTTAGCCTTTTCCCTGTTTCATTTTGTACACCAAGACCAAACTTGCCTGTTATTCCAGGTATCTCTTGGCTTCCAACTTTTGCATTCCAGTCCGCCATGATGAAAAGCACATCATTTTTTGGTATTAGTTCTAGAAGGTCTTGTACGTCATCATAGAACAATTCAACTTTTAGCTTCTTTGGCATTAGTGGTTGGGGCATAGACTTGGATTACTGTGACATTGAATGGTTTGCCTTGGAAATGAACAGAGATCATTCTGTCATTTTTGAGATTGCATCCAAGTATGGAAATCTTTTGTATTCTTTTGTTGACTATGGGAGCTACTTCATTTCTTCTAAGGGATTCTTGCCCACAGTAGTAGATATAGATATAGATAGTCATCTCAGTTAAATTCACCCATTCAGGTTCATTTTAGTTCACTGATTCCTAAAATGTTGATGTTCACTCTTGCTATCTCCTGTTTGATCACTTCCAATTTGCCTTGATTCACGGACCTAACATTCCCAGTTCCTATGCAATATTGTTCCTTACAGCATTGGACTTTACTTTCATCACCAGTCACATCTACAACTGCATGTTGTTTTCACTTTGGCTCAGCCTCTTCATTCTATCTGGAGTTATTTCTCCACTCTTCTCCAGTAGCATACTGGGCACTTAATGACCTGGGGTTTTCATCTTTCAGTGTCATAGCTTTTTGCCTTTTCATACTATTCATAGGGTTCTCAATGCAAGAATACTGAAGTGGTTACCAGATCACAAAGTCTACACCAATGATCAAAGGCTCAGAAGTGAAGTAATCATCTAATGGTTCAAACATTTAACTATTTGCATGAAAAAAATAATTGTATCTGTAATATATATCACTCGCTGAACTAATTCCACATGTATTTAATAAGCTAAATAGTTTAAGATAAAATCATTTCAAATAACTAGAGAAATATAGGTGAATCTGACCACAAATCTCAAATGGGGGAAAAATTGTGAAGCATAAGAGCAGTGAAGAAACCTTTAAAAATGTCCTATAATAGGTAAATGGATTAAAAAATTTCTAGTGTATTCATACAATGGAATGTATGGATGGATGTGAACAGGCATGAACAAAGCAGAATAACTTCAATGGATTGCAAGGGCATTATGTTAAGTGAAGAAAGCCAAACACAAAAGGTTACATAGTTCATTATCTTCTAGTTATGACATTCTCAAAGCAACAAAGGTATAGTGAGGGAGAACAGATCAGTGATCTCCAGGTGTTAAATTTGGGGAGTGGTTGTGAATACTAATGGGTGACACAAGAAGTGTTTCTTCCTGTTGAGCAATCAGTTTGTATCCTGATTGTGCTGATGGCTACATGAAACTACACACATATGCTTGTCTTACTAGGTATGTTGGAAACTGGAAGCATCACTTGACAATGCAGCAAAATGAAAGATCTGACAGAGTATTCCAAAGGGAGATGAGATATTTTCCTTTAAGTTCATCAGGGATATAAATGAGGAGTACAATTTACAAAAGAATCAGATAAAAACTCTACTAACTAGAGAGCATATTTTAATATATATATTCATTTGTATTTCTAATACAAATGTTAACTATAACATTAACAAAATCAGTAAACTGTGCTTGGATTAGTTGTCATGAATTTGATGAACACTTTGAAATTTCAAAAAATAAAATGATGGTCTGCATTGTTAGCCTGAATGATAAAGGAAAGACAAAAAGCATACAATATAAACTGTAAATGTCTTGAGTTTTCTGTAGTGTATACTTTTTATTTATCTCAATTAAATTTAGGATCAATCACATGTTAAACACTCTTTTCATCCTTCTAATTAAACTTTAATGCTTTGTCTTACAATCAATGTACATATTGAAATTGAGAAATCACATGTAAATACACACATCTATTAATAATTTACCAGATCACAGTTTTCACAAAAGATCAAAAGTTCAAAGTAGATTGATCATTTAACTATTTGGATGAAAAACATAGTTTGTCCATAACACATCACTAACAACTAACTCTGGCTATATTTAATACTTAAATATTTAAGATAAAACCATTTTGAACAGCTAGAAAAGTATAGGTGAATCTGATCATAATTTTCAAATTGCAAACAACTTGTGAACCATAAAGCAGTGGAAGAAACTTTTAAAAATTAGTAAATTTACAGTCATAAACATTTTGAAGACTACTATCCAGTCAACTTCCCTGGTGGCTCAGATGGTAAAGCGTCTGCCTGCAATGCGGGAGACCCGGTTTCAATCCCTAGGTCGGGAAGATCCCCTGAAGAAGGAAATCGCAACCCATTCCAGTATTCATGCCTGGAAAATCCCATGGACGGAAAAGCCTGGTAGGCTACAGTCCATGGGGTCGCAAAGAGTCAGACACGACTGAGCGACTTTCTTTCTTTCTTATCCAGTCAACAAATAGAAATAACCCAATACTCATGTACAGCAATAGAAATAAAGAAATTGTGTGGCTTTGTATAAAGAAACACTATAAGAATGCATGAATTACAACTATGTGGAAAACATATGAATCTCAGAAATATAATATTCACTGGAAAAAATAGACACATCACACGATTCTTTATAAAAGATTAAAAAACAGTAAGATTAATCTATGGCTTGAAAAGGAGAGTAATTACCTTTTGAGGATGGTATAGTAACTGATTAGGTAAATGAGAAAAGCCTTAGGGTCTTAGTAATATTTTTAATTGAGTTATAGTTGCTGTACAATATTATATAAGTTATAGATATATAATATAACAATTCACAATTTTTAAAGATTATACTCCATTTATAGTTATTATGAAATATTGGCCATATTCCCTGTATTGTATAATATATCCATGTAGCTTATTTTATACATAATAGCTGTACCTTTTATTCCTCTACTACTATATTGCCCTTCCTCCCTTCCCTCTCCCCACTGGTAACCACTAGTTTGTCCTAGTAATAGTTTATTTCTTGATCTTAGTGCTAGTTCCATAGGTTTAGTCATTTTGCAAACATTATTATTTGCAATAATTTTTTAATTTTCCTGTATTTGTGTCATTTTAATAAATATGTGAAATAAATAACAAATATGAAAACATTTTGTATACTAAACACAAAGCTTGCCATTTATAGAAAAGACAAAACATTAATTCATAACTGCATACAAGCATGCTAAGTCGCTTCAGTCATGTTGAATGCTTTGTGACCTCATGGACTGTAGCCCACCAGGTTCCTCTATCCATGGAATTCTCCAGGCAAGAATACTGCAGTGGGTTGCCATGCCCTCCTCCAGGGAATCTTCCTGGCCCAGAGATTGAACCCACATCTGTTATGTTTCCTGCTTTGGCAGGCAGGTTCTTTACCATTAACGCCACCTGGGAAGCCCAATTCATAATTAGCAAAATTTTAAAAACTGAGTAATGCTCAATGTTTAAAAGAGTAGAGTGAAATAAACATTCTCATACATTTTTGTGAAAATGGTAATCAGTTCAAATGTTCTTTACAGAAATTATGACACAAAATTTAATTTTAAGAGACCATAGAGGAGCCATTAATCAAAACAGCATCGTATGGACAGAAGACACACAGACCAATGGAACAGAATAAATGTCCCACATATAAAATTACAGAAGTACAGCTGAATTTTGACAAAATTGCAAAGGCCATTACATCAAGAAAAATAGATTATTCAGCAAATGATGTTGTAATAATTGGACATTCATAAACAAAAACAATGACATTTGATTTAAATATTACGTCTAATAGAAATTAACTCAAAGTTCATTGTGGATATAAATATAAAAGACAAATCTATAACACTTTTAGAAGAAAACATAGGATAAAATATTCATGACTTAGGCACAAAGTTCTTAGCCATGAAATCAAGACATCATCCATTCAAAAGATATAATGAACTTGTTTAAAATTAAGAAAAAAACTCACACTGCAAATTATTTTCTTAGGAGATGCAGAAAGCTTTTTAATTAATGCAGTATTCCTGAATATTCCTATTTTAATAAAGCTGTTTATTTTCAAAAAAGAAAGAAAGAAAAGCCATAGACTGGAAGGAAATATTTTCAAATCACATACAGTATCTCCTGAAGGACTTATATCCAGAGAAAATGAATTCTCTAAAATTCAACAGTCAGGGAACGATTGGTCCAATCAGAAAATCAGCAAAAGACTTGAAAAACACTTTATCATAGAGGACAAAGGAACGGTGAACATTTCCAACTATATGTGCCACCATTAGTCACCAGAGAAACAGAAAATAAAGCAATTGTGAGATATCACTGCTTACTTATTTGAATCGATTTTATGAACTATTGGCAACATCAGATGCTGCCAATGATATGGAGCAAATAGATCTCTCTTACATTGCTGAGTAATACACAAAATGTCACAGCCACTTGGAAGACAGTTTGGAAATTTCTAATAAAATTAAACATATACTTAACATATGATTGGGCTTTCCTGCTGGCTCAATGGTAAAGAATCTGCCTGCCAATACAAGAGATGTCAGTTAGATCCCTGGATCAGGAAGATCTCCTAAAGAAGAAAATGGCAACCCACTCAAGTATTCTTGCCTGGGAAATCCCATGGACAGAGGAGTCTGGCAGGCTATAGTCCATGGGGGTTACAAACGAGTTGGACATGACTTAGGGACTAAACAACAGCAACAACACCATGTAATTATGTCAGGAGCCATGTTAGGCATTACTGACAAAAAGGAGGCATGGCCCCAAACCCCTCTCCTCATTCCACAGGCACGGTCCCAGGATGAAGGAGTTAGCTCTTGTGATTCTGACTTGTTTCTTCCTTTCTTTGGTTGAGTTGGCTGGAAAGAATGTTAAGGTGCTTATTGTTCTTGAGAGGAGCATGAGAAAGCACAAAGCCTTGTGCAGCTGTGCCCAGAAAATAATCTATAAAGTAACCATTGACATTTGTTCAAGGATCTTTACAAAGAATGTCCCAGGATGAGCATGCAGTCCGCAGCTTGAGGCCATGGGAAGGATTGTTATCTGAGACCTGTTTGTGAGGGAAATGTTTATTGGCAAAGGAAGTTTGCTGAGTTTAGGGTTTAGGAATAATCAAGAATAACTAGAAGCCTTTTTAGGAGTTAGTGATCTTAAGATGCTAGGGGCAAACAGGATTTAGAAAGATAAGATACAAATTGAGGAATGTGGCTGGAGACAGTAAATCTGGGTGGGGGAAACTGAAAATGTCAAACCTCTGACCTAATGCTTTAGTCAAAGTATAAAAGAGAAACTGAAGCTTGAAATAAACATGTAGTTCTGTACTATGAGTCAGAGACTACATCATCGTCCGCTGATGTAGTTCTGTACTATGAATCAGAGACTACATCATTCGTCCACCGCTAACCCCTTCAGGCTGATTCCCTGGCTGCTGGAGCTGGTATCCGGCATAATTAAGCAATCCCACTGTTGTGGATTTATCCCAGAGAATGAAACTTTTATTCACACACAAAGTTGTTCATGAATTTATTACACCTGTTTGCAATAACCTAAACTAGATGGTATCTCAAATGTCCCTTCAGTAGGTGAACAGATAAAGACACCATAGTATAGCCATACAATGGCATTTCACTCAGGAATAAAAAGAAATGTACAAAACACAATAACTTAAACAAATTTCAAGGGCATTTCCCTAACTGAAGAAAGATTAACTCAAAAGGTAACATAGTTTATAATTTTGTTTTCATGACATTCTCAACCTGACAAAATTATAGTGATGCAAAGCAGCTAAGAAAAATCCAGGTGCTTAAGGAGGTGGGTGGGTATAACTACTAATGGGCAATGACAGGAGCTTTCTTCGTGGTGATGGGGCACTTTGTATCTCCTGACTGTGCTGAAGTTTACATGAATCTACATGAGATAATGTTTCATAGGAGTATAATTACCTCAACCCCCAAAACAAGTACATGTAAACACTGGTGAAATCTTAACAATGTCTGTTTTTGAATTAATATTTTACTAAAATCAACTTCATGCTTTTGATAATGTATTATGGTTATGTAGGATATTATTATTGGAGGAAACATGGAGAAGGGAACTTCTCCATGAGTTTCTATATTATTTTTACATGTTCTTATGGAGCAAACTCTTTCCAAATAAAAATTATAAAATAGAACATCAGTTTAACAGTCCTTAAAGAAGAACAAAGATGAAGAATTCATCCTAGACAGTTATCAAGATCTATTTTCAAACCTCTTTATTTTTAAATAAGTAGATCTATAACAGTTTTTCAAAGACAGTCTATAGTCCCAATGTTCCCTCTTTCTCTTATACTGAAAAAGTGATCTCTACAATCCACTTGCTTATATATTCAACACTAGTACACATGTAAGTAGTATAACAATTGCTAAGTTATGTTTCTGTGAAAAGAAATTTACCAACTGGATTACAGTATTGGTATTCAGTTCTTTTTTATTTTTAGCCTTGCAGTGTATGGACAAAATTTGATTTCTACAATTTATTTTTTATTATATATTTTTAATTGGAATATAATTGATTTACAATATGCTTGCTCCTTGGAAGAAAAGTTATGACCAAACTAGACAGTATATTAAAAAGCAGAGACATTACTTTGCCAACAAAGGTCCGTCTAGTCAAGGCTATGGTTTTTCCAGTAGTCATGTACAGATTTGAGAGTTGGACTATAAAGAAAGCTGAGTGCCAAAGAACTGATGCTTTTGAACTGTGTTGTTGAAGACTCTTGAGAGTCCCTTGGACTGCAAGGAGATCCAACCAGTCCATCCTAAAGGAAATCAGTCCTGAATATTCGTTGGGAGGACTGATGCTGAAGCTGAAACTCCAATACTCTGTCCACCTGATGCGAAGAACTGACTCATTGGAAAAGTCCCTGATGCTGGGAAAGATTGAATGCAGGAGGAGAAGGGGATGACAAAGGATAAGATGGTTGGATAGCATCACCGACTCAATGGACATGCTGCTGCTGTTGCTGCTGCTAAGTCGCTTCAGTCGTGTCGGACTCTGTGTGACCCCAGAGACGGCAGCCCACCAGGCTCCCCCATCCCTGGGATTCTCCAGGCAAGAACACTGGAGTGGGTTGCCATTTCCTTCTCCAATGCATGAAAGTGAAAAGTGAAAGTGAAGTCGCTCAGTCTTGTCCAACTCTTAGTGACCCCATGGACTGCAGCCTACCAGGTTCCTCCATCCCTGGGATTTTCCAGGCAAGAGTACTGGAGTGGGCTGCCATTGCCTTCTCCGTCGATGGACATGAGTTTGAGTAAACTCAGGGAATTGGTGATGGACAGGGAGGCCTGGGATGTTGCAGTCCATGGGGTCGCAAAGAGTTGTACACGACTGAGAGACTGAACTGAACTGATTTACAATGCTTTTTACATATATGTATGTACATACGTATGTACATATGTGTGTATATATATACGTATACATGTATATATGTATATGGCTTCCCTGGTGGCTCAGTGGTAAAGACCAGCCTGCCAATGCAGGAGATGTGGGTTCGATCCCTGGGTCAGGAAGATCCCGTGGAAAAGGAAATGGCAACCCACTCCAGTATTCTTGCCTGGACAGAGGAGCCTGCTGGGCTATAGTTCATGGGGTCACAAAGAGTCAGACACAACTTACTGACTAATCGAGCATGCATCCTTTACCTCAGTACCTTTATAGCCTTAAAAATCTAGTGTGGCTAGTCCATGTCTAACTGCAGTCTCAGCCTACACTGCTGAGATTTTCATTTGCTATTCTACAGCCTCTTTGTCTCCTATCAGTTTCTACAGAGCCACAGTCTCTTTGACCAATAGTTCTTTCACCCACATCTATATTCCCTCTAAGATTTCCCTGATTTCTTAATGTGGTGTAGATCACACAATTAGTATTATTGATTCATTTACTTTTTCATATTACATTTATTGCAGTCTACAGTTCTATATTTGTGTATTTTATTTAACACTTCTTCTCTCTCCATTCTTCTTCTTCTTTTTTTAAAAATTTATTTATTTTTGACCACACTGCCTGCAGCATGTGAGATCTTAGCTTCCTGACCAGGGATTGAATCCATGCCCCATGAAGTGAAAGTGCAGAGTCCTAACCCCTGGGTCAGGGAAGTCTCACTTCACTCTCCACTCTTATGCTGGGAGAAATAAATACACTGTGAGAAAAGGGACTGACTACTTTCTATTATTTCACAGGGCTTGGCACATAGCAATCACACACACACAAAAATTGTTTAATGATTTAACTCTCAAAGGAGTATAAAAGTAACTAGGCAGACAAAAGAGGGAAATTATTCCTGGGAAAACAAGTAGGAAGTATGAAAACTCACAAGATGAGAAGAGTATTGATGCTTTTGTGAATCGCCAAATAGTTTGATGTGGCCAGAGGTCAGTACGCACACAGTAAAGGACAGACAATATACAGAAAAGGTGTATTTGAGGACAAATTCCCAGAAAATCACCTAAGGACTACAGGATAAAAGGAAAGGGATAAGAAAAGTTAGTAAACACATAAGCATGTCCAGTAATGCATCTAATTCTTTTAAAAAGAAGGAAATACTAATATTTCCACTATTGTTTTCTAAATTATGAATGGATCTTCAAGTGAACAACAGACCATGAAAAGTGCATGTGTATATGAATGGAGAGTACTGTTAAATGTTTTTAATCAAAATAAATCAAAATCAAAATTGCTGATGTGTAGAATCACTTGTGATCTTCATAACAATTATTTCTAAACAGGAATCATTTAACTAAATAGACAATTTCTTCAAAACCTTGGACAAAGGAGAATATATTGTCTCTCTCTGATCTTGCCCCCGACAGAACAGCTTCTGCTGTAGCCCATAGAAGGTTCACTAATGTGTGTGTGGCAGGGGGTGGGGGTGGG
>NW_011495034.1:13773886-13774280 GCF_000754665.1 Bison bison bison | reverse complement strand
GGGAGTGAGGAGTGGGGGAGGGGTAGGTAACTATTGTAAACAATCTAATTCCATTAAACCAGACGTACATAGAGGAATAACCAGACCAAGTTCAAGTCTAATGATTCAGTAATACAACCATTTAATTGAAGCTTTTCCACAAGAAGAAAATAGGTATTGTATAGCAAAGTTCAGTTCAGTTCAGTAGCTCAGTGGTGTCCCACTCTTTGCAACCCCATGAATCGCAGCACGCCAAGCCTCCCTGTCCATCACCAACTCCCGGAGTTCACTCAGACTCACGTCCATCGAGTCGGTGATGCCATCCAGCCATCTCATCCTCTGTCGTCCCCTTCTCCTCCTGCCCCCAATGCCTCCCAGCATCAGAGTCTTTTCCAATGAGTCAACTCTTCACATG
>NW_011495034.1:13769036-13773786 GCF_000754665.1 Bison bison bison | reverse complement strand
ACATGAGGTGGCCAAAGTACTGGAGTTTCAGCTTTAGCATCATTCCTTCCAAAGAAATCCCAGAGCTGATCTCCTTCAGAATGGACTGGTTGCATCTCCTTGCAGTCCAAGGGACTCTCAAGAGTCTTCTCCAACACCACAGTTCAAAAGCATCAATTCTTCGGCACTCAGCCTTCTTCACAGTCCAACTCTCACATCCATACATGACCACTGGAAAAACCATAGCCTTGACTAGACGAACCTTTGTTGGCAAAGTAATGTCTCTGCTTTTCAATATGCTATCTAGGTTGGTCATACTTTCCTTCCAAGGAGTAAGCGTCTTTTAATTTCATGGCTGCAGTCACCATCTGCAGTGATTTTGGAGCCCAAAAAAATAAAGTCTGACACTATTTCCACTGTTTCCCCATCTATTTCCCATAAAGTGATGGGACCAGCTTAGAATGATGGTAAACATGAGTGGCTGCTGATCCTGGAGTTACTTCACTGTGACAATCTTTTCTTTCTCATCAGAGGAGAAAAGAATCATTGTGAAGCATACTACCAGAGAGAAGACTGAATTGTAACTGAGGGACCATATTCATGAAAGGATCCTATGGAAATATTCTTTCCACCAGTCCCATTTTTCTCTCCTGGTAAACAGAGGTATGGGAGTTTAAAACAGTCTGTAAGTTAAGCAGTAGGAAACGTGTCTCCTCTAAGTAGTCAAGGTCAAAATTTACCCCATCTAGTCAAGGGAAAAAACTATGCCCAAAATTAAATTCAAAGCTTAAAAGAAGCAATGTAGAGCAAAATATTTAAAAAATCAAGAAACTACCTGCATTGTTTTATATATCTGTGTCATTCTAATGCACAAATATCATAGGTGATTTTCTGTTGCCTTGAATTTAAAGTTCATTATTACCCCCAGATAAACTCAATAGGAATATTTTTCATCTTTTCCTGAAAAAAAAGTCATGATTTTGTTGCTGTCAGTTGCCAATAACCACATGTAACAGAGGAGGAAATAGTAAAAAAGTCAGCTGCAAGTGAGTTTTGCACAAATAACACATATTTTGTTGAAAGCTTCAAATCTCTGAATAATTTACTGCATCCTGACCACTTTTAATTTAGAGACATGTGAGGTAGGTGGCTCAGATGGTAAAGATTCTGCCTGCAATGTGAGAGACCTGGGTTCAGCAATCCCTGGGCCAGGAAGATCCCCTGGAGAAGGGAATGGCTACCCACTGCAGTATTCTTGCCTGGAGAATTCCATTGTCAGAGGAGCCTGGAGGGCTACAGTCCATGGGATTGCAGAGTTGAACACGACTAAATGACTAACACATACACACATGAGGTGATACCTGGGTCAAGTCTACCAAGCTACCACTTCATTTTAATTATCCCAAGTTATCAACTGGCCAAATTATCACGTAATGTCAGCAAAGTCTGGACCCTAAATTATTTTAAATGAGTACTGAGATTTATATCTACTATATTCTTAAACTTCAAAATTGTTCATTATACCTACATATGCATAAAATAAACTTTACGGCCTTATTTAAGCAAACAAAACATAATTTGGATATCTTAGTTGATAAAATCAATTTAATAAAATAATAATGTTAAGATATTTGAAATACATTTCTACAATGAATTACCAGACTCCTCTGTATTCTGCTATGTCAGCGTTGCCCTGCAGTTTATGCTCTCTGATTTATACCTTTTCCTCTTGTTTCCCAGAAGCACAATTTCAACATCAGACGTGGGTCTCCTTTGTGCCAGCAGGATCTCACTGAAGGTGGTTAGCCTCTCTGAGATTGGCCTGTTTGAAATAAGAATGTCCTCCCAGGACTCAGTTCAACTCTTTTTTCTCAAAGATATCTCTTCTGAATGTTCTGCTCTTTCATAATGCACACATTTCCTCTCAACAGCCCATAACGTACAGGTCTGAAACATTATCTTTCTCATTTGGCTCATACCAAATGTGATCATATGCATATAACACAATAAACTAGAATGAAATTAAGCTTTATCTCCATTACAAATGACTCACCTCTAGCTCTTACTAGTTGGGAGATGTTCTTCATATCATTAATTACCAGCTGTGTGACCTTGGGGTCAAATGTACCACTCCAACTTTACATTTCTGAGATATGTTAGGAAGAAGAGATGTACATTATAAAATTCATGTAAATAAAAGTAAGATTATAATTTAACTTTAAATAGCTATAGGGAAAATTATCAGCATCACCGACTCAATGGATATGAGTTTAAGCATGCGTTTAAGGGGCCACAAAGAAGATAGGACTTAACAACTGAACAACAACAACAATATTTGCATTTTGTAGCAAATTTAACCAGCAAACACTAGGTTTGCAGAAGGTCAAGGGCCCACTGCTAGGATCTCTGTGATTAAAAGAATGGGGAAGTCATACTATTACTTCCATAAACAAATTTATACTCTAGTTAGGATAATGAGGTAATCCCAAATATAAAAGAATATGTTTTAAAAAAGCAGAACTTTGTGAGTGAATTTAGAATGCACATTCCAAATGAGGTCAAATTGAATTAAATAGGATAATGAATGTAGTAGGTAATAAATTTTAAGATGAATTATAAACTTATAAGACACACAGGTCAGTAAGAATTAGATATAGAACACAGAAAAGGAGGAGTCAAACGTTTGGTTAGTAAAGAACCTTGACCAGAGGCTGCAGCTCTGGACCAAGCTCTCTAGATATTCTAGATATTGAGAGAGAACTTAGAGGTTTCCAGTTTGAACTCTCATAAAGTAGGAACTGCCCCCCTCTGCAATCTCCTAAAACATCACACTGCTTCTCATTAAACTCTAACATTCCAAAGAGCTTATCACTCCCCAAATCACTGAATCAGTGTTGAGACAACGCAACCTACAAGAGAGCTGTCCCCTGTAAAATGAGCCAAAATTTAGGAGTGAAATGCCTTGACGTCTTTGAACATATTTTGCCCTTGATCATCATGTCAGGATTTGAGCTTTATTGAGGGCACCTGCTATAAGCAAGTATAAATGGAAATTCTATGAAATTGACTAAATGAAAACAAAGAATGTAATCTAATCTGCTCAATCTAAATAGTTTTAATGGTAAAGGATTTGGGAGTTTACTAGAACTGGCTTAAGAAAATAACAAATACAGCCAATAATCTGGTGATTATCAAAACAATGGCAAACGCACATGTTAAAAGAGAGATTCCATCAAAAACAGGGCAGTCTCCCAGAAGGGGAAGGCAGATGAAGGAGAGGTGCCGGGGCAGCCCACCGCGTGGTCAGGCGGCCGTTGGGTGGACGCCCTGGCCTTGGCGCCTCCGCCCGCTGTGTGGCCACGGCAAGCTCCGCACCCACTCAGCGGGTTTTCGTGCCCACTCGCACCAACGTGGTTGCTAGCATGCCCAGCGGCAAAGTGAGATACGCAAAGCTCTCCAGCCCCGGCGGCGGACATATTAACCGTCAGAAGGAAACTTCACCTGCCAAAGAGAGCTTAAAGCCGAAAAGATGCCCAGGTGTCGTAAGACCTCATGTATTGGAGAAAAGCCGTACTGACATTCCTTTTAAGGCCATTGCCTGCGCCTTCTCACAGTTTTTGGTTGGTGCTTTTCTCATTATTACGGGCTGCCTCCTGCTGGCAGGCTATATCAGCAAAGTGGGCGCCAATCGAGCCTTCCCAGTCCTGACTGTCGGCATCCTGGTGTTCCTCCCGGGGTTTTACTACCTGATCGTCGCCTACAGAGCCTACCGAGGCTGCCCCGGCTGCTCCTTCCGTGACCTTCCGGACTTTGATCACTAGCCCCCACCCCAGCCAGAGGAGTCACAGGTAGGGGTGAGCAGAGTTGGAGGCATTGGACAGAGTTGTGGAAATCTATGCTTAAGAATTAAGGAAATCTACCGTTTTGCAAATAAATATTTGGCACAACTATGGCCAGATTTTATAAATCCATCCTCCAAATGTTGAGTTTACAGTTAGCCAACTAGAAAGTTAAGAGAGGACGTGTTCTTTTTTTCTTTTCCTGGCCCTTGCAGAATCCCATGACAATTTTTTCCACTTGGATATGTATGGAGGAGGAATAGCAATGTTAATTGTGTGAGGAAGTGAAAAGTTGTTCTGTGAAAGCAAAATGTTGCCACCGCCACCTATTTAGAGCTGAATGTTTCTTTTAAATAGTCCTCATGGACAATTTTATTATATCTTGTGGCAAATAGAAAAATGCAATACATTATGTTAAATTTATTACCAAGTGATTTATTTGAAAAGTTTTTATTTTATCCCTCATATTAATCTCTAACTTTGTATTCTATGGATGATCTTGATAAAACCAAATATCAATTGAGGAGAAATTAAAAGACCACTACAGCTGTGTTGTATGGAGGCCCTACAAGTTTTAGGGTCACACAAAGCTCCGTTTAAATCCCAGAGGCAAACTTGCCAGCTGTATATAAGCTTGGACAAATTAATACTCTGAGGCACAGTTGGGGACCATAATTCCTACAGTTTTAGGTTCTCAGTTCAGTTCAGTTCAGTTGCTCAGTTGTATCCAACTCTTTGCAACTTCATGAACCACAGCACGCCAGGCATCCCTGTCCATCACCAACTCCCGGAGTCTACCCAAACTCATGTCCATTGAGTCGGTGATGCCACCCAACCATCTCATCCTCTGTCATCCCCTTCTCCTCCTGCCCCCAATCTTTCCCAGCATCAGGGTCTTTTCAAATGAGTCAGCTCTTCACATCAGGTGGCCA
>NW_011495034.1:13763497-13768720 GCF_000754665.1 Bison bison bison | reverse complement strand
TGGCCAAAGTATTGGAGTTTCAGCTTCAACATCAGTCCTTCCAATGAACACCCAGGACCTATCTCCTTTAGAATGGATTGGTTGGATCTCCTTGCAGTCCAAGGGACTCTCAAGAGTCTTCTCCAACACCACTGTGCAAAAGCATCAATTCTTCAGTGCTCAGCTTTCTTTATAGTCCAACTCTCACATCCATACATGACCACTGGAAAAACCATAGCTTTGACTAGACAGACCTTTGTTGCAAAGTAATGTCTCTGCTTTTTAATATGCTGTCTAGGTTGGTCATAACTTTCCTTCCAAGGAGTAAGCATCTTTTAATTTCATAGCTGCAGTCACCATCTGCAGTGATTTTGGAGCCCAGAAAAATAGTCAGCCACTGTTTCCCCATCTATTTCCCATGAAGTGATGGGACTGGATGCCATGATCTTAAGTTTTGCGTTCTAGTGGGGGTTAAATAAAAAATTCCATATCAACAACATAGCACATACGTGTTTTCAAAAGTATTAATTTCTCACTGTAAAATAGGGTTCTATAGAAGAATGCACTAAGCCATAAATGAATTACATCTATTCACCTCAAACAACATAGAAGAGCTGGCCACCAGAGAGAATTAGACTGCTAATCTGCAAAGTTACAAGTTTAAATCCAGACACAGCATTACTTTTTATTTGCATGAACCTTCTCTTGATTCCTATAAAGGAATAGGGCAGATCAAGGCTTTGTGGTGCCTAAATTTTCTATAATTTGGATGACGGCGGAGGGGGGGTCCTCTTTAGAAATAGAATGCAAATTTGTGAATTCAGAATTAAATAGAGGGCTTATCAAGGGGCATATACAAGGGTGGGGCCCTGATGGGTAAGTCTCATTAGCTTCCTGATAAATTTGGCTGTTAGAGAAAGTGAAGAAAGGATCTAGAGAAGAGGACTGAATATGGAATCAAGGCTGTGGCTCCAGAATAAAGGTAATATTGAACAAACTAGTAATATTTTCTAGAGAAAAGTATATCATCATATTAAAAACAAATACTTTTTGAAGTGTTATAATAAAGAACATAGATTTGTGAAAGATAAGGAAAGGAGTATATTTTCTGGACAAAGAATATTGTCAATTCATAAAAGAGAAGGAAGATACTCTCAGATGTGTTACTGTTAGAATAAACAGGATGTAGTCAAGTTTAAAAAAAGAATTTGGTGATCTTCCATGAGTATTATATTATTGTTCATACCTAGACATATACATAATGAATGTGAAAAACAAATAAAGCTCCAAATATTAGTTTGATATTTATCAAATTGTGCTAAATAAACAGAGATAAGATGAAATGTAATTTGTTTCGGCTCGGATAGCATCATCATAATCCACTCTCTTATTAGAAACCACAGAATATACAGAAGAGTATATTGGGAAAGTAACTGGTAAAAAGTTCACCACAGCTTCAATATAAGTAATTAATATCAAAGAACAATAAATCTGTGCAACGTTAGTTAAGGAATGCCAATTCATGAAATCAAAGATCCAAATAAATTCAGTAGTGGTAAACCTTTGTTTAGAGATGAACCTTATCCCAAAGAACACAGTTAGGCCAGTGAAGACACGCTATGAGAGCATGATCATACCCCAGAAGATGATACTAGAAATCCAAACATTGTCTTAACTCCACATGGTATGGATAGTATATGTGGTAACTTTATCATTTTAGTTCACCAAGTCACATATATAACAACTCTTCTTGAATTGTACTTATATTTATGTGTCGTTTCTTTTGTTATACAGAGTTGAGACAAATTTCCTAGAACAACATCCTTTTGAAACGACTAGATTTCCAAGCAGTGCCTGACAGCCATCTGATAACAGTTAATTGGCTCACCAAGCTGAGTCATTGGACACAAGAGATGAGAGAGTGTAAGAAGCACAACCCATCTCCAGACAGAAGGATATTTCTAACAACATTCTGAGAGTAGGAGCTTATCTTTGATTTTGAAACAGAGCACAGTACTTCATTAATTTTTGGAAGAAAGTCTTATTTCTCTGTCCTCCCAAGAGTGTGGGCCACAAACTCATAATTTACTCTGAGGTCTTCTTCTGTGGTTTTGAAAGTAGCCTGTTTCACGGTGGATTCCACAAGCTCATTCATCAGCTGCTTTTCAAGAAATTTGTGGAACATGTCAAGTCTTAAAACCCATACTGAATTGAGAATATTACCTGTCAAAATTTTAAACAGACTAGATGCACCTGCCCAGTAAACTTGGGTCCCATCATCAAGATTTGTGTGGGAGACACAAAAACAAACACCTATCCTGTGACAGCACGTTCAGCTTCAAATATATCATTTAAATGAATGTGGGGAAAAACAAGACACTGGTCCTGCTGAACAGGTGCTAGTGCAGCAGTCAAATGAGCTTTTTTTCTATGCCTTCTCCTTTCTGCCTTTCCCTCCTCAAAATACGTTATGAAAGGCTCTATTTGACAAAGTCGTCAAGTAAAAGTATTGGCAAAACAAGAACAGAACAAAACAAAAAAGCAGAAAACAGGATCATATAGAGCTATACCTGGAAAAAGGAAGTGGGAAGTAGAAGAAAATGTTTCTAGACTTGAGTAGATCCAGCTCACACTCTAAGATCTTTCAAGTTAGTCATCAGTGATTGGGAATTTTGGGGCTCCCTCAAGTTAAGAAAGAATGGTTTGTGCATTTAACAATGAAGTGATATATTCCATTAAAACTGATCAGGATACACATACTTTCTTACACCTTTCCTCTCTTGGGACACGTTTGGGAAAAAATTATCCCTAAAAAATGATAATAAATATTTATAACAATATTTTCTAGTGATTATTGATATATACACTGCTGCTGCTGCTGCTACGTCGCTTCAGTCATGTCCAACTCTGTGCAACCCCATAGACGGCAGCCTACCAGGCTCCTCCATCCCTGGGATTCTCCAGGCAAGAACACTGGAGTGGGTTGCCATTTCCTTCTCCAATGCATGAAAGTGAAAAGTGAAAGTGAAGTCGCTCAGTCGTGTCTGACTGTTCGAGACCCCATGGACTGCAGCTCACCAGGCACCTCCGTCCCTGGGATTTTCCAGGCAAGAGTACTGGAGTGGGTTCCCATTGCCTTCTCCCGATATATACACTAAAATGTTTTTAAAATAAAAATAATTATATGACTTACTATATTTCAAATAAGAATCAGTAAAGATAAATGGTGTGGATTTCAAAGTCTTCCAGCACATTTAGAAAATTTGGGTTCAAAAGTGGGCATGAAAAGCTAGAGCTTTGAAAGTCTACCACTGATTATCAACTGCCTTTGTTTTGATCTGCCATTGTTCAGTGAAATGCTACTAAAGCAGAGTAGCAGTTTAGAAAAAGTGAGCTTAATTTCTTTACTATTCACTGTGTAACTGGGCACTACATGGGGAATAAAAACAAGACAGTCTGGACTCTTGGCACTACTACCAGCCAATAAGGTGCTTTAAAGCCCGATATTCTTACACAGATACATTTAGCTTCTCATTTTAAATGGTTCGTTAGATGTTTAAGTGCATTACCTGAGTGCTAAGTTATAAAGAGTATATCACATAGCATGTACATAAGTACAAACTTGTTTTGAATAGCCAAAATACTAGATCATGGTATTTATTTGTATTTGCATCACATTTTCTGTGATGTATCAATGTAATTGATATATTGACATTTTAAGATGGTTGTATTGCTGCTTCTCCATATAAAAATTTAACTGGAAAATGAAGAATTTATAAATACAATTTAATAGAAAATTCTTTATACAGAATCAGAATATTTCAGGTAAGATATTATTTAACCAACTGACTTGTTCAGTTGCTCAGTTGTATCTGACTCTTTGTGACCTCATGGACTGTGGTACCAGGCTTCCCTGTCCTTCACTATCTCCCGGAGCTTGCCTTATTGAGGTTAATTTATAAATATGAGCACAAGCCATTCATATCTACACAACTCAAATAATTTGTCAATTAATATATTGCCCCAGATTTTTCAGACATCTTAAAAATGTAACAATTATAGTAGATTATCAATCTTTGTTATTGTTATTTAGTCACTAAGTCGTGTCTGACTCTTTTGAGACTCCATGGACTGTAGCCCTTCAGCCTGCTCTGTCCATGGGATTTTTCAGGATAGAATACTGGAGTGGGTTGCCATTTTCTTCTCCAGGGGATCTTCCAAACCCAGGGATTGAACCCTTGTCTTCTGCATTGGCAGGCAGATTCATCAGGAAAGTCATTATGAATCTTGTTAGCTATCATTTGACAATGTAAATAAAAATTTTAAATGTACATAACTTCTGACCCAGAAATTTCACATTTAGAATTTATCACATATATATAAATACATATACACACTTATAATATATACTTTATGATCTGAACAAACATAATTGTGGTAAGATGTTTAGTGTTAAACTGTTTCAAATATTAAAAATTGAACAACTAAGTCTCCATCATTAGCCATTAGGGTTAAATAAATTATAGAACATAGTTAATATCAAATATGTTATACAAACATATATGTACAAATTTTAGAATGTGTTGAATAATTATTGAATGTAATAAACATTTCTAGAATAGTGCCTAGCATTATCCCATTTGTTTCTTTACAAAGTAAATTCACAAATACATATATTCCCTCCCAGTTTAACAAAAAAGATAAACTAAACAGTGGGAAAATATTTTTTCTAAGTTCATTTATTTTTATCAATTGGCTTAGAAATGTATACTATTACAACATTCATATTTGATTAATGGATTCAAAATTGTATGTGCATAAACTTTCTTACATTATACTAATACTTTTTAAATGTTTATTATGAGCACATATTATTTCTGTGTTTGAGAACTACTTTTAAGTACCCTGAATAACGAAATTTTATCCTATCAAAAATAAACTACGTGTCAAATCCTGGAAGATGATGCAGTGAAAGTGCTTCACTCAGTATGCCAGCAAATTTGGAAAACTCAGCAGTGGCCACAGGACTGGAAAAGGTAGTTTTCATTCCAATCCCAAAGAAAGGCAATGCCAAAGAATGCTCAAACTACTGCACAATTGCACACGTCTCACATGTTAGTAAAGTAATGCTCAAAATTCTCCAAGCCAGGCTTCAGCAATACGTGAACCGTGAACTTCCAGATGTTCAAGCTGGTTTTAGAAAAGGCAGAGGAACCAGAGATCAAATTGCCAACATCCTCTGGA
>NW_011495034.1:13759586-13763397 GCF_000754665.1 Bison bison bison | reverse complement strand
AACCTATATGCAGGTCAGGAAGCAACAGTTAGAACTGAACATGGAACAACAGACTGGTTCCAAATAGGAACAGGAGTACGTCAAGGCTGTATATTGTCACCCTGCTTATTTAACTTATATGCAGAGTACATCATGAGAAACACTGGGCTGGAAGAAGCACAAGCTGGAATCAAGATTGCCGGGAGAAATATCAATAACCTCAGATAGGCAGATGACACCACCCTTATGGCAGAAAGTGAAGAGGAACTCAAAAGCCTCTTGATGAAAGTGAAAGAGGAGAGTGAAAAAGTTGGCTTAAAGCTCAATATTCAGAAAACGAAGATCATGGCATCTGGTCCCATCACTTCATGGGAAATAGATAGGGAAACAGTGGAAACAGTGTCAGACTTTATTTTTGGGGGCTCCAAAATCACTGCAGATGGTGATTGCAGCCATGAAATTAAAAGACACTTACTCCTTGGAAGGAAAGGTATGACCAACCTAGATAGCATATTGAAAAGCAGAGACATTACTTTGCCAACAAAGGTCCAGCTAGTCAAGGCTATGGTTTTTCCAGTAGTCGTGTATGGATGTGAGAGTTGGACTGTGAAGAAGGCTGAGTGCAGAAGAATGATGCTTTTGAACTGTGGTGTTGGAGAAGACTCTTGAGAGTCCCTTGGACTGCAAGGAGATGCAACCAGTCCATCCTAAAGGATATCAGTTCTTTGGAAGGAATGATGCTAAAGCTGAAACTCCAGTACTTTGGCCACCTCATGCGAAGAGTTGACTCATTGGAAAAGTCTCTGAGGCTGGGAGGGATTGGGGGCAGGAGAAGAAGGGGACGACAGAGGATGAGATGGCTGGATGGCATCACTGACTCGATGGACGTGAGTTTGAGTGAACTCCGGGAGTTGGTGATGGACAGGGAGGCCTGGAGTGCTGCGATTGATGGGGTCACAAAGAGTCGAACACGACTGAGCGACTGAACTGAATTGAACTGAACTAGATCTATAACGATGTGAGAATGCTGAAATAATAGTAATTTGTGTCATTAAAGCAATCAGGTGAAAGTACTTTAGAGAATGTCTCCAAATACTAAACTCAATATAAGATTAATATCTAACTGTGTTAAAAATAATGTTAATCATAACCACTATTTGACCACACGTCCTAAAATCCTTACCACAACCCTTTATAGATATTAGTCCAACATTTTTATGGATAAAATCTGAGGCAAGAAGTCTTCAAAAAACTTACCTATGTTTAGCACATAACTAGTAAGTAGAGAGCCAGGACTGGAATTCACAATTCTATGTGTTTAAGTCCTGGCAAAAAGAAAAAAAGGAATACCAAAGATGGCAGTGGAATCACAACCAAAATCACCAGGTCTGTGCCAGAAAATTAAACAGAAAACTGGACAGCTTTCTAAGTTTAGAGGGCTAACAACATTTTTCAGGTAATAGATTCAATTCATCCTGTTTTTACATAAATACCCGATAGATTTTTATCTTGTGAACAAACCCAAATGTCTCTGCCACACTTCATCTTGAGAATTGCTAGCATTGTCTAAAATGATAGTAATGACATGGTAGAGAAGGACAGTGGGCAGAATGAAAAAGCATATCTTTAAAATGGAAATAGTTTGTGACTATATTGTATAAACTATATCCCACATTAGCAAGAGCTATTTCAGGGAGTTATTAATTGTAAAAGTGTAAAGTGGCTCTCAATAAAAAGTTTGAGAGCCAGGAACCTATTTCTATAAGAAGTTCCCCAAAATAACCTGGTATCAAGTTGTATATTCATTGCAAAGGTGTTTCTTTCAGAGTAATTTGAGAATTACAAAAGAATTAGAAGCCTCCCTTCAAGAGTTAAACAGTAATCTGGCCCTAATTTGAGAGTCTGTAACTCACGAGCATTTCTCATAGAAAGACATATCACTATCAGGGAGCAATTGGTTTGTTTCTAAAGTCTGAGATAACAGTGAAGTCTGAGTGAGCTAATGTGATAGACTATTATATATGTCAGAGGTTATTGAGATGCTATATTAGTTCTTTTTGTCTTTTTTGCATTCTTCCAGTATTTTTTATTCTGCAATGAAATTGGTCTACTAAATTGGCAGTTAGTGGAAACAGGAAAGCAAGAGGATAATGATATGTCCATTTTTTGTCTACTTGATACTCATACTCCATACCATGGACAAAGAATAATGATGCTGAACTAAGCTCAAGTAGTTATGGTGTTAGCTTCCTGTACATACCAAAGGTTTTGTTTGTACACTGGACATGTCAGTTCAATTATAAAAGATTTAACAAAGTCAATTATATCTTATCTACAAGAAACCCACTTTAAATATAAAGACGTATCAGTCAGTTCAATCGCTCAGTCATGTCTGACTCTTTGCAACCATGTGGACTGCAACATGCCAGGCTTCCTGTCCATCACCAACTCCCAGAGCTTACTCAAACTTGTGTCCATTGAATCCGTGATGCCATCCAAGCATCTCATCCTGTCGTCTCCTTCTCCCACCTTCAATCTTTTCAGCATCAGATTTCCCAGTCTATTCCAATGAGTCAGCTCTTCACATCAGATGGCCAAAGTGTTGGAGTTTCAGCTTCAGCATCAGTCTTTCCAATGAATATTCAGGACCGATTTCCTTTAGGATGGACTGGTTGGATGTTCTTGCAGTCCAAGAGACTCTCAAGAGTCTTCTACAATACCACAGTTCAAAAGCATCAATTCTTTGGTGCTTAGCTTTCTTTATAGTCCAACTCTCACATCCATACCTGACTACTGGAAAAACCGTAGCTTTGAGTAGATGGACCTTTGTTGGCAAAGTAATATCTCTGCTTTTTAATATGTTGTCTAAGTAGGTCATAGCTTTTCTTCCAAGGAGCAAGAATCTTTTAATTTGATGGCTGCAGTCACCATCCACAGTGATTTTGGAGCCCAAGACAGCAACATCTCTCACTATTTCCATTGTTTCCCCATAAATTTGCAATGAAGTGATGACCCTGGATGCCATGATTTTAGTTTTTTGAATGTTGAGTTTTAAGCCAACTTTTTCCCTCTCCTCTTTCACTTTCATCAAGAGGCTTTTTAGTTCTTCTTCACTTTCTGCCATAAGGGTGGTGTCATCTGCATATCTGAGGTTATTGATATTTCTCCCAGCAATCTTGATTACTTCTTGTGCATCATCCAGCCCGGCTTTTCGCATGATGTATTCTGCATATAAGTTAAATAAGCTGGGTGACAATATACAGCCTTGATGTACTCCTTTCCCAATTTGGAACCAGTCTTTTGTTCCATGTACAGTTCTAACTGTTGCTTCTCGACCTACATACAGATTTCTCAGGAGACAGGTAGGTGGTCTAGTATTCCCATCTCTTAAAGAATTTTCCACAGTTTGTTGTAATCCACACAGTCAAAGGCTTTGGTGTAAGTCAGTGAAGCAGAAGTAGATGTTTTTCCAGAACTCTCTTGCTTCTTTGATGATCCAACAGATGTTGGCAATTTGATATCTGGTTCCTCTGCCTTTTCAAAATCCAGCTTGAACATCTGGAAGTTCACAGTTCATGTACTGTTGAAGCCTATCTTGGAGTATTTTGTGCATTACTTTGTCAGTGTGTGAGATAAGTGCAATTGTGCGGTAGTGTGAACATTCTTTGGCATTGCCTTTCTTTGGGATTAGAATGAAAACTGACCTTTTCCAGTCCTGTGGTCACTACTGAGTTTTCCAAAATTGCTGGCATATTGAGTGGAGCACTTTCACAGCATCATTTTTCAGGATTTGAAATAGCTCAACTGGAATTCCATCACCTGCACTAGCTTT
>NW_011495034.1:13736570-13759456 GCF_000754665.1 Bison bison bison | reverse complement strand
CTGCTTCTGTTAGGTCCATACCATTTCTGTCCTTTACTGTGCCCATCTTTGCATGAAATGTTCCCTTGGTATCTCCAATTTTCTTGAAAAGATCTCTAGTCTTTCCCATTCTTTTGCTTTACTCTATATCTTTGCACTGATCACTGAGGAAGGCTTTCTTATCTCTCCTTGCTATTCTTCAGAACTCTGTATTCAGATGGGTAAATCTTTCATTTTCTCCTTTACCTTTAGCTTCTCTTCTTTTCTCAGCTATTTGTAAGCCCTCTTCAGACAACCGTTTTGCCTTTTTGCATTTCTTCTTGGGGATGGTCTTGATCACTGCCTCTTGTACAATGCTGTGAACCTCTGTCCGTAGTTCTTTGTGCACTCTGTCTATCATATCTAATGCCTTAAGTCCATTTGTTCCTTCCACTGGATAATCATAAGGGATTTGATTTAGGTCATACCTGAATGGTCTAGTGGTTTTCCCTACTTTCTTCAATTTAAGTCTGAATTTGGCAATAAGGAGTTCATGATCTGGGCCACAGTCAGCTCCCAGTCTTTTTCTTTTCTTTTCTTTTTTGCTGACTGTATAGAGCTTCTCCATCTTTGGCTGCAAAGAATATAATCAATCTGATTTCAGTACTGACCATCTGGTGCTGTCCATGTGTAGAGTCTTCTCTTGTGTTGTTGGAAGAGGGAGTTTGGTATAAACAATGTGTTCTCTTGACATAACTCTGTTAGCCTTTGTCCTGCTTCATTTTGTACTCCAAGGCCAAGTTTGCCTGTTACTCCAGTTATATCTTGACTTCCTACCTTTGCATTCCAGTCCCCTATAGTGAAAAGGATATTTTTTAGGGGTAATAGTTCTAGGAGGTCTTGTAGGTCTTCATAGAACTGTTCAGCTTCTTCAGCATTACTGTCTGGGGCATAGACTTGGATTACTGTGATATTGAATGGTTTGCCTTGGAAACAAACAGAGATCATTCTGTCATTTTTGAGATTGCATCCAAGTACTGCATTTCGGACTGTTTTGTTTACTATGATAGCTACTCCATTTCTTCTAAGGGATTCTTTCCCACAGTAGTAGATATAATGGTCATCTGAGTTAAATTCCCCCATTCCAGTCCATTTTAGTTCACTGATTCCTAAAATGTTGATGTTCACTTTTGCTGTCTCCTGTTTGACCACTTCCAATTTGCCTTGATTCATGGACCTAACATTCCAGGTTCCTATGCAATATTGCTCTTTACAGCATCGGACTTCACTTCCATCACCAGTCACATCCACAGCTAGGTGTTCTTTTTGCTCTGGCTCCATCGCTTCACTCTTTCTGGAGTTATTTCTCAACTGATCTCCGGTAGCGTATTGCACACCTACTCACCTGGGGAATTCATCTTTCAGTGTCCTATCTTTTTGCCTTTTCATGCTGTCCATGGGGTTCTCAAGGCATGAATACTGAACTGATTTGCCATTCCCTTCCAGTGGACCATGTTTTGTCAGAACTCTCCACCATGACCGGTCCATCTTGGAGAAACCTATAGGGCATGGCACATAGTTTCATTGAGTTAGACAAGGCTGTGGTCTTTGAGATTAGTTTGGTTAGTTTTCTGTGATTGTGGTTTTCATTCTGTCTGCCCTCAAATGGTTATGGATAAGAGGCTTATGGAAGCTTCCTGATGGGAGAGACTGACTGAGGGTGAAACTGGATCTTTTTCTGATGGGTGGGGCCATGCTCAGTAAATCATTAATCCAATTTTCTGTAGATGGGCAGGGCTGTGTTCCTCCCTGTTTTTTGACCTGAGACCAAACTATGATGGAGGTAATGAAGATAATGGCGACCTCCTTCAAAAGGTTCCATGCACGCACTGTCGCACTCAGTGCCCCTGACCCTGAAGCATCCCACTGTGGACACACGCATCTGCCAGAGACTCCTGGACACTCACGGGCAAATCTGGGTCAGTCTCTTGTTGGGTCACTGCTCCTTTCTTCTGGGTCCTGGTGCACACAAAGTTCTGTTTGTGCCCTCTGAGAGTCTGTTTCCTCAATCCTGTGTAAGTTCTGGCGGGTCTATGGTGGGATTAATGGTGACCTCCTCCAAGGGGGCTTTTGCCATACCCAGATCTACTGCACCCAGAGCCCCTGCCCCTGCGGCAGGCCATTGCTGACCTGTACGTTTGCAGGAGACACTCAAACACGTCCTGGCTCGGTCTCTGTGGAGTCTCTGGGTCCTGGTGGGCACTTGTTTGAGTCCTCTGAGCGTCTCTGGCCGGTAAGGGGTTTGAAATTTCTAAACACAATTTCACCCCCGTACCATCTTGCTAGGGCTTCTCATTTTCCCTTGGACATTGCATATTTTTTTGTGTGTGGGGGATCCAACATTTTCAAGTCAATGGTTGTTCAGCAGCGAACTGTAGTTTTGGAGTTCTCGCAGGAGAAGATGAGTGCACGTCCTTCTACTCCGCAATCTTATGCCACAAACATCGCCAAAGACACACACAGGATAAAGTAAACAGATGAGCAAGAATGCCATGCTAACACTCAAACTCAGAGCAGCTATATTAATTTCAGACAAAGCTAACTTCAAAGCAAGGAAAATTATCAGAGATAAAGAGGGGTATCACATAATAAGGGATCAGTCGTCCAAGAAGACATGTGCTCAGTTGCTCAGTCATATCCAACCCATGGACGATAGCCCACCAGACTCCTCTTGTCCATGGAATTTTCCAGGCAAGAATACTGGAGTGGGTTGCCATTTCCTTCTCCAGGGGATCTTCCTGACCCAGGGATCAAACCTGCATCTCTTGTATATCCTGCATTGCAGGCAGGTTCTTTACCACTGAGCCACCTAGAAAGCCCCCAAGAAGACATCAGTTCAGTTTGGTTCAGTCACTCAGTTGTGTCTGACTCTGCGACGCCATGGACTGCAGCACGCCAGGCAAGAAAACATAACAATCATTAGTGGCTTCACACCTATAAGCAAAAAGTCAAAATACATGAGGCAAATACTGATAGAACTACAGGGATAAATAAGTGAATCCACTATTGGAGTTGTAGACTTCAACACTTTTCTATCAGAATAGACAGATACAGTAAGGAGAAAATCAATAGGCACATAGTTGAAGTCAACAATACCATTAATCAACAGACTGTAATTGACAACTATAGGCCACTTCGTACAACAATAGCAGAACAGGCATTCTGCTTAGACCCAGCGGAGAAGGCAATGGCACCCCACTCCAGTACTCTTGCCTGGAAAATCCCATGGACGGAGGAGCCTGGAAGGCTGCAGTCCATGGGGTCTCTGAGGGTTGGACATGACTGAGAGACTTCCCTTTCACTTTTCACTTTCATGCATTGGAGAAGGAAATGGCAACCCACTCCAGTGTTCTTGCCTGGAGAATCCCAGGGACGGCGGAGCCTGGTGGGCTGCCGTCTATGGGGTCGCACAGAGTCAGACATGACTGAAGTGACTTAGCAGCAGCAGCAGCAGCTTAGGCCCAGATGGAATATTCGTCAAGGTAGACCACATTCTAGGCCATAAAAGCATTTTAGCAAATTTAAAGGATATAAGAAAATAAATATTAAAATCATATAGACCAGAATGGAATTAAACTATAAATCAATAACAGAAAAATAGGTGGAAATCTCAAAATATTTGGAAATAAATGAAAATATAACATCAAAATTTGGGGAATGCAGCAAAATTAGTATTTAGAGGAAAATTCATAGAAGTGAACACATATACCAGAAAAGAAGAAAGATGTAAGTCATCTAAGCTTCAATCATCTAAACTTCCACCTTAGGCAACTAGAAAAAAGGAGCAAATTAAATTCAAAGTAAGCAAAAGAAGAGAAACAATATAAATATAAATTAGAGCAGAAATTAATGAAATTGAAAACAGAAAATTAACAAGACCAAAAACTATTTCTATGAAAGAGTCAATCAATTAATAAGCCTCTAGCAAGGTTAAGTAAAAGAAAAAAAGGAGAGAAGTTGCAATTACTAATTCAAAAATTAAAAATATAATACTAAATGGCACCCCACTCCAGTACTCTTGCCTGGAAAATCCCATGAATGGAGGAGCCTGGTAGGCTGTAGTCCATGGGGTCGCTAAGAGTCGGACACGACTGAGCGACTTCCCTTTCACTTTTCACTTTCATGCATTGGAGAAGGAAATGACAACCCACTCCAGTGTTCTTGCCTGGAGAATCCCAGGGATGGGGGAGCCTGGTGGGCTGCCGTCTATGGGGTCGCACGGAGTCGGACAGGACTGAAGTGACTTAGCAGCAGCAGCAGCAGCAGCAGCAGTGATCCCATAGACATCACAAGGATAATAAAAGGCACTATGAACAAGTCTATGTTTGTAAATTTGATAACTTAGGTAAAATGGACCAATTCCTTGAAAAAATCAGTCTGCCAAAACATACATAGACATATATATAGGCAATTTCCTCATATATATATATGTGTGTGTGTGTGTGTGTGTGTGTGTGTGTGTGAATCCATTGACTCAGTAATGAATAATCTTCAAAAATAAGCCCAGATGGTTTCACAGGTGAATTTTACCAATTCTCTACAATCTCTTCTAAAAAACAGAACCAGAGAAGATACTTTCTGATTCATTCTATGAAGCTAGAGTTACTCTAACAACAAAACCAGACAGACATTACAAGAAAAGGAAACTACAGATAAATACTTCTTGAGAATATAGATGCAAAAAACTCTTCCTTATCATCCCTTTCTCCTGGTCTTACCACCCTGCTCTGGCTTGTCAGTCCAAGGAAAAAGCCTCCATCACTTCTTCCAGCTTCAAGGGTGGAGAGAATAGAACTATGAAGGGGAAAAAAAATGCTATCCCCCCTTCAATCCTTGTACCAATGACAAAAAATAAAATCTCCAATTTATAATTCTAGCTTATCTTTCATTTTGTTTTTTGAATCTATTCCAAGAGCTCTAATCTGGGGCCTCTGACTTCAAGCAGTCCCTGAACTAGAAGAAATTACATACAACATTCTGTGTGTGCACACCCATGTACATTTTGGGAGGGGTAAAGATCCACAACTTTGAGCAAAGTATTGAAGAGGAGTTCTGTTCTTTTGAATTCATAACTTCTTTCATGAAGTTAGAATTTATGACCAACAAGTTGTTAATTAGAAGTTATACCAAGTATTAATTGGCTTGTTTTAAAAGAGAGATACAGAACAAATTAACATGAAAGACTTTAATTAATTTACAGTTTTTAGTCAAGGCCAGGTATGTATGATTCCATCCTCTATACATTCTTTTTGTTGGGGATGGAATAATTAATAGTCATAATCATGACCTTGCTGCTGCTAAGTTGCTTCAGTCGTGTCCGACTCTGTGCGACCCCATAGACAGCAGCCCACCAGGCTCCCCTGTCCCTGAGATTCTCCAGGCAAGAATATTGAGGTGGGTTGCCATTTCCTCCTCCAATGCATGAAAGTGAAAAGTGAAAGTGAAGTCACTCAGTCGTGTCTGATTCTTAGCGACCGCTTGGACTGCAGTCCACCAGCCTCCTCCGTCCATGGGATTTTCCAGGCAAGAGTACTGGAATGGGATGCCATTGCCTTCTCTGAATCATGACCTTAGATACTGCAAAATTATGAAATCACAGGTGTATTATAAAAGAAAGATAACATTATACTAATATAGTTTTAGGGTTAATTTGAATTTCAGTTATTAGAAAACAGGTAACCCATGAATTATCTATTTACATAGGGTAACCTTCTCATTGCCTTCCCTTGAAGGTAGTTTTTTGCCTACTTATCTGGCAGATTCCACAGGAGGGAGAAGAGGAAAATCAGGACTCCTTTGTTTACTGTCCAGAAGTTGCCAGTTTGGTTGGCACAAACGAGACACCTTTGATTTCTGAGTTTTGGACTCTGATGTTCTGCACACTGTAGTCTCCTTGTCACCTGAACCTCCAGATTTCCAAGGTCTTCACCTCGCCCTGATCCCTGTCAGTCTCTTCTCCGTTACACACACACACACACTCTCTCTCTCAAACACACACAAGCTCTGTAAATGCATTCTCCCCCGCCCGCATTAATGTAAGACTCCCTCCTCAACGCTCAACTTGAATAAAAATACTAGTATCAGACCCTGAAAATTCTCCCGGGCTCCTCCTCTGCGTCGGCCCAGTTCTCAGGTTTCCAGGCGGGCCTGATGGACGGCAGATTAGATTGGCTGAGCTACTGGAGAAGCAGAGGCTCCACCAAATAACAAACCCAGGATTTTCATCCTTCTCGGCCTCCTCCCTAGACTCCTGGCAACAGGCGTGCGTCGTTTCTCTTAGGGGAACCCAGCCTGGGGTTGCTATGGAGACATGACGCTGCGACTTGCAGAACAACTAGGACCCAGATATCGCCTAGCAAACCTAAGCAAAGCCAGTGCCCTGCGTTGCTGCCTTCCATATCTGCACGCCCTCTTCATCCAAAACTTTTTTTTCTCTTAACTCCTTCCATGGAAGATTCCATCCCCGTCAACCAAAAAATAGAACACCAAGAACTTGGGGAAACAGGGAGGCCGTGGGAAGAAACGGTAACTACTTCCCAAGCTCCTGAGCTTGGATTATCCGAGGCCCTAGAGTTGGAGCAGGGGCCAGAAACTGGACTCCAGCCCAGGAGCAGCCCTCCTACGATGCCCCTCTCTGGAGCCAGAACGCCGGATCGACCTGTGGATGACCTCGTAGGACTACGTGCATCATTTCCATCTTCCGCATTTCAGGAGCTCCCTTCCACTCTTTCTCCCCTGGCTCTGGCCAGGCAGGACTTTATGGCACCATGGCAGTCAGACAAGACCACTAGTGTTATTTCTGAAGCTGAGACACCTCATTTTGGCCATTTGGAACAATTATCTGATAAAGGTGGATCAACTCTTCATCAAACATGTCAATCAAAGGGAAACACCTTTCATCAATCTCAGCAAACTAAATATCCCCTGTATGAACTGAGGGATGTGAGCGACCACACCTCTAAACAGAAAGAGCTGAGATTTGACATTTTTCAAGAAGACGACTCAGACAGTAACTGTCATCTAGATCAGCCTGAGTCTGGGGCTTCTCAAGTGGCCCCCAGCATGCTTGAGATTGCCATTCAGAATACTAAGGCTTACCTACTGAAGACCAGTAGCAAGTCAGGCTTAAATCTGTAAGTCTTGGAGGAAAAGAGAGAGGAAAATTTGGCAAAGGGAGGGGCTATGATTATCTTTGTGTGAGGATGTGCTTCTGTGGGTGAATGAAAATATATCTGAAAAGTCTGAATTAGTGAGAGAGTAACTTCATAACTCTTTGTATTGTAGGACTCAAGACAGGTCACTGGTGGAGTTTCTTTTAGCTTCTTTAAAGGTCCTAGATACACAGAAATAAAATCTAGGAATTATGGAATCTGGGGTTTGAAAGAAACCATTAAGTATCTCTCCAGGATGCTTATTTAAAAGGACTGTCTACCAAAATCTAAGCATTTTCAGTGCTTGTATGATGTGGTTTCAAGTCCCTACCCAGGCCAGTGCTGGAGGGATAAATTACCTGCTTCACCTGGGACTGTCCCAACTAAGCATGGCATCCTGAAAAACTTCTCAGTCCGAGGCAAATCAGGAGAATTCCTTGCTATACAGGCCACCCAAGTACATGCCATTTTATCCAGATCTCTTTTAAAATAACCAATGACCCAGGAATATTCTGACCATCCTATTATAGCTAAGATTCAGATCTCATCATTGAGTCCAGATTTCTAGAGGTTCTTGCTTCCAGGATTACATAATCATAGGGTCAACAAAATTACAGGGCTAGAAGGGACTTGAGAAAACATCTAATATAATCCGCTTGCTTTTTAAATGAGGGGACTAAGTCATGGAAAAATTAATTTGCTCAACATTTCTCTGGCTACAACACTCTCTGACTCTTACCTTTCCGCCATCACTCTGCTTCAGCCACATGGCCTTGTCAGTTCCAGTGTTGCTACCTTGGCCCAGATGGCTTCTTCCCTAAGTCCTCCTTAGTTTTTGCTGGCTGTCTTCACATCTTAGGAATCAGCTTCCATAGAACTCTATTATAACTGCCTGCTCTTTGCTTCATAGTACTTAAGGTCATTTATAATTGTATAGAGACTTACAGACTTATATTTAATGTTTGACTGTCCCACTAAAGTGCAGGTCCCCAGAGTACAGGGACCGTTTGATTTTTGAACGCCACTATATATTTAATGCCTCAGAGAAGGCAATGGCACCCCACTCCAGTACTCTTGCCTGGAAAATCCCATGGACGGAGGAGCCTGGTAGGCTGCAGTCCATGAAGTCTCTAAGAGTTGGACACAGCTGAGCGCCTTCACTTTCACTTTTCACTTTCGTGCATTGGAGAAGGAAATGGCAACCCACTCCAGTGTTCTTGCCTGGAGAATCCCAGGAATGGGGGAGCCTGGTGGGCTGCCATCTATGGGGTCACACAGAATCAGACACGACTGAAGCGACTTAGCAGCAGCAGCAGCATATATTTAATGCCTAGCACAGTGTTATCAGCTATTTACTGACTAAAGAATTAATTAATTAATTAATTAATGACAGTACAGGAGACACAGTCTAGACCTTTTGAATATAGTTAATCCTCAAATGGGGGCTTCCTTGGTGATTCAGCGGTAAACAACACGTCTCACAATGCAGGAGATGCAGGTTCAATTCCTGGGTTGGGATCTCCTGGAGATCCCCTGGAGAAGGAAATGGCAACCCACTACAGTATTCTTGTCTGATAAATCCCATGGACAGAAGGAGCCTAGCGGGCTACAGACCATGGGGTCACAACAGAGTTGAACACAACTTAGTGACTAAACAATGACAACAATCCTCAAAACAATTTGCTGAGATGCCTACTGATTACTCAGCAAACATTAATACCATTCAATATACGTATGTGGCAAAAGCTTGTAACTATTACTTGGCTTTTAAAAATGTGAAGTATAATCTTATAGTCTGAAGAATAAGATATCAGTTAATATATAATGTGAGGAGTCTTCACAAAACCCAAATTAAAATATCATTTATAAATTACTGTCTTTAATTACAATTTACTTAAACTTCAGGTATGTAATTTGCTGGATTCTACTTGAATTGCTGATATAAACTTCTTGTCACAATTCCCTGGGTTAAATAACAAGCAAGAATTTACAAACTTTGATAAAATGTCAAAAAAGTTCATTATAAATACTTGAAAGTTCACAATTTAAAACTGAATACAAAACATAAAATGGGAAATTTTCTTTTACTGAATTATTTTATAGCTGACATTGCTTAAATAGCTAAATTTAATTTAGTGTCCAAATGCTAAGTCTCTGAGGTGGTAAATGAATTCCGTCCATAATATTCACTATTACTTTCTAAGTGCTTTATAGCCTGTAGTTAAAAATGGCTCATTAAAGATGAACTAAACTCCATATCTTATACACAGCTCTTATTTAACAACCATGAAAGCTATTTTTTATTGAAGTTAAAACAATTTTGACTAAAATACAAAATTGGTTTTCATTTTGTGGAATAAAAAGCCTGCAAAAAAGACTGCTTCCTTCTTTTCTGCCAGTCATAACATTTCTGTTCATTTATAAAAATAGCAATTTTTGGAGAAAGAAGAAGATATTCTTCATATATAATATTTGCAAACTGTCCTTCACATTTGTCGTGCATATAATTTACCTATTTTCCTTTGACATTCTTAAGATCCATTAGACAAATACAGATATTAAAGAAAGAATTAAATAACTAGGGCAGGGTAAAGATAGTAGGAATTTATTGAACATCCATTTTGTTTCACTATGATAAGGAAGGAGATGTATTAAAACACCAAACAAAAACCTAATTTCAGCCCTGGAAGAACCTACTGCAGTTGCTGAATGAGAAATACATAATGTACACAATCACACCACAGTGTATCAGTGGTCTTAGAAAGGCCCAGTCCACACTGAGGAAGAACAGTTTCAGGAATAACCTGAGTGGTAAGGCTTTGAAGATTAAGTGTATAGTAAATCATTTCTTGAGAAAAATATATATAGGACACCACAAGCAAAGGCTCTCAAGTCAGACAGCAACAAGATGCTGGACAGACATTTACCTTGCTGGGCAGACATTCTAACTGAACTAATTGTTAGAAATGAAAATGGAGAGATATAGTGCTTATCCACCAGAGAGGTAACTTATGCAAGTCCTCACACTGGACAGAGGAATTTCTATCTCGCCTGAGAGCAGTTTGACAGGCATTTGGGGTTCTTCAGTAGTAAATTTCACGTTGAAAAACTGGTATCTTAAAAAGCACCTCCTAGCAGTTATGTGTAAAATGTAATGAATTAATGAGAGCTTAGAGATTAATTAATGAATCAATAGAGAGGTTAGAGGCAGCTTCACTAACTCAGTTATGAAATAAAACCTACAGCAGTGGTTTTAACAAAAAAGGACAAAAAATATTAGAGTGCATCACATTTTAATAAACGTGAGAACATCAGATGACATTTTTCTCTCCATTTGTGTGTGTGGGGTGGGTTGGGGTTGCAATATGAAATGTATTTCTTGTAGGTCTAAAAACACTGAAGTATATAACTGGCTTAGGAAATGTGAAAAGAGAATTGATCTTAAAAGAGTCAGCTGGATTTAAAAATCAAGTTGGATTTGATAAGGGGTAGGAAAGGGGGATGGAAAAGAAGTTATGTTAAAAGAATGAAAAATAAGCTTAGTCACTTTTAAATATATAACTGAGAGATTTTGATCTGAAATAAAAAGTAAAAATTGTAGCTGATGTAGAACACGTATCTTGCTGTAACGTGTTTTTCTTTATTAAGTTAAATATTCATATCGTATTGAAGGAATTTCTTAAAAAGTTCTAGGATAAGTTATTCTTGACAATGGTAAAAGTTACTGAGTTTTTCCACTAAAAATCTCTCAAGTCTTTAGGTTGTTGAAGTTTCCTAAAAACTCACTGAATATGTATGAAATATTTCTTCAAATGCTTTAGACAGGGATATTATCTGGACTTTTCTCTTTTCGGGTAGATATGATCATCTTTCTGAAATGCTGACCAAGGTTTTAGATAAGCGTCCTGAAAATGCTGTGGACATCATTGAAAATATTAGCCAAGATGTCAAGATGGAACATTTTAGTAAAAAATTAGATACACTCCAAAATGAGAATGAGATGCTTCCGACCTATGAAATGGCAGAGAAGCAGAAAACTCTTTTTCTTCAGGGAAATGTAGAAGGAGCTGACCAAGAACTGGAAGATGAAATAGTAAGTTACTCTGTAAATTTGAATAGGTCAATCTTAACGGTTTTTTTGAGGTGAATGGGGCGTGGCTTTAAATTCATACCCACTGCCTTTTTATAGCTTACTAAATAGTATTTGCAACGTCATTTCACACCACTCATTTCCTTGGTTAGAGTTTCTTATGTTTTCACATTGTGTTTTAGTATTTCACAGATTTAGCTATTTTATGTTTGTGGGGCTAAATTCCTTGGTATCAGTGAAAATGGTTTCTTCATCTTTTATATTTTCCAAAGTGCCTGGGACAGCCTGAGTGCATAGCTATTTCTTATTGAGTATTGTTGAATGAATGAATAAATGGCACATAATTTAAAATTTGGCTTTAAATCAAGATGCATATTTTTCCCTTTAATGTACTGGAAAAATTAAAATAGCTTCTAATGTCATTTGCATTTTCTTCCAACGCTACTTCTTCATATTGTAACTTGACAGTATGTATATCAATGAGACATAATAGGAGAGAAATAAAAGATTTCTTTTAATCCCCAAAGATAAATTGTTGAGAATATTTACCGAGAAAGTTGGTGACAGAGATTAAAAGCTATCATTCAAGAATGAAATCAGCTGTATTACAGAAATTTTACTTTCAAATATTTCAAATCAGTATCCGCTTTGTTTCCTAATGCCTGCATTTTTGCAATTTATTCTACTGAGTAATTTATACTGTACATCTACTGAGCTTCTATGTTCCATTACTCTTAGGCTATTTAAAACTGTCTACATACTTACAAATTTGATGTTTGGAGTAAGACACGTTCAAAAAAGGACACAGAGTTCAGTCAAGCAAAGATAGGAGGGGTAGGGATATACCACATGGAACTAATGGTAAAGAACCTGCCTGTCAGTGAGTTAGAGACGCGAGTTAGATATCTAGGTCGGGAAGATCCCTTAGAGGAGGGCATGGCAACCCACTCCAATATTCTTGCCTGGAGAATCCCATGATAAGAGGAGCCTGGAGGGCTACAGTCCACAGGGTCACAAAGAGTTGGACATGACTGAAGCAACTTAGTAAACACACACGCAAACCCTCTAGAGCTCTGTAGCCTTCATAAGGAGACACAAATGACACAGTGAGATATAGAAGAGTCAGAAGGGACAAGTGATAGGTGTCAAGGACTTGACATTAGCTGATCTTTTCTAAAAATATCTTACTCAAAACAGTTGGTTATGGAGCTGTATACAGCATTGACAAGTCTGGGGACAAACAGCATGTGGGGATCAAATATTTGTTATTTTTGCTTTTATTTCTTTTGCATTGGGAGACTGATCTAAGAAAATGTTGCTATGATTTATGTCCAAGAATGTTTTGCCTATGATCTGTTCTAGGAGTTTTATGGTGTCATGACTCATAATTAGGTTGTTAAGCCATTTTGAGTTTATTTTTGTAGATGGTGTGAGGGAATGTTCTAATTTCACTTATTTGTATGTAGCTGTCCAGCTTTCCCAAAACCACTTGTGGAAGAGATTGTCCTTTCTCCACTGTACACTGTTCTTGCCTCCCCTGTTGTAGATTAATTGACCACAGGTACACAGGTTTATTTCTAGGCGCTCTATTCTGTTTCATTGATCTATATGTCTATTTTTGTGCCGGTACCATGCTGTTTTGATTATAGTAGCATTTGTAGTATTGTCTGAAGTCTGGGAGGGTTACACCTCCCAACTTTTTTTTCCCCTCAGGATTACTTTGTCTATTCTGGGTCTTTTGTAGCTCCAAGTAAATTTTAGTATTAATTGTTCTAGTTCTATGAAAAAGGTCATTTTTATATGGATTGCATTAAGTCTTTGGGTTGAAAGCAGTTCTCTTATGGATAAAATATTAATCACAGTGCTTGTATTCCCAGGCAGAACACGCTCTTCCAAACATAATGGAATCAGCTTTTTATTTTGAACAAGCTGGAGTTGGTTTGGGCACAGATGAGACTTACCGCATATTTCTTGCCCTCAAGCAGCTTACTGACACCCACCCAATCCAAAAATGTCGTTTCTGGGGCAAGATCTTAGGTCTGGAAATGAATTATATCGTAGCTGAAGTGGAATTCCGTGAGGGAGAAGATGAAAAGGAGGTGGAAGAGGAAGATGTACCTGAAGAGAGGGACAACGGAGACAGTGAAGCTGATGAAGACGATGAAGATGAATTACCAAGGCCCTTTTACAAGGCCCCACAGGCTATTCCAAAAGAAGAAAGCAGAACAGGTGCCAACAAATATGTCTATTTTGTTTGCAATGAACCAGGAAGACCATGGGTGAAGTTACCAGCAGTGACACCTGCACAAATCGTTACTGCAAGGAAAATCAAAAAGTTTTTCACGGGGCGATTGGATACCCCCATTATAAGCTACCCACCCTTCCCAGGAAATGAGAGTAATTACTTACGAGCACAAATTGCCAGAATTTCAGCAGGGACCCATGTCAGCCCACTAGGATTCTATCATTTTGGTGAAGAAGAAGGAGAAGAGGAAGAAGAAACAGAAAGTGGGCGAGATAGCTTTGAAGAAAACCCTGATTTTGAAGGCATCCAAGTGATCGATCTAGTGGAATCCCTATCCAATTGGGTTCATCATGTACAGCATATCCTCCCTCAGGTAGGGGTTTTGCAATTCTCAGCCTATCAGCTAGTCAGTAAATATGTATTAAATTCTGTCTATAATGCACACAGTATATTCAAGACAAAGGCCTTCAGACTGTAGACAAAGACAGAGACAATTAAAAAATCTAAACACAAAGTAGTATATAATTGCCAAGTCATTTAGACCCAGGATCTTCAAACAGATTTTATTTCCAAATGGAAGTAAAATGGGCTTTATTTTATTTGGGCTTCCCTTGTGGCTTAGATGGTAAAGAATCTGCCTGTAATGCAGGAGACCTGGATTTGATCCCTGAGTTGGGAAGATGCCCTGGAGGAGGGCATGGCAACCCACTCCAATATTCTTGCCTGGAGAATCCCCATGGACAGAGGAGCCTCGTGGGCTACAGACCATGGGGTCGCTAAAAGTCGGACACAACTGAGTGACTAAACACACATGGAGTATTTGGCAAGTTATGGAAGAATTTAGGTTTAGGTGTGTTGTGAAATTATTTTTATATGTTAAATATAAATGGGTACATTAATTTTGGGAAGAGTTCTTTTATTCCATTCTTATTAGCCAAGGAAATTTTTTTGCATGAACAATAAAAGATTTTAACAAAAGCAAGTAAAGTGCCATATAGTAGTTACATAGGACCTTTTCTGCCAGTTTTTAATAGCACTTTATATATAGTAGCTCATTTAAGACTCACACTTGTATAAAAGACTAATTTCTTTATTGTACAGGTGAGGAAACTAAGGCAGAAAGCTTAGGAAATGTCACAAGGGAAACAGATCTAATAAGTTTCAGATGTGAATGAGCAGAATGGATCCAGAGTCCACACTCAAAAAATCCGGTAAACGGTCTCATTGGCAGGTAGAATATCTTCACTATACTTTGATATAGATAAGAGATAGTCTTAAATATTTCTAGATGAGTTAATTAAATGAGAAATTATAACCTCAAAACTCCATACCTAATCTTATTATCACATTGTTGCTATTAATAATAATAGTACCTTACCATCATATAAATGAGTAAAAGGCATTATTACCTTTTTCACTAAGGTTTGAATAATTTTAATATATAAATACCCTGTAACAATATTTTGCTTGAAATAACATAGATCAAAATAGCATTTGGTAAATATACATCAAATGAATGAATGGTCAATATGCCACACAGTGGAACACCATGCAGATTAATTATTTCAATCCAAAGGAATATTCTGGCATTTTAAGGTCCTCATTAGACCTCTAGATCTTGCAGTATTTTTGCCTAGGGTCGCTGTAATTGGTTCAACCCCATACAAAAAAGTGAGGAGGAAGAGGAAGAAGAAGATGAAGAAAAAGACGAAGAAAAAGGAGAAGAGCCTGACGACACAGAACAGGAAGTGGGGCCTCCACTCTTGACACCAATCTCTGAAGATTTAGGTAATTTTACATATCCTACATATATATGTGTGTCCATAGATGTGTGTGTATATATATATATATACACGTGTATATATATATATGTACACGTATATATATGTGTGTGTGTGTGTTTTGTGTGTGTGTGTATACAGGAATACATAAATATGTACATGTGTATATACGAGCATGAAAGTGAAAGTGAAGTCGCTCAGTCATGTCCGACTCTTTGCAACCCCATGGACTGTAGCCCACCAGGCTCCTCTGTCCATGAGATTTTCCAGGCAAGAGTACTTGAGTGGGTTGCCATTTCCTTCTCCGGGGGACCTTCCTGACCCAAGAATCGAACCCCGGTCTCCCTCATTGCAGGCAGACGCTTTACCCTCTGAGCCACCAGGGAAGCCCATTTACGAGCATACCTTGGAGACATTGTAAGACAGATTCCAGACCACTGCAGAAAATGTGAATATTATAGTAAAATGAGTCAACTTTTTGGTTTCCCAGTGCACATAAAAATTATGTTTACACTTTACTACAGTCTATTAAATGTACAATAACATAATATCTAAAAAATGTACATGCCTTAATTAGAAAATACTATATTGTTGGGGGATGAGAGAATTAGGTGAGGGAGATTAGGAGAGACAGATTTCTAGTTACAAGATAAATCACTTATGGCTATGAAATGTAGAGTGTGGGGAATATAGTCCAAATAACATAAGATCTTGGCATGGTGACATGCTGCATGCTAAGTTGCTCAGTCGTGTCCGACTCTTTGTGCCCCCTTGGACTGCTGCCCACCAGGCTCCTCTGACCATGAGGATTCTCCAGGCAAGACTACTGGAGTGGGTAGCCATGCCTTCCTCCAGGGGATCTTCCTGACCCAGGCATCAAACCGGGGTCTCCTACATTGCAGGCTGATTCTTTACTAACTGAGCTATGAGGGAAACCCATATATGAATATATACACAGGTATTTCTGGCTTTTCAAAAAATCAGTTTACAGCACTTTGCTTTTATGAGAGAAGTACATTAGTACAAATTTTCACTGATAGAAATTAAAAAAATAAAAAGGCAAAACAAAAGTAATGTTCAGCATTTTTTGCAGTGAGCAGTTATAGGGCAGCACACACTTCAGGCTGTCAGAGCGGCACCTCCAAGCTCCTTCCCCAGGAACTACACTCAGCATCAAGTTGTCATAGCTTTGCATTGTGTTTGGAGCTTCCGTGCTTTATCTCAGTTTATCTTGGCAATCTATTAGCAAGGTGTGTCCTAAGGTAATTGCTTCTTTGCTCTATGTCATTTCGGCTTACAAAATGTTTCATAGGAGCGCTCTACTTTTGGATAGTGGGGGAAACCTTTACACACACATACACACACACACTGTAGTTAATGGTGGGAGTAAAGACAGAGGTTGCAGGAGTGTATTGCAGAGGGGAAACATAAGTTGGCTCTCTTACTAGAAATGCTGACAGTTATCTTTTTTTTTTTTCATACTTGTTTTGCATTCTACAGATCATAAACACATGACATAGAGTAAAATATCATGAAGTACTATTTTTTTTCCAGTATACTCTTGTTCTCATATTCTTCTTTTCTTCCTGTTCAGTTTTGGAGTGTTCATGCTCCAAACCGTAGCTCTCTTTCATAATACTGAATTGGTCATCACATATTTTTCCCTCTACCACACAGGCCTCCTCTCCCTTGGTAAAACTTATTTTCTCTGTTGTTCAAATGTACACACATATATAAACACAAGACAAATATATATAAACACACATTTTTTTCAAATTTCATTGTTCCACAATGTTCAAGTGATATCCTCCTGATTCTATGTTAAACAGATGTTTTAACCTTTCTATGTCAAGTGTGTGTATGTTTTAAGGTTTATAAATATAGCTTTTCTGTTACACAGTATATGCTTGTCTATTTAGGAGTTAAATCTATTTTGAATTTCTCTTTGGTTTACAGAGATTCAGAATATATCGCCTTGGACAACACGGTTATCCTCAAATCTCATTCCTCAATATGCGATTGCAGTCCTTAGATCCAACCTTTGGCCTGGAGCATATGCCTTTTCCAATGGCAAGTAAGTATGTGCCCACTTGTAAGGCTGTTATTTTGATGATTTAACTTCTAGAAAGTATAAGTTATCACTGGAATGTGAAGTTACTACTGTTTTCACTCTTCTTTGGCATGTCAAGTCTGTAATGGCATAAGATGAATTCAAACAACATCCATCTTATGCAACAAAGCATCAAATTCAGAACATTAGAATAATTCAGACTTCTGTGTTTTCATCTGAATTATCCAATTAACGGAGCTAAAATGTTTTTTATTCTATGGTTATTTGAGTAATTGATAATCATTTCATGGAGGTAATTCTAAGCAGTGTCAAATTGAGTCTTATCATTTTTGTTAGATATCTTGAGAAAAGATAATTTAAAATATGTATGATTTAGGCTATCACTTTCAAGAGAATTAGGATAAGAGGATAGTCAATGTCCATCTGTCACCCAGAGCATATACTTCCATTTGTCTTATGCTTCCATTCCTTACTTAATAACCTAGGGTCAGGAGCTTGGCTGAGCTGGAGAACTGAGTGGTCAAATGTCAGAGTAGCTATGAGATCAACAAGCCAAAAATGAAAGTGTTTTCAAGCTGTTAATCACTTGCTGTGATGGCATAAGCAAGTTGAAGCACTGATTCTACTCGCTGTCCGCCGCCTCATTCCATTTGCCTGCGTGGAACAGCACACTGGTGGAAGGTCAGATGGGTCAGCACAGATGTGAGGGCATCCCACTGACAAGGAAGTCCTCAACATAAGGCTTTTGCAGTTTTATGGACCTGCTACCAGAGGAAGATAGGGAGGGCTAGGAAAAAGTACTGGGTACTGGGACTTGCCTGGTGGTTCAGTGGTTAAGACTCTGACTGCCACTCCAGAGGATGCAGATTCGATTCCTGGTCGAGGAACTAAGATCCCACGTGCCATAATGCCAAAAATCAAAAACAAAACAAAAAAACTACTGGGTACTGAGTCAGAGTAAGGGAAAGCACCTATAAGATCTCCTCTTCTCTTACTCAACCCCCATTAGGAAGCCTTGGCAGAGGGGCCTGAAGACTTCTGCTGAAGGCGCGAGATGAAGAGGCTTGGGAATAAAAGGCACCTGGGCCAAAAATACAATTCTATCAAGAGCATTTCAGGCCAGAGGGGCCAGAGTCCTTGCCCACAACTCCTCTGAGACTGCAGTGCACTGGCTCTGCACCAAGTCTGTTGCGGAGAGAGCACTTTTCTCCATGAGGTCTACCAGGGAAAGCTTTTGTGATTGCCCAAGGTTGGACCTGAAAAATCATGCATAGGTTTCTAACCACAAGCCCAAATCCTCATGCAGCCAAGTTTGCTAGATTGGCAACTTCTTAATTCTTCCTAACACTAAGGAATGTATGCAACCTTTAACTTAGTTGTTTTGTTTTTCTGAAAATAATTAAAAGATCAAAGGCTGTGGTCCAGTCCAGGTGTAGGGTTCATTTTGAGAGTCTGGCCCTATGTTTTCTTAACCAGGTTGAGCAGTTTGGGTCATAGTAACCCGCTGTGGGCTTCCCAGGCTGTGCGTGGTAAAGGATCCACCTGCCAATGCAGGAGACGTGAGAAATGTGGGTTCAATCCCTGGGTCAGGAAGATCCCCTGGAAGAGGTAATAGCAACCAGCTCCAGTATTCTTGCCTGGGAAATCCCATGGACAGAAAGGAACCAGGCGGGCTACGGTACACGGGGTCGCAAAGAGTCGGACACAACGGAGCACACACACACACCTCCCTGTGGTAGAAGAATCATCTAGAGATAGTTCATCTCTAATGCATTTTAAATATACTGTACTGTTTTAACATTATGGGGCTATGATACTCTTAAGTACTTTATTCTTCAGAAAAGGATAAGTTTTTCTTACTGAAAACTTATATATGATCTACATTTTATTTTTAACTTACAGAAAGTTTGAAAATTTCTACATAGGCTGGGGTCATAAATATAGTCCAGACAGCTATACACCTCCAGTTCCACCACCTGTTTATCAAGAGTACCCCAGTGGACCAGAAATTATGGAAATGGATGATCCTACTGTGGAAGAGGAGCAGGCTTTCAGGGCTGCACAAGAAGCAGCAGCAAATTCAACGGAGGAGAATGAAGAAACTGAGGAAGAGGAAGATGAGGAAGATGATTATGACTGATACAAGTAGAATTAGCCCAGTCTCATGAGACTGATACACACATACTCCTTATTTGGGACTGATTTATATATATAAATTACAACTATTCATGTGTAGAATATCATTCCCTGAAAATAAAAATTTGGAATTTCACATTTGGAACTATTATTATGTACTTTTAGAAAGATGCTCAACAGATTTTTCAGAGGCTAAATGACATTTTCTTAATTAGTTTTGATGGCTTCAGCTAACCAAATATGTACTTCTGTAGTTTTTAAGCCTCAGGTTGAATTTCTAATAGGCAAATAAGATAATATATACTCCACAAAAGCTACTTGGGGGGCTTAAATATTTTTTGAGTGTCAAGGAATACTGAGATCAAAAATATTGATAACTAAATTAGAGCATGTGTTCTTCAGCAATTTGTGATACTTTTGCAAATACTGTATGTATATACATCTATCTATCTATCTATATATATTCCCCCCAACCCTCTGTATACAGAGGGTATACAATTCTATTACCTGCTTCAAGACTGTAGGAACATTCAAATTTTTTAGCTTTTACCTGTTACTTCTTAAAGAATCTTCTCAATGTAACTTCTTTCATCCTATAGAAATTGGTTTTACCTGATTTGGGGAAAAACTATTTGCAGAGATGGCTAGCTGGGACATCAAAAGACTTCAGACTGATATTTTCTATCACTGCTTTTCTAAAACTAGTTATTTTTATTCACTAAGAAAGTATTTTTAAGTCCTATATCCCTGGCACTCCAAGGCTACTGTTAAAAACTAGGCATTGCTTCAGAAATCTTAGGAGTTTACATTCAAGGAGGGAAATATTTTGTGATACAAATATTATGTCATAGTACAGTGTCAAGCCCTGTGGTGAAGAACCAATTAAAAAATAAAAATAAAAAACCCTTCTACTCCATGGTTATTATGTGTAAAAAAAGTATCAGTAATTGTAGTTTCTGTAATTTTCTTGTCATAGACTGGCAGTTTGCAGATGAGTGATCTTACCTTCAAGCAACATTGCTTATCAAACCCTTAGAAAGGGAAGTTCCTCAGTCGTGTCCGACTCTTTGCGACCCCATGGACTGTAGCCCACCAGGCTCCTCTGTCCATGGGATTTTCCAGGCGAGAGTACTGGAGTGGGTTAGAAGGTACATTTAATCCAAACTTGAGCAGTTCAGGAAGCACTTCTAAGAGAAGAACTAAGGAGGAAAGGATCCTAGGCAGCGCCAGCTGTATTTTGGCAAAGGACTTTAGGCTGAAAGAGTGAAACTTTGAGCATGGTGAGAGATGAAACTGAAGAGGTAAGCAGAGCCCAGATTGTATAGGACGTTTGGATTTTAATCATGAGCAATGAAGGGGACTCAACTAGGCAGTCACAAAATCGTATTTGTATTTTAGAACAATTTGGCTTCTGTGTGGAAGATGGACTGACAGAGGATCAAGACAAGCAGACCAGTTAGGAGGATATTACACCGTCTAGGTAAGAGATAAGGATGGCATGAAGCACCATAACTGCATGGGGATATAGAGTGGAAACCTGTTTACCAGTCTGAATGACAGTATTAGAAAAGAGGTTTTCCAGAATTTTCCAATTGGCAATACTATTCATTCCAAGAGTGCAACACTTAGTATTTAATATAATAGATAATATTCACAGAACTTCATTCAAGTAAGTTCTTGTTTTTTAATGGGGTAGCAGCCCCTTACTGCTTCTCCTTTTTAATTTAATATCTCTTTTTTCATCTACCCAGATTTCTTTTTAAGAAAGTGCCTCTGACCCATGGTAGATGGTCACATGCTAATCAGATGTGCCCTCTATGGAATCTGAAATCTAAGCAGACATTCTACCTCAACTCCTAACTTGATTGCTCTTGCTATAATATTAGGCCATATTCTAGCCTCAACTGTTGCCTTTGTTCTAGAATAGTTCCCTAGTTACCTGTGGATTCTGTGAACTTCTGATAATTTGAACGAATTCTCTTCTGCTTAAAACTGGCCAGAATAAGATTCTTGCTTCAACCTTAACTGGCAAATCTAACGTGAAACTGAAAGATTCCTTCTTACAGGACACATTAAACATATGACTCTCACAGTTATATAAGAGTGCAAATATTTAACAAAAGCAAATTACTCTTTTCAGAACTATGCCTATGAAGTATTAAGGTTCTTTCTATCTAGTGAGGAGGGAATTTCATTACATATATAATAACAGAATAAAGCAGAATGCTATAATGGTAAGAGCTTGGAGGTGAGACAGTCTGGGTTCACATCTTGGATTAGGGCCACTTTCTTGGGCAAATTACTAATCTCCAAAGTTTCAGCTTCCTCATAGGGCTAATAACAGTATTTGTCTCACAGAATATAAAATATTTTGGAAATCAAACTAATTAATACATGCAAAATACTGAGAATACCTAACACAAGTTAGAACTCAACAAATAGTCATATGACTATAACACAAAACTAGTTTCTGAAACATGGATAAATCAAGAAATACAAAACTCACAATGCAAACAAGATATTTTATTGGAATAATTACTAAACAATGAAGCACTAAAGGTATAATTTAGACATTTTAGAAATTAAAATATAAATGGAGTATTTAGAAAATTCACAGATTCATATGTTGTATTAAGGTTAATACTGGAATTTGGAAAACAAAGAAAAATTCCACAATCACTGAAATGCTGACTTCTTCAAGGGATCTTCTCAGCTGTAAAGACTTGAGAAGCTTGTCTCCTAGCCTTGAAAAGAAATTTTAAAAATGTTAAGTGAGAAGTCAATTAATTAAAATATGCATTATCATCTAATATCAAAAAAGCTAAAATCTTGGATTTTTTTCAAGATAATGAAAATTCTGTAAGGAATAGTACAACTTAAATTTAGGAAATTAGGAAATAATTTTTAAAGTCAATGAAAAAATAGAGAAATTAAGGAAACAATTCCATTCACCATTGCAACGAAAAGAATAAAATACTTAGGAATATATCTACCTAAAGAAACTAAAGACCTATATATAGAAAACCATAAAACACTGGTGAAAGAAATCAAAGAGGACACCAATAGATGGAGAAATATACCATGTTCATGGATCGGAAGAATCAATATAGTGAAAATGAGTATACTACCCAAAGCAATCTATAGATTCAATGCAATCCCTAACAAGCTACCAACGGTATTTTTCACAGAGCTAGAACAAATAACTTCACAATTTGTATGGAAATACAAAAAAAACCCTCAAATAGCCAAAGCAATCTTGAGAAAGAAGAATGGAACTAGAGGAATCAACCTGCCTGACTTTAGGCTCTACTACAAAGCCACAGTCATCAAGACAGTATGGTACTGGCACAAAGACAGAAATATAGATCAATGGAACAAAATAGAAAGCCCAGAG
>NW_011495034.1:13727207-13736440 GCF_000754665.1 Bison bison bison | reverse complement strand
GATCTAAACATAAGACCAGAAACTATAAAACTCCTAGAGGAGAACATAGGCAAAACACTCTCCGACATACATCACAGCAGGATCCTCTATGACCCACCTCCCAGAATATTGGAAATAAAAGCAAAAATAAACAAATGGGACCTAATTAAACTTAAAAGCTTCTGCACAACAAAGGGAACTATAAGCAAGGTGAAAAGACAGCCTTCAGAATGGGAGAAAATAATAGCAAATGAAGCAACTGACAAACAACTAATCTCAAAAATATACAAGCAACTCCTGCAGCTCAATTCCGGAAAAATAAACGACCCAATCAAAAAATGGGCCAAAGAACTAAATAGACATTTCTCCAAAGAAGACATACAGATGGCTAACAAACACATGAAAAGATGCTCAACATCACTCATTATCAGAGAAATGCAAATCAAATCTACAATGAGGTACCATTTCACACCAGTCAGAATGGCTGCGATCCAAAAGTCTACAAGTAATAAATGCTGGAGAGGGTGTGGAGAAAAGGGAACCCTCTTACACTCTTGGTGGGAATGCAAACTAGTACAGCCACTATAGAGAACAGTCTGGAGATTCCTTAAAAAACTGGAAATAGAACTGCCTTATGATCCAGCAATCCCACTGCTGGGCATACACACTGAAGAAACCAGAACTGAAAGAGACATGTGTACCCCAGTGTTCATCGCAGCACTGTTTATAATAGCCAGGACGTGGAAGCAACCTAGATGTCCATCAGCAGATGAATGGATAAGAAAGCTGTGGTACATATACACAATGGAGTATTACTCAGCCATTAAAAAGAATACATTTGAATCAGTTCTAATGAGGTGGATGAAACTGGAGCCGATTGTACAGAGTGAAGTAAGCCAGAAAGAAAAACACCAATACAGTATATTAATGCATATATATGGAATTTAGAAAGATGGTAACGATAACCCGGTATGTGAGACAGCAAAAGAGACACAGATGTATAGAACAGTCTTTTGGACTCTGTGGGAGAGGGAGAGGGTGGGATGATTTGGGAGAATGGCATTGGAACATGTATAACATCATATGTGAAATGAACTGCCAGTCTAGGTTCGATGCATGATACTGGATGCTTGGGGCTGGTGCACTGGGACGACCCAGAGGGATGGTACGGGGAGGGGGGACGCGGTGTTCAGGATGGGAAATACATGTACACCAGTGGCGGATTCATGTTGATGTATGGCAAAACCAATACAATATTGTAAAGTAATTAATCTCCAATTAAAATAAATAAATTTATATTAAAAAAATATAATGAGAAGTAATACCAAGTAAAAATGCAAAGCAAATTTGAAAAAAAAATGAAGAAAATTTGAGATAAAGATAAAGCACAAAAAATTAAAAAGAAAATATCACCTTTTTATGGAATAATGAATCAAAAGTAAAAATCTGGCTGAAATTCAGAGACAGACAAGTAAAAACAGGGAAGGAGAGATAAAGATGAGACTATGAGCAAAGAAATACCACCAATGCCTCACTTTCAAGACCAGAAAGATAACAGCCAAATAAAATACTCAGCTAAACTCCATCTTAGTATCTAACCTCATCTATGATCTCAAGTTATCTGTATACTGGTGAGCAAGCATCTTGCTTTTTCTAACAGTTAAAATTAACCTCTAACTTCATTCAGCCAAATAAATGATAGGGTTAAAAAAAAGGAATGCAATTTTGGTATTTAAGTCATTGCAAAGAAACCTCTTTGCACAAACATTTGCAAAGAAACTTATCATAATTAAATTGAAGAACTTCTTCAACAATCCTTGCCTTTATATCCCAAGTTGTGAGGCTAAAAAGATTACTCTAGCTCTCTCTCTTTTCAAACAACTTTAGTCCTTTCCCTCATGATCCTATTATTCTTCATAAATGCTCCTCTCTACTGCGGTGTCTCTTCTCCCTTTGAAAGTGAAAGTTGCTCAGTCTTGTCCAACTTTTTGTGACCCCACAGACTATATAGTCCATGGAATTCTCCAGGCCTGAATACTGGAGTGGGTAAGTGTTCCCTTCTCCAGGGGATCTTCCCGACCCAGGGATTGAACCCAGGTCTCCCACATTGCAGGAGGATTCTTTACCAGTTGAGCCATAAGGGATGCCCTTCTCTCTTTAGAGGGAAACAAATGTGGAGTACTTAAGAGGGACTTTTTTTCTTCAAGATTAGAGAATTGTGCATTTTCCAGACTTGATATGCTACCATATAGCTTCTGTTTATACAAATGGAGGGGATCCACTTCTTAGGAATTTTTCTATAATGTACTGCTCATCACTTAAATGCAAGGGATAAAGAGGCAACACCACTGGAGTTAATTTCTGGAATTGTATATATCCAGTAAGTATTATGTGTATGAACAGTTCTTGAATCTGAAAGAAAAACATGTCCCTCAGAATACTTAACTCTCTCAATAGTGTGATAATTATATCTCCAATAGTACATCCAATACATCCAAGTGCCTAACATAGAGCCTCAGGAATCTTTAGAATCACATTTAATCAACCAAGACCAATATGAGCTGGAACTCCTTGATTAAGTTAGACTTTCTTATCATACTGTTGCCATTTTCATTACTCCCTGATAATCAAAATTAAATTATATATTATAAAATTAAATATTTTTATGAAGTTCTCAGCAAAGTATTTGACAATATTTGGGTATCATCTTAAATTTAAAGATGTCCATTCTGGAATTAAATGAACAACAACATATCTTTGCCAATCTAATATTATAAAATGAGGTGTTAGGAGTTACAAAGGAATAACATTGATTTTTAACTTAAAAATTTTACACTTTGAAGTTCAACCTGTCCAAGCGTCACATGAAAAATATTTAGATACTTACAATTTTCTCCTCTGAAGAAAGCACACCTTCTACTGCCACTATCTGGTATTGCTTATGTTTTAAATTCCCCACAAACTTCCGTAGTTGCTTGAGACTGCTAACTTCCATGTCTTGCTTTAAGAGTTTCTGCATTTCTCGAGAAGGACACCCAGGATCAAATACTAGTAAACACAATGTTCGGTTTTTTTTCTCTTCAATTCCAACAACTGTTCGACTATGACCTATAGAAATATCAAAAAAGAGTACATATATAAATGTGAGAGAGACACTTATTTGAGCAGGTACATACAGGTGTAAGTTACTATACACACACATACACACATATATATAGACACCTTATATATACTTTTTATGTGTGTTTCAAATATAAATACAGTCAGTCCCTCTGACATATTGCTTATCTGAGTTCTTTCAGTTCTCAGACACAAAACTTTAGTTCTACTTCCTAACCTCCAGTTTTCTTTCGTTCAATTTTAGTTTTCCAAAGGCTTCATGGCAAAATATTCTACTTCTACTATGCCAAATATTTTAGTTTCTTTTCCTAATCCCATAGTCCTTTTTATTTAAGTGATCTCAGATAAAAGGATTTGAAATTTAACTGCTGGGGGACAAAAACTCATGGTTCCAAGAGGTAAACAAAAGTTAAGCAAAGTAATGCAGGGAAGAGGGAAAGGAAATGCCAGTGCTAGAGAGGGATGAGTAATGAGTTAAAAAATTTTAAAGGGTGGCCAGGGAAGGTCTCATTGAAGTGAGGAAAAGCCCTGAAAAAAATTAATGATGAACAATAAAGGAAGAGGTAGCCCTGAATCAGGTAGCCCCAAAGATATCAAGGATATCATCTATTACTGCAATGTATTATGATGATGCTATAGCTCTAAAAATCAGAGTAATGTCAGTGTACTTCTCTCCTCTCATTATCAGAATCTTAACATACTCTAAAGCAAAAGCTAATTAGTTGTCTTATATAAATAAATCATCTTATAAGTTACACTCAGTATCTATAAATTATACTAACCTTGATGCTGAAGATAGATAGGAGGTTTAGATGTACACACTACTTTTGGACTTCCTTCTCTCTCTGAAGCATAGTAGCTCAATATCCACTCAAATAAGCGAGGGTGTGTACCCAAAGGACCAGTTGACTTCTGAAAGTCAACAATACGGCACCTATAAAATAATTTACAAAATGGATTATTTAGAAAATATTTTAAAAACTTTTTTATAAATGGAGTTATAAAATGCAAACATTTTAAATTAATTTTACTTCATCATTATTTTCCTAAGAAGAAATAAAAGTTTATTATTTATCTGAAAACTGTTATTTTAGGAGGAAATTCTTTAATAACTTAAGGTTGATGACAGCTATCAAAGTTACAAAAATTTTCTCACACAGAAAATCTCCCTTTGTAGTAAATGAGGATCATACCTGATTTTAAAGAGTCTACATATAACCTGAGACACGGGGACTTTTATTCTAAAGTCTCTAAACCTGACGATTACTTAGAAGTTGATTTTTAATTCCTCAGCAGCCATGAGGAGCTATCAAAAATATCCCAAATATTTTTCCTGTCAGTTCTCTCAAATTTCAATAATAGACAAGAAAAGAATACCTGTAAAGATCATAGAAAACCTGTGTGTACCCCCATCTATACATATATCTATCTACTATTTAGCAACAGACCATACTGGTACTGTTTCCTCAAGAGGAAGTCAACCATGAATAAATCAAATTATTTTAACCAAGAGCATTATTTACACTTCTCAACAACTATTTTAAAAAGACTGAGTATAAAGGAAAGGAAAAACAATTAAAAGCTTTATTTTCACTTTAAAGTATAGCACAGATATCCTATTCTTGTCTTTCTTGGCCAAAAAGTTTCCAGACACACCCACATTGCACTGGTTGCTATCTTCAGCCTCACCAAGTTTAATGTTGATAACTTTCAGCTGATTACTCCTGAGCTTTAAATATTGAAATGAACTTCTGGAAAAGCTATCAAAAAGTAAGAACAGTGATCTTGGGTTAGCAGTTGACTACAAGTTTAGATTGAGAATTTGCATAGTATTCTATGGATAAATTCACAGAGAGCAAAAGGAAGACATTTAAATAACTAGTAAACAAATTGAGGGTATAGTAATAAAAAGGCTTTACAAAGAACTAACTTATTACAGGTACCAAGAAAACAGCTTGATATATCAGGTACTTTAAACAAAAATTTTCCTTTCCTTAAAAATGACTTAAAAGCTCAAAACATGATATAGTATAAACAATCTGAAGGTGTGACCAGACTGGCAAAAAGGAAAAGAAGAAAAATTTAAAGGGCATTAAAACAGTCCTTTGAATTTAATAATTCAAGAAAGTTATTATATACACAGTCATTTTTCTATTTAAAATTCAAGAAGTATTTTTATCTCTGAATATAACTCATATATAGAAATGATGTAAAACACTGGCAAAATGACTTGGAAACAAACATAAAAGGAAATATACAGTCATGAAGCTTAAGGCAAACTTTCTATTAAAGATGATCATAAGCATTTATCTCTGATGCCTCGTGAAAGCCCAACAACATAATACTGAAGGAGAAAATGATTTAAACACCTATGGAGAAAGAGAATAGGGTCCAACAAGAAACTGGCACACATTTCTGGAAAATGGATAGCAGGAGAGAGTACACATAAAAGTGAATGCAAAGAAATAGAGACAACTTTCTTAAAACCCAAAAGAGGACAGAAGTTTAATGAACCCCAGGTATTGGGTAGAAAAGTACTGAGGCTGAAAACAGAGATTAACTCGAAGGTTGAATAAATAGAGCAAATCACTAATCAACTCCTCACCTAGTGGAGGAACTATAGGCAAGAATGGACTCTGAGAAAAGAGCTGTCTCTTATACTAATATTTGAGAGTCCCCAACCACACAGCAAACTTCCACCTAAGAAATGAAGTTTTCTCAACTACAAGCGCCAGAAACCCTACAGGACTGCCAATCAGCTTTTTTAGTGCCTCATTCTTCACTTTAGGAAAAACAGTAAGGATTTTTAAAAGTTAGAAGGAAGTCTTCTAAATGAACAGACTAAAATAAATAGACATGAAACTAATTTAACATGGAGGAAACAGAAAAATGCAAGGAATAGAAAAATTTTACAATCATAAAAGGCTATGATGCTATGAAATTACTCCTTAAAATCAAAAAACATTATTGTTAAAATAAAAATTTCAATACAGTAGTGAGGAGATAAAGTTGAGAATCCAGATAGTAAAACAAAAAGCAAAGATCAAAAAGTAAGACATGACCAGTGAACTCAAAAAGTCAAAAAAGTTCAGGGGCCAACAAACAGGAGTGCAAAAAAAAAAAAAAAAAAAAACTGGAGAGATCATATTCATCAAACAACAGTGAACCCTTAAGCTCTTACTGCATGCCAGTCACAGTCTTAAGCACTATATCATCACTACAACTCTATGAAGCAGTCACTATTTATGTGTTCTTTTTTCAATGGTGGAACTAGGGTATGAACAAGTTAAGTCATAGAGTTAATAAGCAGAGAGCTAGAATCAGTTGTAGGCAATTTTACTCCAAAAAGTCTAAGCTCTTAACCACTACGTGCTTAGTCCCTCAGTCATATCCAACTCTTTGTGACCCCATGGACTGTAGCCCACCAGGCCCCTCTGTCCACGGGATTCTCCAGGTACATCTTGCCTTCTCATTAAGTAATACTTATTGTTAGAAGCTAATAGAGGAACAACTTGAAGAAGTGAAGTCGCTCAGTCATGTCTGACTCTTTGCGACCCTGTGGACTGTGGCCTACCAGGCTCCTCCGTCCATGGGATTCTCCAGGCAAGAATACTGGAGTGGGTTGCCATTTCCTTCTCCAGGGGATCTTCCCAACCCAAGGATCGAACCCAGGTCTCCCGCATTGGAGGCAGACGCTTTAACCTCTGAGCCACCAGGGAAGCTTAATCTAATCCATAAATGATTTTGAGTTAAGAATAATATAGCAACACAAACTATCACTCAGTAATAAGACTAGGCATCCTTTCTTAGGAAGCTAATAAAGGAAGTGTTCAAGTAAAAGAGAATAATCCAAAAACGAGAAAGACATGGAAGCCAGGAAAAAAATCCAGGATCTAATGCAACAGAATGAAGAACTGCAACACGATTAGAGCTATGGAAAGGATCTAGAAGCAAACAATCCAGACTAAAGAAGAGGACAATCGGGTTCAAGAAAAACGTCTCCAGGAATAAGGAGTACCTCAGATTACATAAATGGAGCTTCTGCAAAAACTTTACCATGATGCAGTCAAATAGTAAAAGGGAAAAGGTAAGGCAATTCTTAAGGAAAACTTTAAAAAGCTTTTCAGGAAAGATATAAAATCATTAGTGAATAATATTTACATAGTTATGACTCTAACTTAATAAAAACTGGAGATTTAACCATATTATAAAAAGTGAGGAGAAACAGGTGGGAGATATAAGGAGAATGCAACAGGTAATGTCTAAAGCTGACAAACCAAGAAAAAGCCATGAAAGCATATTATTTAAAAACAATGAAAGTGACAGCTGTCTCTAAGAAATAAAACTTGAGAATAGAGAAGAGCAAGAAACAGGGTATGTGTGGTTGGTTTTCATTATAAGTCTTTAATTTTATTAATGCTACTTAAATTTTATTTTTAAACTATCCCTTTGATAAAAAGCACAAACAACAAAAACTTCCTAGACATAACAATAACATTAACTTGGCTTTTTAGGTACATACTTTATCCTTAGGGAGGTGAGAAGGGTATATATTTCACATGCTCCAATCCAGGCCTTTGTTCCCTGTAACTTGTCATTAAGCTGAGAGGCACCCTGTGGATCAAAACCTTCCTTCCATGCATCTTCAATCATAGACTGAATTTTTGGAATGCAAGGAACTGACATACCTAAAATTATACAAAGCAAACATGTAATATGACAGTTACTAAAGTACTGAATAATACTAAGCAGTACATCATATATTCTACAAGAACCTAACATTTATAAGACAGTTATTTCTGACATCTACTGTATCATTTTCTCTTCCTACAACCAGAATGAAGACTTTTAATGCAAATATCCACTAAAATAATCTTTATTAAAGCTATCAATTTTAATACACATATTATATATTAATTCATTCCACATCATATGTATTTATTAGATGGTAAATTCAGAGTCTGTATTTCACATACCTTTCAAGCTATCATCATAACCATCATTTTGCAATAATGATGAAAGCAGCATTTGGAAATTTCTGTAACCACAACCCCAACCTTTATCACCAAAAGATGAATGAAAGTGATCCACTCCTGCAGAAAGCCACACACGTCTCACATCTGTGGCAGCATTCTGATAATACCTATAAAGTGCTTCCATAATTCCTAAAGTGGAAAAGAGATATAGAAGGTTTAGAAGGGTATCACCTTTCTATGTCTGTCTCATACATTTCCAGTATCAATCTCTTTTTCAAGGGCACATGTAAATCCTGCCAATTCCATCTTCTACCTTTTTACTGACAAAGTCTTAGTTATTGTCCTGCTTGTTTTACACAATGCAAGGTTCCTAATACTAGCGTATTACTTATGCTGAATTGAAATTGTTTGCATTTTTCATTTCTGCATCTACAGGGCCTAGCACATAAAAGTACACTGCTGAACGAATGTTATCTCTCCATTTTATTATACATTATGCTGGATATCATTCTCTCTCAAGCTCAGTTCTAATCAGTTTGCTCCCAATTTAAAAACCTCATTATGGTTTATCACAGAGGGTTGAATTTTATGTGATATAACTACTTCCGGTTGGCATAAAAAAATACCAAGATCTACATGAAGGAATTGTTTTTATGTACATCAGATCAGATCAGATCAGTCATTCAGTCGTGTCTGACTCTTTGCGACCCCATGAATCGCAGCATGCCAGGCCTCCCTGTCCATCACCAACTCCCAGAGTTCACTGAGACTTACATCCGTCGAGTCAGTGATGCCATCCAGCCATCTCATCCTCTGTCACCCCCTTCTCCTGCCCCCAATCCCTCCCAGCATCAGAGTCTTTTCCAATGAGTCAACTCTTTGAATGAGGTGGCCAAAGTACTGGAGTTTCAGCTTTAGCATCATTCCTTCCAAAGAAATCCCAGGGCTGATCTCCTTCAGAATGGACTGGTCGGATCTCCTTGCAGTCCAAGGGACTCTCAAGAGCCTTCTCCAACACCACAGTTCAAAAGCATCAATTCTTCGGTGCTCAGCCTTCTTTACAGTCCAACTCTCACATCCATACATGACCACAGGAAAAACCATAGCCTTGACTAGACGAACCTTTGTTGGCAAAGTAATGTCTCCGCTTTTCAATAC
>NW_011495034.1:13726908-13727107 GCF_000754665.1 Bison bison bison | reverse complement strand
CGAACTCCTTTTCCTATTTGGAACCAGTCTGTTGTTCCATGTCCAGTTCTAACTGTTGCTTCCTGACCTGCATACAAATTTCTCAAGAGGCAGATCAGGTGGTCTGGTATTCCCATCTCTTTCAGAATTTTCCACAGTTTATTGTGATCCACACAGTCAAAGGCTTTGGCATAGTCAATAAAGCAGAAATAGATGGCAG
>NW_011495034.1:13724628-13726752 GCF_000754665.1 Bison bison bison | reverse complement strand
GAGGCTTTTTAGTTCCTCTTCACTTTCTGCCATAAGGGTGGTGTCATCTGCATATCTGAGGTTATTGATATTTCTCCCGGCAATCTTGATTCCAGCTTGTGCTTCTTCCAGTCCAGCGTTTCTCATGATGTACTCTGCATATAAGTTAAATAAACAGGGTGACAATATACAGCCTTGACGAACTCCTTTTCCTATTTGGAACCAGTCTGTTGTTCCATGTCCAGTTCTAACTGTTGCTTCCTGACCTGCATACAAATTTCTCAAGAGGCAGATCAGGTGGTCTGGTATTCCCATCTCTTTCAGAATTTTCCACAGTTTATTGTGATCCACACAGTCAAAGGCTTTGGCATAGTCAATAAAGCAGAAATAGATGCTTTTCTGGAACTCTCTTGCTTTTTCCATGTATATATATAATTTTTTTAACTTTTTATTTTATATTGAGTATAGTTGATTAACATTAACAATGTGATAGTTTCAGGTATACAGCAAAGTGATTCAGTTATACATAATTCTGTTCTTTTTCAAATTCTTTTTCCCATTACGATTATTATATAATATTGAACAGAGTTTCCTGTGCTATACAGTAGGTCCTTGCTGGTTATCCATTTTAAGGGTATAAATATTTAAAGAATATAAAAGGATATGTTTCTGATATTAAAGATGCAGGAATTTCTTAAATAAGACACTTAAAAGACACAAGTAAAGGGAAAGATTGAGAAGTCTGATTACATTCAAATTTAAAATTCTGCCTAATTAAAGACACCATATACAAAATTTGGGCTTCCCTGATAGCTCAGCTGATAAAGAATCTGCCTGCAGAGCAGGAGACCCCGGTTCAATTCCTGGGTTGGAAAGATCCTCTGGAGAAGGGATAGGCTACCCAACAGTATTCTCAGGCTTCCCTTGTGGCTCAACTGGTAAAGAATCTGCCTGCAATGCGGGAGACCTGGGTTCAAGGCAAATTATAGATTTGAAGAAGAAAACTGCTCTTCATATCATCAATGAATAATTAATATCTTGAATACTTAATGGACTGCCAAAAATCAATAAGAAAAAGACAAACAATCCAACAAAGACGAGAAAAGGGACTAGGTTATTTACAGAAGAAGCGAACTCAGGAGACATCAGAGAAATACAATTAAGAGGTGTATCTTACCATTAAATGGCAAAAACTTTAAAGAGTCACAATATAAATAAAGTGTGAGTCAAAAACACAATGACCTAATGTAGGTTACAACCATTCTAGAAAACAATTTCGTAATACTCAATGAAATTAATTATGCAAATGCCCTTTAATCTAGTATTTCTAGTCTGGATGTTAGAGAAACTTTTGAGGAGGAAATCTGTTCATAATTTTTAAGAATAAAACACTGGAAACAATGTAAGTCATAAAAGCAAATTCTATTCAGCAAAGTGAAAGCAGCACAGTTTAAGAATCAACATATTTAAGCAAATTCAATCAGAGCATACATATTGCATACCAACTTACACATAGTTTAAAATATAAAAGATTATATATTATTATGGAAACTTACATACAAGATAAAATTACTAAAATATATATGAGATTGATAAATACCAAATTCAGGATAATGATTCCCTTTGTGGAGGAGGAGAAATTAGAAATCAAAGGGGGGTATACAAGGGGTCTAAAATACATATAAAAGGTTTTACAGCTTAAAAACATTAAGTTTCATAAAAATTGGGTAGCAGGAACAAAGCTGTTTCCATATAATCTTTTTTAACTATACTAACAGATGGTCATGTATGGATGTGAGAGTTGGACTGTGAAGAAGGCTGAGTGCCGAAGAATTGATGCTTTTGAACTGTGGTGTTGGAGAAGACTCTTGAGAGTCCCTTGGACTGCAAGGAGACCCAACCAGTCCATCCTAAAGGAGATCAGCCCTGGGATTTCTTTGGAAGGAATGATGCTGAAGCTGAAACTCCAATACTTTGGCCACCTCATACAAAGAGTTGACTCATTGGAAAAGACTCTGATGCTGGGAGGGATTGGGGACAGGAGGAGAAGGGGATAACAGAGGATGAGATGGCTGGATGGCATCACTGACTTGATGGACATGAGTCTGAGTGAACTCCAGGAGTTGGTGATGGACAGGGAGGCCT
>NW_011495034.1:13720363-13724528 GCF_000754665.1 Bison bison bison | reverse complement strand
GGAGTTGGTGATGGACAGGGAGGCCTGGCGTGCTGCGATTCATGGGGTCGCAAAGAGTCAGACATGACTGAGCGACTGAACTGAACTGAACTGAACGGATATGTTTTTTTAAAATGTGGAAAATATCAGGAAAAAATACATTCTTTGGAACAAGGCAGATCTGATTGTGAATACCAACTGGGCTATGCAACCTCACCTTGCTTCAGTCATGTCTGACTCTTTGCAACGTTATGGACTGTAGCCGTCCAGGCTCCTCTGTCCATGGGATTTACCAGGCAAGAATACTGGAGTGGGTTGCCATGCCCTTCTCCAGGGGATCTTCCCAACCCAGGGATTGAAACTGTGTCTCTTATGTCTCTTGCATTGGAAGGCAGATTCTTTACCACTAGCGCCACCTGGGAAGCCCAACCTTACCTTAGGAAAGTAATTTAATCTCTCTAAGTCACAATTTTCTCATCCAGAAAAATATAATACACAAGGTTTTTCTTTTGAGAGTTACATGATACAATATATAAGGTCTTAATGTCTAAAACTATACTGAACAATATGGCAGAAACTATTTGCATATGGTTATCTGAACATCTGAAATGTGGCTTGTCCAAACTCAGATGTTCTGCAAACTAAAATACACATTGCATTTTAAAGAATGTACAAAGATTGCAAAATACTGCACTGATAATTTTTAATACTGATTACACATTGAAATATATTTTGGACATATTGGAAAAATATTAAAATTAATTTCACCTAGTCTTATTTTTCTAATGTGACTAATGGAAATTTAAAATTATTTATGTGGCTTACTTACATTCTACTAGACAGCAATTGTCTGGAAAATAGTAAGCTCTCAATAAAAACTATTCTCAAAGGTCCATTTTCAAATGTCAAGTAAATTGATACAAGATAAAAGTGAATCATTTACTATAAAAATAAAAGATCAGGAGTTTTAAAACAATACACAAAAAAATTATTTGAATACATGGTCTCACCTAAAACTATATAAACTGTGGGCTGTGAAAATCAAGCACAATTCAAATAATCCTATTACTTCAGTGATGTATGAAATATTAAAACCATGATTTGGATTAAATACTCACCAGACGTTTTTGTTTTTCCATCATCAACACCAATAGCTAATGATTCCATCATATCAGCTTTTCTTCTGTGAAATTCAGATGGATGCATTCTTCCCCTATTTACTTCTATCTCCATATTTCGTAGCTGCTGTTGTTTGTACCCTCCAGAATTATCTAAACCATATTGTCTCTATTGAACATAAAAACAAATAACTTAATTTTTATGTCCCTTTACATCAATGAGGTGAGAAATTTACCACTATTTTATATATCTGGAAATATATTTTGAAACATTCTGGTTTATTGACTTCTATATAAGTCAACTTACAGATTTTTATGAAAAATAATTACACAACAAAAAAATCCCTGAGTTAATAATAGCCTTTCTCTACAAACAACCATTACGGCAAGAAACTTCTTTTCCTTAAGTAGGGAAAGTAGAGAATCCAGTCTTCCTACTAATGGTAATGTGAAAAGCAGATGAGTTCTGACCATTCTGCTGATTTTTTTGAAGACAACCTATCAAGGAGCCTGTACTTCTTCCCTGGTTCCTAGGCTAGCCTACAAAGGCCTACTTAATCCACAATTCACTCAGGTATTCACTCTATGCAGTAAATGAACTATGTTTTTGCATACTGACAGAAAATCTAAAATAATATGTTAAAACAGCCCCTACAAAAATATTTCTGAGATCTAAACAACTAACCTGCAAAGTTACTAATACTATAATAAACGTATACTCCCTTAAACATTGAAAACTTTTGTATTGATAATATAAGGTAGAGAAGATATAGGAAAAGTCAACTTTTTTCTCCTCTGAATCTTGGTGGGAAAATAATTATGCAAATAGATGAACCACAGATGAGAAAAATAGCCTAAATTAGATATTCTAAAGAAAGAATAGCCATGTGCAAGAAATCAGAGGAAAAAAAGTTAGGTCAAACAAGTTCAGGAAGATTATGATATGTACAATGCATATTAGTATATTAAAGGCTTTAAGAAGACATCAGGTACACAAACCTGTTTAATTGAACATTTTCAAACCTATTCATTCATAAATCCTTTTTATTCACACATTATCCTATAAGCACATAGAAAAAACATTTAAAATCTATGAGCATTATTAGCAAATGACTACATAGTCTACAGCAAGTTAGGACTGAAAAGAGTAGAAAAAGTTGTTAAAATATAAAAGAAGCTACCAGTTTAGTTCAGTAGATACTACCATTCACCTAAAATAGGCTCAAACTTCATAAAAAAGCATTTTCCATTAAAAGTGGTTCTTTCTAAATTCCTGAACTGCAGTCACTAAAAGAATTTAAGACTCAGGAGACATTAATTCTAAGTTTCTGTTTTAAGTATTTATGCAAACATTTAAAATTCTGAGTCTCAATTTCTTAGTTTTCTCCATTAACATAGGTTTAAAAGTAGGCTTCACCATTTAATACTGCCCAATCCTGAACAAGTTAAGCTACATAAGCACTCTTTGTTTCCATTTCCTCCTCTGCTGTTCAAAAAAAAAAAAAAAATCTAAAATAACTTTATGGAGTATGGAAGACTGTAAGATACTTTACATCAGGGTCCCCAACTCCAGGGCCACAGACTGGTACCAGTTCATGACCTATCAGGAACCAGGCCGCACAGCCAGAGATGAACAGTAGGTGAGTGAAGAAAGTTTCATCTGTATTTACAGCCGCTCCCCATCACTTGCATTACTGTCTGAAACTTGTCAGATCAGCAGCAGCATAATAAATGTAATGCACTTGAATCAACCTGAAACCATTCCCCTGCCACTCCAGGTCCATGAAAACACTGTCTTCGTCCCTGGTGCCAAAAAAGCTGGGGACTGCCGCTTTATAACAAGTGTTTGCTCCAGTATGCAAATGCATACTTATGAATGGTGGTTGTTATGAACAATAAAAAATATATGTAAAAAATATTTTGTATTATAATAAAGACAAAAATAATAAGCTGAAGTCTTAACAGCATGTTTGAAAAATAAGAACTCTAACTAAACCAAAATAATATAATTATTATTAATCTTTGTACCTGCAGCTTCTGAAATTCTTCCATTTCTTGTCTTGATTCTTCAGATCTCCTCTTTCTGTCTTCTTCTTGTTGAAGCTGTTGAGCCAACTCTAGATCTCTAGAACACTGGACTCTATTCACACCTATTATATATTTTTAATATTTAGAATAAAAGACTGAAATCAAGGCTCACTTATATGTTAGTACATATTTTTAAAATGGAGTAAAGGCTATTATTTTGCCATTTATTCATGACTATGATGTCATAGAAACACTGAGTATAAATCCAGCAGAACTTAAACTGCCTCTATAAGGGTACAACCTCCACTTAAATCACTAATATTCACCGAGTGTTTAGGCTGTGACAAACACTTCTCATTAATTATCATTAATTATCTCATTTGGATCTTCATAACAGTTAGGAAGTTAAGTATTATTATCTATTGAAGAAATCAGAACTCAAGAGAAATTAAGTAGCACCCTGGAGTGGTGCCCCTCATTAATACATATACGGCAGATTGGTTTTTAAGAGAAATACTTGGTTGGGGTGGGTATGGTGGAAATAATTAAGGAATAAAAAAACAAGTGAGCAAAGTACAGCTATTAGATCACAACCTAATGTCTGACCTCAAGCAAAGAGTATAACTTGCCCATTTTGCTCTCTATCCAGTGTGCTACACATCCATTATTCAGTGCTCTCTGGCTAGCATCTCCTTGACCTCCCAATTTGATGGTTTAATTATGTATCTAAATATTCTTTCTTTTCCTTCAAATCTCTCAGCCTCTGATACCTCTTCCTAATTGGTCCCCACTTTTACTGGTGGAAATACACAATCCAAAACTGATTTTTAGCATACTTATAAAGCTATCTACAGTGATTCACTCAGACTCACCTCAGACTCCAGCCTATGGAGTACACATAGCCTATGTGTAAGCCTATGGAGGTTACAGAATAACTCATGTACCCATACAAAGCTTGGGTCTCCCTGGTGGCTCAGTGGTAAAGAATCTGCCTGAGACCTGGGTTAGATCCTGGAGTTGGGCAGATCCCCTGGAGGAGG
>NW_011495034.1:13716512-13720263 GCF_000754665.1 Bison bison bison | reverse complement strand
CTGGCTAGCATCTCCTTGACCTCCCAATTTGATGGTTTAATTATGTATCTAAATATTCTTTCTTTTCCTTCAAATCTCTCAGCCTCTGATACCTCTTCCTAATTGGTCCCCACTTTTACTGGTGGAAATACACAATCCAAAACTGATTTTTAGCATACTTATAAAGCTATCTACAGTGATTCACTCAGACTCACCTCAGACTGGCTAGCATCTCCTTGACCTCCCAATTTGATGGTTTAATTATGTATCTAAATATTCTTTCTTTTCCTTCAAATCTCTCAGCCTCTGATACCTCTTCCTAATTGGTCCCCACTTTTACTGGTGGAAATACACAATCCAAAACTGATTTTTAGCATACTTATAAAGCTATCTACAGTGATTCACTCAGACTCACCTCAGACTCCAGCCTATGGAGTACACATAGCCTATGTGTAAGCCTATGGAGGTTACAGAATAACTCATGTACCCATACAAAGCTTGGGTCTCCCTGGTGGCTCAGTGGTAAAGAATCTGCCTGAGACCTGGGTTAGATCCTGGAGTTGGGCAGATCCCCTGGAGGAGGGCATGGCAACCCACTCCAGTACCCTTGCCTAGAGAATACCACGGACAGAGGAGCCTGGTGGGTTGCAGTCCATAGGGTCACACAGAGTTGGACAGGACTGAAGTGACTCAGTAGCAGCAGCAGCATACAAAGCTTATCATAAACAAAGAATTATCAGAAACTCAACTTCAGAGTTATTCTTCCACAGTAATTAGTAAAGAACCAACACAGTAAAGAACTGCCCCATCTTTACTGCAGCAATTCTCATCTTGGTATTAGGCTGAGTGATCAGGTAATGCTGTCCATGGACATCACTAACTGTACCAGGATCGCTGCTAATGAATACTAGAAACCTCTGCAGTAACAGGAGATATCTATGTACCTTAAGAAACTGATATCCAGTAGAACACAATTGGTTTCTCTTTTTGTCTACTTTATATTTTGTTTCAATGGAATTGTGAAACTCAAATAGGATCTTTCCACTTCTAAGACACCATCATGATTACTTAATCAATGCCACTAGCAAAAAAGATAGGGAAACAGAAGAAAACTTTAGAATCTCTTATAAAACTAGTCAGTGGTAATAAAGAAGCTAGAAGAGTAGTTGAAAATGTACTTGAAAAACTTTGAAGTCACATACTTCACATTCTTTTTAAAATTATATGTGCCATATGGCAGCTTCTGAGTTCATAAACAATTTTTACTGTTAAGATGTTAAATTCAATTACTTCCAGCTGCTGAAAGAATGGCCTCAACTTTTAAATCAAAAAGATTTTTAAAATGGTACAATATTTCATTATCTTCTGATGTTCTGGGTCAAAACCCTGGATGCACACCCCTAATTCAATTGTTGGTCACACCAGTTAATCCTTTACATCTTTTCTGTGAAAAATCTTTGACAAGTTGAAGCTGTATTAAAATTTTTTTAAGGGACAGATTTATTTTTAACCAGTGTGTTTTCTTCCCCTCTATAACACTAATCTAAAAAGTAGATAAGTGTCTAGGAAGTAGAAATTAAATCATAACATCCTTATCTTTAAACATATAGTCATACCTTGTCCAAAGCTGCTTTCTTCCAAATGCAAGTCAACATGTTCCTGCAGAATATGGTAGTTTGTACAGACGAGCCCACACATAGGGCAGTCATAGAGTAGTTGATTACAGTCTGTATTAGAGATATAATTTAGTTGGTTTTATTTTTAAAATCTTTAGATTTTTCACATCAAGTCAAAGACTGTCTACTACTCACTAACTATATTAAGTAAAAACTCTTTGTAGTTGGATTTAAAGCAATTTTCTACTTCTAGATGAAAGACTGAGCACAAACCTCTTATCACTACAGTGAAAGGAAATATTAATAATAAATACTCAGCTCTGTAGTCAAAATAAGAAAAGGAGAAAGGAAAATCAAATGGTAAATAGTGGTCAGTCTAGATATGGATTTTGGGGGCTGGATTCTCAGTACCCTCCAAACTAAGTAGTGATGTGCAGAATTCAAGCATTTAGCATAAAGCTGGACATGGATCAAATGCCCTAGTTTGCAGCATAAGATCAAAGAGCTGCATCCATTAACCAGCACTGCAGACAGACAGGTACAACTTGCCCAAGAGAGAAATGGTACTTCTATTAGACCAAGACCTAGCTGATACTGGGTACAGATGTTATTAGAAAATTACAAATTAAAATAAAACAACACTACATATATATTAGAATGACCAAAATCTGGATAGTCAAAATCTGTATGATCAAAACTCTGGTTTTTCTTAGTCATGTATGGATGTGAGAGTTGGACCGTAAAGAAGGCTGAGTGCTGAAGAATTGATGCTTTTAAACTGTGGTGCTGGAGAAGACTTCTGAGGGTCCCTTGGACAGCAAAGAGATCAAATCAGTTAATCCTAAAGGAAATCAACCCTGAACATACATTGGAAGGACTGATGCTGAAGCTGAAGCTCCAATACTTTGAGAATGAGATGGTTGGATGGCATCACTGACTCAATGGACAGGAGTTTGAGCAAACTCAGGGATATATCGAAGGACAGGGAAGCCTGGTGTGCTACAGTTCATGGGGGTCACAAAGAGTTGGAGTGACTTAGTGACTGAACAACAACAAAATCATAGACAACACCAAATGCTGGCAAAGACTTGAGCAACAGGAACTCTCATTCACTGCTGGTGGGAATGCAAAATGGTCCAATCCCTTTGAAAAAGTCTGGCAATTTCTTATAAAACCAAACATACTATTACTACATGATCCAAAATCACGAATTCCCTTGTGTTCACCAAAATGAATTGAAAACTTCTGTCCACACAAAAGCCAGTACAGTTTATAGCAGCTTTATTCGTAATTGCCAAAACTTGGAAGCAACCAAAGGGACCTTCAGTAGGTGAACAGATCAACTGTGAAACATCCAAAAGAATATTATTCAATGTAAAAAAAAAAAAGCTATGAAGCCATAAAAAGACATGGAGGAATCTTAAATGCACATTGCTAAGTGAAATAAACCAATATGAAAAAGCTACATGGCATATGATTCCAATTATACAACATTCTAAAAAATGCAAAAACATGGAGACAGTATAAAAAGATCAATGGTAGCCAGTGGCCACAGAAAGGGAGGATGAACAGGTGGAGCACAGGGGATTTTCAGGGCAGTGAAGCTATTCTGTATGATACTAAATACTAAATGGTGGGTTCGTGTCATTATACATTTGTCAAAACCTGTGTACATCACCAAGAGTGAACCCTAATATAAACATGGACTTTGGGTGATATTGACATCAATGTAGATTCACTGACTTTGACAAATGTATCACTTGGTATGGGTTGTTGAATGCTGGAGGAGTTTAGGAGGATATACGGACAGAGGGTACTTGGGTACTCCCTGTACTTTCTACTGAATCTTACTGTGAACCTGAAACTTTCCTAAAAAATAGCATTTATTAAAATTCAAAAAATGAATATATGCCCTCTCCTTCAGTTCAGTTCAGTCGCTCAGTCGTGTCCGACTCTTTGTGACCCATGAATCACAGCACGCCAGGCTTCCCAGTCCATCATCAACTCCTGGAGTTCACTCAAACTCATTTCTATCGAGTTGGTGATGCCATCCAGCCATCTCATCCTCTGTCATCCCCTTCTCCTCCTGCCCCCAATCCCTCCCAGCATCAGAGTCTTTTCCAATGAGTCAACTCTTCGCATAAGGTGGCCAAAGT
>NW_011495034.1:13699888-13716412 GCF_000754665.1 Bison bison bison | reverse complement strand
TTCCAATGAACACCCAGGACTGATCTCCTTTAGGATGGACTGGTTGGATCTCCTTGCAGTCCAAGGGACTCTCAAGAGTCTTCTCCAACACCACAGTTCAAAAGCATCAATTCTTCAGCGCTCAGCCTTCTTCACAGTCCAACTCTCACATCCATATATAACCACTGGAAAAACAATAGCCTTGACTAGACGGACCTTTGTTGGCAAGGTAATGTCTCTGCTTTTGAATATACTATCTAGGTTGGTCATAACTTTCCTTCCAAGGAGTAAGCATCTTTTAATTTCATGGCTGCAGTCACCATCTGCAGTGATTTTGGAGCCTAAAAAAAATAAAGTCTGACACTGTTTCCACTGTTTCCCCATCTATTTCCCATGAAGTGATGGGACCGGATGCCATGATCTTTGTTTTCTGAACGTTGAGCTTTAAGCCAACTTTTTCACTCTCCTCCTTCACTTCCATCAAGAGGCTTTGTAGTTTCTCTTCACTTTCTGCCATAAGGGTGGTGTCATCTGCATATCTGAGGTTATTGATATTTCTCCCAGCAATCTTGATTCCAGCTTATGCTTCTTCCAGCCCAGCGTTTCTCATGATGTACTTTGCGTATAAGTTAAATAAGCAGCATGACAATATACAGCCTTGACGTACTTCTTTTCCGATTTGGAACCAGTCTGTTGTTCCATGTCCAGATCTAACTGTTGCTTCCTGACCTGCATATAGGTTTCTCTCCTTAACCTTTCATAAAAATTATTCAAATGAATCAGACTTAAATGTAAAATTCAAAACTTCTAGACGATAACATGGGAAAGGTGACCTTGGGTTTGCCAGAGTTTTGATACAACACCAAAACATGAAAAAACACCAACCCATGAAAAAAGAAATCAAATAAGACAAACTTCATTAAAAGTAAAAACTTCTGATCTGTGAAAGACACTGTTAAGAGAATGAAAAGACAAGTTTCAGACTGGGAGAAAATATCTGTGAAATATTTGCAAAATCCAATAAAGGACTTGCATCCACAATATATAAATTATTCTTAAAACTCAACAGCATCAAAGAGACATATGATTCTAAATGTGTATGCACAAACAACAGAGCCTCACAATACATGAAACAAGTCTGATATAGCCTAAAGGAAAAACAGACAAATATACTGGGATATATAGATATATATAGACCATAATTGGGAACTTTAACCTCCTTCCAAAAACTGGTAGAATTGCTGGACAGGAAATTAGTAAGGACATGGAAGATCTGAACACAAACAACACACAAATATAGACAAATATAGAACATTTGATGCAACAACAGCAGAATATACATTTTTTTCCTCAAATGTCTATGGAACATGTGAACATGTGCTAAGACAGACCATATCCCATATCTTAGGCCATGAAACAAGTTTCAATAACTTCAACAAATTCAAAGGAACTTAAATCATAAAGTTTGCTCTCTGATCAAAAACGAATCAAAGTAGAACTCAGTTAACAGAAAATCAGAATCCCAGACAATCCAGATGCCACTGGCCTGGTGGTAAACAAAAGAATACCCTCTGGAAACTGGTCTTCCCTGTGGCTTAGATAGTAAAGAATCTGCCTGCAATGCAAGAGACCCAGGTTCCATCCCTCAGTTGGAAAGATCCCCTGGAGAAGGAAATGGTAACCCACTCCAGTATTCTTGCCTGGAGAATTTCATGGACAGAAGAACCTTGTAGGCTACAGTCCATGAGATCACAAAGAGTCAGACAGGACTGAGCAACTAACACTTTCATTTTCACTTTCTTCCTCTGGAAACTAGATTGTGAGTCTACTTCTCCTCAGAAAGTTTCTACAGCTACTTTTGAAGTAGATGAAACATTTATTGTTTGCATCAAAACTCCTTTCCATTATAGTAGTTTTATATTATAATAATGGCAAATGAGCAATGCTATAAACTTAAATTAAAAACACGTTTGTAGTGATCTTATTTACAAACCAACTTTTGGGATACTACATATTAAATTGAGACTCATGCTACTTATTATATAAAATGAATACTTTACCTTCTAACGGAGTGTCTAAAAGATCAGCATGCTTTGTTTTCACATGAGTTTCCATATCTTGACTATTATCTTCTATTTTTCCACAGAATGGACATTCAGGAGGACTGTACATTGTTTCATAAATTGATTCTTTAATTTTGGTTCGGTCAGACTGTTTTTCCGTACTTTTCAGGAATTTTCTAGATTCAGTTAAGTTCTCTGAATAAAAGTCTTTATGTTTTAAAGTACCATCCTTAGGCAGGCTTTGAGCTGAAATCTTCGGCTGATTAGATGCACAAGCTGAATGAACACTTGAATTAATGTCTGCTCTGCACTGTAGGCTGCTGTCCTTCCTGTTATCGGAAATTCCATACTGTACTGTATTAATCCTCTCAAAGTTTCTTTCTAGTTCATTTTGCTCAAAATGAGCAGTTTCAATATGAAAACACATTTCATCATAATTCACACCTGACAACTTGCAAAATGGACATATAACTTCATTTTCCATGTGAACAATTAGGAGGTGAGCCTTCATGTCTGGTTCTGAGGATACTGTTTCACCACAAATATCACAAGATAGCATGGTAGAGCAGGCAACTAGAAAAGAATACAATGTTATTTATGTTAGAAAGTAAGAGCTGAAGAAAAAGAAAATACATTTTATAAAAGGATTTGGAACAACTATATTTGTTATTTATAACTAGATTATTTAGATGAAGAAATTTTCAATGTCCTTACTGTTCCTCAAATATACTATTTATAAATCTCAACCAAAACTTCACTACTGTATTTCAAGTTTATGGTTTGGATAAAACAAAGGCAAAGCGCAAGTGAAGTTGCTCAGTCGTGTCTGACTTTTATGGCCTGTAGTCCATCAGGCTCTTCCATGCATGGGGTTTTCAAGGCAAGAATACTGGAGTGAGTTCTTATTTCCTTCTCCAAGGGATCTTCCTGACCCAGGGATGGAGCCCTGGCTCAGACTCTTTACTGTCTGAGCCACCAAGGAATCCCTAAACAAAGGCAATGATACAGCAAATTGAAATAAAAAATTTTTCAAAAATTTCAAAGTGTGTCTGGACTGAGGTGAAGAAAAAATAATGTATATAAACTCGCCCAGGTAAAATAAGCCAAGTAAGAGAAAACAAAGAGAAGAAACCTTATCAACCAATATATCTAAATACAAAAAATTTAAAGTTATTAACAATGAGTTGCACAAATAAATTTCATAATAGCAGTTAACAGTTGAAGAGTGTTAGATGTCAAACTAATTTAAGCACCATTACTATCATTCTGGGCTTCACTAATAGCTCAGCAGTAAGAATTTACCTGCAATGCAGGATCCAACCTGCAATGTTGGATCCCTGGGTTGGAAAGATCCCCTAGAGGAGGGGACAGCAACCCACTCCAGTATTCTTGCCATGAAAATCCCATGTACAGAGGAGCCTGTCAGGCTATAGTCCATGAGGTTGTAAGGACTGAATTGACTGGGCACACACGATCATTCTAAATGAAGGAAACTGGCTCATAGTCACCAGCACCAGAAAATGATTAGCCAAAATGCTAACCCAGTCAGGCTCCAGAGCTGCACTCTCCACCCAAAATATTTAAAAAAGCACAGTAAACACAGTTTCGGAGAAGGCAATGGCACCCCACTCCAGTACTCTTGCCTGGAAAATCCCATGGACGGAGGAGCCTGGTAGGCTGCGGTCCATGGGGTCGCTAAGAGTCCGACACGACTGAGCGACTTCACTTTCACTTTTCACTTTCATGCATTGGAGAAGGAAATGGCAACCCACTGCAGTGTTCTTGCCTGGAGAATCCCCGGGAAGGGGGAGCCTGTTGGGCTGCCGTCTATGGGGTCACACAGAGTAGGACACGACTGAAGCGACTTAGCAGCAGCAGCAGCAAACGCAGTTTAAAAGAGCACCGATTCCAGAGCCAAGAGAACTGGGTTATAACCTCAGGTTTCATAATTTTAGATGAGACACCTCACCTTTCTGAGGTTCGGCCTACAAAATGAGCTGTACTCAATCAGCAGTCACTTCTGGGTTTTACAAAGTTCTGGCTACGACACAAATTTTGCTAAGACGTTTTTTAAAAGCAAGCACAGTCATAACCTTTCTACTATCTAGACTATCTTTCAGCTAGAAACTGTTTTAAAACAAAGTGAAAATAAGGAAACTATCCCCACCATTTAAGTAAATTTAGTTTCATAAGATCGCCCAACTTTGTCTCCTCCCCCCAACCCCTTTTCCTCAGACAAGTGAAAACAGTCTCTGATTTTGATGTAAATTCTCCCAAACCATCAGTGCAAAGAACGTGACACCCAGAGAAGTTTCTTCTTTTCCCGGGCCGGGACCCAGAAGAGTGTGCTTGAGCTCCCCAACACTTAGATCAGAACAAGTGGATGACAGATGTGTGGAGGTCGGCGAAAGGTGCCGGAGCCTGCCCAAAGGTCCATGCCAACGTCCCAAGGCCAGGACGTGAAACCAGTCCCGATACTAACTGGGTCAAAGCGTTGGGCCTAGGGATCCGGGGCTGGGACGGTCAGTTCCTACCGGCCTGCAGAGCCGGCCGCTGTCACACTTCCCTGTGCTTGGCTTCCTCTTCGGATCCCGCAGCAGATGTCGTCTGGCTCGCGGGCAAAGGAATGCTGCCCGGTGTCGATTACCTTTCCCGGCCTGAAAAACTGAGGTAGGCCCTTATTTTTACCCAGAGACTCACGGTTAACCGAGAAGAGAACCGGCGACTCTGAAAAGCCTCAACCCACAGACGCAAATTCAAAAAAGCTTTTCCTCTCTGCCCCGGAAGAGAAGGAATCCCAGCATGAACCTCTGCACGCTAATCTGGGTCGTAGTGCATTGTGGGAGTCGTAGTCGTTTTCCCGTCAAGGTTCCAATGCCTAATTTAAGAGGAGACACTAGACTCAGAGGTCTCTATAAATGAATTCCCAGGTTGGGTCCTAAGGCATTACGCGAATCCACAATACCCACTGTCTAGGGCCTGACTGAGTAGCACTCTATTACATCATCAATCAAGGGCTTATAATGTTACAGCGTGCCAAACTCCGCGAACTATGGAGGGTGGCAAAGACCTGTTTTTGCCTCAAGGTTTCAAGATAACGCTATTTTGACCCCTGATTAAAAATATGAAACAGCTCTTGGTACTTAAAAAATACAATATCAGAATTTAAAAAATCGTATCAATAGAGAGCTGTAAGGTAACCCAAAAATTTTCTCAGAAAAGAGAACAAAAAAGAACAAGAGATGGAAAACAGGAGCTTCTTTGGGGAAGGAATCATGTGCTAATTATCTTGCATATTCTGTGCCTTGCACTACATAAACAATCTGTTTTCAATACTGCTTGTTCAACCCCAAGGTTGAATCATGTGTTGAACAAGGCTATATGTGTGTTATAATAAATTAAGAATACTTTACTTGGAGTTATTTATTTCATACATCAGTGGCTACTATTTTGCAAAAAAAAAAAAAAAATCCACAGATGTTACGGCATCCAAAATTTTTCAACTGAAAGGTTGAAACAAATGAGCAGAGAAGATAGGAAGAAGTGAATGAAGTTGAAGAAAATGAAGCTCCACGAGGTCAGGATTTTTATCCGTTGTGTACACTATTGTACCTCCAACATCAAATCAAGTCTGGCACAGATTAGTCCCTCCGTCAATACTACGTTGTAAAATGAATAAATGAATGGATGGAAGCTTGGATGTGTGGATGAACAAAAGAACGAACGGGTGAATGACAGAATTGGCAGGGAGCGCTACTGCTGGCAGGGCAGTAGGACACACTTCTGCCACAGCAACGCACAGAGTTAAAATCCCAGAGTCCAGAAGTCGCCGGATCCTCCATGAGTGGGTGGGGCTGGGGCGTCCGCTTCTCTCCGCCCCTCTGCCTGTGGGTGCTGCAGCTTCGCTACCGCCGCTGCCGCCACCGCCGCCGCTGCCGCGTGCAAGGGCTTCTGGGAGCCCAGACTTAGGGGTCTAGAGTAAGGGGCGCAGGAGGCCGCCATCTTGAGTTGTGAGCCTGGTCTCTGTACTCATCGCTAGGGGCGGAGTGCTGACCCCACAGTTACCGCAGCAGCCACCACAGCCGGGGACTGGGAAGTCAGGGCGCCGGCTAGTGCCACATTAATGGGTAAGTGGGAGTGACACACACCAGGTGGGGTGAGCCTCGGGTTTGGTCCTTTCGGGAGCTACTAGTTCCTGAGGCCACTGTTTTTATCTTCCACTACAATTGGAGAAGGAAATGGCAACCCACTGCAGTGTTCTTGCCTGGAGAATCCCAGGGACCGGGGAGCCTGGTGGGCTGCCGTCTGTGGGGTCGCACAGAGTCGGACACGACTGAAGCGACTTAGCAGCAGTAGCAGCAGCAACAAAGGGTTCAGGGCCAGGCCGGGTTCTCTCAGCTTTTCCAGAGGGAGACAGCAGTGGCGGGGGCGTGGCGGCCAGACCTTTCCCTTGAGGACGCGAAGCCGCAAGGAGCTCAGAGCCTCTCCGAGAGCCAGGCTGATGCTCAGGAGCTTTAGGCACAGGATCCTCTCGCCGCTCTGCTCCGCTGTCTCTCGGCAGTTCTTTTTTTTTTTTTTTTTCGGTACATGGTCTTAACAGACGTTGCCTGTCACTTCAGGGGCTCAGCAGTCTTTTCCGCAGCTCAGCTTGTTAGAAGTTCCTTCGTGTCCAGAATAAGGCAGGTTCAGCCCCAGGGGCCTACGTGTCGCACCCTCTACCTCCAGCGCTGCCGTCCACCTGGCGCAGATGCCTGGAAGGGCTCAGTCCTGACGCGGGCCAGCGCGGGTTAGGTGCTTCAGGTAGCTCACTTCCAAGGTGACAGTTTAATAGTGTCTCCTCACTAATGCACAAGACATGAGAGATGAGAGGAATTGAAAGCTGTGAGAAAGGATAGTGCTACTTCAAAAGAATATGACACTGGCATTTACTCTTTGACTTTTTGAACACTTCTTTAAAAAAACCTTCTGATCTGATGTCTCTTAGTTACAGCATTCCATGATTTATATTTTATTTTAAAAAGTGACTTTCTCTCATGGTAAACAGGAAATAGCTCTGTCCTTTAGATCTTCAAGTACTGCTTGTTTGCTTGTAGGGGCTCTGGTTGCTGCACTTTCCCCTTTGTACTGATCTTGTCATTTTACTAACAGACACCCAAGCCCATAGAAACGCAGGCTTTATGGAGACAAGAAATTCCGTTAATATGTATTAGAAAAAGTTCAGATTCCAGTTATTTGCCCAACCTCCGCACAGTTTTTTCAAAGAGCGGAGTCAAAAACAAGCTTATGACTGAAAAAAATCCTCTGGCAACTTTATAGTGTTTGAATGGCATTTCTTATATTTGAAATAACTTGTATGAGACAGCAGGCTTTGAAGTACTGTCTTTTAAGCTATATTCCAGAGAAAGAAAATCCCCTTGGGTGAGGCAGCTTTAAAAAATCATTTTCCTTGAACTTACCCCCTTTAAAGCAACTGCAGTGAGGATGCAGATGTTAAATAAGGGACAAGAAGTTAGTACTATAGAAGGAAAACAAACAATGTATGAGTTGCTGGGGCGAGATTTTATTTGGTTAGCATTTATACTGAAAGATTTTAATTTGTCATTGCCTAGATTGATGGTCTTATGAGTACTGTCTGCTGTATGTGTTGGGAGGCACAGGTGATTCAATCAGATGTGGGGAGAAAATATTAGAACTTCTGCTTATATTTTAAAACTTTTCTTTTTTTAATAAACTTCTGTGAATTTATAAGTGGATAGTTTATTAAGTTAGTAATATGCATATATAAATAAACAAGCATATTGAGGGTGAATTCCCAAATGTATTTTGTGTGCATAGGATATGTGATCAAAAGTTTAGAAGCCAGTGGCCTAGAAGATGCCTAATGCATAGGTGGTAAATATTGTAAAGAGGTTTATTGCTGCGAACATTTCATTTTGCTAAGATATTTTATACTGTTGAGTGTAATTCAACAATAAATATGAAGCCATTTGCTCGGTAATTAACTTTGTTTTTCCCTTCCAAGAGCCTAAGCTTTTATTAGTGCAACAGAGCTTTTATATATAAAATAGAGAATAATGCTAAACATTGTTATTAAGAAAGTTAGATTGAACTGTTTCTAGACATAGGTATTTGTAGGTGCACACAATATTGCTAAAATTAATTTATTGACTATTTTATAAAGAGATATTGGTTGATTATACATGTATTTTAATTGCACAACTATATACATGTGTTAAGAGGTGCAAAGTACTTTTTAAATCATTGTAAAGTCCTCAGCCCTTTCCATTCTACCTTTATTTCCACCACTAAAGAAATTTTTCTTACTTTACCAGTGACCTGATTATCAAGTCTACTTTCCTGTGGCACTTGACTTACTGTAGACACTTAAATATTTGCGGGATAAATCAATGAATGAATAAATTGAGTGACTTTTTTTTTTAGGGTCACTGCAACTGAAATATTTCTTTATCTTTTAAATTCCCTTCTTTTTCAGGACTCTTATTTTCTTCTGATCCTTCTATTTATGTTTGGTTTCCTTTGTTTTCCATTTTCCATGGAAATGTGAACATCCTTAAGACATCCTTTGGGCGTCTTTCTTTTATAGCTCTAGTGCTCTTGTATGATCATTCAATACTCTTTTCCTGAGTTTGACTCATAATTTTTAACCATTTATAAATCAAAACCTTCTGTTTGTGCTCTATGTACTATAAATTTAACACATTTAAGATTAAATTCACTATACATCATTAGAGTTGCTGCAGTAAACAATAACAAAATTCTAACAAGGGTAGCCAGGATACAGAGCAACAATAATAGCTAATGGAAATGCAAAGTGGTATACTTACTTTTCAGAATGGCAGTTATAAAATGTGAAGCATATGCTTGTCCTGTTATCCATAGATTCTACTCCTAGATATTTACCTGAGAGAAATGAAAACTTATATTTACACAACCTGTACATGAGTGTTTATAACGGTTTTATTTGTAACTGCCCTAAACTAGAAACTGAAAACTACCAGGGCTTCCCTGGTGGCTCAGAGGGTAAAGTGTCTGCCTGCAATGCAGGAGACCTGGGTTCGATCCCTGGGTCGGGAAGATCTCCTGGAGAAGGAAATGGCAGCCCACGCCAGTATTCTTGTCTGGAGAATCCCATGGACAGAGGAGCCTGGTGGGCTACCGTCTACCGGGTCGCAAAGAGTTGGACACGACTGAGCGACTTCACCTTCACTAAACTAGAAACCACCTAAATGTCCTTCAGCTAGTGAATCAATAAACTGTGGTATATCTGTACAATAGAATATTGCTAAACAATAAAGAATGAATTTTGATACATGCCAACACTATGGTGACTCACAGATACACTATGTTAAATGAAGACAATTAAGACTCTATACTGTTGTAATTTCATTTATGTGAAATTTGGGGAAAGGCAGAGCTATGGAAATAGTGGTTGCCAGGTTTTAGGAGTAGGAGAAGGACTAAATAGGAGCAGCATGAGGAAGTTTTGGGGGGAATTATGAAGCTGTTCTGTATCTTAATTATGTTGGTTATACGCCTGAGCATTGTGTCAAGTTCGTAGAACTGTGTACTGAGTGATTTTTGCTGTGTGTAAGTGAAAAATAAAATAATTGAATTCATTGTTTTCATCTCAAAAACAAGGAGGCAAGAAAACAAAACCACTACGCCAATCCTCCATCTGTATTCCCTTCTTGGGTTATTTTGTCATTATTCTGAAAGAGTTCATGCTGGAAACCATGAAATCATCCTCAACTCCTTTCTCTTTCTTAGCACATATTTCTTATGCTCACTTGGCCTCTAATTCTTATTGAATCAGTATCTGAAATGTTTCTGGAATCAGTCTGTCTTCTGTGTTTTTCAGTGCAGCTACTAATTTACTTTAGGTCTTTTATCATCAATGTTTGAAACAACCTTCTCTTTAATTTCTTAATTCTTCTCCTTAGGATCAAGACCAGATTTCTCAGCTAGATTGCAGGAACTATATATTTCAACCTTACCTACCTTTCTGGTTTTATCTCCTGCCCCTTTTAAAATATATTTTATGTTTATATGTTTTGTATATTTATAAAATATTTATGTGTTAATTTTTAAAATATGTATAATAAAACTACTTAAAATATAGAAATATTTCAGTATTTTAAATGAACTGATTATACTCTAGTACTGAAAATTGGTATTGTAGTCATAAGTCAAGTCCTGACCTGTGTGGTTTTAGTTCTTTAGGCAGTTCCTTAAGTAAATGAAAGAAGCCAGACACCAATAAATACATACGGTGTGCTTACTAAAACTTGATGCTGTATTTTATTGAAAATAAGACAATTCATTGCTGATTATTTCTTGATCTTTCCAGAAGCTGTGATTTAGAAGTTTTTTATCCAACTGTTTTCATGACTGTTTCCTGGCTAACAGTTATTTTAAGATGCACCTCACTTATAGAAAGGTTAAAATACCAGGGATAGGAGAGTGCCTCTCCGAATCAGTGAAATTATGGTAATGACTTTGTGTTTAGACCAAAATCTATTATTTGTTTGATAGTGAAGTCCTAAAACATTTGATTATTTTCCTCCAATTTTGATGTGGAGGTGAGAGGATGTATTCATTGTACATAATTTTCAGGATGAGTTTTATTGGTGTATTTAATCCACGAGCCTGAATTTATTGCCCCAGAGTAAACATCTCATGTTATTTTGAAAGTAATTGATACCTATTTTCTTCACTCCTAATCTTAAGATGCCATGGCTAGTCCAGGGAAAGATAACTATAGAATGAAAAGTTATAAGAATAAAGCCCTAAACCCCCAGGAGATGCGTAGACGAAGAGAAGAAGAAGGAATACAGCTTCGAAAACAAAAAAGAGAAGAACAGGTAGGTGTCTTAAAATATTTAATTCTGTTATTGCTAATTTTTAGATAATTTTAAATGAAAAATTTTTTTCTAGGAAATTGAATATAAATATATTTTTATTAGAATCCAGTAATATTAGCAAATTCATGAATCAGAATCCTGTGCTATTTTAATCACTGACAAGAATGACTTTTCTATTCCATTGATGAACCTTTTATGTCAATATTTCTACCCCAGCGCTAAGACATATTTACTCTTGAGCCTATTTGTATCACTTCCACTCAGTGTTGCAAAATTTGCCCCCTAGAAAAACATTAACTGTATTCGTCACTTTGTGGTTTTCATAACCCTTGCCCCTAAGTTAATTATAATCGTTTTCCTATGCTACTCATACTGTTCTCCTATAGTCTCATCAGGCAGACCTCTTAGCCTTCTCTGTTTGAGCTTTATATATGGAACATAAGGAATAGAAAAATTCATTTAAAAGAATGCATCTCCACATGTTTCATTCCAAGGCACACTGAAATTTAGAAGTATTCATCAATAAGTAGAAGGGTATGGTCCTCACATACATGAATTAGAACCACTATGTAAAAGGGACTAGCAATGTAGAAAGTTAAAAAAGGCCTGTTTTAGAAATATGATTATCCCCCCTATTTATAGCATCTAACATAGTCTCTACTATATTACAGTAGGTACTTAAGAAAAAAAAGTCTGTTAAATAAAGAAATAGGAAAAGAACTGTGTAGAGACTGAGGAAGAGCAGAATTTTATTTAGCTATCAAAAAGATTATGATACCAGATTTTTTATCAGTTTTGATTTACGAAATATACCTGTAAATCTTGCTCTGCGACTTGACCATGTCTCTCTCTTCCTCTCTTTTTTTTTTTCTTTATGTTCACTCAGTTATTAAGCATAGGGTCATCTTTCCTGAGAGTTGTTCTTGTTACTTGTTAGTCTGATATACTGGCTCTGTTAATATATCACATTATCTCACTCATATAACAGATCTGCTTTTCTTCTTAGATATCTCATAATTCAGTGTAGGCATATGTGTTTTTCTAAGTGCTGTAAAATATAAATGTGTGTTCTGTTTATGGTACTGGAAATTGGTTAAAAGACCTGAGATTAAGAATGTCCCAAAGCAGTCTATAGGACAAGAGCTAATCTAGCCCCAGATGTTTAACTTCTCTTGAATAATTTAGGTGTTTATGGTATGGCGATTACAAAATACTAAAATATTCGGAACTTTAAGTGATAAAATGATTGTTTTGTTCACTTAAAGGAAAAAATAATTCTATGGGAATTTAGGGTTTTATGGAAAACTTAATGTATTATTTCTCTTTATTATAGTTATTCAAACGCAGAAATGTCTCTTTGCCCAGAAATGATGAATCTATGTTAGAAAATCCTATCCAGGATCCAGACATCAGTTCCACTGTACCCATTCCAGAGGTAGATATTACAAATGTATTTCAAATTATATTTCTTCAGTATTTCAGAGATGTACTGCAAAATTATTAATTTAAAATGTTTGGATAATAATTATATTTTCTGTGTTTTAGGAAGAAGTTATTACTTCAGATATGGTTCAGATGATTTTTTCTAATAATGCTGATCAACAGCTAACAGCTACACAGAAATTTAGAAAGCTGCTTTCTAAAGGCAAGAATTATTTTCAGTGTGCTTATTTGATGTTACTTATTTCCTGATGTTACAGGAATTTGTAGTGCAATTTTGTTAGTTTTTTTTTAAATTTTAAGACTCTTTGCCAGTACGTCTTAATTTTTTCTATAATCTCTTTTTTAAAACCATTATACTGTCAAAGTAACACATGTTGATTGTAGAATATCTGCAAATGTAAAAGAATTTAAAGAAGCAAAATAGTCCCAAATCAGTCCCATTGCTAAGAAAGTTAGAGATACATATTTATAAATTCTTACAGAAATATTTTTCAGACTTTTTAAAAATGGCAGCATGACAGCAGAGCATGAATGTAAAATAATTTAATCAGATATCTCTTTTTTTACAAATTTTAAAAAATTTAATTTCTATTTTATATTGGGTGGGAGTAAAAGCATTAATATTATGTATTATCTTGTTGATGTTTTATAACTGTAAGAGCAGTTTAGGCTGTAGAATCCAGACTTTTCATGTAGAACATCAAAACAAAACTTTGTAGTATTTTACTAGCTTTGCAGAAATCTCCCAATTTTTGAAAAAGTTAGGATAGTAAATTTGTAGAAAAAAGAAAAGGAAAAATGTCTATTCCTTTTTTTTTTTTCTTTTGACCACATTGCTTGACTTGTGGGATCTTAGTTCCCAATCATTGAACCTGGGCCCCCTGCATTGCAGGTGCATTGGACTGCCAGGAAATCCCAGAAATATCTTTAAGTTTGCATTTATTTTAATTGCATTTACTTTTTGCACTTATTTTAATTTGCATTTAAACTTCTTAGAGATTTTATTATTCTCTTAAGTCCTCACCTATTGTGAGAGTTTATCAAGAATTCTACATAGTTCAATAGCATTTTTGTAAATAACATCTTGAGAAGATAGGACTTGTCTGGCTGAAAGACATTAGGCAGTTCATGGTTGTAGTGAAAGGGATATCCCTGGAAATTGGAGTATGGTTATGAAGAATTAGAAGGACTGTTATCCTTAGGAGGGTTATTATCCTTTGATTGGTGTTTTGAGTATTGGACTGAAATACTCCCATACTGTAAAGGTGACCTGCTAAATAGCCTTTAATTTATGAATTTTAAATATTTGTTTAGGAAATATTTTAAAATTTTCTTACTGTTACACTAATGAAAAATAATTTGCTTTTTTGTAGTTTTGTTTTTTTTGGCAGCAAACATTGCAGTTATGAGAGCATTTATTTTCTTCAGTTACGTCCAGCTAAGGGTTTCAAGTCTGGGCAGTGAAATCTAGGAAAGAGTTATTTTGTGTGTCCTATTAACTGACACAGGGTCCAGATCATTGTGCTTTTGTATCTGCATAATAGCTTCATTCTTTTTTAATTTTTAGAACCTAATCCACCAATTGATCAAGTTATACAGAAACCAGGAGTGGTGCAGAGATTTGTGAAATTTCTTGAAAGAAATGAAAATTGTACATTACAAGTGAGTTCTGTAGTTTACGTTCTTAATTATCTTTCCAGAAATGACATAGGATTAGTTTCTAGTGAAAGCAACTTCTACAGTACTGAATATATTGTAAGCATTCAGTAAATATCAGTAGGTGGCGATTAAAGGTGGTGCTACCTGTCTTGCCCTGGTCAAGTTTACAGTGCTAATTTTTTCTAGGAACTATTACTTTCTCTAGAAACTATTATCATTAAGCAATTTTTTTTGAAAAATATATTTAAAATCATTTGTAATTTTAAGAAAAATTTTATAGTTGTCAACCTTTAATAACTTTTGCTTTAGAAAATCATAAATCAAAATGTTAACTTACTTAATAGTTAAATTTATTTTGGCTCCTAACTAAAGTTGTGACTTTTTAGTATAAACTCTTGTACCTCTTAAAACATTTTTATCTGATTGATCAGTTCCTTTTTTTTTTTTTTTTTAAGAAAGAACAAATCAGTATAATCTACTTAAAATGTGACCAAAGTTAAGTGTGTCTTAAAGAGTGTTGCTTCTCAGTTATAGTGAAAATTTAAAGATGTCTTCCAAATAATTGGCTACTAAAAATATTGAAGTTTGCAAATATTTTACTGTTTAGGATTGTTCTTCCTGACTTTCATTGCTATATATATATAACCTACACCTACTTTCTTAATGCTCTTATTGGTATAGGAGAACTGTTCCTGGTATTTGAATAATTTGAAATTACATCTTAGAATAGTGTTCCACTTAATCTGAGTAACTTGGGAAAGATCCTCTCTCTAGGTATAAGCAAAGAAATGTGCTGCACTTCTGAATATTACCCATCATGAGCTTTATAAAAAATGCTGAGAATGTTTACAATAAGGATAGTCTTATGTCAATTAAGTGATAATGCTATAAGGACTATTAATCACCTAAAATCTATCTATCAACTAGGGTCTTTATGTAATAGTGCTGTAAGGGCTGGAAATCATGGTTTGGTCATTGACTTTATTTGTAAGCTCTGAGTCCAAACTAAAACCTAAGCCTCCTGATAGCAGTTTATTATTTGGCTCTTTAATTCTAAGTGATTGAAAGAAGAAGTGAATGGATAAAATTGAATGTTACTTTAAACAATACATTGTATAAGGCATTGTAGTTACAGATTGGTAAGATATTTCTCTCTTTGCAGAAATTCTTCACTCTGTTGGGGAAGACAAACACCTAAACAGATCTATAGTACTATAGATGATACTATAGTACACTTAGTGCTAATAGAAAATTGTTATACAAAGTACTTTGAGAGCAGAGAGAACATAGCAGCTTATGTTTACAATGTTACACAGCTAGTCTTAAGGGGGAATGAGAGTTTAACAGGCTGAATAAAAGGAAAAGTAATTTCAGGTTGTGAAAATAGCATGTGTAGAAAGCACACAGTATTCACGAACGTTGGGGATTTGAGAGTTTATCAATCATTGTATGTGTGTTAGTCACTCAGTCGTGTCCCTTTGTAATCCTGTGGACTGTAGCCCTTCAGGCTTCTCTGTTCATGGAATTCTCCAGTCAAGAATACTGGAGTGAGTTGCCATTTTGTTCTCCAATTAATCATTATACTTGAAACCTAGTGAAATTCAACAGTGTGTTCTTGGGGCAGCTATATGGTGTGCCATATTATCCAAGTTAATATGAAATATATTGTTCAATATATTCTTGAACCATACCAAAGAATGCTCAAACTACTGCACAATTGCACTCATCTCACACGTTAGTAAAGTAATGCTCAAAATTCTCCAAACCAGGCTTCAGCAATATATGAACCGTGAACTTCCAGATGTTCAAGCTGGTTTTAGAAAAGGAAAAGGAACCAGAGATCAAATTGCCAACAATCACTGGATCATCAAAAAAGCAAGAGAGTTCCAGAAAAACATCTATTTCTGTTTTATTGACTATGCCAAAGCCTTTGACTGTGTGGATCACAATAAACTGTGGAAAATTCTGAAAGAGATGGGAATACCAGACCACCTGACCTGCCTCTTGAGAAACCTATATGCAGGTCAGGAAGCAACAGTTAGAACTAGACATGGAACAACAGACTGGTTCCAAATAGGAACAGGAGTACGTCAAGGCTGTATATTGTCACCCTGTTTATTTAACTTATATGCAGAACACATCATGAGAAACGCTGGGCTGGAGGAAGCACAGACTGCAATCAAGATTGCCGGGAGAAATATCAATAACCTCAGGTATGCAGATGACACCACCCTTATGGCAGAAAGTAAAGAAGAGCTAAAGAGCCTCTTGATGAAAGTGAAAGAGGAGAGTGAAAAAGTTGTCTTAAAGCTCAACATTCAGAAAACTTAGATTATGGCATCCAGTCCCATCATTTTATGGGAAATAGATGGGGAAACAGTGGCTGACTTTATTTTTTGGGGCTCCAAAATCACTGCAGATGGTGATTGTAGCCATGAAATTAAAAGACGCTTGCTTCTTGGAAGAAGAGTTATGACCAACCTAGACAGCATATTGAA
>NW_011495034.1:13677456-13699788 GCF_000754665.1 Bison bison bison | reverse complement strand
TGTATGGATGTGAGAGTTGGACTATAAAGAAAGCTGAGCACTGAAGAATTGATGTTTTGAACTGTGGTGTTGGAGAAGACTCTTGAGAGTCCCTTGGACTGCCTGGAGATCCAACCAGTCAATCCTAAAGGAATTTAGTCCTGAATATTCATTGAAAGGCCTGATACTGAAACTCCAATACTTTGGCCACCTGATGCAAAGAGCTGACTCATTTGAAAAGACCCTGGTGCTGGGAAAGATTGAGGGCTGGAGGAGAAGGGGACGACAGAGGATTAGACGGTTGGATGGTATCACTGACTTGATGGACATGGGTTTGGGTGAACTCCGGGAGTTGGTAATGGACAGGGAGGCCTGGCGTGCTGCGGTTCATGGGGCTGCAAAGAGTCGGACACAACTGAGTGAATGAACTGAACTGAACTATACTAAGTTCTGTTTTGAGAGTGCATTTATCAGTCCAATAACGTTACCCTAGGTACCCAACTAACACAATTGGCTATATAGTACTGTGCTGTAAAAGGTTTACAATGCTTTCCACACAAATAATACATAAAAAACAACCAAAAAATAAAGAAAACATTTTTAATCTCGTAGTATACTACCTTGAAAAGTATAGTAGTGTAGTACAGCAGCTGGCAGGCAGGGGCTGGCATGCCAGGCGAGAAGAGTTACTGACTGGAGGAGGGAGAGAAAGTGGGGATGGTAGAGCTGAAGGATCGTCAACAATAGGAGATGGAGGTTAGACTGCAGATATATATCAGTATATATATATGCAGTATATCTGTATCACTCTTGCCTGATGTTGATGGAACACACGTTCACATCTTTGAAAGTTTGTATCTTGAAGGCTCATATGTAGGGGACTTACTGTAATTGAGAGGCCTCAAACTGGGGACCTACATGTTTGGCCTGCACATGTTTTAAAATATATGAATTCAGATATCAGGCTTTCAAAAGTTGAAGAATTTCAAATGGAAGTCTAGATTTGGGCTTCTTTTTACAAATCAGAAGAATTGGCATTGTTGCCACATACTGAAGATCTAGTGGAGTTGAATAGGAGCTCTGCCTCTTTTTTTTTTCCTTTTAAAAAATATAACCATTTTCTCTAGTTTTATCTGTACTTTTCATGCCTTTCACTAATGCTTTTTATTACACTTCTATTAATCATAATAATACCTACCTTAATGTGAAAAGTTGTCTAGGCCAAATATTTTTAAAGCCATTGTCATTATTGTCACTCCTTAATTTGCAGGTCTAATTTGCTAGTTGGTTAGAGAACCATGAGTTAAAATTTTCTCAATTGCATCATTATAAATCCATCACAGATAAGTATATCTGAAATCTGATTGATATGAGTAACTTCCCAGAGGCACTGCTACTTGAAAGAATACCACAAGTTCTTATGGCTCTGCTAATAATGAACTCTTTCACCTTGAACTAACCACCTAAATGTATGGCTTTCTAGTTTTTCTTATTTAAGTGAGAAGGTTTAGAATAGATGATCCTTAGGGAAACAAAAGTAACCTTTTATGATTCTGCTGCTGCTGCTGCTAAGTTGCTTCAGTTGTGTCCGACTCTGTGCGACCCCAGAGATGGCAGCCCACCAGCCCTCCCCCGTCCCTGGGATTCTCCAGGCAAGAACACTGGAGTGGGTTGCCATTTCCTTCTCCAGTGCAGGAAAGTGAAAAGTGAAAGTGAAGTCGCTCAGTCGTGTCCGACTCCTAGCGACCCCATGGACTGCAACCCACCAGGCTCCAATGCCCATGGGATTTTCCAGGCAAGAGTACTGGAGTAGGGTGCCATTGCCTTCTCCATTTATGATTCTAAGTTCCATAAATATTCTATTAATTAAGTAGTGTGTATCATTTTGTTTTAAACTGCTTGATTTAGAATACCTGGCTCCCTAATAGTAAACATCAGGGGTTTTATGAAATATAAATTCAGATGTGTTCATTTATTGTTCATGATTTTATAAATTTTTATTCTTCTCAGTTCTTATTTTTCCAGATTGAAGAGTCCTTTTTAAAAAAAAATTTTTTTTACCTATGAAATCTGATTTCACATTGAATCTTATTAATCGTAAGTGAATCTTTCTCTCAGACTTATTCAGCTAAGTCTTGACTCCCTCTCTTCTTCCTTTCTTCCTCTTTCTGGCATTTCTTTGGGGCTTTCATCTATTTTGCTTTTATTTTTCCTTAGTTTGAAGCTGCGTGGGCATTAACTAATATAGCATCTGGAACTTTTCTGCATACCAAAGTAGTGATTGAAACTGGGGCTGTTCCAATTTTTATCAAACTTCTTAATTCAGAGCATGAAGATGTTCAAGAACAGGTAAGTTTCTAACTTGAACTGTTATATCTACTAGATTTTAATTTTCTCTTGAAAGTGCCATTTGTGATTATGATTTGAAATTCATTTTTACCAAGTTGCCTGTGCATTACATTTGTTAGAATATAATAATTTCTGTTTAGTGTCAAATTGGAAGGAAGAATGAACTGTTTTAGGTATTATCCTAGCTCCTTTGTATATAGATTTCAGCTATTGAGAATTATTATTCCCATTTATAGAAGAGCATACTGAGACCCAGAAAAGATAGTAATTTACCCAAAGTCACGGTGAAGGGCTGAGCCAGGTTTTAAACCTGGAACAGTCTGACTCCTTGTTCTTTACATGTATGTAGATTATTTTATTGTTTCTTTTTAATATGTCATGTTATTTTTAATAAACTATTTTAGATTAGACTTTATAAATAAATTATCATAGTTGTTGTAACAGGGAAAATCTAATCACATATAATTTTTACCATCTAGAGAAAGTCAAATGTTTTGTTATTTTTGTTTTGATTCATGTTCATGCAAATTGATCCATAGATCTCACTACCATTCCATTTGTTTGTTTATATATATATTTTTATATTTTTTCCCACTTAACAGTAGTATTGAGAGCTTTTTCTTATGGCATTAATTATTCTTGAAGAAAACTTTACTGATTACTCATTATCCATTCAGGTAGCTACATAATTTATTCCTCAGTAGTTGTACAATTGAGTTATTTCTAGCTTGTTGGTGTTAATATTGTGGTGAGCATCATTATATATCAATCTTGATAGTAATATGTCTTGACATTAATATATGCCTTGATTATTTCATTAGGGAAAAATGATTATACTCAAATAAAAGCTTTTAAAGTGCTATTACTATTTCAAAGTTGACTTCCAAAATGTTGTAAAAATTGATACCCCACAAACAAAATACTTCACAGGGTGAAAAATGTCATCACTTTAAAAACTTTTTCTTAAAAATGTAAAAAATAAACTTAGGTCTAAAGTAGATGTTAAAAATATTAGTGTAAATTTTAAATGTTAAAATATAATTTTCTCAGTTGAAAAATTAACTTATGTCTACTTTTGTACTTATGAGAAACTTGAAATGAAAATATAATGATCATTTGCATTTGTGTAATTTCTTATCGAATTGAAATTTAATACATGAATAATTTGATCTTTTACTGTCATTTATTTAATCTGGACTATCTCTAAGCTTATTTTTAAGCATTAATTCAAGACAGTTCTCACATTAGCTTTACCTTATAGTTTACTATGCTTTATCTCTCCTTCCTTTTTTCTTTTACAAGTTAGTTCCTTCCCAGTGAGTGGATTCTTTGGCATAGTAGCAAACTTCTAGCATAGGTAATTGTAAAATTCCCTAAATAGATATACAGTTGACCCTTGAACAAAACAGGTTTGAATGTGTTGGTTTACTTACACACAGTTTTTTTTTGCAATACATACATACTGCAGTACTATACAATCTGAAGTTGGTTGAGTCTGCAAGTGATCTTGGGTAAGGAGGGCCAGCTTTAAAGTTATACATGGATTTTCGACTGTGCAGGGGTTGATGCCCCTCACTGCCAAATTGTTCAAAGGTCAACTATATTTTGTCTCTCCACGTAGATTCAAAGTAGACAAACTATCTCCTTCTTAAAGAGAATAAACATTTCACTATCATGTAAGAAAAAATTTTTAAATGCCCTGTGTTTTAATTTGACTAAAAATATTATTAAAGATACTTTTGAAGTTTTCCTTTCTTGTCTACTAGCATGTTTTTTTTTTTAACATCTTGAAAACTTACCAGTTTTTTCCTTTTACAATAAAATTTCATTCTTAAGAGAGAATCTTATTTAAGATATTGTCGTAAAAGAATATTTTTTATTGTTTTTTGAAGGCTGTTTGGGCACTTGGTAATATTGCTGGTGACAATGCAGAATGCAGAGATTTTGTTTTGAATTGTGAAATACTTCCACCTCTTTTAGAGTAAGTACTTTAAGTTTATCACAATTAAATACTATTAACTTTTGGAAAAGCAAACTATTTACACTATATTTCTACGTACACATTTACTTCTTCAGTGATACTTTTAAATTTTGCTTATGTTTGGCCAAGCCTGAAATAGCTTGAAATTACATAAAACTAACAAAATTTCTGGTTGTATCATATCTGTCTTTTATGTTCCCTTAAGCCACACTTCACAGCATTCATTGCTTACTTGATGCCTACTGTGCTAAAACAATTATTCTAGAGAACAAGGATAAGTAGTAGTTTTTAATACACTAAAAATTTTAAAGTTACTAAAGCAGATGATATTGAGTTGATGAACAGATGATGTGTTGAACTTGTCAGATTTTCATATTTGATTTTGAAATGTTCAGAGAACAGAGAGATTTTTTCAGAATTAGAATTTTACTTAAAATGACTTAGCTAGTGGTTTCTTTTTCTAATACTTTACACTTTTTTTAAGAAAAGAAGCTCCCCTATAATATAGGGTTCTTTACAAAGATGACGTAAAATTATTTGAAAGATAGGTTTATTTATCCAAGTTGGTTATCATTTATTGAGAGAATTTTTATTTAGGCTGAATACCATTGGCAAATAGTGAAAAAGGAAAAAGTAATTGAGATATTTTGAAAGGGAAAATTTTACTCTTACCATTTCTGTGCCATTTGCCATCCTTTCCAAGCTTAGAAATTAGAATATGTTTTTAGATACAGTTTTGTTTTGTTTTTAGATACAAAGAATATGTTTTTAGATACAGTTTTGCAAAATATATTTTATTGTTTTAGAATGTGTAACTTTCCGTGGACAAAATGGATTTCTCAGCATCATTTCACTCAACTCACACTGAGTACTTAACTATGTTCAGGCCACTGAACCACTTGTGATTTCATTTACTTTGGGCTTATTCAAAATAATATCTGAGCAGTTAGTCCAATTATAAAGGAAAATACTGATTTAGCATTCAATATCAGAATTATTTTGACGTTCATACTACTAAAAGTATCTGTTAAATTTTCAACTTAGGGTTTTTCTGGCCTGATTTTATGGTTTGTAGATTAACTGTGAGCACTTTGTTTCTCTTTTTACTTTGTCTCTAGGCCATATTCTTTGCTGTCTGTCTTTGGGTCATTTATTATTTGTTAATATTTAAAGTTGGTAATGGTTTATGAAATAATAAGTAAGCATTTCTTAGTTCTAATTACTCTAAATGTTCTGCTGTTAAGTCACTTCAGTCGTGTCTGACTCTGTGCGACCCCATAGACGGCAGCCTACCAGGCTGCCCCGTCCCTGGGATTCTCCAGGCAAGAATACTGGAGTGGGTTGCCATTTCCTTCTCCAGTGCGTGAAAGTGAAGTCGCTCAGTTGTGCCCAACTCTTAGCAATATTTTAATTATGACTAAAGAAACCAAACTAAAAAACAAAGGTCTAATGAAAAACAAACAGTACCCAGCTATCTAATCATGGTTATAAACATAATAAATTTCAGAAAAAGAGTAGGTTTAGAAGTTTTCAAAGTTTCATTAAAAAATTGAGAAAGGTGATAAGAAGGAAGGTATGTCAAGATGTTCTCACCATGGTTGGTCAAAAGGAAAAATGGTATTACCTTTAAGAAGATTATGGATAATCTGTAGTTCACATTGAAGTTAAATTAACATTTAGCTAATGTGTTAAGTGTGTATAAAATTTTTATTAATATAATACAGTTTTATCAGTTCTGCCTTTTGATTCTCAGTAAATGTAAAGCTTTTACTATTATGGACTTTATATACTGATATGGTGATTTAGTCACCAAGTCGTGTCTGACTCTTGTGACCCTATGGGTTGTAGCCTGCCAGGCTCCTCTGTCCGTGGGATTCTCCAGGCAAGAATACTGGAGTGGGTTGCCATTTCTTTCTCCAGTGGATCTTCCCAACCCAAGAATCGAGCCTGGGTCTCTTGCCTTTCAGGCAGATTCTTTACTGACTGAGCTACTAGAGAAGATCCCAATATACTGTTATAGCTTTGTTGTTTTAATTTAATGCAACTTTAATTTATAATACAGCAAATTTGGATAAGAAAAGATTTGTAATTTCTCATAATATTCCCATTAATACAAGGAGGATAATATACATCACAGCTTAGCCAAGTACAGTCTTCATGCCAAATTTGGCCTGTGCCCTGTTTTTGAAAATTAAATTTTACTGGATCACATCAATTTGCTTACTTAATGTCTGTGGTTGCTTTCATGCTGTATCATCAGAGTTCAGTAGCTGCAACACAGGAAGGCCTGTGAAGCCAAAAGTATTTACTGAAAAGTTTGTCATTTCCTGATGTAGTAAGTCAGTGTAACTACCTTATTTCTAAATGAGTTATGGTTTTAGGAGGTTTCAAATATTCTTTATAGCAAAAGTTTTAGAGCATATTTTTGTGTGACAGAATATACACAATAAAAAATTTACCATGTAAAAGTTTACAATTTACTGCCACTCAGTATGTTCATAGTGTTTCTCAACCATAACAACTATCTAGTTCTAGAACTTTCTATCATCCCAAACAGAAACCCCAATACCCTTTTTTCCAAGTACTTGGATACCTCTAATCTGTTTTCTGTCTCTGTGGATTTGCCTATTCTGGATATTTTACATAAATGAAGTCATATACTGTGTGACCTTTTGTGTTGGCTTCTTTCACTTAGCATATGGTTTTCAGGGTTCATTCATATCATAGAATGTATCAATACTTCATTCTTCTTATAATTAAATAATATTCCATTATATGGATATACCACATTTTGTGGTACATTCATCACGTGATGGTCATTTGGGTTATTTCCACCTTTTGACTACTGTATATATGCAGTACTCCTGTGAACATTTGTGTGCAGGTTTTTGTTTGAACACCAGTGTTTTCAATTCTTTTTAGGTATATACCTACCAGTGGAATTGCTGGAATGTGCTAATGCTGTCTTTACCTTTTACCACCAGACTTTTTCCATAGTAGCTGCACCATTCTATTTCTACCAGCAATGTGTGAGAGTTCCAGTTTCTTACCAACAGTTGTCTGTTATTTTTTTTGATTGATATTTTAATGGAAGCTAATTACTTTACAGTATTGTGATTTTTGCCATACATTGACATGAATTAGCCATGGGTGTACATGTGTCCCCCCGCCCCTGACCCAAACCCCTCTCCCACCTCCCTCCCCATCCCATCCCTCTGGGTTGTCCCAGTGCACCAGCTTTGATTGCCCTGTTTCAGGCATTGAACTTGGACTGGTCATCTATTTCACATATGGTAATATACATGTTTCAATGCTTTTCTCTCAAATCATCCCACCTTCACCTTCTCCCACAGAGTCCAAAAGTCTGTTCTTTATATCTGTGTCTCTTTTGCTGTCTCACATATAGGGTCATTGTTACAATCTTTGTAAATTCCATATATATGCATTAATATACTGTATTGGTGTCTTTCTTTCTGACTTACTTCACTGTGTATAATAGGCTCCAGTTCCATCCACCTCATTAGAACTGACTCTAATGTGTTCTTTTGAATAGCTGAGTAATATTCCATTGTGTATATGCACCACAACTTCCTTATCCATTCATCTGCCGATGGATATCTAGATTGTTCCCATGTCGTGGCTATTATAAACAGTGCTGCAATGAACACTGGGGTACACGTGTCTCTTTCAGTTCTGGTTTCCTTCGTGTGTATGCCAAGCAGTGGGATTGCTGGGTCGTGTGGCAGTTCTGTTTCCTATTTTTTAAGGAATCTCCACACTGTTCTCCATAGTAGCTGTACTAGTTTGCATTCTCACCAACAGTGTTAGAGGGTTCCCTTTTCTACACACCCTCTCCAGCATTTACTGTTTTTAGACTTTTTGATAGCAGCCATTCTTACCTGTATCAGATAGGACCTCATTGTGGTTTTGATTTGCATTTCTCTGATAATGAGTGATGTTGAGCATCTTTTCATGTATTTGTTAGCCATCTGTATGTCTTCTTTGGAGAGATGTCTGTTTAGTTTTTTGGCCCGTTTTTTGATTGGATCATTTATTTTTCTGGTATTGAACTACATGAGCTGCTTGTATATTTTTGTGATTAATTCTTTGTCAGTTGCTTTGTTTGCTATTATTTTCTTCCATTCTGAAAGCTGGCTTTTCACTTTGCTTATAGTTTCCCTTGTTGTGCAAAAGTTTTTAAGTTTAATTTGGTCCCATTTGTTTATTTTTTCTTTTATTTCCATTACTCTGGGAGGTGGGTCATAGAGGATCCTGCTGTGATTTATGTAGAGAGTGTTTTGCCTATGTTTTACTCTAGGAGTTTTATAGTTTCTGATCTTACATTTAGATCTTTAATTCATTTTGAGTTTATTTTTGTGTGCAGTGTTAGAAAGTGTTCTAGTTTCATTCTTTTACAAGCGGTTGACCAGTTTTCCCAGCACCACTTGTTAAAGAGATTGTCTTTCTCCATTGTATAGTTTTGCTTCCTTTGTCAAAGATAAGGTTTCCATGCTGCTGCTGCTGCTAAGTTGCTTCAGTGGTGTCTGACTCTGTGTGACCCCATAGACGGAAGCCCACCAGGCTCCCCTGTACCTGGGATTCTCCAGGCACGAACACTGGAGTGGGTTGCCATTTACTTCTCCAATGCATGAAAGTGAAAAGTGAAAGGGAAGTCACTCAGTCGTGTCTGACTCTTAGCGACCCCATGGACTGCAGCCTTCCAGGCTCCTCCGTCCATGGGATTTTCCAGGCGAGAGTACTGGCGTGGGGTGCCATTGTCTTCTCTGAAGGTGTCTATAGGTTTGTGGATTTATTGGGCTTTCTGTCTTGTTCCATTGATCTATATTTCTGTCTTTGTGCCAGTGCCAAACTGTCTTGATGACTGTGGCTTTGTAGTATAGTCTGAAGTCAGGCAGGTTGATTCCTCCAGTTCCATTCTTCTTTCTCAAGATTGTTTTGGCTATTCGAGGTTTTCCTAAGTATTTTATTCTTTTTGTTGGCAGTGGTGAATGGGATTGTTTCCTTAATTTCTCTTTGTTTTCTCAGTGTATAGGAATGCAAGGGATTTCTGTGTATTAATTTTATATCCTGCAACTTTACTATATTCATTGATTAGCTCTAGTAATTTTCTTGTTGTGTCTTTAGGGTTTTCTATGTAGAGGATCATGTCATATGCAAACAGTAAGAGTTTTACTTCTTTTCCCATCTAGATTCCTTTTTTTTTCTTTTTCTTCTCTGATTGCTGTGGCTAAAACTTCCAAAGCTATATTGAATAGTAATGGTGAGCGTGGGCACCCTTGTCTTATCCCTTACTTTAGGGGCAATGCTTTCAATTATTTGCCATTGAGGATAATGTTTGCTGTGGGTGTATCCTATATGACTTTTATTATGTTGAGGTATGTTCCTTCTATGCCTGCTTTCTGGAGAGTTTTCATCATAAATGGGTTTTTTAATTTTGTCAAAGGCTTTCTCTGCATCTATTGAGATAATCATATGTCTTTTCTTTCAATTTGTTAATGTGGTATATCACATTGATTTGCAAATATTGAAGAATCCTTGCCTCCCTAGGATAAAGCCTACTTGGTCATGATTTGTGATCTTTTTAATATGTTGTTGGATTCTGCTTGCTAGAATTTTCTTGAGGAGTTTTGCATCTATGTTCATCAATGATATTGGCCTGTAGATTTCTTTTTTGTGTGGCATCTTTGTCTGGTTTTGGTATTAGGGTGATGGTGGCCTCATAGAATGAGTTTGGGAGTTTACCTTTGCAGTTTTCTGGAAGACTTTGAGTAGCATAGGTGTTAGTGCTTCTCTAAATTTTTGGTTCAATTCACCTGTGAAGCCATCTGGTCCTGGACTTTGGTTTGTTGGCAGATATTTGATTAGTTTCAATTTCCATGCTTGTGATGGGTCTGTTAAGATTTTCTATTTCTCCCTGGTTCAGTTTTGGAAGGTTATATTTTTCTAAGAATTCACCCATTTCTTCCAAGCTGTCCATTTTATTGGCATATAGTTGCTGATAGTAGTCTCTTATGATCCTTTGTATTTCTGTGTTGTCTGTTGTGATTTCTCCATTTTCATTTCTAATTTTATTGATTGGATTCTTCTCCCTTTTCTTCTTGTTGAGTCTGGCTAATGGTTTGTCTATTTTATTTATCTACTCAAAGAACCACCTTTTAGTTTTGTTGATTTTTGCTGTAACTCCTTTGTTTCTTTTTCATATATTTCTGCTCCGATTTTTGTGATTTCTTTCCTTCTGCTAACTTTGGGGTCCTTCATTTCTTCTTTTTCTAGTTACTTTAGGTGAAAAGTTAGGTTGTTGTTTGATTTTTCTCTTTTTTCTTGAGGTAAGCTTGTATTGCTATGAACCTTCCCCTTAGCACTGCTTTCACTGAATCCCGAGGTTTGGGGTTGTTGTGTTTTCATTTTCATTCATTTCTATGCATATTTTGATTTCCTTTTTGATTTCTTCTGTGATCTGTTGTTTATTCAGAAGTGTATTGTTTAGCCTCCATATGTTTGTATTTTTAATAGGTTTTTTTTTTTTCCTGTAGTTGACATCTAATCTTACTGTATTGTGATCAGAAAAGATGCTTGAAATGATTTCAGTTTTTTTGAAATTACCAAGGCTAGATTTATGGCCCAGGATGTGATCTATCCTGGACAATGTTCTGTGTGCACTTGAGAAAAAGGTGAAATTCATTGTTTTATGGTGAAATGTCCCATAGATATCAATTAGGTCTAACTGGTCCATTGTATCATTTAAAACTTGTGCTTCCTTGCTAATTTTCTGCTTGGTTGATCTATCCATAGGTGTGAGTAGGGTATTAAAGTCTTCCACTATTATTGGGTTACTGTTAATTTTTCCTTTCACACTTGTTAGCATTTGCCTTACATGTTGAGGTGCTCGTATGTTGGGTTCGTATATATTTGATTGTTATATCTTCTTCTTGGATTGATCCTTTGATCATTATGTAGTGTCCTTCTTTGTCTCTTTTCATGGTCTTTATTTCAAAGTCTATTTTATCTGATATGAGTATTACTACTCCTGCTTTCTTTTGGTCTCCATTTGCATGGAATATCTTTTTCCAGCCCTTCACTTTCAGTCTGTTTGTGACCCTTGGTTTGAGGTGGGTTTCTTGTAGATAGCATTTATAGTGGTCTTGTTTTTGTATCCATTTAGCCAGTCTTTGTCTTTTTGTTGGAGCATTCAACCCATTTACATTTAAGGTAATTATTGATAAGTTTGATCCTGTTGCCATTTTGTTGTTTTGGGTTTGATTTTATAAACCTTTTCTGGGTTTCCTGTCTAGAGAACATCCTTTAGCATTTGTTGAAAAATTGGTTTGGTGGTGCTGAATTCTCTCAGATTTTGCTTGCCTGTAAAGCTTTTGATTTCTCCTTCATATCTGAATGAGATCCTTGCCGGGTACAGTAATCTGGCTTTTTCTCTTTCATCACTGGTTCATCACTTTCATCACTTTCAGTATGTCCTGCCAATGCCCTTCAGCCCTGAAGAGTTTCTGTTGAAGGATCAGCTGTTAGCCTTATGGGGATCCCCTTGTGGGTTACTAGTTGCTTTTCCCTTGCTGCTTTTAATAGTTATTGTTTGTGTTTGATCTTCGTTAGTTTAATTAATATGTATCTTGGGATGTTTCACCTTGGGTTTATCCTGTTTGGGACTCTCTCTGGCTTTCTTGGACTTGGGTGCCTATTTCCTTCCATATTTTAGGGAAGTTTTCAACTATTATCGCCTAAAGTATCTTTTCATGCCCTTTCTTTTTGTCTTTGTCTTTGGGGATACCTGTGATTTGAATGCTGGTGCGTTTAACATTGTCCCAGAGGTCTCTGAGGTTGTCCTCATGTCAATTCTTTTTCCTTTTTTCCTCTCTGCTTCATTTTTCCACAATTCTTTTACCTCACTTATTCTCTCTTCTGCCTCAGTTATTCTACTGTTGGTTCCCTCCAGAGTGCTTTTGGTCTCAGTATTACATTATTCATTATTGATTGACTCTTCTTTATTTCTGCTAGGTCCTTGTTAAACATTTCTTGCATCTTCTCAATCCTTGTCCGTAGTCTGTTTATCTGTAACTCCATTTTGTTTTCAAGATTTTGGATCATCTTTAATATCATTTATTCTGAATTCTTTTTCAGGTAGACTCCTTGTCTCCTCCTCTTTTGTTTGTTTGGTGGGTATTTATCATGTTCCTTTACCTGCTGAGTATTTCTCTGCCTTTTCATTTTGTTTAGATTGCTGTGTTTGGGGTGCCCATTCTGTAGGCTAGAAGTTCATGGTTCCTCTTTATTGTGAAGTCTGCTTCCTGTGGGTGGGGTTGGACTAGTGGCTTGTCAAGGTTTCCTTGTTGGGGGAGCTTATATCTGTGTTCTGGTGGGTGGAGCTGAATCTGTTCTCTCTGGAGTGCAATGAAGTGTCCAGTAGTGAGTTTTAGGGTATCTGTGGGTTTGGCATGGCTTTGGGCAGCCTGTTTTTTAATGCTCAGGGCTTTGTTCCTGCTTTGCTGGAGAATTATCACTGTATGTCTTGCCCTGGAACTTGTTGACCCTTGGGTGGAACTTGGTTTCAGTGTAGGTATGGAGACTTTTGGGTGAGCTGTTGTCTATAAATGTTCCCTGAAATCAGGAGTTCTCTGATGTTCTTAAGTTTTAGAGTTAAGCCTCCTGCCTCTGGCTTTCAGTCCTTCTCTTACAGTAGCCTCAAGATTCTCCATCCATAAAGCACAGATGATAAAACATTTAGGTTAATGGTGAAACAATTCTCCACAGCAAGGGACACCCAAAGAGATTCAGAGTTACATAGAGAAGAGAAGAAGTAGGAGGAAGACAGAGGTGACCAGGAAAAGAAGAGGGGGAGTCAAAAAGGGAGTGAGCAATCTAGCCAGTAATCAATTCCCTAAGTGCTCTCCACAATCCAGAACACCCAGAGAGATTCACAGAGTTACATAGAGAAGAGAAGAGGGAGGGAGATAGAGGTGACCAGGAGGAGAAGACAGGGAGTCAAAATGGAAGAAACCAATCTAGCCAGTAATCAGTTCCCCAAGTGTTCTTCACAGCCCAGAACACCCAGAACAAGTAGAGAAGAGGAGAGGGAGTAAGGAGATTGAGGTGACCTGGGAGAGAAAAGGGAGAGTCAAAACAGGAGAGAGCAGTCAAGCCAGTAATTACATCCCTAGGTGAAAATGGATACTGAAGATTAAATTCTTAAATGTACAAAATTGATTAACAAATACCAAAATGCAAAGATTAAAAATCTAGAATAGAGGTTAGACTCTCAAAAATGTAATATAAAAATTACAAAACAAAATCAATCACAGAAATTTTAAAAGAAATATATATATGTGAAATTTGCTTTAAAAATAAGGTCTTTTTTTTGCAAGGTAATAGTAGGTTATAAAAATGAAAATTAAAGGCGTAATAAAGAACTTGAAAAAAAAAAGTGATAATAGTAAAAATATATCTAGGAATTTCTCTGGAGCTGTTGTGGGCAGTGTGGGTCAGTTCAGTTTCAGATAGTTCCTTGTTCCAGCTTTTACTCAAGGTCAACTTATTCTCAAGGTCTGTAGGCCCCCTTCAATGCACAGTTAATGTTAACTACAGGGTTTCTGAAGGAGATCAGCCCTGGGATTTCTTTTGAAGGAATGATGCTAAAGCCGAAACTCCAGTACTTTGGCCGCCTCATGCAAAGAGTTGACTCACTGGAAAAGACTCGGATGCTGGGAGGGATTAGGGGCAGGAGGAAAAGGGGACGACAGAGGATGAGATGGCTGGATGGCATCACTGACTTGATGGACGTGAGTCTGAGTGAACTCTGGGAGTTGGTAATGAACAGGGAGGCCTGGCGTGCTGCGATTCATGGGGTCACAAAGAGTCAGACGTGACTGAGCGACTGAACTGAATAGGGTTTTAATCTGTTGCACCTGTCACTTACAGAGCGGTTCCCTCTTTGTTTCTTTTGGCTTCCTTTGTTTGCAAGTCTCTTTAGTGTCTAATTTTTGCCCTAACACAAGGGGGCGAACGTGGTCACTTATTTAGGCTTACTCGTTCAGTTGTGGGGAGGAAGGGACACTGCAAACAGATATCTGGTGTTGGGGGAGTGGTCTCAGCGTATGGACCACACTGAGCTTGCCACAACCCAAAGCAGCATGTGCTTCCTGGGTCTACACTGCTCAGGTTCCAGGGCAGTCTGCAAGGTCACTGTCCCAAGTGGACCCTGCATTTCATGCACTTCCCAGGTCTAAACCACGCATGTTCTTGGGTACTCCACAAGGGCACAGACCCAGATGGGCATGCGTTTTGTGCCCTTCCCAGGTCCGAGCAGCTCAGGTGACCAGGTGCTTGGCGAGTGTACTGTCCCAAATTGGCCGTGCGTGTGTCTGAATCACCTCCCTGGTCCCAGGCGCTTGGTGTTTTGGGTACGCTGCAGTGGCACCATTTCAGGTGTCATGTGTCTCCTCTGGGGAGTTGATCTCAGGCTGCAACCCTCCTGGCGGATGTCAACCACCCAGGATCCCAGGAAGACATGGTTAGCAACTGGGTGCCTGCTCAGTTTGGTGGAAGATGCTGAAATGTTGGTCTCTGGGGACCGCCCCTTGCCTTCTGGCTGCCTCTCTACCTCCAGGCTGGGTAGGGGTGGGGAGGGTCCTATTTGCAGCTGTCTAGGACTCAGGCCTTAGAGCCCCTCTTGGGAAAGTTCCTTTTTTTTTTTGTCTCTCTGGAGATCCCACAGTTTTGGTTGCTATCTCATGTTAGATCCTTCAGATTGTCCTCAGGGCACTCAGGCCCGGTCTGATGATATACCCCAGCCTCAGCAAGCCCCTGGGCTGCTTCTCCACTGGCAGTGGTGGTTAGGCGCATAATGTGTGGTTTTTTGTTTTTTCGTTTTTTTCCTCCCGGTTATGTTGCCCTCTGAGATTCCAAAACTCCCCACAGACCTGCCTCTGAGAGGGTTTCCTACTGTGGCAACTTCTCCTCCTTCACAACTCCCTCCCCAGGACGGATATCCATCCCTAAATCTTCTCTCTTTTTTTCTTTTATGCTTTATCCTACCTCCTTTCAAAGAGAATGAGTTGCCTTTCTGGGTGCCCGGTGTCCTCTGCCAGCATTCAGAAGTTGTTTTGTGGAAGTTGCACAACATTCAAAGGATCTTTTGATGAGTTTATGGGGGGAGAAAGTGGTCTCCCCATCCTATTCCTCTGCCATCTTCTGTTGTCCATTATTCTGATTAAAGCCATCTTAGTGGGTATGAGGTGGTATTTAATTTTGCTTTGATTTACATTTCCTAATGACATTGCATATCTTTTCATACATTTGTTCGCTATTTGTGTATCTTTGGAGAAATATCTAAGTCCTTTGCATATTTTTAAATTCAGTTGTCATTTTGTTGTTGAGTTGTAAGAATTCTTCATGTATTCTGGATAGATTCTTATCAGATAGATGATTTTAGAAGATCTTTTGCATTCTGTGGGTTTTCTTTTCACTCTCTTGATAATTTCTTTGATTCACATAATTTCTGAATTTGAAGTCCAGTAGTATCTATTTTTTCTTTTGTTACTTAAGTTTTCAGTGTCATATGTAAAAAACAATTGCCAAATTTAAGGTCATGAAACACTATGTTTTCTTCTAAGAGTTTTACCTCTTACATTTGCATTTTTTGGTCCATCTTGAGCTAATTTTTTTGTGTGACTCTAATTGAGATACATGTGGACATCCACTTGTTCTGGCATGGTTGCTTGGAGACTATTCTCTCCTTGTTGAATGATCTTGATACCTTTGGTGGAAAGGAGTTGACCATCCATGTGTGAGTTGAATCTGCAGACAGATTCTTTACCCAGTGAGCCACCATAATGTTGCATAAAAGTGGCGACATTATGTTTTTTATCACTCATTCACCATTGAGGATAATGTTAGCTGTGGGTTTTTCATAAATATCCTTTATCTTATTGAGATGGTTTCCTTGTCCTAGGTTGCTGAGTGATTTTATCATGAAGAGGTGTTGGGATCTGTTAAATGCTTTTTCTGCATCAGTTGACATCATCACATGTTTTGTTTTGTTTTGTTTTCCTTTATGCTGTTAATGTGGTGAATATATTGCTTGGTCTTTGTTCATTGAACCATCTTTGCATTCCTGGGGTAATTCTCAGTAGTTCATAGTGTATAATTCTTCTAATATGTTCCTGGGTTCAGTTTCCTAGAATTGTGTTGAAGATTTTTTTGTATCTGTTAGTAATACACACACATACACTCTTGTCATATCTTTGGCTTTGGTATCAGGATAATGCTGGCATCATAAAATAAGGTAGGAATGTTCTTTTTTATTTCCTAGAAGAGTTTGAGAAGGATTTAATTCTTCTATAATGTTTAGTAGAATTTACCAGTGAAATTGTTTCATGTTTGACTTTTCTTTATTAGGAGGGTTTTGATTACTCATTCAGTGTCTTTAATTGTTATATATCTATTTAGATTTTCTGTTTCTTCTTGAATCAGTTTGGTAGTTTATGTGTTTCTGAGAAATTGTTCATTTTCTTTGCATTATCCAATTTGTTGGCTTAGAGTTCATAGTATTCTCTTATAATTACTTGTGTTTCTGAAAGATAAGTAGTAATATCCCTAACTCTCATTCCTGATATAAGTCTTTTACTTTGTCAGTCTGGGTAAATGTTTATTTTGTTGATTTTTCTTTCAAAGAATCAACTCTTGATGGAGTTCATTTTCTCTAGTGTTTTTCTCTTTTCTGTTTTATTTATCTCTGCTCTTTATTATTGCCTTCTTTCTTCTAGCTTGAGGTTTAGTTTGGTGCAGATTTTTTAGTTTCTTAATTAAGATGAAGGTTTATGTTATTTATTTGATATCTTGTTTAATGTAGGTGTTTTCAGTTATAATTTTCTCTGTGAGCTTTCAGTGAATTCTGTAAGTTTTAGTATGTTGGGTTTTCATTTTCATTTATTCTGAAATATTTCCTCATTTCCTGGTGACTTTTTTGACTTACTGGTTGTCTAAAATTATATTACTTAATTTCCACTTATTTGTGAATTTTCCAGTTTTTCTTCTTTTAGTGATTTTTAGCTTCATTCCGTTGTTCTCTGTATAATTTCAATCTTTAAAAATATATCAGATTTACCTTGTGGTCTAATATATGGTATATCCTGGAGAATATCCCATGTGCACTTGAAAAGAATGTATGTTCTGCTGTTAATGAGAAGAATGTGGTGTGTGCTGTGCTTGGTCATGTCCACCTCATTATGTCCCCATAAACTGTTAGGTGTCTAACTATTAGTTGATTTATAGTGTTGATCAAGTCCACTATTTTTCTTATTGATCTTCTGTTTAAGTGTTCTAGCTATTACTGAAAGCTATATTAAGGCCTTTGTGATAGTACAGCTGTCTATTTCTCCCTTCAATTCTGTCAGTTTTTGCTCTGTACAATTTGCTTTGTTGCTAAATGTTAAAACTTCATGATGGATTGTCATTCTTATCAGCATGTAATGTTATTCTTTATCTCTTAAGCAATTTTCCTCTTAAGTCTATTTTTCTAATATTAATATAGCTACCCTGGCTCTCTTTGGGTTATTATTTGCACGGAATATTTTTCCCATCCTTTCACTTTCAACCTGTTTGTATCTTTGAATCTAAAATGAGTGTCTTGTAGAATGCATTACACATGGCTCATGAATTATTGTTTTTTAATTTGTTTTTTAATGCATGCTGCTAGTCACTGCCTTTTAATTCTAATTCAAGAGTTCAGTCTGTTTACATTCAGTGTAACTACTCATGGGAAAGTACTTCTGCCATTTTGTTGTTTTCTATGTATCTTATGCCTTAAACCTTTTTTGTTCCTCACTTCCTTCCTTCTTGCCTTCTTTTGCATTTATTGACTTTTTAAAAATAATATACTGTATTTATTCCCTTCTCATTTCTTTTTTAGTATATTTTTTGGTTGTATTTTTTAAATCTAAGGAGTACAGTGAACATCTTAAACTTAAAATAACTTTGAATTTATACCACTTTAGTCTCAGTATGCGGAGAAGGCAATGGCACCCACTCCAGTACTCTTGCTTGGAAAATCCCATGGATGGAGGAGCCTGTTAGGCTGCAATCCATGGGGTCGCTAAGAGTCGGACACGACTGAGCGACTTCACTTTCACTTTCCACTTTCATGCATTGGAGAAGGAAATGGCAACCCACTGCAGTGTTCTTGCCTGGAGAATCCCAGGGACGGGGGAGCCTGGTGGGCTGCCGTCTATGGCGTTGCACAGAGTTGGACACGACTGAAGTGACTTAGCATAGCACAGTCTCAGTATGATACAAAAGCTCTGCTCCCTTATATCTCTTACAATAAGTTACTGTTATTACAGATTACATTGTTTTACATTGTGTGCCTGTTATCATAGATTTGTAACTACTGCTGTAAATGTATATTTTTTAAATCATAGAAGAAATTATAAACCAAAAATTAAATAATGTCTTTTATAATTACCTGTGTAGTTATTTTTAATGTTGTTATTTCTTCACACAGTCCTGAGTTATTCAGATCAGATCAGATCAGTCGCTCAGTCATGTCTGACTTTTTGCGACCCCATGAATCGCAGCACGCCAGGCCTCCCTGTCCATCACCAGCTATCTTATTTCAGGACATTTTAGTTATTTTAGTTATTTTTATAAAGTAAATATACTAATGATAGAATTTTCTCAGCTTTTGTTGTTCCTTCATTTTTGAAGGGTAATATTGCTGGATATAGAATTCTTGTTTGATTAGTTTTCTTTCAGCAGTTTAAGTATATTATTGCCTCTGTTCTCCATGACTTTTGATGACAAATCAGCTATTGATCATAATGAGAGAACTCCCAGTTAGGCAAAACAAAGGCAAGCCCCCTTCATCAATCTTTCAGGGAGTACCCAGATAGGTTAAAACAGAGAAATACAATAATTACTTGGAAACAAGTCTCCATAGACCCTTTTGGAAACAGAACTCACAGTGGGAACTCCAGCTTTTGTCTTCAAGGCTGCTTCCAGGCTAGGGAGGGGACTGGACAAAAAGGTAAGATATTGCCAGAAAGCTCTCCTTCCACATTTCAGTCCCTTCCTGATTAAAAGTTTACTTCCTTACTATGAACATTTACAATCTTGGACAGTTCTAATTAAGCTAATACTAACAGAGTTTGCAAAAATTGATGTTTTGGGGAAGGATAGGCCTCCAGGGTTATCTTCTGTACCATTTTTGCTGAAGTCACTCTAGAATAAGAATTCTTCCTGAATCTAGGTTCTCTGTACTTCTTGCAGTTTGCTAGCAGGCTGCAGATGGAAGTACTAAGACAGGCAGTCTGTTAAAAACAAAACAAAAACTATCTATTTTTTCTTAATATCTGATCTTCATTCAATTTGACTCTGTATTCCTTACTTAATGAATTTGTATTGTGTATTATTTTCATGGTAAAAAACAAGTAATCTAATAATGTACTCTTTTAATTTTTTTTGGTTTTGCTTTTGTTTTTAATATAAATTTATTTATTTTAATTGGAGGCTAATTACTTTACAATATTATATTGGTTTTGCCATACATTGACATGAATCCACCACTTGTGTACATGTGTTCCCCATCCTGAACCCCCCGCCCACCTCCCTCCCCATCCCATCCCTCTGGATTCTTTTTAAAATATATAGAAATAACTAAGTCAATTTCCCATGGCACTCTTTATTTTGAATGTTTTTCTTTTTTTCTGGAAATATACTGAATCTTTAAAACTCACTTTTCCTTTTACCACATCAGTTTGATTCCTTATAAGATATATTAAGAATTTTTGTGTTATGATAGTAGAAGCTAGCTGAAAAGGAAAAATGAATATAAAGTGACAGTTCCTTTTTTCTTTTTCTTGGCAGGTTACTAACAAATTCAAACAGACTTACAACAACCAGAAATGCCGTATGGGCCCTCTCAAATTTATGTAGAGGCAAAAATCCTCCTCCAAACTTTAGTAAGGTATTTGTAAAGTACACAAATTAAGGAATCTATGTACAAAAATTTTTAAGTCTCCTTATAATAGATTTTTAGAGATTGAAGGGACTGTTATCTTTTTAGTAATTATTTTTTAATTGACTGGACAGTGTTTGCACATACATAAAATCAAAAGATGCATAATGAAAAGGCTCACTTGTTTTATTTTCCCAAATAAAAAAGTCTGAGAAATATTTGACTGAATAACAATTAAGAGTCAGTCTTTTAAGTAAAAATGGTATTACTATAGGGAAAATAAAATAGCAAATTCAGCTTGTAACTCAAATGTGTATATTTTCTGGAGATAATCATCATAGTTTTTTGATATGCAGAAGTGCTTGATGTGTACTTTCCATTTTATCTCACAATATTCAAAAGACATGTATTCAGGAGTTGAGGTTTAATAAAATTAGTAATATTTACTGCTTCTTTGGGATTATTCTCCCTCCCCACTATTAACTATAAGTATGTGGATATGAAGACTACAGTGATCTGTGGTACATTTTGGTATCACTGCCTTTATTTGTGTAAATGTGCTGATAATTTTACTACCCACTATTGTTTTTATACTTTTAGTGTAAATGTCAACAAAATAAAAAAGGCTGATTGTGTTAGTATAAGCTAACACATAATAACTATGAAAATAGTTTTGGCATTGCTGCTGCTGCTAAGTCGCTTCAGTCGTATCCGACTCTGTGCGACCCCATAGGCGGCAGCCCACCAGGCTCCCCATCCCTGGGATTCTCCAGGCAAGAACACTGGAGTAGGTTGCCATTTCCTTCTCCAAAGCATGAAAGTGAAAAGTGAAAGTGAAGTCGCTCAGTCGTGTCCGACTCCTAGGGACCCCATGGACTGCAGCCTACCAGGCCCCTCTGTCCATGGGATTTTCCAGGCAAGAGTACTGGAGTGGGGTGCCATTGCCTTCTCCGAGTTTTGGCATTAAAGACCCCCTAAATACAGTAGAGGAGAAGGCAATGGCACCCCACTCCAGTACTCTTGCCTGGAAAATCCCATGGACGGAGGGGCCTGGTGGGCTGCAGTCCATGGGGTAGCTAGGAGTTGGACACAACTGAGCAACTTCACTTATTTTTTCACTTTCATGCATTGGAGAAGGAAATGGCAACCCACTCCAGTGTTCTTGCCTGGAGAATACCAGGGACGGGGGAGCCTGGTGGGCTGCCGTCTATGGGGTCTCACAGAGTCGGACATGACTGAAGCGACTTAGCAGCAGCAAATACAGTGGAAGTGAGAAATAGATTTAAGAGACTAGATCTGATAGACAGAGTACCTGATGAACTATGGACAGAGATTCATGACATTATACAGGAGACAGGAATCAAGACCATCCCCATGGAAAAGAAATGCAAAAAAGCAAAGTGGCTGTCTGGGGAGGCCTTACAAATAGCTGTGAAAAGAAGAGAAGCGAAAAGCAAAGGCGAAAAAGAAAGATTTTCCCATTTGAATGCAGAGTTCCAAAGAATAGCAAGGAGAGATAAGAAAACCTTCCTCAGCGATCAATGCAAAGAAATAAAGGAAAACAACAGAATGGGAAAGACTAGAGATCTCTTCAAGAAAATTAGAGATACCAAGGGAACATTTCATGCAAAGTTGGGCTCAATAAAGGACAGAAATGGTATGGACCTAACAGAAGCAGAAGATATGAAGAAGAGGTGGCAAGAATACACAGAAGAACTGTACAAAAAAGGTCTTCACAACCCAGATAATCATGATGGTGAGATCACTGACCTAGAGCCAGACATCCTGGAATGTGAAGTCAAGTGGGCCTTAGAAAGCATCACTGCGAACAAAGCTAGTGGAGGTGATGGAATTCCAGTTGAGGTATTTCAAGTCCTGGAAGATGATGCTGTGCAAGTGCTGCACTCAATATGCCAGCAAATTTGGAAAACTCAGCAGTGTAACAGGACTGGAAAAGGTCAGTTTTCATTCCAATCCCAAAGAAAGGCAATGCCAAAGAATGCTCAAACTACCGCACAATTGCACTCATCTCACATGCTAG
>NW_011495034.1:13672110-13677167 GCF_000754665.1 Bison bison bison | reverse complement strand
TGCTAGGCTGAAAGAAGCACAAGCTGGAATCAAGATTGCGGGGAGAAATATCAATAACCTCAGATATGCAGATGACACCACCCTTATGGCAGAAAGTGAAGAGGAACTAAAAAGTCTCTTGATGAAAGTGAAAGAGGAGAGTGCAAAAGTTGGCTTAAAGCTCAATATTCAGAAAACGAAGATCATGGCATCTGGTCCCATCACTTCAAGGGAAATAGATGGGGAAACAGTGTCAGACTTATTTTTTTTAGGCTACAAAATCACTGCAGATGGTGATAGCAGCCATGAGATTAAAAGACGCTTACTCCTTCGAAGAAAAGTTATGACTGACCTAGATAGCACATTAAAAAGCAGAGACATTACTTTGCCAACAAAGGTCTGTCTAGTCAAGGCTATGGTTTTTCCAGTGGTCATGTATGGATGTGAGAGTTGGACTGTAAAGAAAGCTGAGTGCCGAAGAATGATGCTTTTGAACTGTGGTGTTGGAGAAGACTCTTGAAAGTCCCTTGGACTGCAAGGAGATCCATCCTAAAGGAGACCAGTCCTGGGTATTCATTGGAAGGACTGATGCTGAGGCTGAAACTCCAATACTTTGGCCACCTCATGTGAAGACTGACTCATTGGAAAAGACCCTGATGCTGGGAGGGATTGGGGGCAGGAGGAGAAGGGGACGACAGAGGATGAGATGGCTGGATGGCATCACCAACTCGATGGACATGAGTTTGAGTGAACTCCAGGAGTTGGTGATGGACAGGGAGGCCTGGCATGCTGTGATTCATGGGGTCACAAGAGTCGGACACGACTGAGCAACTAATCTGATCTGATACCATCCCTAGCCACTGACCTCCACATTTTACTCTTTTTTGTCAATACCTTTTAATATAATATGTGTCTTTTTGTTGATTTTTTTATATTTAAAAAAATCTTTCTTCCTCTAAAGTATAAAATTCTTAAAGTTAGGAGTCTTTTTCTTTCATTAGACTTTTGTTAAGTAAATTTTTTGTGATTTTCTATGAGAGAAATTCTTTTATCATGCGAAGTTTTAAAAATTTTATTTTTACAATCATTTTATTTCTTCAAGAGTAGTATTTTTTGTTCTTTGATTGCTCATCTTTATATTTTTATTCTTTTATAATTTCAGCAAACTGTCTTATCTGTGTAGGTTTGTAATTTTTGAATTTTTCTTTTTTTCTGATGTCTCCTTCATTTTGTTTATGGTCTGTTTATTTTGATTTCTTCCCTACTAGAGGCTCTCATGGAGAAGGAAATGACAACCCACTCCAGTGTTCTTGCCTGGAGAATCCCAGGGACGGGGAAGCCTGTAGGGCTGCCGTCTCTGGGGTCGCACAGAGTCAGACGCAACTGAAGCGACTTAGCAGCAGCAGTAGCAGAGGCTCTCATACAGCTGGTGATCTTTGACACTCTGGAAATACTCCAGAGGCAGGCACTAAGAAGCTGATTGAAAGATGGGTATATAGGCTCATCGTCTTATGAGCTTCACTATAGACTAATTGGGTAGCAAAACCATGTTTTCTTTGAGGAACTCCAAACTTCAGTATGTTTTCTGAAACCGTTTTGTTTCTCTAGGAACAGATTTTCTACTCTCCTGTTGGAAGGTGGGTAGATTAGGTTGAGTAGGTAATACCATTACAGATCTAGGACCTGGGAATTGCAAGAGGGCTGCAAGTTTTCAATTCAATCAGTATGTAACTTTTACTTAATCTCTCTAGTTTACAGTCCAGTGTTTCATTTCAGCTTCTTCTATGAACTGTATCCCAAAGTTCAGTTTCTGTAGCTCACCAGTTGTAGTCAAGATTATAAATGTCTACTGGACTCCTCAAAGCTAGAATTTGTATTTCTATTTCTTCTTTTTCTAGTTTCTGAGAAGACAGTGGGGCAAAAATGTTTTTATTTTGTTTTCTTAAAACTAGAACTCTGTAGGACTTCATTGTTTTTTAAATCATTGTGGGGGTGTGTGTATATGACTCAGACATAGGAGATCCCTAATACATAATTATTTTTACAAACTTTGCCAAATAACTTATTCAGTATAAGATAAATAGGAATCATAATCAGTTTCATGTTTATATGTAGTTTTCATGATCATAGTTTTAAAACAGTGGAATGTCTTAATTTCTCTGTTATTTTTCTAGCTTAAATTTTGTGTTTAAAATTTTTATTTTAATTTAAATATTTTATTTTTATTTAAAATATTTATTAAATATTTTTATTTAAATATTTTAGAAATTATTTTCCTAAAGAAACTGTTTTGGATAGAGAAAAATTTTAAAAACTGGTTCTTTCTTCCCTTCCAGGTTTCACCTTGCTTAAATGTCCTGTCACGATTGTTATTTAGCAGTGACCCAGATGTATTAGCAGATGTGTGTTGGGCCCTTTCTTATCTTTCTGATGGATCCAATGATAAAATTCAAGCAGTCATTGATTCTGGAGTCTGTCGAAGATTGGTGGAACTTTTGATGTAACTATAATTTATGGTTAATAAGTATATGATTGTGTTTTAAGTTTAGCAGAGTAATGGTCTTCTAAACATCTCGAGTTACAAACTTCAGGAAGGATTGAAAAGCTACCAAATCCACTCTGCAGAATAGCTGAAATACTGAGAATCTGACCCTTAAACTTAGCTTTTATATCGTCTATTTGGAACTAGTCAGTTTGTTAATGAATTTGACTAGTTTAATCTCTTCATGAATGGGCGGGACTTAATTCAGCAAGTATTTATTGAATGCCTATTACCTGCTAGAGTGTTGTGCAATATGTTAATAATGTATGGAACACAGTTCTGCTCTCACAGAACCAATAATCTAGTTAATTGTTCATTACAATAATCAATTTGTGTATGGGTGCATGCAGTGAAAAACATTTAGTATTTCACTTGTATTAAATATCATGTTTTTCTTTGCTGGGCTATTATTGCTACTTTCATTAAAAAGAACAGATTTTCTATAAAAGAAATTAAAAACTTGTAAGAAAACTTGTTTTAAAAAGATTATTTTAGCTTCCTCATCCTCTTCTTTTAAAAAAGTGTATTATTTTTCTGCCTTTTTTCTTTTGTCAAAAAGTCATCAGGTAGGCTCAAACAAGGAAGATGGTACAAAAGAGAGGTTCAGTAAGAGGTTGTGGCCCTAGCTTGAAGACAGCATCTGAGGAAGAGGGGAACACAGTGCAACAGAGGGATCAGATCAGGGCCCACACTGATGATGACACCCACTAGAGCAGAGCAGATAAGCAGGCTGGAGCAGGAATTGGAACCAGTACACGATAGCAGTCTAGCTGAATCAGAAGACCGGTCATACATAGGGAGGTTGTGATAATGGAAGCCAGCTTCGTATTCTTAGAAAATGGAGATATATGTCTGGAAAGGAGAAAAGCCGGAATAATCTTATGGTGCTAGATCAGAAGTAAAGGTATCAATGTGAGCTCATGGCTTTCATCATAAAGAGATAGAAATAAATATATATGTAAATGTACATGTATGTGTGTATGTGTCCTCTTAGAGGGCCGGAGAGCAGTGACAAACCTATACTAACAAGATGAGCACACCGAATGCACAAATCTTGGTTTTTAAACACTACTCTCATCAAGTAGAGTCATGGGTTCTTGAAGAAATGACTAATACCAGGGCTGGGCCTAAAAAGAAAAAAGGCAAGATGAACCCAGAAAATATTGAGAGCTCAAAGAAGCTGCTGCTGCTAAGTCGCTTCAGTCGTGTCCGACTCTGTGCGACCCCATAGACGGCAGCCCACCAGGCTCCCCTGTCCCTGGAATTCTCCAGGCAAGAACACTGGAGTGGGTTGCCATTTCCTTCTCCAATGCATGAATGTGAAAAGTGAAGGTGAAGTCGCTCAGTCGTGTCCAACTCTTCACAACCCCATGGACTGCAGCCTACCAGGCTCCTCCGTCCATGGGATTTTCCAGGCAGGAGTACTGGAGTGGGTTGCCATTGCCTTCTCTGGCTCAAAGAAGAGAGAAGTATCAAAAGGACACAGAAGGCCACTTGAAGGGACTCCTACAGTTTAAACCTGGAATGATTTGAACATTGAAATAAATTGTAATAACATATTACAACTTTTTTGAATAAAATAGCAATCCATAAGTCCACACTTAAATAAGTAGATAGATCAATAGATTAAAAAGAAGGTACATAGTGTAAGTGATAGTATTAGAAAGTCATCGTTGGCAACAATACTGATGATTATTATTAATTCAGACAATAAATATCAGAATATGCTAAAGCTAGTGGTGAAAGTGGATTAAGGAATGGTATTTTACATAGTCTAAAAGTATTATTTTCTCACAAAACACTAATTATAAAGGGAAAAACAGTAGTGAAGAAATCTGGTGGACACCATCTTATTTAAGTGACAGAGGTCAGTGCCACTATAATGGACAAAATAGATACCATATGCCATACAATACCATGTCATGAAAAGTCTATAGCATTTCTGATATCTCAGCCAAAAGCATGTAACTTCATCTTAATCACTGAACAAAACCAAATAATTAGCTTTTGATTGTCACAGGGAAAACGAAGGAATTCTTTTGACTTGACAGAGACTGGAAAGACATGGGTACAACCCATGATTCTGGGTTATTAGATTTCTTTGTTAGAGGAATATTACTCGGAAAATTAGTGAAACTTGAAAGGGATCTCTGGGTGGAGTATGGAGGAATTTTTTTGTACTATTTTTGCAAATTTTTTGTAAATTTTAATGTAGAATGTAAGTTCATATTTTTATTACTTTTAGGCACAATGATTATAAAGTTGTATCACCTGCGTTAAGAGCAGTTGGTAATATTGTGACTGGTGATGATATTCAAACACAGGTGAGTTCAGACTTTAATATGATAAATTGGTAACTTAAGGAACTTTTAAGAAGTTTATCATTTTCATATGACTCAATTACATGTTAATCAAGATGTTAGTATTACCATTATTGTGCAGGCATCTGTTATATGTCAGTAAGCATATTCTCAGTAATAAGTAATCCATCTCAAATACCTCTATATGAAGGCACTATCCTAGACCTATATCAATG
>NW_011495034.1:13655554-13672010 GCF_000754665.1 Bison bison bison | reverse complement strand
GTATAGGATAGGAATTTGGCTCTTGAGGGGTTTACATTTCAATTGAGGAGACAATATATAATGAAATAAAGCAAATTACCTAAGGTAGTATGTTTCCTGAGAACTGATTTGTCCTTAAATACTATAAAATTTTTTTTTTAAAAATCGGTGTGCTGAGAAATCTTTGTAGATTCCATAAAGGAGTTGGAATTAAAGCTGGAGAATTTCAGTAGACTAGAAGAAATTTATGTGGTATGAGGTAGAGGTACACGTGAGTTATGATTAAGAGGTGTTAAACTTGGCTGGAAAAGAAACTGCTTAGGAGATGGTGATTGATTATAAACAGGTTAAAAGTTGGGTTGGAAATGCAAGGGTCTTTGTAATAGATTGAAAACCTAGATTATGAGAGTTGAAGGAAGGATAGCAAGGAAACATTTTCCCTCTTTGGTAACTAACTGTGTGTGTCTGTGTCTGCATGTGTGTGTGTCTGTGTGTGTCTACATGTGTGTTTGCCTGTCTTGGATGATGGTGAGACTTAAAAAAAAAGATGTGATGTCAAACTGATTTCAGATCTGGAGTATTCTTTCTTAAAGATACAAACTTTAACTCAGAAACATTAAATTATCCATTGCTATCATGAACTGTATATTCTAATCTACATTCTTTCAGTTTTAGTCTTTTGAAGTCATATTTAGATATTTAGTTATTAAACAGTAGATCTTTAGTAATTGATAGTTATTAATTTAAAATAGGTCTTTAAAATAAAATGCACTTCCACACATACACTGTTTTCAGCAGAATTTTGGTGCACTGCTTCATATGTTCTTCACCAAGTAAACATAATGTAAATCATTGTGGTTACTGTGAAAATGGAGCATAATTAATCTTGCCGTGAAATAAAGAATGTAAAGAGACAGAGCAAACCGTGCTGTGCTTAGTCACTCAGTCATGTCCCACTCTTTGTGACCCCATGGACTTGAAGCCCACCAGGCTCCTCTGTCCATGGAATTCTCCAGGCAAGAATACTGGAGTGGGTTGCCATGCCCTCCTCCAGGGGATCTTCCCAACCCAGGGATCGAACCCAGGTCTCCTGCATTACAGGTGGATTCTTTGCTGTCTGAGCCACTAGGGAAGCTCCTAAGAATACTTGAGTGGGTGGGCTTTCCCTTCTCCAAGGGATCTTCTGACCCAGGAATTGAACCAGGGTCTCCTGCATTATAGGCAGATTCTTTACCAGTTGAGCTACCAGGGAAGCAAACTGTACTTACTTACAAAAGGAAAATAGGACAGTATAAATTTTAATGAAACAAATAGACTTAATATACACATTTCTTAACAGTTTCTTAATAGACACTATTTCTTAACAGTTATGGAATTGGATACATTGAAACTGTTTGAGGTATAGATATAGATACATTTCCCCCATTAATTTATTTGGCAAAACTTAAGTGGTTGGATCCTGACCAATCACTAAATCTCTGTTCAAATAGTTGTGTCAGTTGAACTCTGAATGTATTTGTAAACTTGAAGGGCACACCTCTGTATTCTGCATATTTGCAAATGAGTGGATTGAGAACAGGGCACTTCACTACACCAAGTTTTGGCAGATTGGGAGCGTAGAAGACAGCAAGTACGTAACTAAGTTTTACTTTGAGAGAAATTTCTTTTTTCTTAATACAGTTTTCCAGAATTATTATTGTGTTTCTAAATAGTATATTTTTGTATAGTTCTTTTCCAATAAAACTGTTTTCATTTTGTTATTGTTGTTTTAGGTAATTTTAAATTGCTCTGCTTTACCCTGTCTTTTACACTTATTGAGTAGCTCAAAGGAGTCAATCAGAAAAGAAGCCTGCTGGACTGTTTCAAACATCACTGCTGGAAACAGAGCTCAGATTCAGGTAAATTGCTTTCATATCTGAAAAAACAGGAGATCTCAGGAGTTATTTTGGACAAAGGTCAGCATTTTATCAGTGATTTTTTTTTTTTTTTAGTGAGTTACTGAAAATATTTTCTTAAAAGATCCTTGAAAAGTTTTTTATAGAACTGAATTTTCCTCCTCTAAAATAATAACATTTACTTGTTGTAGGTATTCTAGTACAGTGCCTGACACATAACAGTTAGTCATTAAGAAGAGCTTGAATTTCATTAGGTTTCAATATCAGCAATGATCAGGCTTCCCTGGTGGGTCAGATGGTAAAGAATCTGCCTGCAAGAGACCCAGGTTTGATCCCTGGGTTGGAAAGAGTGGCTACCCACTCCAGTATTCTTGGAATGGCTACCCACTCCAGTGTTCTTGCCTGGAAAATCCCATGGATAGAGGAGCCTGACAGGCTACTGTCCATGGGGTTACAAAGAATCAGACACGACTGAGCAACTAACACACTAGGCAATAATCTTCCTCTCAATGCTTTTAAATAATGATTTATTAGTGTCCCATCAAGCTCCTTGAGTCATTTAATACTAATTTCATCTTGATCAATGACCAGCCTGTGCTTTATCATCTTTAAAATTTATATTCTGCTAATATATTTTCCAATCTTTAAAAGAAAGTATGTGAAAGTTTGTTGAAAATTTAGAAATAAAGTATTTCTAAAGGTGTTTCCAAAAAGTCTGACATTTTAAAGCCAATGAGTTTCAAGATTCCTCTACTTCATAATATTTATAAGACACTATTTGCATTGATTATGCTATATCATTTTTTCTCCTCAGGCTGTTATAGATGCAAATATTTTTCCTGTTTTAATTGAGATTCTTCAGAAAGCAGAGTTTCGCACCAGGAAAGAAGCAGCTTGGGCTATAACTAATGCAACATCAGGAGGCACTCCAGAACAGATCAGGTGAAAAAAAATTTTTTATTGTTTTTTTAATATAAATAGGACAAAATTTGGAATAATACATACTTTTTATTTGTTGATAAAACTAAAACATTATTTCTAAGTTAGTTTTATAAGCATTTCTAATGTGAAATGATAGCATTTGTTACATCTTTTATTCATTCACAGTGGTTTATTTTTGTCAAAGTATAATTGATATTCTCCTAGGCAAACTATGAAAAATCAGAGATTAAAAATCTGAAAAAAAAGTGTATGTTAATTTGAAAACTATATTATTATGGGCATTAAGTATTTTTTTGACCATTAAAATCTCATGCGTGTAACTTTATAAAATGGCTAATAAATTCGAATATCCACTTATTTAAAATAAAATTGAAATAGACATTCCTAGTTGGTTGTTAGCCTTGCTGCTGGTGCTGCTAAGTCGCTTCAGTCATGTCTGACTCTGTGCGACCCCATAGACGGCAGCCCACCAGGCTCCCCTGTCCCTGGGATTCTCCAGACAAGAACACTGGAGTGGGTTGCCATCTCCTTCTCCAGTGCATGAAAGTGAAAAGTGAAAGGGAGGTCGCTCAGTCGTGTCCGACTCCTAGCGACCCCATGGACTGCAGCCTACCAGGCTCCTCCGTCCATGGGATTTTCCAGGCAAGAGTACTAGAGTTGGGTGCCATTGCCTTCTCTGGGTTGTTAGCCTTACCTGTGTATATTATCTCACTTTTATTCTTTCATAAATAAAATTTATTTTTTTTCAGGATACTTGTTTGGTTCTAGGATTTTTATTGTTTTTGTTTCTTTTCCTAACAACGTAAATAATAGGTATATGGACTTTGAAGTTAGCCTGCTTTCAAATCCTATTCAGTAAAAGATGCATGACCTTCCAAAGTCATTTAGTCTCTCTAATCCATGATTGTCTTCATTTTTTTAAATGGATAGTATGTTATGGTAGTGTAATTTGTACACTTCCAGTCTTACAGCATGGTGCCTAAACATTAAGCTCTCTACTAAGATTAGCTATTATCATTATTATTTGTAATCACCATAATTTTTATTATCGGTATTCTCTTTTCTGCTGTCACCTTTTTTTTTTTCCTGCATTGGTGGTTTTCGGGATCTTAGTTCCTGGACAGGGATCAAATCCATATCCCCTTCAGTGGAAACACAGAATTCTAACCACTTGACTGCCAGAGAATGTCCTGCTTTCACTTTTTTCCTCCATAGCAAAGTTCTACTTTGCCGTTCTATCTACAGAATCTTCTTTTTCTGAGGATCATTTCATGAAACTCGAAACTTCTTTGGTTTCTTGACGTGCTTATTTAGGAAATAATTGTCTAATACATATTTGATTTAATTATTAATTTATACAAAAGAAGTTAGGCTGCTATGCCAATTTATAAATAACTAGGAGGATTTTGAAATCTACTTTTTGGGAGATCATTGTCTATTATTGCCTTCATTTCTACTGTTATTTTCTTTTCTCAGATGTGTTGATACCATCTGTCTCTGCCTTTTATTTTCTATTCCTCCTCTTTGATTTAATCAGTATTACTTCCATTTCATTTGTGTCACGAATACAAACAGTAATAAAATCTTTCATTTGTTCTAACTTGTATATTTTTTTGATGCTGATGTTATTTTTGTCTGTTTTGGGGCCCAAAGTTTGTAAACAGTTTATAAACAGTTGTATTTTCTTTTTTAATTTATTTTCATCTTTGTGTCTGTTCCTTAAAATGTATTAATATGAATCAGGTGTCCAAATTGAGATAATTATTTTTCTAGCCATTTCCACCATTTCATTAACTCTACATATAGGGGAAGGAGACTTGATCTCAGATAAGGTTCAACATTCATATCACTAATATTTATTGACTGCTAGTTGTTATGCTAAGTCATTTCAGTTATTGAGCGTCAGCAGTACATCAGATGCTTTCACGTATTTCCATTAACTTTATAACTATGAGATAGTTATTCATTCAGCAGTTACATTTGATCAGTCACAGGTTAGTATATGGCAAGCAAGTATTCCAGTGAAGATATGCACATTTAAAAGAGGTGGGGATGAAAACTAACTTCTACTGAATGTTTGCAGTATTCTCACAGCAACATTCTAGTTTAGTACTATATTATTTCCACTTTTGATGTGGAAACTGAGGCACAGAGAAGTTACACAAAATCACACAACTAAATAAGGAGTGGGATTAGGACTTGAAACCATGCAGTTTGGCTTCAGAGCATGTTTAATATGGACTTTAGAGCATGCTTAATATGGACTTTTGCCAGGTGAAGAAATTAGCTATTTTAAAGATCTAATAACAACTAGAAAAGGAAAAAGGATTAGGAAATGAGTAGAATAATTTTTGTGATCGTTGTTTATTAAGATTATTCACAACATGGCCTGTTCTGCTTCTAAAAGCCTTCTGTGCTTCTGAAACACAGCCTATATTTTAGAACATTAACTACGATTGTTTCTGTGGAAAATTTCTTTCAGTTTGATTTAGGTGTCTCTTTTTGGTCTTCATTTCTACCTACCCCGATGTGGCTTCATGTGTTACACGGGCTAGAAAGAAAGTGAAGTCACTCAGTCGTGTCTGTCTCTTTGCGACCCCATGGACTGTAGCCTACCAGGCTCCTCCCTCCATGGGATTCTCCAGGCAAGAATACTGGAGTGGATTGCCATTTTAACCAACCTTTAAAACAAAAACAAACCTTGAGCCAACTATTCTCTGCACTCATATGCTATGCAAAAACAACTATAAGTACCAATTTGCTTATATGTATTTTTTGTAATATTTGTAATACCATTAATTGCTAATTATGTTAAATTATGAAAATAAGAGAGTAAGAATTTTCAGGTTCCTATATAAGTAAAAATTTAAGTATTTTTAATGTTTGAGATTGTTTAGGAATACTTAAGTGTTTATGTAACATTTCATTGAAGAATGTTTTCATGTCATTGCTATAAATATTTAAATCTTTTAAAATGTTTCTCCCCCACATTTTTTTTTTAATTACTCTAAAGGTATTTGGTAGCCTTAGGCTGCATTAAACCACTTTGTGATCTGTTGACTGTTATGGACTCAAAAATAGTTCAAGTGGCTTTAAATGGACTTGAAAATATTTTACGGCTTGGAGAACAAGAATCTAAGCAGAATGGAATAGGCATTAATCCATACTGTGCCCTCATTGAAGAAGCATATGGTGAGCATTCAGTAAAATTTATAGTTGGTATCAATTTTTTAATTGAGATCCAAGCGACACATTGGTTTCATGTATATAACATAATTCAATATTTGTGTATACTGCAAAATGAATGTAATAATTATAGTTCATGTCACCATAGTTAAAATTTTTTTTCTTGTAATGAGAACTCTTCAGATTTCCTCTTAGCAGCTTTCATATATATATTACAGTATTATTAAATGTAGTCCCCATCACTGTACATTACTTCCCCAAAGCTTATAGAGAGTAGAAGTTGGTGCCTTTTGACAGCCCCTTTCACCCGTTTAATTCACCCCCTCACCTCCTGTCTCTGGCAACAGCCAGTCTATACCCTGTATCAATGCGCTCACTCTGAGCTCTTTGTTTTTGTTTGTTTAGATTCTGCATATAAGTGAGATTATAAGGTATTTGTATCTGTGACTTGTTTCACTGAGTGTAATGCCCCCGAGGTCCATCCAGGTTGTTGTAGATGGCAAGGTTTTCTTCTTTTTCAAAAAAACTGAATAATATTCCTCTGTATGTGTATGTGTTGTGTGTGTATGTACCACATTTTCTTTATTGATTCATTCTTTGATAGATAAGGTTGCTTCCATGTCTGGGCTGTTGTAAATAATGCTGAAATGAACATGGGGTTTCATAATATCTTGGAGTTCATTTTTTTTTCATTTTCTTGAGATAAATATCAAGAAGTGAAATTGCTGGATTATATTTTTTAAAAAAATGTAAAAAGTTAAAACTAGAACTACCATATAATCCATATTGTTATCCATAGGGATTGCACCAGTTTGCATTCCCACCAATAGTGCACAAGGGTTTCCTTTTCCCACATCCTTACCAACACTTCCTGTCTCATCTTTTTGATGGTGGTTATTCTAACAGGTGTAAGGTGATATCTTATTGTGGTTTTGATTTCCATTTCCCTAATGATTAATGATGTTGAGCATCTTGTCATATACCTGTTGGGCATCTGTGTATCTCCCTTGAAAAAATGTTCATTCAGATCTTCTGCCCATTTTTTAATCAGATAGTTTGGTTTTTGAGTATTGAGTTATATGAGTTCTTTATATATTTTGGATATCAACCCCCTACTAGGCATATGATTCGCAAATACGTTCTCTCATTTCCTAGGTTATCTTTTCATATTGCTGATGTTTTCCTTTGCTGTGCAGAAGTTTTTTAGTTTAATGTGGTCCCACTTGTTTATTTTTGCTTTTTTGTCCTTTGTGTTTGGCATCAGATCCAGAATTCAAACAACTGTCATCAAGACCATGGAATTTATTTCCAGATGAGGCATGAATCTAAGTCAGTTCTTTTTCCTCTCAGTATATTTCCATTAAATATTCACTTTCTGTCTTAAGTCCTATTAAATCCATTCAAGCTTTTATTTGCTATTCAACCAAGCCTGGTAGACCACTTTGCCTTTATTTCAAATTATATAATGTCACTGGTTAAGACATCATATAAACAAAAGATATTAATCGCTGATTTAAGAATATTTCCTACTACAATTATTATTTTGGCCCCAAGTTATACTAGAGTTTGAGCTATTCTATGAGTATATATAGATATGATTACTTGATATATTTATATCCTGCAACAAATTGAAGAGGTTTATCTGTAATTAAGTGAAAAATACTTTTAGCATCATCCAGACTTACATGTGGATTATTTTCTTGTAAGCAGTAAAATAAAGCACTGTAGATTCTCCTTATACTATGCAAATGGGTTTTTTCAGTTTCACTTATAAACTGTATTGGATTTACAAATAGTATTCATTTATTCCTTATTGATACACTTTGGCTTATTCTGTGAGAGAACTTATTGTTAGTTTGCTCATTAATTTTAGGGTTTTGTTTTGTTTTGTTGCTTTCCCTTTTTGTGCTTTTTATTTAGCATGATTACTCTGGAAACAACTTGTGGAGTTTACATGATCTAAAACTGTCATTTTAAAATTCAGAAACTTAAGTACAGAGGAATCAAACTTATTTGGGAAAAATCATACAACTAGAAGGGTGGATTCTATGATCTTCCTACTGCCCAGCCTATGCTTACTCTTCATACCCTATTGCCCAATATTTTTATTCCTGAACTATAAAGCATAAGTATTGACTGTCATTATACGCAAAAATCAGATAAAAGCTACAGAATCACTTAAATGTGTAATCTAAAAAATACTACAAACTAGTGACTATAACAAAAGAGAAGCAGACTCATATAAACTAGTGGTTACCAGTGCAGCCAGTGGGGGTGGAGTGCAAATTATTGGGTAAGATAGGCTCAAGGATGTGTTGTACAACACAGGGAATATAGCCAATGTTTTGTAATAACTGTAAATGGAATACAACCTTTAAAAATTATGTTTTAATTTTTAAAATTAGATTAAAAATAATAGTTCCATTGACAGTGGACTGGTGATACTATTGATTGATTATTTTGATTTAAATACATGTTGAAATCTGAGTAATAACTTTGATTTTATATATATGCTTTATATAATAGGTCTAGATAAAATTGAATTTCTGCAAAGCCATGAAAATCAGGAAATTTACCAAAAGGCTTTTGATCTGATTGAACATTACTTTGGTGTAGAAGATGACGACCCCAGTATTGTACCCCAAGTGGATGAAAATCAGCAACAGTTTGTATTTCAGCAGCAGGAAGCACCAATGGAAGGGTTCCAACTTTAACTTGGTAGGAGGTAAATTAATGGCTAAGAAGGGTAGCTTTATATACCTCCCCTTTCTTGCATTGTCAGTAGGAATATTTGATGTGTTTTTGTGTAGAACAAAAAAAGAAAGAAGATGCACTTTTAGAAAGCAAAACAAGTTTCCATTCATATGCAACCTTTTATTATAGTTTTGTTGTTATGTTGGTGTGCCTGTATATATGTCTTTCATTGTTTTATCTTTTTTTGTATCTATTTGAGAACAGTTAAATACACTATTTAATAATTTAAGCCTGAGAAGGAGAATTTTGGTAAAGTATTACAATAATGGTTCTAAATTTTTCTAGCACTTGTGGAAACTGCACATCAACAGCACAGCTGTTGATGATTGCATTTTGGCAGTGTCTGACATTCCCGCTCTCTACTAAATCTACCTCTCAAAGCAAAAGCAAAACAAAAAAGCTTCAGAAGCATGAAATAGAGAAAAGGCTAAATTAGAATGTAAAGACAGATGTTACCAGAAATTATAAATCACTGTGCTGTAGGTTATACTTTGCAAAAAAATAAAAAGGTTTAACAAAACCAGTAAGAGTTACTTATAAAACATAGGAAAAATATTGTACTGATAATCAATTAAAATGTAGCAATTGTGAAGAGAGAAGCTGTTCTTCATATTGAACATATTAAAATAATTACACAACATTTAAATATTTGTGTTTTTAACATATAAATGCTATATTTTATATTTTGACCAAATATGCTAACATTTTTGAAATAGTTTTTTTTTTTTATTTTTTCACTGCTCATTTTAGAGAGCATCATGATAGAGATGCCATTATGAATCTAAAGTAGTGCTGCATAGCAAAAATAATACTGTATTCCTTTCTCTGATTTTTCAGAGCAGTAATTGAAAAGTTTCACTTTCTGTGTAATAATGAACTTAGGTATTTGAATGGCAAAATTGTTCTGAAGAAATCACCTTGTTATGTATTAAATTTTATTAAATGTACTTAATGTTTGGACACAAAAGGATGATATTAATGAAAATTACTAAGGATTCTTTAATTGGTTGAAACCTATATTAGGATTTTTTTTTCCCTTTGGTAATACTCAGAGGGTCATACTGCTGCTTGTCAATGTACCATTGTATTAGATTACATTTCTATCAGATTGGTTAATATAATGTAAGTGTTTATGTATTAACAGCAAAAACCTCTTCATATTGTGAAACTTTTAAAAAAGTTTCAATAGAAAATTATATATATATTTATTTATAGATCCATATATATGCATGTGTCTTATGTGTTTTTTTTCACGGTACTATATTCTGTAGTTTTCTAAGCAGATATGGTACTGTTGAGCTCAGTCTTTTCATTTATAGTTATATACAGGCTATTTACATTTCCAGTTATATATCTAAAATACTTATTTAAAAATTAGTTTATTGCTGTTTTAAGATAGAAACTAAAAGCATTTTTGATATGACTCATAGTCTATTCTGTAAAGAAAGATTTCATTTATGGTATCATTTATAATGTTTCTGCTGGAAATCAGAGGCATGTTAACAAGAAGAAAATGTATACAGAGGTACTTTTAAATAGTATGACACTTTGTAAAATTATATATCATGAAACTAAGCTTTTGGCAAGACACTTAAAACCTACAGGCTATAGACTACAGGTTTAAATGGTGTCTGTAATGCTGACTGCATCTGCCAAACCTCTTTATATTGTTAAGTAGAGTATTGTATCTGTGCCCTTTTTATTGTAGTAGAAGTTATGAAGTTCAGTATATGTATATTCAAAAGAACAGGGTAGTTATATTAAAGATTACCAAACTGATGGTGAATTTATCAGATCAACACTTTTTTGTGATGCTGATAGTCTGAGTATCAGGTGACAGGGTATTCCACTCTTTCTAATCAATTGAACTTGATAATGCAGCATAATTCATAAACTAACCAGCTGTGCCTGCTTTTATTTTGAGGACCCTGTAGTCAGTTTAGGAGATTTAGATTAATAAATCTCTAAGCCACGTCTTTCAAACAAAATAGTTCTTACAGAAGGAAAAATAATGGAAATAATAGAATGGCCTTTAATTTTAAATTTTTGCCAGTAAAGCAAGCATTATACCTCTAAGTATAGAATTTGACCATATTTTAGGCATTTATATACAAAAATTATATTTAATTCATTGGATCTGTTACTAGGATAATTGATTTGATTAGATTTGAATGCAAGGGGCAATATATAATTAATTGTTGGGACCAGCTATTGGTGTGGTAATAACTTTATTGAACCAATACTAGCAAATACTTTGTTTCTAAAATTTTTCTTAATATGACTACTCTTTTCAAATGTACTATTTTAAATGCTCCAAAATGTATTTTCCTTAATCTTCATTGGCCCTTGTGGGAAATTTTTTTCTTTTTTCAACTTGCTTTCCTAAGATTTATTATATTTAAATCCGAGAGAAACTGTGCCAAAAAAAAGAAAAGAAAACATGTTCTAAAGGGCAATGCATGCAACATTAATGCAGAAATAAAAAAAAAAAAATACTTGAAAGAGTCCTTTACGTTTAATTAAATTTGGTGTTTTAGTTTTGTCTGAATTTGAATTTTTACTAGCTAACCTATGCAATTATGCTTACTTGTTTTATATTTGTAAGTACTTGACTCAATGACCTGGGTGTTTTTACTATCAGTTTTATTTTGAAAACTGTTTTTAGAATTTAATTTTTAGTGTCGTTTTGTTCACTTATTGGTAGCACTAGAACAGGAAAGCAAAAAATAAAAACAAAAAAAATGTAATAAAATCTGCTGGCACAGAAACAGCATATCATTCGGTAACTGTAAAACCTATTTGCAGATAAAGATTGATTTGTTGATAAAGGACTTTTGTTGGACAAAACATTACCTTTGCCTTCATATTTTTTCTTCTCTTAAGAAGGAGCATTATGGAAAAAGTAATTACAATACAAAGTCTTAGTGGATTTTTGTTGCTGTTCTAAATTCAGCAGTCTACTTGCTGCTTTGTGAAACTGTGAAATCAAAGTAATTGTTAACCTTTACTCATTTTAGTTCATAGCATTACTGTTTTATAGAATGTAACATATTAGGAGCCCATATGATAGAGCTCTAGAAGGATAATGTGTCTTTAAGTTGGGAAGTGGGATGGGGAAGATGTTCTTGACTAACTAAAAAAAAATCAACATTTGAGTAATATGCAATATTATGAAATGTTACAGCACTATATTAAAAACAATAAAATCCTATTTTACAATTGCATTTATATAAGTGTGTCTGTTTCATTTGTTCTCACTTAGGATTGTGTATTCCTAACAGCAAAAATAGATGCCCTCAATGATTAAAATTCCATCCCCTTTCTAGAACCAGTACGATTTCGTTGGTAGGACTATCTGATAAAGTAGTATGTTGCTTTTATTTTAGAACATATATTCAACTGTAATGGAGGATGTATCTAATTTATGTTTGTATCTCATGCCTTGGCAATTAATGGAACATTCATATGTTCAGCTGAGATTATTTTTCCTTTTCTATTATTTTAATGCAATACAGTGCATTTATTTAAGGCTTAGAGTTTTGGAAATAGAAGGGAATATCTGATTTAACTTTCTTAGTGTGCTCTGAAACACAAAATCACACAGTAGCCAGGCTTAGCCTCCCCCCCTAGTTTAGTGTTTTTATTTTCTTATTCTACTACCTTTTTTTTTTTGCTTCATCTGGCCTCATTTCCTTCAGTATTTGAAACTTTGTTAATCACAGAGTAGTAAAAGTAGTTATGTCAGTTATTTTTAGGGTTTCTTGCTCCCAGTAAAGCAGTCTGCAATTTTAAGAGACATGTACATCATATCATTATTAGTCACTTTAACATTTCAATTTTCCATTCTTATGAAATAAAATTTTCAAATAGTTGCACTTGCAAGCATTGCTGTACAGCACCACCAGAACTAAAATGTTGGTTGGGAGCAACCCCACCAAGTAAAGAGCTTAAAATGCTCACTAGCTTTTGCATAAACACTTAAATTTGGAAGCAGTAGGCAGTTTGGGGAATTTAATGTGTAATGCTCAAAAGTACCTGTTATTTAAAAATTGGGAGTTCTAAACTTTGGACAGCTTTACTTTAGAGGGATCCCTCTTGTTCCCTTTCAGTCATGGTTGTTTTTTTAAACTGCTGTCTAAAAAAGTATGGCAAAATTTTAGGGGTTTAACATGACTCATTATTTTCTGAGCATTCCACCTTCTAAATTGTTTTATTATAAAATACACAAAGAGAATAATGTGTAAGAAGACAGTTGAATAATAAAACACCTGTGTATTCACCATCCAATTTAATTATTATCAGTCCCTTGTAACTATTACTCTGGATGTTATTAATAATCCTTGTGCTTTGCTTCATTGTTTCATCTCATGTGTATATATATCCCTAAGAAATATAGCCTTACTTATCTGTTTTCTAAATGTATAAACTGGAAGTTTACATATATTTTCTGTATCTGGGAATTTGGGGTTTTGGCTCAATGTTAACATTTTTTGAGATTCATGTTGATGCATATATGTGTGGTTTGCTCATTCTCTTTGCTGTTTACTATTCTGTTTTGTGACTACATCGTGATGTCTGGTAGGGGAAGTTTGTTTTACTTTTGTTTCCGAGGCATGTGGGATCTTAGTTTCCCAACCAGGGATGAAAACTGTGCCCCGTGCGGTGGAAGCGCAGAGTCTCAACCACTGGCCCGCCAAGGTAGTCCCCAGAATGCTCATTTTAGCATCATCTCTAGTGGCCAAAAACTGGACCAAATAACCAGATAAACTGGCATATTCATACAATGGAATACTATAACAATGAAAATGAATGACTTCCTGCTACTCACAGTCTGTGGATGAATCTCACAGTATAATACTGAGTATAAGAATTTATACAAGTGTATATTATATAATCTTATGTATATAAAGTTAAAACAGGCAAAACTAGTCTACGGTGATAAAACAACATCTTTTTTTATCTGTGTGGTAATGACTGACTGAGGGCAGAAATGAGGCAGAAAGGAGATGTTTTACATCTTGATCTGAACAGTTATACGGTTGTGTTCACTAAAATTTTATCAAACCGTGTACACTTTTGTGCACTTTCTAAATGTATGTTCTACTTCAGCAAAAATTTACTAAAAGTAGAAATAAAAAAAGACTTCGCCATTCTTGTTACCAAATAAAGCCTTGACAAGTACTTTGTCAAATATTCTCTTTTACCTATCATTTATTGTTGCTGGTCATAGTGATCATATTCCGATGAACACTTTGTCAGTTAGAATATCATTTAGCCTTGGCCTGTGCAGCCAGTGCCGCTTCTTCACGCCATTTTGCCTTCTTTGCCAGGTTCCAACTTGTTAAAGATTCATGTCGTTCTGCAGCCTGCAGAAGCAAAAGGCAAAGCATTTTGACGCTCTGGAAAAATTTGTGTTTTAGAGATACACAGCAGACTCCATGAAAGAAGAAAAATAACAAAGCGTCAATCACATGTAGCATTTAAGATAAACGATCCTTTGATACAGAAAAAATCGGCCTAAGTTATTAGACTTCTAGACAACAGTACCGCTATATCAGAAATCTGCCCCCACCTCCTCTTGGGACACAAAAGATACAGTTGTTGGACAAAACATAAATCACTTTCAAATAGTTAAAATCAAGAAAGGGAAATCTTCAGGTACCTTTTATGAAAAGAATGCAGAAGGCATAAGTTAATGGGGAATGAGAAGGACAAAAGCCAGGATAGATGGAAGTGGCTTTATTAGGGGGAAATAATGGCTTTAACAGCTGTGGGTTGAATCGCTATACCAATAGGCAAGTTCAGGATTTAGATCATGGGCATGGAGCTGAGGTATTCCTGTGGAATGACTAAAACTCTTACCAGCCTGAGAACTGGCAAGGACACTAGGCATTTACCTGGGGGAGAAAAAATTACTTGTAAAAAGAGAAGACAATTAGCATTGTGATCAGGAGGAAAGAACTCTAGCTAGAAAATGGATCAGAGGAAATAATCTAAATGCGGCACAGAGATATAAGTACAAAAAAATAGAGAAGTTAAGAGACTTGGAGAATAGAATTAGAAATTCCAACATATATTCCCAACAGGTGAGTTATTAGAATGAGGGGAGAGATCATATTTGAAGTAATAACAGCTTACACTTTTTCAGAAGTGAGCAAAGCTATAGGTCCCTCAGACTGAAGAACATACAAAGTCATTTGCAGGAAAAAAATAAAAATCTAATAGATACTGATGGAAGCCTAATACGCATTTCACACTTAACATATCCAAAATAGAGGACTTGATATATTTTGTCTGTCAGGGCTACCAGTTCTTTCCCTAGCCATAAACATGGGGAATGGCAACACCATCCATCGTAGATTCTCAAGCAGAAATCCAGGCTTTTTTGATGTCGTTCTTCCATTTTGTTTCCTCCTCCCACACTGAACTTACCATAAAGGTCTATCCTTTTTACCTTTCCAAACACATCTCAAATTGCTACCCATTTCTCCATCTCTATCTGACAGCATCTTAGATAAGGTAACATATTAATTATTCAAAGTGACAGATGAATTGGAGAGAAGGAAGATGGATACAGTTCAGTTCAGTCGTTCAGTCTGCGACCCCATGAACCACAGCACGCCAGGTCTCCCTGTCCATCACCAACTCCCAGAGCCTACCCAAACTCATGTCCATTGGGTTGGTGATCCCATGCTCTCCTCCTGCCATCAATCTTTCCCAGCATCAGGGTCTTTTCAAATGAGTTAGCTCTTTGCATCAGGTGGCCAAAGTATTGGAGTTTCAGTTTCAACATCAGACCTTCCAATGAACACCCAGGACTGATCTCCTTTAGGATGGACTGGTTAGATTTCCTTGCAGTCCAAGGGACTCTCAAGAGTCTTCTCCAACACCACAGTTCAAAAGCATAAATTCTTCGGAGCTCAGCTTTCTTTATAGTCCAACTCTCACATCTATACGTGACTACTGGAAAAACCATACCCTAGGAATCCCTTAGAAGAAATGGAGTAGCCATCATGGTCAACAAGAGAGTCCCAAATGCAGTACTTGGATGCAATCTCAAAAACAACAGAATGATCTTTGTTCGTTTCCAAGGCAAACCATTAAATATCACAGTAATCCAAGTCTATGCCCTGACCAGTAACACTGAAGAAGCTGAAGTTGAACAGTTCTATGAAGACCTGCAAGACCTTCTAGAAATAACACCCCCAAAAAGATGTCCTTTTCTTTATAGGGGACTGGAATGCAAAAGTAGGAAGTCAAGAAACACCTGGAGTAACAGGCAAGTTTGGCCTTGGAGTACAGAATGAAGAAGGGGAAAGGCTAATAGGGTTTTGCCAAGAGAATGCACTGGTCATAGCAAACACCCTCTTCCAACAACACAAGAGAAGACTCTACACATGGACATCACCAGATGGTCAACACCAAAATCAGATTGATTATATTCTTTGCAGCCAAAGATGGAGAAGCTCTATACAGTCAGCAAAAACAAGACCGGGAGCTGACTGTGGCTCAGATAATGAACTCCTTATTGCCAAATTCAGACTGAAATTGAAGAAAGTGGAGAAAACCACTAGACCATTCAGGTATGACATAAATCAAATCCCTTATGACTATACAGTGGAAGTGAGAAATAGATTTAAGGGGCTAGATCTGATAGACAGTGCCTGATGACCTATGGATGGAGGTTCGTGACATTGTAC
>NW_011495034.1:13654519-13655454 GCF_000754665.1 Bison bison bison | reverse complement strand
TAATGGGAAAGACTAGAGATCTCTTCAAGAAAATTAGAGATACCAAGGGAACATTTCATGCAAAGATGGGCTCAGTAAAGGACAGAAATGGTATGGACTTAACAGAAGCAGAAGATACGAAGAAGAGGTGGCAAGAATACACAGAAGAACTGTACAAAAAGATCTTCACGACCCAGATAATCACAATGGTGTGATCACTCACCTAGAGCCAGACATCCTGGAATGTGAAGTCAAGTGGGCCTTAGGAAGCATCACTACGAACAAAGCTAGTGGAGATGATGGAATTCCAGTTGAGCTATTTCAAATCGTAAAAGATGATGCTGTGAAGTGCTCCACTCAATATGTTAGCAAATTTGGAAAACTCAGCAGTGGCCACAGGACTGGAAAAGGTCAGTTTTCATTCCAATCCCAAAGAAAGGCAACACCAAAGGTGCGCAAACTACCATACAATTGCACTCATCTTACACGCTAGTAAAGTAAGGCTCAAAATTCTCCAAGCCAAGCTTCAGCAATATGTGAACTGTGAACTTCCAGATGTTCAAGCTGGTTTTTGAAAAAGCAGAGGAAGAGATCAAATTGCCAACATCTGCTGGACCATCGAAAAAGCAAGAGAGTTCCAGAAAAACATCTATTTCTGCTTTATTGACTATAATGAAGCCTTTGACTGTGTGGATCACAATAAACTGTGGAAAAATCTGAAAGAGATGGGAATACCAGACCACCTCTTGAGAAACCTATATGCAGGTCAGGAAGCAACAGTTAGAACTGGACATGGAACAACAGACTGGCTCCAAATGGGAAAGGGAGTACGTCAAGGCTGTATATTGTCACCCTGCTTATTTAACTTATATGCAGAGTACATCATGAGAAATGCTGGGCTGGAAGAAGCACAAGCTGGAATCAAGATTGTCAGGAGACATATCAATAACCTCAGA
>NW_011495034.1:13647271-13654419 GCF_000754665.1 Bison bison bison | reverse complement strand
ATCTCACCCTTATGGCAGAAAGTGAAGAAGAACTAAAGAGCCTCTTGATGAAAGTGAAAGAAGAGAGTGAAAAAGTTGTCTTAAAGCTCAACATTCAGAAAATGAAGATCATGGCATCCGGTCCCATCACTTCACAGCAAATAGATGGGGAATCAGTGGAAACAGTGGCTGACTGTTTTTCTGGGTTCCAAAATCAATGCAGATGGTGACTGCAGCCATGAAATTAAAAGACACTCCTTGGAAGGAAAGTTATGACCAACCTAGACAGCGTATTAAAAAGCAGAGACATTACTTTGTCAACAAAGGTCCGTCTACTGAAGGCTATGGTTTTTCCAGTGGTCATGTGTGGATGTGAGAGTTGGACTCTTAAGAAAGCTGAGCACCGAAGAATTGATGCTTTTGAACTGTGGTGTTGGAGAAGACTCTTCAGAGTCCTTTGGACTGCAAGGAGATCCAACCAGTTCATCCTAAAGGAGATCAGTCCTCGGTGTTCATTGGAAGGACTGATGCTAAAGCTGAAACCCCAATACTTTGGCCACCTGATGTGAAGAGCTGACTCATTTGAAAAGATCCTGATGCTGGGAAAGATTGAGGTCAGGAGGAGAAGGGGATGACAGAGGATGAGATGGTTGGATGGTATCACCAACTCATGGCCTTGGGTGGCTCCGGGAGTTGGTGATGGACAGGGAAGCCTGGCATGCTGCAGTTCATGGTGTCACAAAGAGTGAGACACAACTGAGCAACTGAACTGAACTGAACTGACTAGACGGACCTTTGTTGACAAAGTAATGTCTCTGCCTTTTAATATGCTGTCTAGGTTGGTCATAACTTTTCTTCCAAGAAGCAAGCATCTTTCAATTTCATGGCTGCAATCACCATCCGCAGCGATTTTGGAGCCCAGAAAAAGTCAGCCACTGTTTCCACTGATTCCCCATCTATTTGCCATGAAGTGATGGGACCAGATGCCATGATCTTAGTTTTCTGAATGTTGAGCTTTAAGCCAACTTTTTCACTCTCTTCTTTCACTTTCATCAAGAGGCTCTTTAGTTTTTCACTTTCTGCCATAAGGGTGGTGTCATCTGCATATCTGAGGTTATTGATATTTCTCCTGACAATCTTGATTCCAGTTTGTTCTTCCTCCAGCCCAGCATTTCTCATGATGTACTCTGCATGTAAGTTAGATAAGCATGGTGACAATATATAGCCTTGACGTACTCCTTTTCCAATTTGGAGCCAGTCTGTTGTTCCATGTCCAGTTCTAACTATTGCTTCCTGACCTGCATATAGGTTTCTCAAGAGGTGGTCTAGTATTCCCATCTCTCAGAATTTCCCACAGTTTATTGTGATCCACACAGTCAAAGGCTTCATTATAGTCAATAATGCAGAAATAGATATTTTTCTGGAACTCTCTTGCTTTTTCAATGATCCAGCAGATGTTGGCAATTTGATCTCTTCCTCTGCTTTTTCAAAAACCAGCTTGAACATCTAGAAGTTCATGGTTCATATATTTGTCAAGCCTGGCTTGGAGAATTTTGAACATTACTAGCGTGTGAGATGAGTGCAATTGTGCGGTAGTTTGAGCATTCTTTGGCATTGCCTTTCTTTGGGATTGGAATGAAAACTGATCTTTTCCAGTCCTGTTACACTGCTGAGTTTTCCAAATTTGCTGACATATTGAGTGGAGCACTTTCACAGCATCATCTTTCAGGATTTGAAATAGCTCAACTGGAATTCCATTACCTCCACTAGCTTTGTTCATAGTGATGCTTCTTAAGGCCCACCTGACTTCATATTCCAGGATGTCTGTGGCATGCTGCTGCTGCTGCTGCTAAGTCGCTTCAGTCGTGTCCGACCCTGTGCGACCCCATAGACGGCAGCCCACCAGGCTCCCCGTCCCTGGGATTCTCCAGGCAAGAACACTGGAGTGGGTTGCCATTTCCTTCTCCAATGCATGAAAGTGAAAAGTGAAAGTGAAGGCGCTCAGTCGTGTCCGACTCTTAGCGACCCCAGGGACTGTAGCCTACCAGGCTCCTCTGTCCATGGGATTTTCCAGGCAAGAGTACTGGAGTGGGTTGCCATTGCCTTCTCCGTCTATGACATAGAATCACGAAATAGTTAGAAGTGCAAAATTTGGAAGTGATGACCACAGAGGCTAGTTTGCCTGTGTCCTGTATATGAGCCCTTTTCCTTGCCATCTCTAATATGTAGTTTCTGAAGGGAAATTATGAGGTAATAACTTTCTAATTTTGCTTCTTGCTTTTCCCCAATTCTTGCATCTGCTGATCAGTTTTTACCATGAAATGCAGCCCCACAAATATTGATATCTCTGTGAAAATTTTCTCTAGTCTGAATTTCTCCATCCCTAACAACTTTCCTCTGTGTTGAACTCTCCTCTGGACACACTCCAGTTTATCGGTGTACTTCTTCATGGTGGTACCTACAACTGAGCCCATTTGAGTGTGATTATAACTTCTTTGTTTTAGAACTATGTTTTAGTAACACAGCCAGGGGTGGAACTGGATTTTGGTAGCCTCATCACACAGAATAGTTTGCCTGGAACCAACTAAGCATCTTTGACTCTCTGTGATGCTATGGACTGTAGCCTGCCAGGCTCCTCTGTCCCTGGGATTCTCCAGGAAAGAATACAGGAGTGAGTTACCATGCCCTCCTCTAGGGGATCTTCCCAACCCAAGGACTGAACCCTTGTATCCTGTCTCCTACATGTCTCTTAGGTCTCCTGAACTCTCATGCAGGTTCTTTACCACTAGTGCCATCTAGGAAGCTCTAATGTTATCTATATGTCTATTATTTTGGCCATGCCACGTGGCATATGGGGATCTTAGTTCTCAGACCAGGGAGTGAAGCCTTGCCCCTGCAGTGGAAGCATGGTCTTAACCACTGGACCACCAGGGAAGTCCCTATACATATCTATTTCTTTCTGTTGGCTTGGCAAAGAACTTAGGCTTTGAAATTATTCTTATCAAATGGAAATTTTAGTAAATGTTTATTGGAATGAACACTTAAACATAGAAATAAAGAAATTCAGTCATCTCTAGTTTTTAACCTACCTTAGTAACCTGCCTATCCAGTTGGTGATTCTCTAGCTCCTAAATGACAGATTGGATTCTGATATTGCCTGGACGCTTCGTGTTTCAAACTGTCTTCCCTTTATACTTCAGCCACATTAGTTCGTTGTTTTTTTTTTTTTTTTTTTTTAAATATACTTGACACTTTACTCTCTATAGGTTTTCCTCACTTATCTTGGCCTTACCCTAAATGACTTATTCTCATTCTTCTCAGAGTGAGCTTCCCTGACCACCACATCTGAAACACTCTCACTCAGGTACTATTTTATTATCTTCCGAGCTACTCATAAGTAAGTCACTATACACCAGCAATCCTATTGGCTCTGCTTAAAAATATATCCCGGTTGGACCGCTCCACATCATCTCTCCTGATATCACCCTTGTCTGAGATAATCTGTTGCCTAGTTTATTGCAATATCTTTTACATAGTCTCAAGGCTATGGTTTTTCCAGTAGTCATGTATGGATGTGAGAGTTGGACTATAAAGAAATCTGAGCGCCAAAGAATTGATGCTTTTGAACTGTGGTGTTGGAGAAGACTCTTGAGAGTCCCTTGGACTGCAAGGAAATCCAACCAGTCCCTCCTAAAGGAGATCAGTCCTGAATATTCATTGGAAGGACTGATGCTGAAGCTGAAACTCCAATACTTTAGCCACCTGATGCGAAGGACTGACTCATTGGAAAAGACCCTGATGTTGGGAAAGATTGAAGGTGGGAGGAGAATGGAACGACAGAGGGTGAGATGATTGGATGGCATCACCGACTCGATGGACATGAGTGTGAGTAAGCTCCAGGAGTTGGTGATGGACAGGGAAGCCTGGTGTGCTGCGGTTCATGGGGTCGCAAAGAGTCAGACACGACTGGGCAACTGAACTGAACTGATGCCATAGCTAAAGAGTTCATGATTTAAGGAAGGATGTAGTTTGGATAACTTTCATACAAAAAAGTTCTTCCTTTGCCAATTTTAACCAGGTTATAAACTGTAATTTCTCATTTTTCTTTGTCTTATAAATGGAAACAAGCTTCTGTCCCTTCTGTCCAGATAGTTAATTTGTTGACTCAAATTTCCATGAACAGTGTTGTTTTCAGTACAATTGATATATGCGGATGGCTCAAGATGTCTGAGATGAGACTGTTCTTACATTGGAAAACCAGCAATAATCCCCCAAATGAGAACAAAGCTATAATCTTTCTTAAAATTCACAAGTCTATTTTTACTTTTAAGAGGTACTCACCCTTTTGGCTGATGCTATCACTGCAAAGCAGGCGATGATTGTGAGTCCAATCATTATGTAACAAGCTTTCACCCGAGCTTTGTTTCTTGCAGCATCTATCATTTCTGGCCTAAACCAAGATGTGTATTCTATTAATTACATTAAAGCAATATGATTTCCTGACTGGCGTAATAGACAATGATTTTTTATGTAAATATTCAAAAAATTGCCCTGAATGCAATTAGCAGATGTGAAAGCCTTACAAATTCTAGTACATTATCTTACTAATTTCAAATTAACAGGTATTTATTATTTATATTACTGCAGTAATATGAAGTGGCAGCTTGTAAATAGATATAAGTAAAGAATGATTTTTGAGAAAGTATTCAGCAGTATTTTTTCTTATCTATGTTATTTGAATAGAATGCAGTAACATAAAAAAATAATTCTAGGAAGTAATTCCTCTTAAAAATTAAAAAATGTATCTTTAACTTTCCACTAGTTGAAAGAACACAGAAAACCAATATCTAGCCTGTTTTCCTCAGGTTTTAGGCAGATTAATGTAAGTTTTAAGATATTAGTTGCAAACAGGTGAATATTAGCACATTATTAGATTACACTTGTTGTTAATTTTTGTTCCAGATGGAACCTGAAAGATCTGATCTTTTTTACCCATCCATCTGGCTTTGAACTGCTATACCAAATTAGTTTAACACTGAAAAGAAAGGAAAAAGTACAGTCATTATTAAATATCATTAGTGTATGGTACAAAAATTATAGGTCAGTTGTTCATTATATGTCCATTAAAAGCATAAAAGTGAAAGCTGTTTACATTGTAAATCTAACACTTAGCTTAGGAGGCATATCTCTCCTAAATAGCAATGATTTGAAAATTATAGAAAACAATAAAAAATATTCAAATACTTTCATGTCTCCAACCCCAAACTATAATACTTTTCCTAGGCACCTTGCTCAAAGTTAATTTAACAGAATTTCTCCTTTTTACGATATTTCTTTGTGATCGTGGGGAAGAATTATTTCTGTAAAATGGGTCTCTTCACATATACAGCTATATTGCTATAATATTGGGTCTAGAATCTCTAGACATGCGTTAATTTACAATAATGCAGGTTCTTTACATTTTTGATTACTCTGTCATATAGCCCTAGAATTCAAAATCCAAAAACACTGAGGGTGGTCTTTTTAAGCTTTTCTGGGGCTAATTTCTGCTCTGGGCTAAATTATAGATCTCAAGGAAAACAAAATTTGTTTTGTAATATTAGAAAAAAAATCTCCATGGTGAATAAGTGCTGAAAACAGAGTTCAAATTCCATGTCCATTCCTCATTAAATCATTTAATCCAAGAAAGGAATAAAAATGTTTGAGAATTCATTACTGAACATTTTCCCATATTTTTCCCATTTGAAATGCTTTTGATGACTAATAAGTTGACAATCAATAAAAAGTGTGCACAATATGCACAGAACAAGGTGTAGACCCAGTTTCCATCATCCATTCTAACAGGCATCGATCACATCATATAAAATAATATTTGAACATCTGAAATCCTTATTTGATTTTATAGTTCTAGTCTCACTTTTTTTTTTGACATCAGTTTAAAAAGTGGTAGATTGGTTTTGTCTTTAGTTTCCTTCCTTCCCCTTTTAACCACTCCCTTGTAAAGTGCTGGGAAGATTTCTGGGCTTTGCATAAACTGAAGCTGTAAAAAAATGTTTTTTACGGGTGACCTTTACTTTATTTTTATTTTCGTAAAAGATTACATTTACCCTGGAGTTGAAGTTGTCAGTTTAGGTTTTATCAAGCGAACGTCTGTCATGGATATGGGATGAGGAGGCCAGAGACACAGATGCGCCCTGGCTCCTAGTCCTAGAAAACCCGCGCTCAGAGGGCTGCAGAACCGCGTACACCAGGCATCTCCTGCCCCAGAAAAGGAGGTCACATGGATGTGGCTTCTTCCCAGAGACTCTTCGGCCACACCATGAGTTATGATCCTTCCTTGGGTGGATTAGGGAGCCGCAACTCCTCCCCTCCCCAGCCCAGGCCAGGGCCCCTCTGCCTCTCAGCCAGCCGGGCATATGCGAGGACCCTAGTTTTTGTTTGGTTGGCTTAAGGGTTCCACTGCCTCCCGGCCCCTGAGCTCGCCAGGGGCGGTTATCTGAGCGACCGTGGAAGTATCCATTGAACTTGGGGATTTTCACCCGACTTCAACAATCTCCCCATAAGCTTAGCTTGTCTCTCACAGTCCAGTGAAGGAGCTTGGCATTTAACCGCACTAGGGGCGCGTGAGTAATTCCCTATAGAGTGGTAAGTAGTACTGTAAAGACCCGTGTGGCTCTGCACACCTCTCCCGACCTCTGTGCGCCCAGGTCGGGAAGTCGGTGGACCCCGAGCCTTCCAGGCCTGGAGCGGACCCTCGAGGGCTCCCTCAACCCGTCCCGGCACGGGCCACACTTACGGAATCCGAGGCGGGATATCCTCCATTGCTTTGAAACGCCCGGTCCACAGCAGGATTCTCTTGTCAAATTGCGACGGCTTGTGCTCGGCGGGGACCCTATGGACCTTCTCGGCTGCGAAAGCGACAGGGACATACATAGTGACGGAGAGACCGACGGCCCAGTGATCTGGGCGCACTCACGCCTCCATCCCCCAGCCTCAGCACTCCACGGACCCGTCCCTCCCGGGTCGTTCCCAGCCCCTGCTCACCAGAACCTGGGGGCTCCGAGCTGCCGGGGCTCCCGCCGCTGGAGTACTGGGGGTGACCCCGGGGCCAGAGAGACGCGACCGGCCGCCGCTCGACTTCTGGGGGCGCTCCCGGGGCGCAGCAGGGG
>NW_011495034.1:13637425-13647171 GCF_000754665.1 Bison bison bison | reverse complement strand
GCGCCGTAGGCGGAGGCGCAGGAGGCTCCCGACCGTGGCCAGCATGCTGCTGAGCCCTGGTCCAACGCCCTCAGCCCAGCCAGGGCCGAAGCTCCCGGGACCCCTGCCGCCCCGCCCCGCGCCGCTCCCAGGGGAGCCCGGGATGCGCAGCTGGAGTCTGACGTGCGCACCCTGGGCTCCGGGTCCCCGCCCCCAGCCGGCGACCCCCGACCCGGGAGTCTCGACCCTGGGGCAGAGTCGGTCCCCTGGCGCGCCGCGGACGACTTTCCTCCCGAAACAGCTCCATGCCTTTTAAAGGCAATTCTTGGTATTGAATAGAAATGTGTTTCCATCACATATATATACATGTTTTTGTTTTGTTTTGTTTTGTTTTTTTAATTTCACTGTTTGGTGCTTAAGAGAATAAATTTAACCGCTCTCTCTTCCAGGGGAAGCCAACAATCAGACCTTCAAGAGCAGGTCGTTTCAGTTGTTTACCAAGCGAGAGTAAGGGCTTTCAACAAACTTCTGACTTTCCCATCAGGCGATTTTTTGAAGTTAGCTCTTCACCTCACCCTCCACTCCCATACTTTCGTCTTCTCCAGACAAAACAACCTCAGTTCCCACAGTTTTTGTCCACCTCTTCATTTCTTAGATCGCAAACTCTCCAAACACTCTTCAAAATGAGCTTTTCTACATTTCTACCATCTTCCCTCTCAAAAAGAGGGGAGAATCCTCTATTCTTTGGCATCTAAATGAGGATAGGAACTCAGAAAAAAAAGGGCTTGTAGGAAAACTGTCAACTCTAAAGAAATATACTTATTCTATGTCCTCATATTCCCTGGTGGCTCAGAGGATAAAGAATCTGCCTGCTATGAGGAGACCTGGGTTCCCTGGGTGGGGAGAGCCCCTGGAGAAGGGAATGGCAACCCACTACAGAATTCTTGCCTGGAGAATTCCATGGATAGAGGAGCCTGGAGGGCTACAGTTCATGGGATTGCAAAGAGCCAGCAGGACTGAGCCACTAACAACACAACTTCCTCAGATTCAAGGGACCACAGACCTCATCCAAGTTAAAGTGCTCCCCTGGGGGGAGCCCCAGGCCAGTTCACCCTCTGGCTTTTTCTGTCTCTGAGGTTTTTCTGAACCCAGACACTGAGCTACTTTTAGTTGGGTCTCCAGATACTTCTTTCCTTCCTAACTAGAAGTGTCCAGCTCTTGAGGGCAATATCTCTGTAACTTTGCATCTTTCGTGTAATATGTTCAACAAAAGAAAACATTCATATCTCCCTAAAGAAACATGCATTGAGAGATGTGATAATGGAATGAACCATGAGCTTTGCTTTCACACCAAGGTTTAAACCCCTAATTTGTGATTTAAGAGTTGCACGATTATTAGCAAATCATTTAAGTCATTAGTCTTGGTCTCATTTGTAAAATAAGAATGGCTTCCTTTCAAGTTCATTCATGCAACAGCTATAAAAAAAAAAAAAAACAACAACAACCCTGCTCTATCTATGCCAGCTACTCCTCAGAGCTGGACTTAGAGCAGTGAACAATGTCCAGTGAGGATTAGCATATGAAGAGGGATAAAAAGACCAGGATGAGAAAAAGTAAGAAGACATGAGGTAGAAACTATTTAGAGAGGATGGTTAAGGATACCCTTCTAAATGTCCCTGGCATGTTAATAACCTTTCAAAGATGTTTCCTTCCCTTCACATTCTTTAACTAGTTCCCAAGCACAAGTGCGTTTTAATTCATGAAATCCCTTTTAGGGAACTGTAGGAGGCTATGAGCTCTCTGAGGGTATAGCCCAAACACTGGCTCTTAATAGATACTTAATTTTAATCTTACACAAATGAAAAAATTAATGTGAATCTTCAATAATAAAATGGATTGCATCTGGACTAGTTTAAGAAGAGACTGGATACTTAGGACATGCTGCATGACAAACAGAATGAATTCCTACCTGAAAAATTATGTTGCCATAGGTAATATTTGATGGTTGCAAGTATATGCCAGTTGAAAATTCTCCCATTATTCAAATGTGTTTCTTCCTTTATTATTTTATTTTTCTTCACGTCACCGAGAATATCCACAGAGCTAGAGAAAAACATCTCTGTGAATCAGCCGGTCATTAATAGTTCACCAAGAAATATTAAACTAGTTATATAAATTTATTTCCCTGGAGAGAACCAAATGTCAGGCATCGACACATGGTTTTCTATCTCAGGCTTCTCTAGCATTGCAGAACCATAGGGCAAGAGAATCGTGGCTTATGTCATGAGAGAACAGTTTGCATTCTGTTCTCTGTTACTGATGGGATTAAAATACCACTATTTGGCAGTGTTCTCCATTTTTAAAAAGTTACAGCTGCATGAGAGATATTTTCTTTAGCTCTAGAATTGGTACAACCAAACAAAAACATAAACAAACAAACTCAAATCAACTCCTAATAGAAAAAAAATGCCAATTATATTTCTTTCTTCTAAACCAGGACAGTTCATTTCTTCATTCCACAGATGTTCATTGAGTGTCTCCTGTGCGCTGAGTACTGTTCTGGGCTTTGAGGTCATTGCATAGCAGGTAAATATACACAATTTTTGTTTCTCATAGAGCTTATTATTCATCTGTGGTGCTTTCAGTTTACCCATTCCATACAATATTATTTCTCAGTCCAATGGTTCATCTAATTTGCATGTACTGTTTTCAGTTTTGCTCCTTCAAAGCTTGTTTGAATTAGTATAGTTTACTTTCCCATTTCCTACAGTTAATTTACTTGTGTTATAGATATATAACTTTTTAGAATAGTTATTACATAAAGTAAGTGGAAAGTGTGGGTAATTTTAACTTATTATCATTTTTTTATTATTAAAAGCTAGTGTGTGCTCAGTACAGGGCTAAGGCAGGAAATGCAAAGACTGCCACAGTCCCAGAAGTTCCCAGTTTGGCTGGGATGATATTCCCTCATCAGGAAATGCCTTGCTCCCAAAGGAGGAGCTGGGAGGGACTTTAATCTGTTTCCAATCCCCTACTAGTCCCTCTGTAGGGAAAGTTCTAAAGTGACAGTTTCCTGGCAGGCCCAGGTTACAGTGGTCTCCACTGGTTCACACAGCCTTGCCAAGTCGGTGGTAAAGTGTCGGATTACCTGCTCTGTACTACGTGTGTGCTGAGGACACCAGCCGAAGTTCAAAATGAGATCTCGAAAACCAAAAAGATCTATGTACTTCTCTTCATGTTATTCCTTTTAATTTCCATTTTCATTGCTGCAGTTCAGTCTTTTATTCTCTTTCAATCATCCTATTGTAAGGACCTCCAAAGTATCTTCCCCATCTCTGGTCAGTTCCATCTCCAGTCCTTTCTCTGCCTAGTTGCCGGAAATAGTTTTCTAAAACATGGATGTTATCGTGTAAAACTTTCATGGTGCCAGTCTCTTCCCTATTCCTTTTCTAATCCTGCTCCCCACATCCCGATCCCCAGACTACAAAAAGGACCCTGAAAAAACTTATAGCGAGGCAGGGAGGACTCTTTTAAAGTCTTCTGCTTTGATATTTTGCCTAGTTTGATTCAAATCTATGCCCTTGTCATATTCCTAGACATTTAAAATGTTACTAAGCACAGGTAGGTAGATTACATTGAATTACTCTGTGCTAATAGTGATGCACAACAGCAATCAACTAACATCACGGTTTAGTTCTGGCTTATATAGCTGGGTAGGCGCAGTACTCATCAGGGCACGGCTGAGTTCTGACTGGCTGAGTTGCTTGTTGTCCCATTGTTCTAAACATTAGTCTGAGAAATACATTCAGAAGAAACCAGGCTGCATTAGCCGCTTCTGCACCAATCAAAGCCTTTTATTTTCAGTAATACATAGCTTGCATTTTTTTCTAGAAATAGCAAGTCTGAGATATAAGCATATTTATGAAGTACTATTTATGCAAACTGTCCCCTAGGGCAGTGAAGAGGCATCTGTAGTGGTCATGTCTCTCACTTTCTTTGGCTGAAAGGTTATTTTTGTAGCCTACTTGAATGTCTATAAAGACACATAAATGTCAGATTTTATGTAATTGCTAATCATTTTTGGCGGAGCAGCCTCTGGCACCCATGATCAATTTCAAACTCCAGAATTCCTAGTAACAATCTTTTATGACAAAAATGAGGATTTTATGGTCCCCTACCCTGAATTTGCTATAGACTTCACACCCTTGAGGCACAGTCATGCCTTTATGTGGTTCAAATCTGTATCTTGAAATAGAAATTTATAATGACTTGCCAGTACGTCTCCAGCTCCGAGCCCCACATCAACCTCTTTACACATGAATAGGAAAGTGGTCTTGCAAAAGTTAATGATGTCCATTATAAATGTATGATATAATACCTTACTTATACAGTTACAATTGAAGAAGGTGTTTGATTTTTTTTCATAATCATGATGTGAATGATGCCATCTCACGTTCTCTTAAAACAACTGCCTGTTTCCCTACATGCATCTATTCAGTTCTTCAGCTTCTCTCAGCTGCTTTTCTCTCTCTTGGTTCATGTGATCATATTTTCTAGGAAATGGGGAATTGGCCTATTTGAATGTTTTCCCTATTCAGGGATAAAGAGATCAGCTTATCAGAATAATTTTCATTTTGCTATTGTGAATCTTTTTTCTTGGGGCTACTCATACCGATTTCTAATTTCCAATGTGAAGTCTAATAATATCCAGGCACAGCTAATTTTTAAAAGGTTAGAGTCTCAAGAGTTTTTTTTTTTTTCATATTTCTCCTTACACCACCATCTACAAATTCACACTAAATTATTATTTACTCTTTATGATTGTGATAATGAAGATTAACAACAGAATTTGTTAAAGGTAATTGACAGGACACTAATACCACAAGTCATTTAAATTATCAGAGCTCTCCTACAAGAGAGCTAGGTAAAAAAATCAAAATCTAGGGAAATATTTTAAGGTCAAAACTAGATGGCCCAGGATACAGAATGTTATATAGGTTAAAAATCAGCTATTATTTGTTTATTATTCCTTCATTCTTTCACTCAACCAAAAAGTATAGATTAAACATCTATTCTCAAAAGCTTAATACTACTAAACATCCGAGAGTCAACCCTACTAGACTATCCAAAAATAAAACATTAATAATATTAAAAAAGCTATCTCCTTGAATACATACTTGTTATTGGAATTTCCATGTGTATTTTGACTAAATGGAAGTTCTAAAACAAAAAAAATTATGACACTGAGAGGCTGAAATATATTGATTCAATAACAAAGTTTTGTTTAGATCATGCAAAAAAAAAAAAAGTTAAATGGAAGCAGAGACAGAGGTACCTGAATGTTAAATACTCTTTACTTCTATTACAAACATCATGTTCTGAGTTTGAAAGGTTTCCTGGCTTCCTCTGCTAAGTCACTTAAGTCGTGTCCGACTCTGTGTGACCCCATAGATGGCAGCTCACCAGGCTCCCCCGTCCCTGGGATTCTCCAGGCAAGAACACTGGAGTGGGTTGCCATTTCCTTCTCCAATGAATGAAAGTGAAAAGTGAAAGTGAAGTTGCCCAGTCGTGTCTGACTCTTCTCGACCCCATGGACTGCAGCCCATCAGGCTCCTCCGTCCATGGGATTTTCCAGGCAAGAGTACTAGAGTGGGGTGCCATCGCCTTCTCCGGGCTTCCTCTAGTAGTCATCTAAAATCTTGAAAGCTGGTTCATAAAAAGCTAGACTGCTCTAAGAGGCCATTAAAGTACTTACTAGTTGTGTAAGCATTGTATTTAAAAATTGAGTTATAAGGCCAGAAGGGAGTGGCATGATATATTTAAAGTACTCAAGGGGGGAAAAAAAAAAAAAACTATAATCCTATGATACAGGATACTTTACCCAGGATGGTTGTAATTCAGAATTGAAGGGGAGAGAAAGCTTCTCAGGCAGAAAAAACTAAGTGTTCATCAATCCTGAACCAACTTTATAGAAGCGTTAAAAAAGAGCTTCTTTAAATACAAAAGAAAGGCTACAACAAGAAATGCTGAGTGAATGAATAAATGGTGGGAAACTTTAAAAAAAAATTGTGAAGATTTTGTTCATATGTGTTATAGTTTGACTTTTTAGGGAAAAAAAGCAATTTCTATAACCAGTTATCCCCAAAGAAAAAAATGTTTAAAAGTTGAAAATAAGGGATCATTGCCCTGACAAAATGAAAACTTGTAATTTTTTTGAGTCAGTTTAAAAGCAAATTCTTTGCTCCTAAGGATATATCTTTACATTCAGTTCAGTTCAGTTCAGTTCAGTCGATCAGTCGTGTCCAACTCTTTGCTTCCCTGTTCATCACCAACTCCTGGAGTTCACCCAAACTCATGTGCATCGAGTCAGTGGTGCCATCCAGCCATCTCATCCTCTGTCATCCCCTTCTCCTCCTGCTCCCAATACCTCCCAGCATCAGGATCTTTTCCAATGAGTCAACTCTTTGCATGAGGTGGCCAAAGTATTGGAGTCTTAGCCTCAGCATCAGTCCTTCCAATGAATACCCAGGACTGGTCTCCTTTAGAATGGACTGGTTGGATCTCCTTGCAGTCCAAGGGACTCTCAAGAGTCTTCACCAACACCACAGTTCAAAAGCATCAATTCTTCGGCACTCAGCTTTCTTTATACTCCGATTCTCACATCCATATATAACCACTGGAAAAACCATAGCCTTGACTAGATGGGCCTTTGTTGGCAAAGTAATGTCTCTGCTTTTGAATATGCTATCTAGGTTGGTCATAACTTTCCTTCCAAGGAGTAAGCGTCTTTTAATTTCATGGCTGCAATCACCATCCGCAGTGATTTTGGAGCCCCCACAAATAAATCTGACACTGTTTCCACTGTTTCCCCATCTATTTCCCATGAAGTGATGGGACTAGATGCCATGATCTTAGTTTTCTGAATGTTGAGCTTTAAGACAACTTTTTCACTCTCCTCTTTCACTTTCATCAAGAGGCTCTTTAGTTCTTCTTCACTTTCTGCCATAAGGGTGGTGTCATCTGCATATCTGAGGTTATTAATATTCCTCCTGGCAGTCTTGATTCCAGCTTGGGCTTCCTCCAGCCCAGCATTTCTCACGATGTACTCTGCATATAAGTTAAATAAGCAGGGTGACAATGTACAACCTTGATGCACTCCTCTTCCTATTTGGAACCAGTCTGTTGTTCCATGTCCAGTTCTAACTGTTGCTTCCTGACATGCATATAGGTTTCTCAAAGAGGCAGGTCAGGTGGTCTGGTATTCCCATCTTTTTCAGAATTCTCCACAGTTTATTGTGATCCACACAGTCAAAGGCTTTGGCATAGTCAATAAAGCAGAAATAGATGTTTTTCTGGAACTCTCTTGCTTTTTCCATAATCCAGCAGATGTTGGCAACATCCAGAGATGTTTGATCTCTGGTTCCTCTGCCTTTTCAAAATCTAGCTTGAACATCTGGAAGTTCACGGTTCATGTACTGCTGAAGCCTGGCTTGGAGAATTTTGAGCATTACTGTCCTAGCGTGTGAGATAAGTGCAATTATGAGGTAGTTTGAGCATTCTTTGGCATTGCCTTTCTTTGGGATTGGAATAAAAACTGACCTTTTCCAGTCCTGTGGCCACTGCTGAGTTTTCCAAATTTGCTGGCATATTGAGTGCAGCACTTTCACAGCATCATCTTTCAGGATTTGAAATAGCTCAACTGGAATTCCATCACCTCCACCAGCTTTGTTCGTAGTGATGCTTTCTAAGGCCCACTTGACTTTGCATTCCAGGATGTCTAGCTCTAGGTCAGTGATCACACCATTGTGATTATCTGGGTCGTGAATATCTTTTTTGTACAGTTCTCCTGTGTATTCTTGCCACCTCTTCTTCATATCTTCTACTTCTGTCAGGTCCCTACCATTTCTGTCCTTTATCGAGCCCATCTTAGCATGAAATGTTCCCTTGGTATCTCTAATTTTCTTGAAAAGATCTCTAGTCTTTCCCATTCTGTTGTTTTCCTCTCTTTCTTTCCACTGATTGCTGAGGAAGGCTTTCTTATCTCTCCTTGCTATGCTTTGGAACTCTGCATTCAAATAGGAATATCTTTCCCATTCTCATTTGTTTTTCGCTTCTCTTCTTTTCACAGCTATTTGTAAGGCCTCTTCAGAGAGCCATTTTTGCTTTTTGCATTTCTTTTCCATGGGGATGGTCTTGATCCCTGTCTCCTGTACAATGTCACGAACCTCCCTCCATAGTTCATCAGGTACTCTGTCTATCAGATCTGCTCTCTTAAATCTATTTCTCATTTCCACTGTATAATCATAAGGGATTTGATTTAGGTCATACCTGAATGGCCTAGTGGTTTTCCCTACTTTCTTCAATTTAAGTCTGAATTTGGCAATAAGGAGTTCATGATCTGAGCCACAGTCAACTCCCAGTCTCTTTTCGCTGACTTATGTATAGAGCTTCTCCATCTTTGGCTGCAAAGAATGTAATCAGTCTGATTTCGGTCTTGACCATCTGGTGATGTCCATGTGTAGAGTCTTCTCTTGTGTTGTTGGAAGTGTATGTTTGCTATGACCAGTGTGTTCTCCTGGCAAAACTCTATTAGCCATTGCCATTTCTTAAATACTTTATCTTGTAAACTAACAAAATATATATTTTCATTTAATGCTTGTTAGTATTGAATTAAACAGAAACATAAATATAAGTTTTTATCATGAAGTCGTTCTAAAATCGTTCCATAATGGTCCTAGTTCCTATTATGCTATTGGCTATAAATAGTAAAAAATATGATTGCCCACTAGGTGGCAGCAGAATTCCAAATTGCTCCAGGCTCCTCTGTCCATGGGATTTTCCAGGGAAGAGTACTGGAGTGGGTTGCCATTGCCTTCTCAGGTTCTAGGAATACACACCTACAAAATAGAGTCTTCCTAAATTCTCATGATAGGTATGAAAAGGATGAGTTCTGTCCCTGTCCTCAGCTAGCTCACAGTCTGACTTCCACAGCTCTATGTGTACTTTCTGTTTTTTTCCTTTTCCCTTTTCGTAGCTAAAAATTCTATATACAGACTATTCTCAAATATCAGAAAAGAAACTGAGTTTACTGTAGCCTTTTTTTGCCATTGTGGATTCTGAGCAACCAAGTGGTTATGTGAGGTGCTTGGAAGCAAATATGAGATTTGTGTGCTATAAACCCAGCTCCCTAAAGGTTAACCTAATAGACATTCTTTGACAGTTTTTCCACTAAAATGTATTTGGTTTCAGGCATTGCTTTTTTTTCGTGATTTTTCTCAGCCTCCAGACAATTAAAACTAGTATTTATGATTAGAAACCAGCTGTGCTTTAGGGCATTCAGTTCACAATTATTATATTTACTTCATAGTCTACTTTTGCTCTAACTAGTGGCAATAGAATTGCAAATTGATGGGAACAATCCCATTCTTTTCATCTCCATATTTCACTGTACTCCATTACATTATTTACATGAGAGTCCCTTGGACTGCAAGGAGATCCAACCAGTCCATTCTGAAGGAGATCAGCCCTGGGACTTCTTTGGAAGGAATGATGCTAAAGCTGAAACTCCAGTACTTTGGCCACCTCATGCGAAGAGTTGACTCACTGGAAAAGACTCTGATGCTGGGAGGGATTGGGGGCAAGAGGAGAAGGGGACGACACAGGATGAGATGGCTGGATGGCATCACTGACTCAATGGACGTGAGTCTGAGTGAACTCCGGGAGTTGGTGATGGACAGGGAGGCCTGACGTGCTGCGATTCATGGGGT
>NW_011495034.1:13637081-13637325 GCF_000754665.1 Bison bison bison | reverse complement strand
GTGAGACTCACGTCCATCGAGTCAGTGATGCCATCCAGCCATCTCATCCTCTGTTGTCCCCTTCTCCTCCTGCCCCCAATCCTTCCCAGCATCAGAGTCTTTTCCAATAAAGATACATTATAATTTATTTTAATTTATATGGTAGACATAGGTTGTTTCTAACTTTCAGTTCAGTTCAGATCAGTCGCTCAGTTGTGTCTGACTCTTTGCGACCCCATGAACCGCAGCACGCCAGGCCTCCCTG
>NW_011495034.1:13615472-13636981 GCF_000754665.1 Bison bison bison | reverse complement strand
AGTTGGTGATGGACAGGGAGGCCTGACGTGCTGCGATTCATGGGGTCGCAAAGAGTCAGACACGACTGAGCGACTAAACTGAACTGAACTGAAAGTCATATTAAAGGTAACATAAAATTTCCATATTCTCACATCCTGAACACAAATATTTTCTATTTCTTATGCTTTCTTAAAGTACTGTGCTCAGCCGCTTAGTTATATCTGGCTCTTTGTAACCCCATGGACCATAGCCTGCCAGGCTCCTTGGTCCATAGGATTCTCCAGGCAAGAATATTGGAGTGGGTTGCCATTTTCTCTTTCCAGGGGATCTTCCTGACCCAGAGATTGAAACCGTCTCTCTTATGTCTCCTGCATCAGCAAGCATATCTACTATTTATATAGAGTTCTAATTAGAGTATCCATAATATCTTAAAATGTTTCACTTATTAGATGATAAATCATTTCCATTTTGCAGCTTAATCTTTATATTTATCTTTTTATGCGGCATCTTAATATTTAGCTATCAGATCAGATCAGATCAGTCGCTCAGTCGTGTCTGACTCTTTGCGACCCCATGAACCGCAGCACGCCAGGCCTCCCTGTCCATCACCAACACAGAGTTCACCCAAACTCATGTCCACTGAGTCAGTGATGCCATCCAACCATTTCATTCCCTGTCATCTCCTTCTCCTCCTGCCCCCCAATCCCTCCCAGCATCAGGGTCTTTTCCAGTGAGTCAACTCTTTGCATGAGGTGGCCAAATTACTGGAGTTTCAGCCTCAGCATCAGTCCTTCCAATGAACACCCAGGACTGATCTCCTTTAGGATGGACTGGTTGGATCTCCTTGCAGTCCAAGGGACTCTCAAGAGTTTTCTGCAATACCACACTTCAAAAGCATCAGTTCTTCGGCACTCAGCTTTCTTCACAGTCCAACTCTCACATCCATACATGACTACTGGAAAAACCACAGCCTTGACTAGACGGACCTTTTTTTGAGAAAATATTGTTTCTGCTTTTGAATATGCTGTCTAGGTTGGTCATAACTCTCCTTCCAAGGAGTAAGCGTCTTTTAATTTCATGGCTGCAGTCACCATCTGCAGTGATTTTGGAGCCCAAAAAAATAGTCAGCCACTGGTTTCTAACTTTACCTGTTGTAATTAATTATAGAATATATGTTGTCCTGGATGGGCTTTAGTTCAGATATTTTGTATAATTCTGTCTATAAATATGTACTCTCATATTTTTCAAAACATATATTCTGAATTTGATTCCCAACACATGTCAAGAATCGTGTGTGTGTGTGCATGTGTGCGTGCACCAACAGTTTTACTCTGGGAAGTTTTAAGGAAACAGTTCACACAAACAAAAATGTCCAAGTAATACAATGTTATGATATTTCTTCAGACTTCACTTAAATTCTGTGAATTTTATCATAACTTTGTTTTTTGTAAGTAATGCTTTACTTTTTTTTCACTTTTCTATGATCAAATAATTGACAGAGAGTTTGTTCAGGGTGTAAGTTTTAGATCTAAATCAATTTTCTCTAAACTGTACTTCAATATCCCTCTCTGTTTGTTACATAATAATCACTTTCCTGGAATTATGTGATTCTTATTTTACTGACTGCTTAACTATAATATATAAATGGGTTAATTTGGATTTTAAAGTTCTGTTTTACTTATGTTTATTTTTGTTTCAATATTGCATCATTTAATTATGTTACTTTATCTGGAAGCACTACTGACTCCTGGTACTTCTCCCACCTTTATCATTCTTATTCTCTTTTAGAATATTCTTTGCCATTTATTTTCCATTTTTATTATATAAAACAGCTTTTTATGATTTTCATTGCAATGACACAAAAAAAGTGAATGGGCTAAATTGAGAAATTATTTTTATTAAAATTTTTATTCTGAAATGAAACATGCTTATTGTAATGAAAATTCAAATAGTAATGAAGCATAGGAAATGAGTCTACTCGATCAAGTATTCTTTAGGGAAAACTAGTGTTTTCTGTTAGATTCTTATCTTTCCAATCTTTATATATATTATATATGCAAAAAATTTACTATTCTGCAACTGATTTTCAATATTCAGAATGGAAGCCAGGGCTTTCAATACCTGTTCATATAAACTTACTTCACTTTTTCAAGTAGCTGAACAGTCATTTATTGAACAAATGTGCCATAATTTATTTAGTGAATTCTTTATAGACATTTAACTTATTTGAAATTTAAAAAAAGTTTATTTTCTGTTTTGCTATTAAATTGATGTATTTAAAATAAATTTATCCTTATATGATTTTTTACAAGGAATATCTTCTAAATAAATATATTTCTGTGTAGTTGAGAATTTATTTCTGAGATATGAATGTTCTAGCGGGAGAATTGCTAAGTCAGAGACTGTTCTTTACTTGTGATAAATACTGACAAATAGACCTTCAAAAAGTTGTCTTGAATTACTGTTTCATCTACAGTATATAATAATTCCTATTTCCAAACTAGTAAATTTAACACAATTTGAAGGTTCCAAGAATATCTTTTCCTGGTTGAGTAAACACTGTTCAACACACGCTTCCCTCTTGTTCTGTATCTGGTTTTGATTGACTCACTGGAGAAACAGGTTTATGATTCTAACCTGATACTTGGATGTCGGTAGATTCATCTAATGTATCTCCTTAAAAGTTTAAACATTTTTAGGTCAAAGGCATGAAAAAAGTGTTGATACATGACTCTGGAAGCCTTTTCTGGTTGAAATTTGCAAAGTACATGGATTTGTATGGTCTAGCAGCAAGTTGAAGTGTCTGAATTCACATCTGTTTGGACATTAAATAGCTGTAGACTTCAGGCAAGACGCTTAATCTTATTGTTCCATAATTTCCTCCTTGGTAATAGTTACCAGCTTCACAAGATTGTTGTGAAAACTAGTAATGACAGTGATGAGGATAATAATAATATTTTTGAATAGTGATTTGTAGCTTTCAAAACACATTAATGGTGCCTTATCTCTTTAGATCTTTATGCTGTGCTGTGCTTAGTCTCTCAGTCATGTCCAACTCTTTGCAACCCCATGGACTGTAGCCCACCATGCTCCTCTGTCCATGGGGACTCTCCAGGCAAGAATACTGGAGTGGGTTGCAATGGCCTCCTCCAGGGGATCTTCCCAACCCAGGGATCGAACCCAGGTCTCCCACATTGCAGGTGGATTCTGTACCATCTGAGCCACCAGAAAAGCCCCAAAATACTGGAATGGGTAGCCTATCACTTCCCCAGGGGAACTTCCCAACCCAGGGATCGAATCAGGGTCTCCTGAACTGCAGGCAGAGTCTTTACCAGCTGAGCTGCCAGGGAAGATCTTTATAGTAACCCTATATGGCAGGTGGAATATGCATTTTGATCATCATTTTTTCACATAAGAAAAGTAAGGCACAGTTAAGATGTGGTAACAGTATCAGGGAATGTTTCTTTGAGAAGCTAATCTTACTCCACAAAGTTAATACCAAGGACAAGGACACTTACATAAATATTCCTAGCAAAGCGTTTCAGGGGCTCCTGTGTGTGTATGGCATTTCTTCCAATGTTCCTAAGGATGTTTACTATGAGAAGACCAGTCTGTGACCAACAGGTCTCCCTCTGCTTTTCCCGCCAAAACTCTTTGAATATAGTTATGGAGAAAAGTTTAATTACTAAAAAATAGAAATGTGTGTGTGTGATTTATAAATGTGTATGTGATAAAAATACTATGAATTATTAGACAGCCATTGCTTTTGTATAGCAATTCACTCACCTATGCCCACTGGAAGTAGAATAGGCAAGTTTCCTCTTGTTTCTTCCACCCCTGGAAGCCTTGGTTCTGCATTTAATTTGCGCCTACTGTTTTCTCAGCTTCCACTAGAGCTTCATTACAAGCACTGATTTGCAGCCTTCCACACGCTAGGTTATTAGGAATAGCCCCAGAACAAAATACACACAGGCTTTTAGAGGTGAACCAGAAAGGGACCCTCTCTCATGTGGCTTAGCAGAGATTTGTCATCTTCTTCCCCATCCTGGAGGACGTGTATGTAAATATGCATTTTTATTTCTTTCTGAGGAGTAGGAGTAGATACTTGAAAGAAAAGAAAGTCTTGACATTAACAGATTCATGAGCTAGAGTTCCAAAATTTGGCTCCTACTTTTTAAAACGACTGATCCAGTAAATGCTTTTATACTCCCCCTGATTCAAATCTTAAAAGTTCATTATGAGTGGAATGATTAATAATTTTTCTCCCTAACCTGAACTATGTCACTAATATATAACTCTCTTGGAATATTATATTTCCCATGAAATCAGACTTATAGTTCAATGTGTATTTCTCACTTGGGTTGTAAACACATTCAGTTATTTAGCTACATTATTTAGCTCTTTTTCCAGGAAAGAGTACCTATGAGCATATATCTGATACTGCTTTATTTGGGGATACAGATGGGGAATAAGTAAGCAAAATTAGAGATAAATAATTATAGAATAGGTTTGAAAAGTGGCTCACTTATTTTTTTTTTTCAATTGATTCCCAAACATAGCTATTGAGAGTCTTCTAAGTGGCACAAATTCTTGATACCAAAGTTGATGAGATAATATCCTTGTGCTGAAGGAATTCACATATTAATCTAGTCAGAACTATAGAATTTTAGATTGGAAAGGAAAGTTTGAAATCAACTTATTCCATGTCTTTCATTTTACAGATGAGAACATGTAACCAGTGATGTGAGACACAAGTGTTTTAGTCATGCTTCTTTAATTTCAATTAGTAGACATCCAAGAAAAATAAACTGAAGAAAACGGGAAAATTATTTGCTTTCATAGCCAATAGTCTAAAGAGAGTTTAGCTTTAGTTACTGCTGTGTGTTCAAATGTTGGTTTCCCTCTCCTCTTCTTCTTCCCCTCTACCCGCTTCCCTCTTCTGTATTACTTGGCTCAGTTTTCCTTTTCATTTTGAACTCATTATCTTCTGTCTCAAATAAGTTTCCTTCAAGAAAGGTGAAGGTTGATAGCCCTATGGTTCACAAACTGAAATCAAGGAGGGTCTTTCTGTCTCCTTCCCAGTGCAGAGAGGACCCAGGACTCTTGTGGCTGGCTCAGTCACGGATGCTTTCCACCCTTGTAGTGCTCCAGGATTGACAGTCCTTTCAGTGTCGCATGGAGTAGACAGTTCCTCAAAGAATTATAAAGAGGGATGGAGACTTGGAACACAGCAAATGCAGAAGGAGCTGAGACCAGAAAACAAGCCTTGGAGACAATGAACTTCCCAACGGCACTGCAGGTTATGCCTGCTTGAGGGCGCTGGTGTCCACTTCCCTTGTCTGCCAAGATGCCCAGAGCTAAGTTTAGCACAAAAGCAATCACTACTCCTCACTTCAATTTCAGTTATTATTTGCCTTTCTAGAATGCCTTTCTATTATTTGCCTTCTAGAATGTCTAAGAATTCTATTATATGTATTTTCCTTTTAAAAAATACACTTCAGATCTCTTTTTGGAAATAGGTGGTTGCAAATATAATAAATAACTCGCACCCTTCAACACTTCACTTTTCTTGTGCTTTTTACCAACATGGGCATCTCTTACTATCAGTTCTTATGTCTATAGAGTGGCATGTAAGGACTAATATCCTGGATTCCATTAGTTTTACATTGGTAACTTGCAGAATTTGACCTCCAGGTTTTGTTTATCTAAAGTATTTACAATTGATAGCTCTTTAGATGGGAAATAATCTAACACAGGCCCACTGGTTAACTGCTGACTAGATTTCACACTGTCAGCTTGTACATCTTATAGTCCTGCCTTCTATTTCAAACAAGCAAGAAACAGATCAAGTTCACATATTTATAGATGTGAAGGAATAGCTATTTGCAAAAATGAGAAGATCTTTGATTAATTTGTTTTAGGTCTGGCATTCTCAAAATTTTATTTTCCTATAATCTGATTTTGGCTGGAAACATAATACCAGGTACTAGAAAAATTATATAACAGCAGAAATTATGAAATGCAAGAAATGTCAATTGAGATTTTTCCTCCAAAGAGCTTTTGATGTATACATCTGTTTGTGTGTTTTGTCTTCCAGTACTTGACATCAATTTTGTAGTTGGCCACTCATTAAAGCAGACAAGTAGCCCATACATGAATTTATCAGACTGTTGGTGTTTCTTACACATTCTCTAAGCATAAGTAATCCAGGGCTGAAAAAACAGTGCTAGAGTGTTGGGGACCAAGTCTTCCTCAGGCTTGTTGCTTTGCTGTCTTCAACTTGCAGATTCTATCTCATGGTCTGAGATCATAGCTCCATTGCTCCATAGAAGCAGCAAGAAGGGAAAAGAAGCTGGGAGAGGGCATATCCTTTCCTTTTAATATCACAGTGGAAGTGCCACTTACTTCCATGTTTCATTGCTCACATGCTTATACGCCACCTTATTTTAGGCCATCTTTTGAAGGTTATGCAATTCATAATTTCTGCTCTGAAAGTCTAATTTTGTTGACCATGGCAGTGAAGGGCCTATCTGAAGGATTGGTTTAAAGATAGCTCAAGAACTGTGGAGAGAGCTGGGAACACAAACATTGAGTTATTGTGCTGACCAAGATATAAGGAAAATTGGTGAGAACATTAAATTCGCTCATTTAACATTTATTGAATGCCAGTTTCTGAGGTGGCCTTATACCAAACCCAGAATGCACAATTACACTTGGACCTTGCTCTTGAGCTCCTCACGACCTGGGCTGATAGGCTTCTGATTTCATCCTGCCAATAAAAGTGGTGGTACGATGTGTATTATTTCCCCACCCCTGCATTTTAGCAATAAAATATATTAGTGTGTCTCCACAAACAGAGTAAGGAGATGACTATATGGGTCCTTTTTTGAGTGTTCATTTGCTTATTTTTATTTTCTTAGTAGTAGTAGTCGCTGAGTCATGTGCAACTCTTTCCAACCCCCAAAACTGTAGCCCACCCAGCTCCCCTGTCCATGGGATTCTCCAGGCTAGAATACTGGAGTGGGGAGCCATTCCCTTCTCCAGGGCAATCTTTCTAACCCAGGGATCAAACCCAGGTCTCTTGCATTGCAGGCAGAGTCTTTATAGTCCAAGCTATCAGGGAAGAAATAATAAATTTATTTTATAATTTTTATAATATTGTATACTGTCTTTATAATAAAAAATAAGCCCTTTATGACAAAATAGTAAGAAAATCATTGAATTTATACCCATTTTAATTCAGAAACTTCAAAAGTTAACAGCAAAATGAAAGGTACAATAATCATTCATTTAGTTGTTCATTTTACATGGAAGCAAGGAGATAGCTTTGGGTTTAAAGGATTCAGAACTTAATTTCATAGGTTGAATAGCATTTTCTTGTGGAATAACTGTTGAAAGCTTTGTAACTGTAGTAAAACTCACAACTCCTATGAAACAATATTTCTTTAATCGTTCTGTTGGCACAGCAGTGCTGGGATTTCTGTTTTGTGAGATTACACTTGAGAATCTGAAAGCGTTCCCACAGCTTTGCTCCCATGTCAACAGGAGAAGCTGTTTTCATGTCAACAGCACAATGAGTCAGTGAAATGACAGAATATTCATTTCTTAACACTTTCATGTACATCAGAATATTTTATACCCTTAACAAGTTTATGAGATATTATCACCATATTGTATGTAAATACATTTAAGCTAAGCAGTCACCTAAGATTAATATCTTTGTTCTTTTCATTTGCTTATTTATTTATTTATCTTACTGTTTAGTCCATGCTGAGATAAGACTGTGGAAGGTCTTGCTTAGCAAGGTGGGGGAATTTAATTCTGAAGGCAATAGGAGGTTATTCAATTTTCTGAATAGGAAAATGATAATATTGGAACAAACTTGTTAGAGGTTGATCTGTAATGATGCATTCTGTGTATCAGAAGGGGAATCTTGGGGTAGGTAACTAGTATGGAATTTTCCAACAAGAGACAGATAAAGTCATAAGGGCTTAAATTGTGATGACAACAGTAATAATGACAGAGAGGAAAGGGCAGTTGAAAGAGCTCTTTCTAAAGAAGAATTGACTGCTCACTGCAAAATGATGAAAACACTAGAATGTAAACTCCTCAAGAGGTGAGAACTTGTTTGTCTTTTATCATTTCTATATTCCCCTTGCATAGAGTGGTATGCTTGTGTATAGTAAAACATTTGATAAATGTTAGTAGAATAAACTAGAATAAAAACAGATGAATGCAGTAAAATGTAATATGTGCTTTGACAGAAGCAGAAAGAAAATCTTGGTAGAAGAGGAGATGGTTGAATTGTATCTGATGGACCAGTGAGGAGGACAGAGGGGTGGAGAGGACATTAAGGCAGGGGGAAGAGGTGGGCTCTGAGGTGTGGAAACAGTCTCCAGCAGTTGGCCATTTCCCAAGGGTGAGGCAGTAGACATTACCTACATGCTGGAGCTGGACTTGCAGAATTTGAACATCTGGATAAGGAGTTTTGACTAATTGCAGGTTTAAAAACAAATGAGTAAAGCAAAGAGGTTTTTAATATAGAAATATGTGTATCATAAATGAGTGGAAAGTTTAGTGAGTCCTTCTCTATTTTTAGAATAAAACATTGAGAGACCAGAGTCAATTTGAAACCTATTGTAATAACCTATGTAAGAAGTGATGAAGGCCTAGGTTAAGGAACTAAAGACAGGGGTAGAGATCTTGGCAAGATTTTGAGAAAATGCAGGAATTAGAAAATAAAAGACAGGAACTTCCCTGGTTATCCAGTAGTTAAGACTTTGCCTTCTGGTGGCTCAGACAGTAAAGAATCTGCCTGTAATGCAGGAGACCCGGGTTCGATCCCTGAGCCAGGAAGATTCCCCTGGAGAAGGGAATGGCAACCCACTCCTGTATTCTCGCGTGGTGAATTCCATGGACAGAGCAGCCTGGTGGGTCACAGTCCGTGGGGTGGCAACGAGTCGTGCACAACTGAGCAGCTAACACTTACTTACTTCTAATGCAGGGTGTGTGGGTTCATTCCCTGGTCGTGGAGATAATAGTCCCACCTGCTTCAGAGCCAAAAAACCAAAACATAAAACAGAAATGATATTGTAACAAATTCAATAAAGACTTAAAAATATATAGATGATGAATTAAAAATGGAGAAGAATGAAGGAAATAGTGAAGTTAAAGGTGACTCGGATGAATTCCAGGGTTCCACATAGTCCAGTGGTAGTACAACAGGCTGAGAAATGGAAAACAGCAGGAGGAGGAGTGAGGAGAAGGAAATAATGGAATAAATTTTAGGCATCCTGACTTTGAAGTGTTAGAGCGGCAAGCAGGTAGTTTGATTAAAGAATGACCTGGACCAGAGAGTTGGCGAGTTATCTGCATCAGAGTTAAGACATGAAGATGGGATAATATTGTAGTGAGAAAGGGTGTTGGAAGAAGTGAGATTGATACTGAGGGAGGAACTCTGGGGAATGACCACATTTAGAGTCAAAAGGAGGAAGACATATCAGCAATGGAGACCAAATCTGAATGATCAGGGATGTCAGAGTAGAACCAAAAGAGCCTTTGCATTAGATTGAGGAATAATGGAAAGCTTTAAAAAAAACTATGAAGAAAGAGAATTTCAAGGAGGAGGAATTATACCACAAAGGCCATTAAGATTCAAAGGAGATGCTTAAAAATGACCATTGAATTTGATAGATTAAAAAGCTTCATTTTTCTGAGATCTTTTTTGCAGAGTGGTGCAACTAGGAGCCAGATTTTAGTGGTCTCAGAGTTAATGGATCACAAGTCATTTATGACACTATTCCCTCAAGCATTCAGTTAGGAAAAGGAGGGAGATATTATTTTGTACATTTATCTATTGTATAAGGATGGAAATGATATGAACATGCATCCAAATCCTTATCACCAGCCTGACCTATTCCCTGAGCTCAGAGTCTTATATCCATGTTAATGCCTGTTACATCTTGAGAAGACTCCAGGCACCTCCAATATTAGGCTCCAGGCAAGTCCAATAGTCTTCGTTTACTTTAAACTAGTCTTTCTCCTGTATTCTATGCCACCCTTCAATGAACCAAGCTAGAAGCCTATTACCTTAACCTTCAACAACTACTTCAAAATAAATTCCCACCTCCTATGTAGCTTGAATACACACACACAGACACAAACACACACATAAACACACACACACACACACCACATCCTTCTTTCTATTCCCTGTCATAGATCTTAATCCTCTGTTAACTAGACTCCATCCATCGCCTTGTGTCAGAGTGATCTGCCTTAAACAGGACTCTTTTTGCATACTTTTTTTCTATTGTGATAAAATATGTATAACATAAATTTGAGCTTCCCTGGAGGCTCAATCAGTAAGGAATCTGTCTGCAATCCAGGAGACCCAGGTTTGAGCCCTGGGTTGGGAAGATCCCCTGAAGAAGGAAATGGCAACCCACTCCAGTAATTTTGCCTGGAGAATTCCAAGGACAGAGGAGCCTGGCGGGCTACAGTCCATGAGATCACAAAGAATTAGACATGACTTTATGACTAAACCACAAACATAAATTTACTGTTTTGACCATTTTAAGTACACTATTCAGTGGCATGAAGTACATTCAAATTGCTAGAACAGGACTTTGAACCTGTTATCTTTCTTTGATGATCACCTTCTACCCACAAGATAAAGACCTAAGGTTTTCATAAAAGAACTCTGGTCTGTGACATTCATTTATAATTTCATCTTTACATATGGCTGATGACTTCTCTCTAGTCATACGAAATGACTCTCCTTCCCTGGGTACATACTCTTGATACATTTTCTGCTGCTGTTTTCCCCCTTTATCTGGAACAGCTTTCTCTACTTTCTTTGATTAGCCATGACTCTTACTCATTTTTTAGGATTTCAACTAAATATCACATTCTTTATTTAACCTTCTTTAAAACCCTCCCATTATTCCCCCGGTGGCTAAGTGCTACTTCACTATATGATTATAGTGCCCTACTCACATTACAACCATCAATCACAACTGCTCTGAATTGATCGATGCTTTCAAAAAGACTCTTGAGAGTCCCTTGGATGCAAGGAGTGTAAACCAGTCAGTCCTAAAGGAATTGAACTCTGAATATTCATTGGAAGGACTGATGCTGAAGCTGAAGCTCCACTACTTTGGCCTCCTGATGCAAAGAGCCTATTCATTAGAAATGAATGAATGAATGAATCAGGGAAATGAATCTTTCTCTGATGCTGGGAAAGATTGAAGGCAGGAAGAGAAGGGGTCGACAGAGGACAAGATGGTTGGATGGCATCACCGACTCAATGGACATGAGTTTGAGCAAGCTCCAGGAGATGGTGAAGGACAGGGAAGCCTGGCATGGTACAGTCCATGGGGTCACAAAGAGTCAGACACAACTGGGTGACTGAACAATGATTATGTGACTGTTTTCCCCAGGATTTTGAGCTCTTTAAAGTCAGAAATGATGCCTCAATCCTTTTTGTACCTTTGTATTTAGCATATCACCTGAACATGGTAACTGCTCAACTTCTTGTTTAACTGACCTTAATTGATCAACTGTCTGTTCAGCAGACAAGGCTAGAAGGTAAAGATGCTCAAGAGAGGAGGAGAACCCATACAAAGAGGTTTGAGAAGAGGTTATAGAGAATGGAATAAGGATGATGCATTACGGGTTGATTTCAATAGAAAAGATACCTTTGGCTCTGTGCCGAAAAAGAAGGAGGTAAAGATGGAGGCTGATGGGGGTGGCTAAGGAATGAAAGGAGTTTCAGGCTGAGGGCTCTATTTACTTTGTTACACAGGTGGTTGAACAGGGGGAAATTTGGTGCAGGTAGTAGTAGTGAAGTCACATAGTGTATGTTTGTTCAGGAAGTAAATGCACATCTTAAATGCAAAGACCCTAGAAAACATTTCATTCTGAAACATACCATGTCTTAAGGACTCATTCATATACTTGAGATTCTTTTTGGAGGCAAAGCTTTAGGTCTGCACGTAGCATTTTCTCTGCATATGTGTGCAAAGCCTTGTAGCTGAAGATCTCTGCTTTTCTGCTGGACTGCAGACCCACCAGCGGAGGTGCGGTTGGTTATTGTGATGTTGCTGTGGCTCATGGCAAGGCTGCCTGCACTGTGGGGAGAGTAACTGTAAATCATCTTGAGAAAGACAGATTTTGTGTTAGTCTCTTGCTTAGAAAGTATAACATAGCATTTGGGGAAGAACATGCAACATCGGATCCCGTAGTTAGATATTAAAATAATGATGATCTCCACAACCAGCATATATTTGCCAAACGTGGTAGATGGGGATGAAGGTGATCCAAGCTATGAAGTAAATGAGCATGCCAAATGTTATGAATTTGGCCTCATTGTAATTCTCAGGGAATTTCCTGCCTTTGAAGGCACAAATGAAGCACATGAAGGCCAGGATGGCAGCATAGCCCAGCATGGAGCCAAATGCAAGAATGGACCCCTCCTCACATTCGAAGATAATGACTCTGGGCAAGGAGACATTCTGTCCCACAGCAGGGGCTGCAAAGATGAGCTAGAGGGTGCAAACGACAACCAGATGCCCGTGCAAGTGAAAATAATGGGGATGGGTTTATAGAAGCACTTCAGGAAGTTCTGCAGCTTGGACAGCAGAAGGCCAGCAGAATTTTCAGGGACTTCATCAGAATGTAGGAGATGCAGAGAGTAAAGCTCATGCCAGATTAGTGTCTGCCTGGTTTTACACGTGAAGCTTTGTGGTTCTCTAATGAAAAAGCCTGTGCCGGCAAAGTTGAGGAAATGACAGAAGAGGATTATGTAGCGGACCATCAATTCCCCGGATGATTTCACAACGGGTGTGTTCAGGTTTCTTGTAAATATTATGCCAATGGCCAGAACAAACAGAATTCCCAGCAGAGAGAGGGCCAGGAGCAAGATAGCCAAGGAGTCAAGGTCCTCCATTTCCTTTTCAAAGCACATTGTGCTCCCTACAGGGGCGCAGTGAGTTTTGTTGTTGTATAAAAGGCAATGATCCGTATCTAAAAGACACAGCAGATTTGGTTACATTGCAAATATTTAAACCAGGTGATTGTCCCCAAGTGCTACAAATGAGACTCCTCAGTGAGAGTTCTGACTGGAAAATGGATATAGATAATTGTCACATTGGTTACTTATTAAAATAAGGCATGCACATGACCCAGGAAGGTGAGAAAGAAAGAGTGACAGTGAGGGAACAGTAAGAGTGGAAGAGAAAAAAAGAAAAAGAGAAAAATTCATCTGGGCCATGAGTCTTTAGAAAATTAATATACTCAAGATAGATGCTAGCCTCTTATGAACTTGCTATGATAGGCGGCAGTTCAGGGACTGTCAAGAATAAGAACTTTGGTACCAGACATATTTCAAGCCCTTTCTTTATCCCTTATGGGTCCTGTAATCTTGAACAAGCTGATTGAACTAGTGCCTCTTGGTAGGAATAACGAGATCTCTAGAGTATGCACACCTCTGGGTTTTCATCATACTCAGTTTAGTTAATTCAGCATTTATTTATCTATAGTTATTGTGCCTCAGTTACAAATCAGACATGTCTGTGTGGGATACATAGACAAAAATTCAGAGAACTTGCATTATTTTAAGAGGTGCTGGGAGAGGAAGTCCAGTAGAGGAACAACATCTTCCCTTGGAAGTGAAGTTACTTTTACATCTGTTAGGTATTGAGTATTCATCTGCTGCAGAAGCATAAAACACTTTTTATTTTTTGAAATGAAAAAAATAAACCAAATAGAATCCATGTTAAAAAATCAGCTTAAAGAGAAATGGTTCAGGTGTATCACTATGCATGTTGTAGGGAGTGTAATTAATTACCTGATTACTATAGTGATTTTCAGGACAGGTCACACATTCATAGCAGCAAGTATGTTGACTTTTTGTGGTTTTCTTCATTTGCCCAGGACTGTATTCCTTGAAGAATTTAGATTGAATTTTCTGCAAAGTGAAAAGAAATTCCAAATAAGTTTTTAGAAAGATTTATCCTAACTATAATATCTCTGATTTAATTTAAAGATTTATTTACAAAATAGTATTTTGGTCTTTTTTTCTTCATAGTATAAAAGAATTCTTTTGTTATCTGGAGGAATTTCAACAACTTAAAGAGAAAGTATTTCAGATAGTGAAACTGCTCAGGAAGAATACAGTTTTTGTCACATTAATAAATTTTGTAAGCAAATAAGGAAATTAACTCTCTTAAAAAGTCACTAGCAGACATAAAAATGTATAGTGGTGGAACTAATGGAGGAAATGATGTTTTGGAAAATTTCAATCCTGTGCTATATGAAGAGTTCAACTGTATAAGAATCATTGGACTTTTATATACTTTAGATGAAGGTTATTAATCATGGCGTCCAAGGAGCATGCCGTGTCTAATCTTGAAAAACAAAATAATGGAAAATTATAATTTAAACCCATTAAAGTATTAGTTAAAAAGATAACCCTTGATACATAAATAAAATTTTATATTTAATTCATCTTGAGAATTTCAGTTTTAATTCTGCATGTCATGAGGTGAGTCACACATACTACTCTACTTTTATGGAACCATCTCTTTGCAATATAGCTAGTAACTCTTTGCATTTCAGCTATTTTTTTTTTCCATTCCTAATCCCTTTCTCATGGCACATCTTGTGAGATAAATTTTTTTTTGTCTCACTCTTACCTTGGGAAGCCAAAGCTGAACAAGTAAGTGAGACTTTCTCTAGAGTGTCTTAACAGCTATTCCTAGCCTGGAAAATTAAGCCCTTAGCTAACTAGTCTTTTCTTTGGGACATGAAAATTATCTGAGTGAGAGAGAAAAGTAGCCAAGGTTAGTAGCTCTGCATTCACAGATGCTGGCTTTCTTGTCTTCACTACAGCTATGTCTGATCTGGGTTTTCAGCAGGCAGGATATCTGCCCTGTAGATTCCCCAGGGAAAACTTAGTCCAGAGTATCCATACTCCTAAAGGATGCTCAGAAGACACAAAAGGATTGAACTATGAGATAAAGCTGAACATCATTATGGGGATAAAAGTGAAACCTTTCTTCCCAGCTGTACAGTTTTTTCTCTCTCCCCACATAAAAGATAGAAATAAGAAAATGAATCTGGGTGAGGGGTGACTGGAGCTTGGATCAGGGTGGTGGTAGCAATGGAGTAGAGGACAAAAGTGTAGACTGTGTATTTTGAAAGTGTAACCTAGAATGGCTATGAAGTGTGACAGAAAGAGAAGTGACAAGGATCCCACTAGGATTTTTTCATAAGCAGCTAGGAGAAATGAGTTACCATTTATTGGGATGAAGGTAGGTTTTGGAGGTCGGTCTTGGAGATAATCAGCTAAGATGAAAAACTATTGGGCACCCAGGTAGAGATGTCAGATAGACAATTGTATATTTACTTGAGTTGAAATTCACAAGATAAAAATGTTGGCATCATCGGCCTTCTATATAATGACATTGTCTAAGTGCATGGATGAGATCACTAAGGAAAAGTGCAGATAGAAAAGAAGAGCAGGGAACTTCCCCGGTGGTCCAGTGGTTAAGACTCTGCACTTTCAGTTTATAGGGCACAGGTTTGATCCTTGGTCTGGGAACTAAGATCTCAAATGCCACAGGGTGTGGCCAAAATTTAAAAAAAAAATTAAAAAGGAGCAGTTCGGAGTTCTGGGTCTATCCATATTCAGAGGGAGCAGGAATGGTAAGGAAAGGGCAAAGGAGACTGAGAAGTTGTTGCTAGAGACAGAAGAAGAAAACCCAGGGAGTGTGGTGTCATGGAAGCAAATACAGAAAGTGTTTCATGGAGGGGAGAATAATTAGCCAGTAAGCGAAGTAAGATGATGTTTGTATTTATTAACCAGAGACAAATAATTTTGATGGACTGAAAAGAATTTAAAAGAATTATGGGAGGAGAGAAATTGAGGCCAGTGAATATATTCAACTTTTTCAAGGAGTTTTGCTGTAAAGGCAAACAGGAATGGTCAGTATACAAAGGAGGAAGACGGGGATCAATACAGTTCTTTGGATTTTTTTTTCTTAAAATGGAAGGAAGAACAACTTATTTGTATCCCTATTTAGAAAACATAGAAGAGAAAATACTTGAGGGTGCAGAAGAGAGTGGAGAATTGCCAGAGAAACATCTTTGAGCAAGTAAAAGGCGCTGGGATTCAGAGGAGCTGACCTTGGCTTGAAGCATGGACAGCCCACGCACAGTGCCAGATGGAAAGCAGCAACGCAGCATAGATGTGGTAGAGGCAGTCAGTCCCTTGTGATTGTCTCAGTTTTGTCAGTCAAATAGAAAGCAGGGTCCACTGAAAGTGAAGATGGGAAAGGTGTGCTGGACTAAAAGGACAGACAAGAAAGTATAAATAACCATCTAGGGTGGTAGACAAACTAATGGACTGGGATACTAGTCTGATTTCCCAACAGCATTTAGAACCCAGTGGAAGTTAGAGATCATGAATTTTAAGTGAGAACAGTTAGCAAAGTAGGTGGGGTTTTTTGTTTGTTTGTTTTTGCCAAGATCAGCTGTATTGGTTAGACAAAGTTTAATATAATCAGGATTATACTTTGGTCCAATGAATGATGAGTAGAGAGCTGGGCACGGAAACTGAGGGTGTGTACAAGGCAGTAATATACAAGTTGACCATGGAATTTAAGGAGGGAAGTTGGGAACATTGAACGGGCAGTAGGGCCACTGAGGGGTCTGGTGGGGACAAGGACTTTTGCAGTTGAAGTATCAATTGATTTGAATGCTACAAAGCAGCCAATACAAAATTACCTTAAGATTCCTGTGCTCATTTTTTGTTTCTTGGTTTGTGACAATGAAGACATCATTCCTCAGGTCATATTGTGCCATCTTGTGATAGACATGTGGCCATTGATCTCCCTCCAAAGCACAATATTGTATCCAGTATTCATAGCTCCATGGGCATAAAAATGAAATGAACTCCCTCCATCCATGAATCGGAGAAGGCAATGGCAACCCACTCCAGTACTCTTGCCTGGAAAATCCCATGGACAGAGGAGTCTGGTAGGCTGCAGTCCATGGGGTTGCTAAGAGTCAGACACAACTGAGCGACTTCGCTTTCACTTTTCACTTTCATGCATTCCGTTCAGTTCAATTTAGTTGCTCAGCCATGTCTGACTCTTTGTGACCCCATGAACCGCAGCATGTCAGGCCTCCTTGTCCATCACCAACTCCTGGAGTCCACCCACACTTATGTCCATCGAGTCAATGATGCCATCCAAAGATTTCATCCTCTGTCGTCCCCTTTTCCTCCTGCCCTCAATCTTTCCCAGCATCAGAGTCTTTTCAAATGAGTCAGCTCTTAGCATCAGGTGGCCAAAGTATTGGAGTTTCAGCTTCAACATCAGTCCTTCCAATGAACACCCAGAACTGATCTCCTTTAGGATGGACTGGTTGGATCTCCTTGCAGTCCAAGGGACCCTCAAGAGTCTTCTCCAACACCACAGTTCAAAAGCATCAATTCTTTGGCGCTCAGCTTTCTTTATAGTCCAACTCTCACATCCATACATGACCACTGGAAACATAAGAGAAGGAAATGGGAACCCATTCCAGTGTTCTTGCCTGGAGAATCCCAGGGACAGGGGAGCCTGGTGGGCTTCTGTCTATGGGGTTGCACAGAGTCGGACACGACTGAAGCAACTTAGCAGCAGCAGCCCTCCATGAATGTGACATTTTTCAGTACAGCAAGTAACTATGAAAAATAAAAACAGAAATAAAGACTGATAGAAATATTTTAAGTGTATCCATTATCCCAATTATAACACTACCCTTGCAAGGAATATCACTTAAAAATGAGAAAAAAGGATATTGTGGATCAATGAGTGTGAGAACTACTTGAGGACTAGTAGTTCTTAACTACTAGGCAACAATTTGAGAATTGTTGAGAATTTCTGATGTCTTGCTCTGTAAATTTGAGAAAGTAAGTTAATGTTTATGGAGATAGATTCTCTTACTTACAGAACTGAAATCTGAGCACCCTTATGTTTTCCACTTTGCATAATTTCAGAATGGGTCCTCCAGAGCAGATGCCACTCTAATCCTGGTTCCAAATTTCATTAGTGGTGTGATCTTGACATTTACAACTTCTTCCTAGGCCTCAGTTGAGATAAATGAAACCTATTATACTTAATAGGACTGTTGTAAGAATTAAATGTAATTATTTCTAGATGGCTGCAGCATAAGGAGTCTGCCTGCCAATGCAGGAGATATAAGAGATGTAGGTTCGATCCCTGGATTGGGTGGTTCCCCTGGAGAAGGAGATGGAAACCCACTCCAGTATTCTTGCCTGGAAAATCCCATGGACAGAGGAGCCTGGCAGCCTACAGTCCATAGGGTCGCAGAAGAGTTGGACATGACTGAGCACACACATGTATATGAACACTTTAGCCTAGCATCAGAAACAGATTCGGAGAAGGAAATGGCAGCCCACTCCAGTGTTCTTGCCTGGAGAATCCCAGGGATGGGGGAGCCTGGTGGGCTGCGGTCTATGGGGTTGCACAGAGTCGGACACGACTGAAGCGACTTAGCAGCAGCAGGAACAGATTAAGGGTTAATAAAGATTAGCTTAATACTTTTAAATACCTATAATTAGCTGACAGGGATGATGTGCAAATAAATGAAAATGCTTTGAGTCTATCAAGTAATAAAGTCACCTGACATTCATATGCTACTTTCTAATACTCAAATCTGTGATGCCCTTTTATTCCATAACAACTCAGCGAAGCACACTTAGCAGGGATCATCTTCCTCTTTTCTCAGAGGAGGACCCCAGCCAAGGAGTGAAAGACCTTCTCTGAAGATACACATCTTGACTTTCATTGTGGGGTCTTTCTGTTGCACCTAATGATATATTAGTTTAAATTATCCTCACTGTGTTTTTCTTTTTTTTTCTTCTGACTCAAAGCCATAATCAAGGTGCCATTTGGAAGCAGGAAAATTCATCCTTTCCTTCTAGAGTCACACTCAGCCTGGGTCTTTGACCCAAGTTTCAGCAGGTGATCCAAGCCAGGAATTGTCATGCTCACCAGCCCCAAAATGAAGGCCGAAGTGACAGAGCTGCAAACCCAGAGAGGGTTCAGTAACAAACGCACCCTGTTCTTGAGTGCATCCCTACCTGAGAAGTTTAACTGGTGGACCTAATGTAACTTCTAGGGCTCCCCAGATGTCTTCATGGTAAAGAATCTACCTGCAAAGCAGGAGACATGGGTTCAGTCCCTGGGTCAGAAAGAGCCCTTGAAGAAGGAAATGGCAACCCGCTCCATTCTTGCCTGAGAAATCCCATGGACGGGGGAGTCAGGCAGGTTACAGTCCATGGGGTCACAGAAGTGTCCGACACAACTAAGCACAGAGTAACTGCTAGTGACTTCCCTCTGAGTCCATACTCATTGGGTGGGAGGTGGGGAATCTTAACTATCACTAATGGTTTTTAAGTCTGTTTCAGTAACAGAGGGTATAGTAATTGTTGTTTAGCTGCTAAGTTGTGTCTGACTCTTTTGCAACCGTATGGACTATAGCCAGCCAAGTTCCTCTGTCCATGGAATTTCCCAGGCAAGAATACCAGAGTGGGTTGCCATTTCCTCCTCCAGAGGATCTTCCCAACCCAGGGATCAAACCCATGTCTCCTGCATTGCAGGTGAATTCTTTACCACAGAACCACTGGGGAAGCCCCAGGATATAATAAAGAGACCGCTAAATTCTATTTCCAATTTAGTTCAGAAAATGATTTTTTTAACCTGAGAAGAAAGAAATATAATGAAAAATTACTCTTCTTACTACTCAGTTTGTACAGTGAGAACTTGTAAGCAGTACAGCTAGAACAGAAAATGTTTTACTGACACATGAGGCAGCCATATTGAACTTGTGGTGCAGGAGAGAATACTAGACTGAGAAGGAGGAGAACATTTGAGTTCTGGCTCCACCGTTAATGTGATATATAATCATGGCTAAGCACATACCATCACATCTGTACCTGTGATGCTTCTGTGGTTTTTGTTGGGTGCAAAATCTATGGAACAAGGCAGAAGTTATTCTACTTGAATAGAGTTATTCTTCCTCTGTTTTTTCTCATTTAATCTTTTACAAATGTTTCCTTCCTTCAGTTATTTCCCCCTTTGGCAAATACAGTGTAAGAAAATCAAGTTGTATTTTAAGTGAATATATTAGCTACAATAGTCAGGTCAATGACCAAATATAACTTTAGCAAAATCTTTAAGCATGTGTATTGATTTTATTATATGTCTTCACAGACTTCTAGTTCTTTTAATTAATTCAAATTTTAATTAGTATTACTTTAAAGAAGCAGAGTATCAGATCTAACATGGTGGAATTAACCAAAAAAGTCTTATTGCAGCAGTTGCCTGGAAGAAAAAAAAATATATGGAGGAAACAAAAATGGGCAAAAAAAAGCTTTCAGTGTTCCCAACTCTACCTGTGTATTGATTTTTCTTCCATTCGTTCCTTAAGCAATATACACATATAAGCCTTAGTTTCTTATTTCATAAATTCTCTTCCATTCTCTTGTTTGAACTATAATTTCCACGAGCTTTTTTCCTGTATTTAATTAGGTTTTACAGGGTAAATTTCTGACACATATATGTTCCGTAAATAATGATAACATTGTATGATGTAAATAAAATGGCACAATTCCACATTTGTTCTTACAGGAAAGAGGATGGAACCAAACCAGTGCATTCATTACTTGTTAAATATTCTTTTGAATGTTTGCTCTGGATTAAATTCTGAACACTAATGCTACGATTATTAAGCTGTTAAAGACTTCTTCCATCCATTATTCATTTGTTTTTCATCAAGACTCTGACCCTCATGATAAGTTGACCCAAAAATATTTAGAGTAGGATTTGCATTTCCATGATTATATAATTCACCTCAGTATGGTAATGACCTATTTTTGAGAACACAAGGTCAGGAGGCCACTCCCATTAAGCTGCTGTGGTTGATGTTGTTTTCCGTGTCCTCAGCCGCTCTGCTGTCCACTGCAACTCTGTAAGTGAGCTGTGCTTGGGAAAAGAGATATCTATGTGTGTCAAGCAGAGAATTGCCGAGGAAGCACCCTTGCATCTCTATCTGGTACCCAACCTATGTCTTTTACTTTTGTAAAGTTTTCCATGGTGTAGCAAAAGCACATGACTAAGACTGGGAGAGTTTTGCTGCTAACTCTATGGCTACTGATGGGCCCCAGATCCTTACAATTGAGGTCCCTCCATCTCTAAACTGCTGCAAGTCTCAGTCACCAGTAAAACCTCCTCTTGCCAGTTCTTTAGGATGAAGTGTAGTGAACATGAATCTGTGGATCTACCATAATATTTAAAGATTAGAGATGAGGTATGTTAATGCTTAGTTTGTGAAGTGAAGTGAAAGTCGCTCAGTTGTGTCCAATTCTTTGTGACCCCATGGACTGTATAGTCCATGGAATTCTCCAGGCCAGAATACTGGGGTGGGTAGCCTTTCCCTTCTCCAGGGGATCTTCCCAACC
>NW_011495034.1:13614868-13615372 GCF_000754665.1 Bison bison bison | reverse complement strand
AGTTGCCAAAATTTAGAATCATTTGCAGCATCTTTGCTTTTCCCTGTCATTCTTTACATCCAGTCTATCTCCAAAGACTCTCCATCTTTCCTCTCAAGCGTATATCGCTCCATCCTCGTCGCGTTCTTAGTACCTGTAGTACTTATACCTGACGTATAAGGCATACTTATTGTATGCCTGGATTAACAAACTTTCTCTGTCTAGTGCTGTGTTCATCTAATCAATGCACATTGCAGTAGAAATGCCATTTCTACAATGGTAGGTCACACCACTCTTCTGTCTAAAAATAGCTCTAATTGGTTCCCCTTTGCTCTCTCAAGTCCAAACCTTTAAACATAGCTTGCAGACTTTTCATTGAAAGGGTGGCCTTTGTACCAGCAATAATCAGAATCATCTGAGAGGTTGTTAGAAGTGCAGTCTTTCAGGTCCCCCTTACTGGAACTACTGATTAGCATCAACATGGTAATAAGATTAGCAGGTAATTAACACTCCAGCAGAGTTTGA
>NW_011495034.1:13595861-13614768 GCF_000754665.1 Bison bison bison | reverse complement strand
ATGGACTGTATAGTCCATGGAATTCTCCAGGCCAGAATACTGGGGTGGGTAGCCTTTCCCTTCTCCAGGGGATCTTCCCAACCCAGGGATCGAACCCAGGTCTCTTACATTGCAGGCGGATTCTTTACCAGCTGAGCCACAAGGGAAGCCCAAGAATACTGGAGTGGGTAACCTATCCCTTCTCCAGCAGATCCTCCCAACCTAGGAATTGAACTGGGGTCTCCTGCATTGCAGGCGGATTCTTTACCAACTGAGCTGTGAGGGAAGCCCCAAGGCTTAGTTTAGTAAGCCTTAAAAATTATCAGTTATTATTGGCCTCATCACTTCACAATCTTTCCCTTCTAGTCCCAATGTCTCCTCTAACTTCCAGACCATTGCACTTGAATGTCTTATGCTGATAAGTCGATTCAGTCGTTTCCGACTCTGTGTGACCCCATAGACGGCAGCCCACCAGGCTCCCCCGTCCCTGGGATTCTCCAGGCAAGAACACTGGAGTGGGTTGCCATTTCCTTCTCCAAGTTCTTCAAATTCAACGTGTCCAAAATGGAATGCTTAATATTTCTTCTCTCTACTAGACCTTCACTTTTCTTTGCATTTTCAACTCAATAAATGGCACCAGTTGCCAAAATTTAGAATCATTTGCAGCATCTTTGCTTTTCCCTGTCATTCTTTACATCCAGTCTATCTCCAAAGACTCTCCATCTCTCCTCTCAAGCGTATATTGCTCCATCCTCATTGTCACATACTTATTGTATGCCTGGATTAACAAACTTTCTCTGCCTAGTGTTGTGTTCATCTAATCAATGCACATTGCAGTAGAAATATCATTTCTACAATGGTAGGTCACATCACTCTTCTGTCTAAAATAGCTCTAATTGGTTCCCCTTTGCTCTCTCAAGTCCAAACCTTTAAACATAGCTTGCAGACTTTTCATTGAAAGGGTGGCCTTTGTACCAGCAATAATCAGAATCATCTGAGAGGCTGTTAGAAGTGCAGTCTTTCAGGTCCCCCTTACTGGAACTACTGAATTAGCATCAACATGGTCATAAGATTACCAGGTAATTAACACTCCAGCAGAGTTTGAGATGCTCTGATTGTCAAGCCCTAATGATGGATACTTCACTAATCCTCCACTCTGTAATTTCCACAGAAGACTCCAATTCTGTGGTGCTACTTTCTGATCCCTGAAGATGCCACACTTTCTCTCTCTGTGACTTTGCTGGAGTGTTTCTGTCCTGCCTAGCTCTCACTCATCTATCATATTCACCAGGGATGTCATGATCTCTGGAGAATATTCTCTGCCATCTTGTATTTATATGAAACATTGTAATGCATTATTCTTCACTGTAATCAGCTCCTTAATTCTTTGACTGTTTACTCCTCTAGACACATGACTCCTTCAGCAAGAGAATTATCTCGTTGCCCATGATATTTTCAAAATTCAACACCATGGCCGGAATACTGAGACATCCAATAAATATTTGGCAAATGATTGTGTGAATAGTAGTTTGACTCTTATACATTCTCTTGTCCCACATACATCACTCACTACCTTGTACCTGATCCAGAATAAAGGAAAATAAACAAGGAAACCATAATCACTATTCGTGACAAGGAGGTAAATAGTCCTCACACACATTTGAGGAATATAAAATAATCTGTTGCAGTAAAACAAATATGATTGCACTCTCCCTGAATACTGTTCACAGATATCACCAAATATGGAGCCAGAGTAAGGATTATCCTCAAACACTGGAGAAAACTAACTCCTTTGAAGTTATTTGAATCTAAAATCACTCAGAAAGTATTATTTAAGTATTAGTGAATTTTTCCAGGGAACAAAATAATTTTGAGGAATATATCCTTGATTAGTGACCCTAAATATTTCTGATCTTTTCAATTTAATATCTATGTGGAGATTTCTTCCTAAAAAGACAATCGTTTGCATTATTGTATTTGTCCTATTGGATCTGGCAGGGACATGGCTCACTGGTGATCAAAGGAACAAGACACTCCTCTACTCCTCATTTCCAGGCTGTTTCTGTCTGTTTCTGGATAACCATGTCCCAGGGGGTGAATAAAGAATGACCCCAGGCTCCCAGTGTTTAAATAAAACATTTTAGAAGAGCTGCTTCGATTATACTTTCTCAAGAGCTTTCCTCAGAATGTTTGAGACTTATTCCTGATTTTAAATACTTTCCCAGAGGATAAGTAACTATTGCTATTTGTGTTTCTTTTTTCTTATGGGTCTCTTTATAGCTCCTCCCGTTTATCCCATCTGTCTCTGATTGTCTGTTTTCTTTCCATTACTAGCTCTCACTCTTAAAATTTCATCTAGTATGTTTTATTATGTTGGTCCACTTAACGAATAGGGGTTTCTTTTAAAAAACCAATCCATCATTAAAGTTTTTCACTACAAAGAGTATGCTTTCAAATAGCCACCTTAACATAACTAAACATATAAATATGCATGTGTGTGTGTGTGTAGTAATGTATATTTTAAAGAGACTTTTAGTTAAAAATAAAAACCCTAATCTCTAGTCATACCTCTTCATTAGTTTTTGTTTTTAATTTTGCCTTGCATTTACAAAGTGAAAACTAGTTTTAATATGAGCAACCTAAAACACCCTCTGACCATCACATGATTCACCCAAATGTAAGCTGATCACCTCAAACCTCGGAGCTTGTGGTTGGGGGTGTTTAAAGTAAAATGACACAAGTGGAAACAGCCCTGGACTGATCCAGCCCTGTTCTGATCACTTATGTGATCAGAAAATACTGGGTCTTATTCCCTTTTACCTTTTTCCCCTAACAAATTTAAAAGAAATAAATTTTTGGAACATGATTCTTCCTTAAGACAGACAAGTTTGAATGCTGAGAAATTTGTTTTTGATGAGTTAAATTTATCATATAAAGCAGCAGTTTGCTTTTAAATGCCTTGTTTATGGACATTTTAAAGACACAGTGGATAATCTTCACTAAATAGGGCCACTCTAATTAGAGTTTCTACAAACTAATCGAAGAGAAGAAAGAGAAGGACTTCTTTTACACAAATAATGGTTCATTTAAACCTGAGATAACAGGACTTGTTATGATTGACCTAGTAACATTCTTTTGAAGAAGACGGGAGTCCTAGAAAGACTGCCCTAAGAAAGAGTCCCAACTGGAGGTGTTGGGCTGTAATCATGCAAAGGGTATGGAATCAGAAGACCCAGACTGGAGTCTAGTACTTTTGGCTTTAGTTTCCTTACCCACAATATTTAGCGATAATAAAAGGGATCATTAAACATACCTGGTCTTGTGTTGTTAAAAGCATCAAAAGAGATAAATTCGTATGAAATTTTGAAAAACTGCAAGATCAGATATAAATCCACAAGCTAAAGGAAAATAACACTATCAGCAGAATCTTCTTGGAAAATAAGAGAATACAACTTTGGTGGAAAAGAATAGAAGGTGAAGGTAAAACAACTCTGTTATGCTTAAGAACAAAGAACTAATAATAGAAATGAAGGTTATTCAACACTGACAGTATCTACTTACAAAATAAATAAAATTTAGAGCAGCTTATAGCAATATTGCAAATTAAAGGAAAGAAAGAAATGATGGTAGGGAAATTTTCTTGTATGTGTGAGCTACTACCTCCCATGGTTGAAAGTCTCAAGCTTGTCACAGATCCTGAATGGCATAACTGAGGGCCAGCACTGCTAGCTGAATACTGTGAACAAGTCCCAGTTCAGTGTAATCCCACAGGAAGTCAGTTCTCAGGAAGAAGTTCCTTTCTGAGTCCTTAGTGGCCAAAGTGCCCTGAGAACAGTTGGAGACACATTGACTCAGATCACTGTCTTTAGCATGTGCACAAGCAGATTAGAGCATGGCATGTTCATTTAAGGGTTTGTTGTTATCACTGGGAAACACACACAGATTTTGAAGAAAGGACTGGAAAGAGGACACATTCCCTCTTCTAAAGGTAAACCCCACAACTTTGCCAATCCTTTTAACATCAGGAATGGTAGCAATCTTGGTGGATGTTGACCAGCTCTAGCTAACAATCCAGGTCTTATTTATATTCCTTTCAATGGCTTTACTGAAGAGATTGAAAACATGGAATTGACTCAGAAATACCACAATGACATTAACCTTGGCTTCTGCTATGGTTCTCTAAAGTGTCTGATTGATCCTGACTTCGATGGTAATATCTGAGCGGAAGACTGGGAGAGCTTCTCTGAAGGCTATGCACACATTATTTGCTGCTGTTTGAACTGCAATAGTGTTGAGAGTCCATAGTCGTCATCTGTGGTTAGGATGCCAATCTAATCCATCCAGATTTCTGAATCAGGTGGGCCATTGCTTTAGTTTGGTAGAAGTCACTGGACACTGAGCATAAAAATGAAGGAAACTGAATTTTGTCACTTAGGGTTTCTGCAGTAGATTCATAACTCACCTGGAAATGGACAGAATATTTTAGTTATGGTGTTGATGAGCTGCAGGTGGCTATTCATAGTAGATGTTCTTCTCTTTGATTACTATGAGTTTCCATAAAGTTTTCTAAATTCTTTGATCCTTTCTATCCTTCCCCTTCAACGAACTACTTTATAAATAGCTTAAATCATGATAGTTAGGAGCTGATGATTGTTGAGTCATTGCATCTCACTTGTTTTGTCTGTGTATAGTATAAGCAAGGGTTCAGGCTCTACATTATAACTCTGTCTACATGCCTGTATTTATTTATATCTATCTTATATCTCAGGTCAGAGCTACCAGTGTATATGATTTAAATCCTTAGAAATAAATATGGGAAAATGCAACCAGTCAAATAAGCACCATGACTTTTGGGACTCCTTGTTTGTTCAAAATGTGTATATATGGCAACTTTGATGACTTTTATTCTAGATAAATCATCAAGACAAAGAATCATCTGTCCAGGGGTCAGCAAACTTTTTTCTGTAAAGGACCGAATGTAAAATATTTTAACCTTTGTTGGTCACATATTGTCTCTGTCATATATTATGTTTGTATTTTTTTGTAACAACCTTTCAAAAAAATATGTAAAAATCGTTCTTAGTTTGAGAACTCAAGATCTTGAGAGCCACATTTGATCCACAGGCTATATAGATTTCTGACTCCTAATCTATTCAAATGAGCAGTAGCGTTTTGGAAAATCTCCCTACTGTGTGCAAAGTTTTGCCTAATTTACAGCTTTGTTGATTTTATTCTAGGGAGAGTGGTTACCTTCCACAGCGGCCATTGCACCATGCCACTTGCTCAGTGAATTTTTTTCTTTTCTTTTTACTATTTATAGCAGCTACTGGTATGCAGGGAAAGACAATTCACTTTAAAGTCAAACAAACTGTTAGAATCCTGACTGCAATAAATTTGACAAAGTTAGTTAACATTTCTTTCACTGTGAAATGACAGGATTCTTGTGAAGACTGAAGGAGAAAATGTAAATCATTTAAATGGGTATTGGCACACAGTGGACATTCATTCACTAAACCTTAATTGCCTCAGGAGACATTGCTATGCTCAGCTTCACTCTGCTACCTGGGCTTCTGTGAAATCTGTGTTACCATGGAGAGTCCTGTCTACTATTGAGCTATCATGGAAATTACATTTTTACATTAAACATCCATTGTTAAAAATATTCTGCTTTTCTTACTTGTCACCTAACTAGTTTTATACATAGTCCAGAAATGTTGGGCCAAAGCCTTATCTCTGAGATATTTGGGGGAATCGTTCTTTTTTATTTTTTTAATCTAAACTTTTCATTATCGACTGTACTAGGTTACAATATAATGGAACTCTCAGAGTTCCATTATATATATTATATATATATATAATGGCTTCTAATCTTCCTTGAGCTTAGAAAGCAGTGATCTACTGAGGTATAAAGTGATGTCATATGAAGGTTGCTAAGTCGCTTCAGTCGTGTCCGACTCTGTGCAACCCCATAGACGGCAGCCCACCAGGCTCCCCCGTCCCTGGGATTCTCCAGAGTCTTAAGGGATATACACACTTATTTAGTCTGGCTCCAGAAAGTTATATAATTTGAATTCTTATGCATATTTATTATATTATTCATATATGTTTTTATCTGTTCACTTCTATCAGATGGTCACTTCTTGATAATCTGACCATAAGCATTGTCTAACTTTTGGCTTCTGATCTTCCTTGAGCTTAGAAAGCAGTGATCTACTGAGGTATAAAGTGATGTCATATGAAGGTTGCTAAGTCGCTTCAGTCGTGTCCGACTCTGTGCAACCCCATAGACGGCAGCCCACCAGGCTCCCCCGTCCCTGGGATTCTCCAGGCAAGAACACTGGAGTGGGTTGCCATTTCCTTCTCCAATGCATGAAACTGAAAAGGAAAAGTGAAGTCGCTCAGTCGTGTCCTACTCTCAGCGACCCCATGGACTACAGCCCACCAGGATCCTCCATCCATGGGATTCTCCAGGCAAGAGTACCGGAGTGGGGTGCCATTGCCTTCTCCATATGAAGGTTAGTTAGTTCAAAATTGAAGTTGGGGGTACTTGTTTGAGTAATGCACAGGAACTTAGTGCAGGGCTCTGAAACACGTGCTTTGGTCTTTCAGAGACCATGTTGCTTACTTCCTGGTAAGGGCTTACATCATAGGAAGCTCAGTAATTCCAGTCTGTGCTCAAAGCCCTTCCGTAATACTCAAAATGAAATACCAAGCACACCGTAGCTTACAGGATGCTACATGCCCGGCCCCTACACATCTCTGGGAATGCATCTCTTACTCTGTACCTTTCTGCTCAGACTGATCTAGCCCTGTTGATCTTTTGCTTTTGTTTGGACATTTTACCTTCGCACTTACTGTTTTCTCAGCCTAGATGCTTTCCACTCCCCTCCCCCCCGCCCCCGCCCAATCTTCTCTTGGCTGTCTCTTCTCATTCAAGTTTCAGGCTAATCATCATTTCCTTGAGAGTATTCCTTGACTTCTGGCCTATCTACCTCTCACCTCCTTTTCAGTTTTCTTCATGGCATGTAACTGATGTAACTTTAGAAACAAGACAGTTGAGTTGCTTAGAGGCATCTGTCTTATGTAAATCATGCTAAAAGCTGTCAGAAACTAGACCTGACAGATTGGGGGGTGACTACTCCTTAGTGCTTTGATCACTATACTATCCATATTAGGGCACATCCTTTATTTTTTTCTGAAGAGAAAGAAAAGTTAAAGTAGAGGTATCTCTTCAACTAGTTTCCTAGATTACCCTGATCCATTTAGGATGAAGAATATGATCACACCCACCCAACGGTGGTAGAACAAAACCACCTGTGGCATGAGCTGTAAACTCAACGTCCGGGAGACAGCCATGGGTATTTCTGAGTAGCCAGCACCTATGACAGCCTTAACCCTTGGCACGTAGTTGGAATAGTCACACTTAAACTCCACGATTTCTCTGGAGCTGTTGAACTTAGAAACACACCTCAGAGCAGCTGCCATTGCCACTGTGATGTCTGTACACGTGTCATAGATTTCGTACCCTAGTTTGACTCCAGACAATAGTGTTGAATTATTGATCATCTCAATGCTGTGTATCATGGCAAGAGTTTGAAGAAACGTTGATATTTCAAAGCTGTTGAGAAACAAGTGTTTTTGAAATTAGAACATAGCTCTTCTTCAGACATGGTAATATCCAATTTTATCCTAATTTCTGCCTTATGATGGACAATTCCTGAATCACTGAAGTTTACCTTTCGGAGGATCTAAACTTTATTTATTTAAAAACAGGTTTTGATGGACACCTTTCTCAAGAGTATATAGTGGGACTACCCTGGCAGTCCAGTGTTTCCAATGCTGCATGGCACAGCAAAAAAAAATGTTTTTAATGTATATAGGAATCTACAGTTTCTCTAATGGAGTCTGTATAACAGGATTTAATCTTTTCTTGATTATTCAGGATGATTTTGAATACTCAATTTAGTATTCTACAGTATGAAGATGTATCTGATATCTGATATCTGTTACTTTTTGTAGTTAGATGTCAGCATTTTATTGCTGTTCAAGAATCTTCTCTTATAGACTCACTTCCCATTTTTTAATTTTGTGATTCTAAGCTATTGTGGTTGGAAAACAGATGAATAAGAGTCTTAAGAATTACTTACAAAACAGGCTCTGGGTAAAAGCCCAGTAGCTTTCTCCTAGATAAAGTGCAATATTTTAGTTCCGAGGCATGAGTATTTCCTCATTTAGTGGGTTTTTCCAGTTGACTTTGGGACTTGTAATTATTCCAGAGCACTGAATTGTTTGATTACTGACATACTGTTACGTTTACTTCACCCACCACTATATACAAAAGGTTATAAACAGTGCCTAATATATAGTAAGAATTCAAGACATTTTTTGAATGAATAAAACGGGATGTTTTTCAGGGTTTTGATATTTTTAGGTTTCTTTTAATTCATTAGTTAACATAAATTGAATAATATTTGGATAATGCTGTTTGTCACTGCAGCTATCTAAATGTGAAGTTTGGCAATGAGCTTTAAGTTTTTAACTTAAAGAAAGATACAAAAGAGAGAGAGAGGTTAAAGTAATGAGTTGTCTGGCAAATAAAATGCATACTATTTTCAGAGTCCCCTACACGTTAGCTCCATGGGAGTCTGAATCTCTTTTGTTCACCTCAGTATCACCCATGCCTAGAATAGGGCCGAGGTAATGTAGGCATTTAATAAGAGTTGTTCAGTGTTGAGTGAATACCGTTTTCTCTCAAGGAGTGACAATAAGACCAAAGGATGTTCAGTGACCTTTTTGGGGAATAAATTTTTTTAGACAAGATGACTTCTTTTTTAAACATTTTCCATCCTTATTAGTTGGCCTATGATTGTGGCCTTAAATCTATAGTCATTCTTTGGGTGCCAGCTTAGTGCTCTGAAAAATCCTCATTAATGGTTTTTGCAGTGTTCACTGGTATTACTGATAATCAATGATTAAGATGACAGTAGCTCAAAATGTCTAGTTTCTGGAGAGAATGATAGGAAGGAATATTAGAGTGACATGGGAACACATTTTACCTGAAAGCATTCATATAGGACATGCTAAATACTTTTGATTTTAAAAAAGGAGTTTGGGGGAGAATGGATACATGTGTATGCATGGCTGAGTCCCTTTGCTGTTCACCTGAAACTACCACAACATTGTTAATGGGCTACACCCCAATACAAAATAAAAAGCTTTTTTTTTTTTTTTTTTAAAAGGAGTTGAAAAGATGAGATTAAATTTGCATCCAAAAATATCAAGATAAAAAAATCAAGATTTGAGAGTTAGCAGAAAGCACTGGAATCACATTGCCAGAGCAGCAGAAGCTGATGCTGCCTGCCTTTAAAAGTTATCCAGGCCCTTGTTTTACAGAAGAGAAAAATCAGAAGCTGGAACTCAAAGAGTTTAAATCTACAAAATCACTGTCCCCAAACTTAAATTAGAATTCAAATAGTCTGCTCTCCTTAAAGAAAGCTATCTGCAATATCCTCCATTCAGCTTAACTTTTCTATAATACACCATGACAAATGTCTGTTCTATAGTCTAGCTTTCACAATGTAAAGTGTTCACAAATGAACACTCTGAGTTGAAGTGGGATCTTAATTTATTATGGAAGAATTAGATTATTTCAAGAATGAAATAAGTACAGTGTTGACAAAAACATTAGTGTAGAGAAAAATTTTAAGTGCAGTCTATTTTGAAGAATTAAATTCATGTTTGGAACAACCTGCATTTCTGGGTGATAGAAATATAAATGTGCTATGCATGCATGTAGTGGACAGGCTACTACTGTGCCTTCTCATTGGTTTTTTCGTGTAACTTCTGGGGTCATTCTTTTTAGGCAAAATCCAAATAAATACATTAATGGGAAGCATTCATAGCCTCTGGACTTGGAGGCTGATTATACATATAGTACTAATATGGTTTTCTTTTAAGGAAGAATAGCAAGATGTAATTATATGCAACTTAAAAGTGTATGAGTTTAAATTTTATTAAAATGATTTAGATGTTAATACAAGTAAACATTTACATGCCCTAGTCTCACAGTATAAGTTTGAAATCTAAATGTGTTCTCTGAGGCTTTACACACCTGGCACACTTCTGGATTTCTGGCCTTCTGGGTATTCTTCTGAGGACAGAATTTTTTCATGAATGGCAAACAAACCTCCAATCATGATGTGTCCTGGAGAATCGGCAGCCACTAAGTCATCAGGGGTCTGGCAAGGCTGAGAAGCAGCAAAAACAATCACAAAACAGGTCATCAGTAGTGCCATGTTTCTGTCTAATTTGCTCACTTCTTGAGAGTTCTTAGGAATCTCTGAGCTCACAGGTGGCAGGAACATGATTCCTATTTCACCTGTAAACACATATACAGCATGGGACACTGTCAAGGGCCAGAAGCACCCAGTGTTCAAATAGCTGATGATGGTCAAAACAGTTCTTCACCAATACGAACATATCAGACCCTCTCACACCCCATTGTTGATGTGTGATGTGTGTTTAAATACAGCTCCTCACTGTGATAGCATCTTTTACTCTTCTGACATGTCAAAGGCTTTGAGTCATGTTGGTATTTCTTTTGAAGTGGGATATAGAATCTTTAAGAGGGGGCAGTTTGGGAACATTTTCTCACTTTGGAAATGGACAGTTATGCATTTTCAAAGGTATCAAATTCAAGCACAAAAGCTGCAAAGCAGTTTATAAAAAATAGCATCCCAAATTTATTTTCCCAGAAAAACTCTATGTAAAAAATGAAATTCAGTTAAATTTCGATATTTGTGATTTTCAGTTTAATCTAAGTTGGAAAATCTATTACTATTAAGGAGCCTTACAAAGGTAGAAAAACAAAGTTTCAAAAGACTTTGTGCTATAAAACTCAGTGTCATGTGGCAGGAAGTGCTCAGACTTTGCAAACTGACAGATTGGTTGACTCTGCCTACCACTTAGCATATGACCACGAACGAATTACTGAACTTTTCTGGACAATAATTTTCTCATATATAAAATAGGTAAGATACTCTGTCTCACGGATATGTTCTGAAACTTGAGCTGAATCGATTTGTAAAGCTCCTTAATTTTAGTAGGCACTCAGTAATCGGCTCCTGTCTAAATTGATCAGGGCTGCTGTCCCAGAAATACTGTAAACTGGTAGGCCTAGAATCAACAAACACTCATTTCTCACAGGACTGAAGGCTGTGAAGTCCAAGATCATGGAGCTGGCAGACTCAGTGTCTACTGAGAGCCTGCTATAAACCTCACATGGCAGAAAGGGCAAGGGAACTTTCCCAAGGCTGCTTTCATATAGCCACTAACCCAACTTGGAGGGCCCTGCTCTTATGACCTAATCACCTCCTGAAGGCCCCACCTCCTAATACCATCACCTTTAGGCTTAGGTTTTAACATCTGATAGGTACTTCCCTGGTGGCTCAGACAGTAAAGCGTCTGTCTACAATGCAGGAGACCCAGGTTTGATCCCTGGGTCGGGAAGATCCCCTGGAGGAGGAAATGGCAATCCACTCCAGTACTGTTGCCTGAAAAATCCCATGGACAGAGGAGCCTGGTAGGCTACAGTCCATGGGGTCGCTAAGAGTCGGACAAGACTGAGCCACTTCACTTCACTTCACTTTAACATCTGAATTTTGGGAGGATATAAACATTCAGAACAGAGTAGTTCCCTCCTGTTCCTTCCTAAAACCAAACTGAAAGTTATTAATTCCTAAATGTGGAGTGTTTTCCACAATTGGCTAAGTAAATCATTGTTCAAACCTCTTTCTCAAACATCTTAAATGCTTGCCTGGTGGAAATGATGATGTTTGTGATAGAACCATTAGCTGGCTATAGTCTCCCTACAATGTAAATCCATTACTAAGTTCAGCATAAGGAAAGATAAATGTATATTAATTACTTTGGAATTTCACTGGGCATGTTATCTTCACTGTTGTAGTTTCTATTACTATCAAGATTTAATTTTGGACCAGGGACAAAAGTTTTAGCCATCATTTTGAATCTAAAATTACTATACATTTTATGCAATTTTAAAAGACTTAAAAATTACAATAATAATTGCTATTTCAAAAAAAATTTTTTTAATTAACTGCTTCTGAAAGATAAAAATTGGAAAAAAATTTCCAGTGAGATGAATTACTGATGGCACTAGCTTGCTCCTCCTCTGATCTCAAGGTTCTATATTTCTTTGAAATTTTCTTTATGTAAAGACATATCTGTCTAGTATCATTTAAAAGTGATAGCACAGAAGTGATAGCACTAGCCAAGTAATTCTCATACAGACACCATTACCCTGCTTGGACAAGTACAGTAAGGGATGTAAAATCAATGAGTAAGTGTGCTTTGCACTGTCATTAGTTTACAGCACTTTGGTAGGGTGAGTCGCTGCAGCCCAGTGAGCTAATCTGAGCTACAGTGGTTACTAGATATGATCAGCATCTCAAATGGGCTATTACTACTATTGCCCACTTGCAATAATCAAATTATCAATGCATATGATGTTTAAGCAGCATTGGATGCTAGAGGGATACCACTGTATCATACATCACAAAGTACAGCAAACTTCAGCTTGGAGAAGGCGATGGCACCCCACTCCAGTACTCTTGCCTGGAAAATCCCATGGACAGAGGAGCCTGGTAGGCTGCAGTCCATGGGGTCACGAAGAGTCGGACACGACTGAGCGACTTCACCTTCACTTTTCACTTTCATGCATTGGAGAAGGAAATGGCAACCCACTCCAATGTTCTTGCCTGGAGAATCCCAGGGACAGGGGAGCCTGCACAGAGTCGGACACGACTGAAGCAACTTAGCAGAGGTAAAATTAGATGGCCGAGGCCCAAATCACCAATGGAACTAGTTAGCTGCAAAGCTAAGTAATTGATTTCATTTAGTTGGATTTCTGGGCTTCCCTGATAGCTCAGTTGGTATAGAATACACCTGCAATGCGGGAGATCCTGGTTGGATTTCTGGATTGGGAAGATCCACTGGAGAAGGGATAGACCACCCACTCCAGTATCCTTGGCTTCCCTTGTGGCTCAGCTGGTAAAGAATCTGCCTGCAATGCAGGATACCTGGGTTTGATCCCTGGGTTGGGAAGATCCCCTGGAGAAAGGAAGGGCTACCCTTTCCAGTATTCTGGCCTGGAGAATTCCATGGACTGTATAATCCATGGACTACAGTCCATGGGGTCGCTAAGAGTTGGACAAGACTGAGCGATTTCAGATATGTAAGTATTTGAATTTCAAATTTTGAAAGTAGTTGGATTTCAAATATGTAAGTAATTTTCGAGTTGGTTCTTAAGAAGATTATAAAATAATTGAGTCAAATTTTGGTGTTCTTGCAATTTTTCATCTGCCAGTTCCTTTGTTCCTCTTTGTTTACTCACCTTGTCTGTCTTCCATCATTGTGTACTCCTCGCTGAATTGTCAGTTATCACTGCAACACTTCTGCCCCATCATACACCATCTGCTGTACTCCTGCCTGTAATTGAAAGTTCTCTCCTAGCATTTTGTTTGTGTGTAATATATAGATTTAGCACTTGAAAGTTAGTGTTCTTGAATGTTCAACATAGGGGACATTATCCTACTCAGGCCCCCCTAGTATATCCATGAAAGTCTGTGAATCCCTTAAAATTGTATAACAATTTTGAGTGGACATGCATGTGTGTGTTTTTTGGGGGGAGAGCAGGCAGTGCTTTTTATCAGATTCTCAGAGTCTGTTTCCCACAGAGAAGTTAAGCACTACTGTCTATTAGAACTGATTGGAGCCTTGCTTCCCAGGAAACAAGGGAATGTTTTCCAAGATAATGATACTGCCTTTGTTATCCATTTGTACCTCCAATCATTCTCACTAATCTTCCACTAACAACTTCATCATTTGCTTGATATCCAGTCGTCATTTAAAGCCACCAGTCAAAAGACCCACAAAGTACTTCTCATCACTTGCAAAGCAGATCACAACTAGATCACCACTCTAAGAAAACCTACTTACCTTACTGACCATAAAATGAAGGGAAGGATTGCTGTTTCCCAGTGAAGTTAAGCAGCAGAAACAGTCTATACTGTTTCATTAGTTCAAAACAGAACAGACCAAGTATTCATGTTGCAAAGCTATTTTCATTTTCTCTTTTTTTTTTTTTGCCAGTCATGCAAAAATGCTGTTATTAAAATAAATACTTTGTTATAATTTGAGGGTGTGTGTGTGTGTTCCCCTCTCTAAGAGGAGAACTTTAGTAATTTAGGTTGCCATTGAGATCTACCTTTCACAGTCTCACATGGAATGGTAATATAGCATTTCATCATCCTCTCTTTTAACTCTGATATACTGTTCCAGTTATACAAATACTTCTTTTGCCCAGCTCAGTCCTAATTGTAAATTAGGCAAGGAAATAAAAATCCCAAAGGATTAACCTCAGTATCCAATCATTGTCTCAGCCTTCTTTTTATGTATTAATTGAATCTCCCACACTTATCTTCAGTGGAGTTATAAAAAAGTTATAAGGCTTTCATCTTTTGTCTAAGTTGCACATACTTGAAAGCCATTTTCAGTATCAAGCTAAATTATAAATTCCTTGAAAAAACAAATCTGCTGAATCACTATTTTCAAGTTGTTGATACAATTGGCTGATTGAAGGTTTCACTTTTCAGTTTTTTGATGTACACATATATAGTCCAAGACAAGCGCTAAGCTTTCTTTTCTCAATGATGAATAAGTAATGCTTAATTTATAAAATAAACTTTCTTCAGAAATTTCTAAACTGTGTTCCTGTATCCCCACATTCCCTAGTAAACATTCTGCACACAATGCTTATGTTAGTGACAAACCTATTCCTTCTTACCCGGGTTACTCTGTTGAGCCCAAAGTTGAAAAAGTCTAAAGATCACTGTATGTTACCCTACTGATGTTGATACTAGAGTATTTTCCACCTGTTTGTATTTGGTTTTGGCTTTAAATGTGTAAGTTCCTTAGAGAACTCATTCATTTTCTTCACAGCGCTTATTAATATCTCTCACCATTAATTTTTTGTTTACTGTCCACCTCCTCTATTACATTTTAAAACTCTGCAAGGATAGAGGTTATGTCCATAAGGTTACTTGACTGTATCCAGTATCTCATACAGGGCCCAGCACATGGTAGACACTCAATAATAAGCTGTTGGACAAATGAATGAATACTTTGAAACAGGACAAAAATGAAAGGCTACAGTTTAGACTGCTGTTCTTGACTGGGTGCACATAGCTTTGGGAATCTACAACACCCATAGAAACTCTGAAAGCTGAATATTGGTGAATCCCACCAAAAAAAAGCAGCTAAAAAGCTAAAAAGAGAAACTCCCAAGTTCACATTGGTTTTCTCTGATTTGTAATCGCAGAAGGAAGATTTGTATTGAAGTCAATGATACTTGCTCCCTTATTTATTCATTCTCCACCTTCCACTCATAATGAGCTAAATAGTGAGCACCTGGCTGATTGTAGCCCCAACAGACTGTTCACTACTGACCTGTTATTTGTTTTCAACATACTCCATGAGGTTCACAGTTCACATTGTGAATGTCACATGTGAGTGTTTTAAGGATAAATAACTTTTTATATGTGCTACACATACAGCTGTTCAATTCAAATCACTAACAGGAACAGGCCGAAGTAAGTGATAAGTAGACAAGAAACTCAGAACGCTGTCATATGAACAGCTCATCAGTGGAAAAACAGCAAAGTTGCTCAGGAATGGGTATTTCCCTTTATAGGTTCCCATCAACATAGGCAGAAGTAAAGATGTTGTGAGTTTGAGTGGGAAATAGGACCCAGTGTAAGAGACAAGCTCAACTTTTCTGCCCTTGAGATTTCAGATAATCAACAGATTTAATCCCTCAAACAAAGGCAGACAAATTTGGTTAAACCAGGTTGGTGAATTATTGCAGATCTAGCTGCTTCTGTTGGCAAGCAATCACTGAAGGGTTTTTTCAAAGTTTACTTATAGAAAGAGATAACAGAACTATTGAAAACAAACAGGTAAAAATCTTCTCTGTTATGATTACAAAAGACAGTAAAACAGATATCTTACTAAGAAAGATAATAATTATACTTATGACTACTATATAGAATCCTAGTTGGTTAGATTGACCAGCATTGTTTAGCTCTGAATCCATTCAATTTGTCCTCAAATATTGTAGAAATAAATGTATATAATTCTTTAAATGTATAAAGTGGAAAATGAGAGTTGGAAACAAGAATAAAATTGAAACATAAACATTCGTGTGCTGATAGACTACTATCTATTTCTATCAAAGGAAAACTGATCATGTAGCAACTCAATGCTTTAGGAGAAATGTAGAGAGAACTTGGGTCAGTTATACTTACAATTCTATTCTCAGGTATAATTTATCTGAAATAGTCTCAGTTGCCTGGCCATTGATCAAAGTTACTTTTCATTTGTTTATACATTCTTTCCTTTCTTGGTTAAAAGGCATATTAAACTGTGCCTATGCTATATTTGTCAGAGAAGGCAATGGCACCCCACTCCAGTACTCTTGCCTGGAAAATCCCGTGGACGGAGGAGCCTGGTAGGCTCCAGTCCATGGGGTCGATAAGAGTCGGACATGACTGAGCGCCTTCACTTTCACTTTTCACTTTCATGCATTGGAGAAGGAAATGGCAACCCTCTCCAGTGTTCTTGCCTGGAGAATCCCAGGGACGGGGGAGCCTGATGGGCTTCCGTCTATGGGGTCGCACAGAGTTGGACACGACTGAAGTGACTTAGCAGCAGCAGCACACTATATTTGTATTCAATAAATACTTAAGTGTCTTCTATGTCTCTAGCATAGGGGCTGGAGAAACAAAAGTGAACAAAACAGAAAAATAAATCCATCTCTCGTGAGGCTTACACTGTAATGGAGGAGGCCAATAATTACAGAAAATGTATGTTTTATAATATATTAGAAGGTATAAGAAGGTTGTAAAGAATAAAGAAGCAAAAAGGGAGATAGAAGTTCCAGAGTTGGTAAGGCAAGTTCGTCGTTCAAAGGCTTGCTGAGAAGATGAGACATTTGAACAAAGATTTTAAAAAGGTGAGGGAGAGGAGCCTGTGGATATGGGAGGACAGAGTGATCCAGTTACAAAGGCTTGACGAGGGAGACTTCCGTGGCAGCCTAGTGGTTAAGACTTCGCCTTGCAGTGCATGTAGTCTGATCCTTGCTTGGGGAACTAAGATCCCACATGATTTGTGGTCAAAAAACCAAAACATGAAACAGAAGCAATAAAGACTTAAAAAAAAAGTTGAATAGAGAGCATCCAGAATAGCAAAGAGCAGCATTTGGAGTAAAGGGAGTAAGGAGGGGGGCAGTAAGAGATGAATTAGAGAAATGACTGGGGACCATATATGAGGGCCTTGTAGATCATTGTAAGGACTTTGACTTTAAATGAGAAGTTATTGAAAGGTTGTGAATAGTAGAGTGATATATATCTTAATTTACATTTTTTAGATCACTTCATTGCTTTTTCATGTTCTTTTTCAAAAGCTTTTATTGGCGTATAGTTGGTTTACAAAGTTGTGTTACCTGATTTAAGTTGTTAAAGGGTCAGTTTGTTTCTGTGTTGAGAGTAGATCGGAAGAGAGTTAGTAGTCATTACAATAATTTAGGCAAGATGATGGTGGCTCTGGTGAGCCTAGTAGTAGCAGAGAAAGTCAGAAGTAGTCAAGTTTTAGATGTATTTAAAAACCACAGCCAACAGAAGTTGCTGACTTACTTAGAAAAATTGCCAGCTCTAAAATTCAATTTTTTTTCTTTTTTCAATTTCTATTACAGCTACACTAAGGATGTGGGTATAGATTCAGGAAGTCAAATTATTTGGCTATAGAACCTATATTTTGAAATAGGTAAATGTTCAAGAAAAACTACATAATATTTCTCTATATTTTGTACTATCACTATTTTTCCTAAAATATTCAATAAAATGAGATAAAAGATAAAACACAGTTTGTATTTTTCTCTTACCACCACTAAGTATGTGGTAAATATTATTTTTAATGAGGTGTGGCTGAAACATTTATTTTGAGCTTCATGGTTCTGTCTTGGTGTTTACCTAACAATAGCATAATATGTCCATCTTGGAAAATGCAAAAGATCAAACATTTGGCTTCAAAGACAGTAAAGGACAAACAGGAAAAGAACAATCATTGACAGTTTGCAACTTTTGAACTCTGTCACTCTCTCTTACTTGGTGTGTTTCCACACATCACTTTCATGCTTAGTTTAAAACTACTAGAACTTGCTTTAGTAAACAAGACATGATAAAAGCATTTTCTTTTGATTATGAAGTAAACCAAAAATTTAAACTCCACTTAAGAAAATTATCTTCCAGGAGATACAAGAAAAACAAAACGCTTGTGAGTTACAGTTTCAATGAATGATAGAATGCTAGCAAGAGAGGTGTCTGATGACTTCCTAGTTCAAGTACTAGGAAGATCGGGAGGAGAATTTTACGTGAGCAACTAGAGCCTGGAGAATCCCAGGGACGGGGGAGCCTGGTGGGCTGCTGTCTATGGGGTCTCACAGAGTCGGACACGACTGAAGTGACTTAGCAGCAGCAGCAGCAGAGGAAGAGAAAAAATAAAATCTCCAGGTCAATGCTTCCCAAACTTACTTAAGATGTTAATAGTTGTCCTTTGATAAAAGGATTTTTATTTAATTAAATGGGAAACTTTGAGTTAGACTAAGTAAGCATCAGTTCAGTTCAGTTCAGTTCATTTCAGTCACTCAGTCGTGTCCAACTCTTTGTGACCCCATGAATCGCAGCACGCCAGGCCTTCCTGTCCATCACCAACTCCTGGAGTTCACTCAGACTCACGTCCATCAAGTCAGTGATGCCATCCAGCCATCTCATCCTCTGTCACCCCCTTCTCCTCC
>NW_011495034.1:13594350-13595467 GCF_000754665.1 Bison bison bison | reverse complement strand
AATAAAGTCTGACACTGTTTCCACTGTTTCCCCATCTATTTCCTATGAAGTGATGGGAATAGATGCCATGATCCTCATTTTCTGAATGTTGAGCTTTAACCCAACTTTTTTTTTTTTTTCATTTACTTTTTTTTTAATTTTATTTATTTATTTATTTTTTTAAATTTTATTTTATTTTTAAACTTTACATAATTGTAAGCCAACTTTTTCACTCTCCACTTTCACTTTCATCAAGAGGATTTTTAGTTCCTCTTCACTTTCTGCCATAAGGGTGGTGTCATCTGCATATCTGAGGTTATTGATATTTCTCCTGGCAATCTTGATTCCAGCTTGTGTTTCTTCCAGCCCAGCGTTTCTCATGATGTACTCTGCATATAAGTTAAATAAGCAGGGTGACAATATACAGCCTTGACGTACTCCTTTGCCTATTTGGAACCAGTCTATTGTTCCATGTCCAGTTCTAACTGTTGCTTCCTGACCTGCATACAAATTTCTCAAGAAGCAGATCAGGTGGTCTGGTATTCCCATCTCTTTCAGAATTTTCCACAGTTTGTTGTGATCCACACAGTCAAAGGCTTTGACGTAGTCAATAAAGCAGAAATAGATGTTTTTCTGGAATTCTCTTGCTTTTCGATGATCCAGAGGATGCTGGCAATTTGATCTCTGGTTCCTCTGCCCTTTCTAAAACCAGCTTGAACATCAAGAAGTTCACAGTTCACATATTGCTGAAGCCTGGTTTGGAGAATTTGGAGCATTACTTTACTAGCTTGTGAGATGAGTGCAATTGTGCAGTAGTTTGAGCATTCTTTGGCATTGCCTTTCTTTGGGATTGGAATGAAAACTGACCTTTTCCAGTCCTGTGGCCACTGCTGAGTTTTCCAAATTTGCTGGCATATTGAGTGCAGCACTTTCACAGCATCATCTTTCAGGATTTGGAATAGCTCAACTGGAATTCCATCACCTCCACCAGCTTTGTTCGTAGTGATGCTTTCTAAGGCCCACTTGACTTCACATTCCAGGATGTCTGGCTCTAGGTCAGTGATCACACCATCGTGATTATCTGGGTCGTGAAGATCTTTTTTGTACAGTTCTTCTGTGTATTCTTGACATCTCTTCT
>NW_011495034.1:13592813-13594192 GCF_000754665.1 Bison bison bison | reverse complement strand
TTATTGAGCCCATCTTTGCATGAAATGTTCCCTTGGTATCTCTAATTTTCTTGAAGAGATCTCTAGTCTTTCCCATTCTGTTGTTTTCCTCTATTTCTTTGCATTGATCGGTGGAGAAGGCTTTCTTATCTCTTCTTGCTATTCTTTGGAACTCTGCATTCAGATGCTTATATCTTTCCTTTTCTCCTCCCTTGCCCCAGCCAAGTTCTCTGATTTCTCAGCCTTTACCCTAGAGAGGTACAGACATACAGAGATATCATTTATAAAACGCACCTGCTAAGTACTTTGTCCATTTGAAAATAGGGTTGTTCTTTTTCTTAAGGTTTCTTTATAAATTCTGCTACATATATGAATTAAAATTATTTTATAACACTCTATATCTTGTCTTCTCAAACCTCTCTCTGTTGTTAGTCCCTAGAATATTGGAGAAAAATAATGTCCTATTTAGGTTAGAATGACGAGTTCAAGGAAACAACTTCATGGGTAAGTCAGGAAAAGATGGTTCTTTTGTTGCTAAACTGAAGTTTCCATAGATACCAACTTCAAAAATGAAGTCTCATTTTCCATAAATGCCACAATGAGACTGAAGCTGCAGATTTATTTGAACGCTGTAGTTTGGCACTGGGTTAGATATTTGCTGGTTTCACTTCATCTTTAGGATATTTAGTCAGAATTGACTCCTAGGATAAAACATAGACCATCAGTTGTCAATGCAGGAGATGTAAGAGACACAGGTTCAATCCCTGGGTGGGGAAGATCCCTGGGTGGGGAAGAAGGGATCTTCTTCATTATTTTTGCCTGGAAAATCCCATGAACAGAGGAGCCTGGAGGGCTATAGTCCATAGCGTCAAAAAGAGTGGAAAAGTAGGACACAAGTGAAGCAACTTAACACACACACAGGCTTGCAAGCAAAACATAAGAATCAACGAAGGCAGAGATGAAATTCTGTCTCCACCATCTAATAGTTGAATGAAACTAGCTAAGTAACTTAATTCCTCACTTCTCTTATCTGTAAACAGAGCTAATAATATCGACCTAATACCAGAGCACCTGACTTGCCTCTTGAGAAACCTATATGCAGGTCAGGAAGCAACAGTTAGAACTGGACATGGAACAACAGACTGGTTCCAAATAGGCAAAGGAGTATGTCAAGGCTGTATATTGTCACCCTGCTTATTTAACTTATATGCAGAGTACATCATGAGAAACGCTGGGCTGGAGGAAGCACAAGCTGGAATCAAGATTGCCGGGAGAAATATCAATAACCTCAGATATGCAGATGACACCACCCTTATGGCAGAAAGTGAAGAGGAACTCAAAAGCCTCTTGATGAAAGTGAAAGTGGAGAGTGAAAAAGTTGGCTTAAAGCTCAACATTCA
>NW_011495034.1:13592146-13592695 GCF_000754665.1 Bison bison bison | reverse complement strand
CAGTTGTTTCTGATTCTTTGCAACCTCATGGACTGCAGCATGCCAGGCTTCCCTGTCCTTCACCATCTCCCAGAGCTTGCTCAAACTCATGTCCATTGAGTCAGTGATGCCATCCAACCATTTCATCCTCTGTCGTCCCCTTCTTCTCCTGCCTTCAATTTTTCCAAGCATCAGGGTCTTTTCTAATGAGTCAGCTCTTCACATCAGGTGGCCAAAGTATTGGAGCTTCAGCTTCAGCTTCAGCATCAGTCTTTCCAATGAATATTCAGGACTGATTTCCTTTATGACTGATCTCCTTGCAGTCCAAGGGACTCTAAAGAGTCTTCTCCAACACCACAATTCAAAAGCATCAATTCTTTAACGCTCAGCCTTCTTACCAAATTTGAAGAGCACCTAATTTAGCACCTGGCACTTGTAGTTGCTGCTGCTGCCGCTGCTAAGTCACTACAGTCATGTCCGACTCTGTGCAACCCCATAGATGGTAGCCCACCAGGCTCCCCGGTCCCTGGGATTCTCCAGGCAAGAACACTGGAGTGGGTTGCCATTTCC
>NW_011495034.1:13591588-13592046 GCF_000754665.1 Bison bison bison | reverse complement strand
TGCAAGGAGATCCAACCAGTCCATTCTGAAGGAGATCAGCCCTGGGATTTCTTTGGAGGGAATGATGCTGAAGCTGAAACTCCAGTACTTTGGCCACCTCATTCGAAGAGTTGAGGCCTGGTGTGGTGGGATTCATGGGGTAGCAGAGTCGGACATGACTGGGCAACTGAACTGAAATGAACTGAGGGTTGCTATGAGAATTTGTTGTTGTTGTTCACTCGCTCAGTTGTTTCTGATTCTTTGCAACCTCATGGACTGCAGCATGCCAGGCTTCCCTGTCCTTCACCATCTCCCAGAGCTTGCTCAAACTCATGTCCATTGAGTCAGTGATGCCATCCAACCATTTCATCCTCTGTCGTCCCCTTCTTCCCCTGCCTTCAATTTTTCCAAGCATCAGGGTCTTTTCTAATGAGTCAGCTCTTCACATCAGGTGGCCAAAGTATTGGAGCTTCAGCTTC
>NW_011495034.1:13585261-13591488 GCF_000754665.1 Bison bison bison | reverse complement strand
GACCCCATGGACTGCAGCTCACCAGGCTCCTCCGTCCGTGGGATTTTCCAGGCAAGAGTGGGGTGCCATTGCCTTCTCCGCCTGTAGTTGCTAAATAGCTACTATTAGTGAAAGAAGTAGAGTCAGACTGTATCGTATTTTTGACATGTGGATCAGACACAGGCACTTATTCTTTATTTCTATTTTGTAATCCACTGTCAAAGTACTGGGTCCAAAATTGAGATGAGACATTGATTTAAAGTCCACTAAGCAGCCCAGAAGCAAGACACTGACCTTCCAGTGACTGTACCTTCCTCCTGGAGCTCTAAAGTTCATATTCTAAGCTGAATCCAATCTTTTTTTTTTTTTTTTTATAGTTATTTTGAATACTATAAAAAGTTATTTGTAAATTTTGAAAAAAAATTTCCATTAATAAGAGATTTTGTAATACAGTAGGGAAGTTCTTTATTCGTAGGCTTTTTTTTTTTTTTTAAAGTCAGGAACAAGGCTTGTGACATCCTAGAAAAATATTGTTCAACATCCCCACCTACTGGTAACTCTAAATAATGTTATTCAATTAGTGAAAACTGAAAATTCTTACTTTTAAAGATATAAAGTACTATTACTAATAATAATGATTAACATATACTAAGCACTTTAAGGTCGTGGAGAACTTATCAAGAATTTTATGAAAGGGCAAGTGATAGAATAATAAACTATTTTTTGGATTGAGTCAATATAACCTAAGGAAGAAATAATAATTTTCAACATTATCATTAGGCAAGAGGACAAATCACGGACTCAATCCAAAGCAGGATTTTGGGTCCACATCATCTTATGTGTGCAAAACCACACAGCCTCCTAAATGACCTCTCAGCCTCCAGTTTTTTCCCCAGGTGTATCCATGCTGTACTGTGACATGTATTTTCTCATACAGATTAAAAACAAAGGAAAAAAGCTACTGGATAGACACTTTCAGCAGCAGCAGCATTCCATCCTGATTAGAATAAGAGCTCATAGACTGGGGGAAATGGGAGATAGGGAAAGATTGTGATGCAGATAATGAGACCCTGGAACTTAGCCTGAGCCTGGTGCTGTAAGGGGATGATACATTTTGGAATCTGGGAAGAGAGGGAGTGTATTTTACAAGTGAGAGGCATGTAAGTAATCTCTGGTCACAGAATGGACTGTAGTGCTTGTCATACATTTTTTGACACTTGTCACCAAGAGATGGCATGTGAGATCCATGGCCCCTCTCCTTGAATCTTGGCTGGTTCTAGAATTTTTTTGATTGATACAATATCACAGAAGTGACACAATGCAAATTTCCAGGCCCAGGTCTTTAGAAATGGGCACTTCTTGATTCTTGGAATAGTCTGGGAGCTCTGAGGCTCCATGTAAGACTCTCACACCAATATTACCCTATATGTATAATTGTTCTTTTCATGGTGATTCTATGGTTCGATACAAGCACCAGATTTCTTAACAAAGCGTTTTAGCGTATCTGTTGAATATCTAGTTTGAAATACATTATTAATTATCTTTCTTTTAAATATGTGTGTACTTATCTCTGAACTTCTCTAGTAAAGTGAGTATTACAAAATATTTCTTATAACAATGGGATGTGGAGGTATGGGTTCATAGGGCTGAGAGCCACTGGTACAAGTGTGTATAACACAGACCCTTTGCTGGTAGGAGGTCTAGCAAGTTTGCTATTGTATTGATAAGACTGTGAACCTTTAAATCAAGCCAGGCTGGATTCGATCCTGATTTCTCATTTACTAACCATGAGACCTCAGGCAAGTAACTTAAATTCTTTGAATATCAGTTTTTTCATCTGTAAAAAACTCATGTTTTCCTCTATCTCATAGGATCAGTGAGGATAAAACCATGTAACAAAGTACTTAACACAGTGGTCACCACATTCGTGTTTGGTATGCGTGTTTGTGTGTGCTAAGTTGCTTCATTGGGTCCGACTCTTCGAGACTCTATGCACTGTAGCCCCCCAGCATCCTCAGTCCATGGGATTCTCTAGGCAAGGATACTGGAGTGGGTTGCCGTGTCCTCTTCCAGGGAATCTTCCCGACCCAGGGATTGAATCCAGCTTTCCTGAGTCTTCTGCGTCTCAGGCGGATTCTTCACCACTGAGCCACAAGGGAAGCCCTGGTATACAATGTAGTATTATTAAAACTCCCAAAGTTTATTAATCCCTATAATGAATACTGAATACCAATTATAAGCAAAATGCTATGTACTGTTAATGATACAGATATTGACAAATGTTTTGTATTTATTCTTTCATTCCCGAGGAACCTGTGTCTCCATTCTGGCTTAAAGGATTCAACGTGCTGTCCTTCTACTGTCTGTTTTTTTTCCAAGTACAAACAATTCTACCCCTTTCAGTTTATCCTAGTTATTTCTTCTGGATCTTGAATTTGCATTCAAATATATCAAAATCTTAGTTTGGGGATTTTTTTGTATTTCCTTTTCTCTCATTCTCCATAGTCTCATTAGCATCTCTTATTTCCCTGCTGGACATCAGGACTACACACAGGTGAATGTGAGGTTCAGCTCTCTATGTCATTAGTCTGTGCACAGAAGAGATCACTCTGTTGTGTGAGGCTAGGCAGCCTGCTTCCTCAGCAAGTATGGGTGTGTCCTCTTAAGGCAAGAATCAAAGTGCATGCCTGAGAAGGAGGGAGCCTTGCTTCCTACAAAAGGGTAGGGTTTTTCACAAAGCTACCCCTACAGAGAGGGCTTCATGCCTGCTGCTCATAGAATGAAGCAGGGAAAACATCATATCCTTCCATTCTCTGGCACAATGAATCTGAAAACTTCAGAATGTCATGAATTTGAAAAAAATGACTTCACAATCTTAACTTTTAAGTTAAACTCAGGATTACATTATCCAGGACATGTATTCATATCCCTACAGATTTTCATTTTCTAGCTTAAAAATTTGGGCTCATTCCCATCAAAGTGGATGATAAAATAATTGAAAGTCTAACATATGCCTGCTGTTGGCACCATGGAATTACTTTTTCACTCTATAGGCTTGTAATTATCAACATACCGGAACAGGGTCAAAACAGAAATCATCCTTACTATGACCCTGACTCTACTCAAGTCCATCTTTTTACCTTAATCACTTCCTGTCTCAACTATTGGTATTTCTTTTTTTACTTATGGTCTTATTTGATCCTTTTATTTCTAACTAAGTGAATGCTGAAGGCAGCTGGTAATTCATAGATTATTTAATGGAAACTCTTTGCAGGAGAATTTTCCATTAGTTTAATTCTCCTTACGTGATCCTCCACCAAGTCATATAATGACCTTGACGATTTGCCTAGAATTTCTGGAGGGACCAATTGACTTTTATGTCTCCTATGTCTCCCTTCAGAATTAACTCATGATTAGAAACAGATAATCAACCACCTTTTTAGTAGTTACAGTAGCTATGCTGTGAGGATGAAGTGGCTATTTATTCTGTTCATAAAAGTGACGCTTATTTCACATTTACTCTAAGTTTGTGACTAGGTTTAATATACACTTTGCTTTTATGTCAGATTTTATGTTGCCTTACTCATTAATGAATTAAGTTTCTAGAGATGTGAGCAAACAGAAATTACAGATAGATCAACCTAAGATGTGTAATGGTATGTAATTGTGTGTTTTCTGTGTTAGTGTAAATGTTACTGTAGTGTACTTTACTACTGTGCCATTTAATTTTTTAAGTTGTATTATTTTCAAAGTGGTAGATTTTCTAATTTACTTTTATGCATACAATTTATGTTGAAAGACATATTGTTAAAATTCAACATAGTTGACTTACCGTGTATATAGATATACATTTTTAGTACTACAGAGTTTAGGAAAATGATCCATAAAGCTTTGTATTTGAAACATTAATCACTTGATGTTTTTAGCTGTTTTGATTTTATAAAATTAATATCAAAGCCACTTTTTTGCTTCTCTTTCTCTGATTAATTCCTCCTCCCCTTCACCTTTATTTATTTATTTTAACCTGAAATGCATGATTCTTTGTTTGTTTGCCAACATGATTAGCAGTTTTCATCCAAGGATAAAAATGGGTTCTATCACCTTTATATGTATCTTGCATTTTTAACGCTATAGTTTATACTTCTTTATTTTATGTAGAAAGTAAAAATTCTCTTGAAATTTCACTTCACATCATCTGTGCATGTGTGCATGGACTCCTCTGTCCATGGGATTCTCCAGGCAAGAATACTAGAGTGGGTTTCCGTTTTCTCCTCCAGGGGATCTTCTCAACCCAGGGATCAAATTTGTGTCTCTTACATCTCCTGCATTGGCAGGTGGGTTGTTTACCGTTAGTGCCACCTGGGAAACCCTCAAATCATCTATATATGGCTTATCAAAAAGATAACATATGTAACATGCTTTCTGATACAATAATTTTTTTCTATCTTTTATTTAAATATTACAAAAATTTTTTACAATGTTGTGTTGGTTTCTGCCATACAACAAAGCAAATCAGCCGTAATTATACATACATCTCCTCCCTCCTTAGCTTCCCTCCTCTCCCCGCATCCCATCCCTCCAGGTCATCACAGAGAGCCAGACTGGGCTTCCTGTGCTATACAGCAACATCTCATCAGCTTTCCACGTTTCCATCTTACATCTGATAATGTGTGTGTGTGTATATATATATATATATAGAGAGAGAGAGAGAGAGAGAGAAAGAGAGAGAGATGCTACTTTCTCCATTCGTCCCACTCTCTCCCTCCCTGACTGTGTCCACAAATCCATTGTCTACATGTGTGTCTCCATTTCTTCCCTGCAAATAGATTGATCAGTACCATCTTTCTAGATTTCATATATATGTGTTAGTATACTATATTTGGAGAAGGCAATGGCACCCCACTCCGGCTCTTGCCTGGAAAATCCCATGGACAGAGGAGCCTGGTAGGCTGCAGTCCATGGGGTCGCTAAGAGTTGGACACGACTGAGCGACTTCACTTTCACTTTTCACTTTCATGCACTGGAGAAGGAAATGGCAACCCACTCCAGTGTTCTTGCCTGGAGAATCCCAGGGACGGGGGAGCCTGGTGAGCTGCCGTCTATGGGGTCGCACAGAGTTGGACACGACTGAAGTGACTTAGCAGCATACTATATTTTTTGTTTTTCTCTTTCTGATTTACTTCACTCTTTATAACAAGCTCTAGGTTCATCCACCTCATTAGAATGGGCTCAAATTCATTCTTTTTTATGGCTGAGTAATGTTCTATTATATATATATGTACCATATCTTCTTTATTCATTCATCTGTTGACAGACATCTTGGTTGCTTCCATGTTCCGGCTATGGTAAACAATGCTATTATAAACATTGAGGTACATGTGTCTTCTGTGATTATGGTTTTCTCAGGGTATATGCCTAGTAGTAGAGTTGCTGGGTCATATGGTTGATTTATTCCTAGGTTTTTTTTAAAGGAATCTCCATACTCTTCTCCATAATGGCTGTATCAGTTTACATTCCCACCAACAGTATAGGAGGGTTACCTTTCCTCCACATCCTTTCCAGCGTTTATTGTTTGTAGATTTTTTTGATGATGGCCTTTCTGACTGGTGTGAGATGATACATCATTGTAGTTTTGATTTGCATTTCTCTAATAATTAGTGATGTTGAAGGTCTTTTTATATGTTTGTTAGTCATCTGTATGTCTTCTTTGGAGAAATGTCTGTTTAGGTCTTCTGCCCATTTTGTGATCCTGCTGTTTTCCTAATATTGAGCTGTATGAGCTGCTTATATATTTTAGAGATTAATCCTTTGTCAGTTGTTTCATTTGCAATTATTTTCTCACATTCTGAGGGCTTTTAATTTTGTTTATTATTTCCTTGACTTCCTACTTTTGCATTCCAGTTCCCTGTAATGAAAAGGACATCTTTTGGGGGTGTAAGTTCTAGAAGGTCTTGTAGGTCTTCATAGAACCGTTCAACTTCAGCTTCTTCAGCATTACTGGTCAGGGCATAGACTTGGATTACTGTGACACTGAATGGTTTGCCTTGGAAATGAACAGAGATTGTTCTGTAGTTTTTGAGATTGCATCCAAGTACTGCATTTCGGACTCTTTTGTTGACTACAATGGCTACTCCACTTCTTCTAAGGGATTCTTGCCCACAGTAGTAGATATAATGGTCATCTGAATTAAATTCACCCATTCCAGTCCATTTTAGTTCACTGATTCCTAAAATGTCGACATTCACTCT
>NW_011495034.1:13583120-13584402 GCF_000754665.1 Bison bison bison | reverse complement strand
TCTCTGGGTCCTGGTGCACACGAGGTTTGTTTGAGCTCTCTGAGCATTTCTGGTGGGAATGGGGTTTGATTTTAAACACAAATTCACCCCTCCTACCATCTTACTGGGGCATCTCCTTAGCCCCTGGAAGTGGGATATCTCCTCAAAGTTGCTCCAGCCCTGCGCAGCCACCACTCCAGCGTTTACCATCTTGCTGGGGCTTCTCTGACCTTGGACGTGGGGTGAACAACAGTACGTGAATCGTGAACTTCCAGATGTTCAAGCTGGATTTAGAAAAGGCAGAGGAACCAGAGATCAAATTGCCAGCATCCTCTGGATCATCGAAAAGCAAGAGAATTCCAGAAAAACGTCTATTTCTGCTTTATTGACTACGTCAAAGCCTTTGACTGTGTGGATCACAACAAACTGTGGAAAATTCTGAAAGAGATGGGAATACCAGACCACCTGACCTGTCTCTTGAGAACTGTGTATGCAGGTCAGGAAGCAACAGTTAGAACTGGACATGGAACAACAGACTGGTTCCAAATAGGCAAAGGAGTACGTCAAGGCTGTATATTGTCACCCTGCTTATTTAACTTCTATGCAGAGTACATCATTAGAAACGCTGGGCTGGAGGAAGCACAAGCTGGAATCAAGATTGCTGGGAGAAATATCAATAACCTCAGATATGCAGATGACACCACCCTTATGGCAGAAAGTGAAGAGGAACTAAAGAGCCTCTTGATGAAAATGAAAGAGGAGAGTGAAAAAGAAAAAGTTGGCTTAAAACTCAACATTCAGAAACCTAAGATCATGGCATCTGGTCCCATCACTTCATGACAAATAGACGGGGAAACAGTAGGAACAGTGACAGACTTTATTTTGGGGGGCTCCAAAATCACTGCAGATGATGACTGCAGCCATGAAGTTAAAAGATGCTTAGTCCTTGGAAGGAAAGTTATGACCAGCCTAGACAGCATTTTAAAAAACAGAAACATTATTTTCTCAACAAAGGTCTATCTAGTCAAAGCTATGGTTTTCCCAGTAGTCATGTATGGATGTGAGAGTTAGACTATAAAGAAGCTGAGCACCGAAGAATTGATGCTTTTGAACTGTGGTGTTGGAGTAGACTCTTGAGAATCTCTTGGACTGCAAGGAGATCCAACCAGTCCATCCTAAAGGAGATCAGCCCTGAATATTCCTTGGAAGGACTGATGCTGAAGGTGAAACTCCAATATTTTGGCCACCTGATGGGAAGAACTGACTTATTGGAAAAGATCCTGATCCTGGGAAAGATTGAGGG
>NW_011495034.1:13582131-13583020 GCF_000754665.1 Bison bison bison | reverse complement strand
ATTGATGCTTTTGAACTGTGGTGTTGGAGAAGACTCTTGAGAGTGCCTTGGACTGCAAGGAGATCCAACCAGTCCATTCTGAAGGAGATCAGCCTTGGGATTTCTTTGGAAGGAATGATGCTAAAGCTGAAACTCCAGTACTTTGGCCACCTCATGCGAAGGGTTGACTCATTAGAAAAGACTCTGATGCTGGGAGGGATTGGGGGCAGGAGGAGAAGGGGACGCCAGAGGATGCGATGGCTGGATGGCATCACTGACTTGATGGACGTGAGTCTGAGTGAACTCCAGGAGTTGGTGATGGACAGGGAGGCCTATTGTGCTGTGATTCATGGGGTCGCAGAGTTGGACACACTGAACTGTAACTGCCCTCTGATGGATGAGGATAAGAGGCTTATGGAAGCTTCCTGATGGGAGAGACTGACTAAGGGTGAAACTGGGTCTTGTTCTGATGGGTGGGGCCATGCTCAGTAAGTCTTTAACCCAATTTTCTGTTGGTGGGTGGGGCTTTATTTCCTCCCTGTTATTTACCTGGGGCCAAACTATGGTGGAGATAGTGAAGATAATCGGGACCTCCTTCAAAAGATCCCACGCATGTACTACTACACTCACTGCCCCCAACCCTGCAGCAGGCCACCACCAACCCACGCCTCCACTGGAGACTCCTGGACACTCCTGGACAAGTCTGGGTCAGTCTCTTGTGGGGCCACTGCTCCTTTCTCCTGGGTCCTGGTGCACTCTGGGTCCAGGGTTCTGTTTGTGCCCTCCAAGAGTCTATTTCCCCAGTCCTGTGTAAGTTCTGGCAGCTCCATGGTGGGATTAATGGCAACCTCCTCCAAGAGGGCTTATGCCATACCCAAGTCTGCTGCACCCAGAGCCCCTGCCCCTGCAG
>NW_011495034.1:13580759-13582031 GCF_000754665.1 Bison bison bison | reverse complement strand
ATTGAGGGCTGGAGGAGAAGGGGAGGATAGAGGATGAGATGGCTGGATGGCATCACTGACTCAATGGACATGAGTTTGAGTAAACTCTGGGGGTTGGTGATGGACAGGGAGGCCTGGCGTGCTGCAGTCCAGGGGGTTGCAAAGAGTCAGACACAACTGAGCGACTGAACTGAACTGATTGTTTCCTTTGCTGTGAAAAAGCTTTTAAGTTTAATTAGGTCCATTTGTTTATTTTTGTTTTTATTTCCATTACTCTAGGAGGTGGGTCACAGAGAATTGCTGTGATTTGTGATGAGAAGCATACTGCTTGTGTTTTCCTCTAAGAGCTTTATAGTGTCTGACATTACACTTAAGTCTTTAATCCATTTGAGTTTATTTTTGTGTATGGTGTTAGGAAGTGTTCTAGTTTCCGTCTTTTGCATGTAGTTGTCCAGTTTTTCCAGCACCACTTATTTATTGAAGAGGCAATCTTTTCTCCATTGTATATTCTTGACTCCTTTGTCAAAGATAAAGCACCCATAGGTGTATAAGTTTATCTCTGGGCCTTCTCTCTCATCCCATCGGTCTACATTTCTCTTTCTGTGCCAATACCATACTCTCTTGATGGCTGTAACTTTGTAGTACAGTCTGAAGTCAGGAAGGTTGATTCCTTCAGCTCCATTTTTTTCTTTGTCAAGATTGCTTTGGCTATTTGAGGTCTTATGTGTTTCCATGAAAATTGTGAAAATTTTGTTCTAATTCTGTGAAAAATACTATTGATAGTTTGATAGAGATTGCCTTGAATCTGTAGATTGCTTTGGGTAATATAGTGATTTTCACAATACTGAGTCTTTCAATCCAAGGACATTGCATGTCTCTCCATGTGCTGTGTCATCTTTGATTTCTTTCATCAATGTCTTAGAGTTTTCTGCATATAGGTCTTTCATCTCTTTAGGTAGGTTTATTCCTAGGTATTTTATTCTTTTTTGTTTCAATGGTGAATGGAATTGTTTCCTTCTCTTTCCAAGTTTTCATTGTTATTGTATAAGAGTGCACGGGATTTCTGTATGTTAATTTTATATCCTGTGACTTCACTATTTTCATTGAATAACTAGTAATTTTCTCGGAGAAGGCAATGGCACCCCACTCCAGTACTCTTGCCTGGAAAATCCCATGGACGGAGGAACCTGGTAGGCTGCAGTCCATGGGGTCGCTAAGAGTAGGACACGACTGAGCGACTTCACTTTCACTTTTCACTTTCATGATTGGAAAAGGAAATGGCAACCCACTCCA
>NW_011495034.1:13575073-13580452 GCF_000754665.1 Bison bison bison | reverse complement strand
TGGCGTGCTGCGATTCATGGGGTCGCAAAGAGTCGGACACGACTGAGTGACTGATCTGATCTGATGTATAGTATCATGTCATCTGCTAATAGTGAGAGTTTTACTACTTCTTTTCCAATCTGGATTCCTTTTATTTCTTTTTCTTCTCTGATTGCCATGGCTAGGACTTCCAAAACTATGTTAAATAATAGTGGCAAGAGTGGGCACCCTTGTCTTATTCCTGATTTTAGAGGAAATGCTTTCAGTTTTTCACCATAGAGAATAAAGTTTGCTGTGAGTTTGTCTTATATGGCCTTTATTATGTTGAGGTAGGTTCCTTCTATGCCTACTTTCTGAAGAGTTTTTATCATAAATGGGCTTTGAATTTTGTGAAGGCTTTCTCTGCATCTTTTGAGATGATCATATAGTTTTTATCTTTCAGTTTGTTGATGGGGTTGATTTGCACATATTGAAGAATCCTTGTATCCCTGGGATAAATCCCACTTGATCATGGTGTATGATCCCTTTAATGTGTTGTTGGATTCTGTTTACTAGAATTTTGTTGAGGATTTTTGCATCTATGTTCATCAGGGATATTGGCCTGTAATTTTCTTTTTTGATGATATGTTTTCTCTGGTGGCTCAGACAGTAAAGAATCTGTCTGCAATGCAGGAGACTCAGGTTCAATCCTTGGGTCAGGAATATTCTCTGGAGAAGGGAATGGCTACCCACTCCAGTATTCTTGCCTGGAGAATTCCATGACAGAGGAGCACGGCAGTATCAGGGTGATGGTGGCCTTATAGAATGAGTTTGGAGTTTTCCTTCCTCTGCAATTTTCTGGAAGAGTTTGAGCAGGATAGGTATTAGTTCATCTCAAAACTTGGTAGAATTTGCCTGTGAAGCCATCTGGTCCTGGACTTTTCTTTGTTGGAAGATTTTTTATCAGTTTTGATTTAAGTGCTTATGATTGGCCTGTTCATGATTTCTGTTTCTTCCTTGTTCAGTTTTAGAAGGTTGTACTTTTCTAAGAACTTTTCCATTTCTTCCAGGTTTGTATAATAATTATTAAATTATTTCATTCAAATTTAAATTATGTCTTATAATAATCAAAAATACTCCACATGTAGTATTCTATTCATTTAATAGCATTCACTAGTTGACTATGGAAATGAAGAAATTATCCCATGACTTCATAAGGAGCTAGAGAAAGATCTAGCAACTTCTTGGTACTAACTTTTCTATTCTTCAAAGCAGAGAACATGCAGGCGGTGCCAGGCATTGGTAACAGTGTACAGTGATATACATGCTAACAGATAGACTGTTTCCAACAGAGTGTCCCCAGGGGAAAGTATTGATTCCCCTCAGTCTCTTTTAGGGCATTCAGAGTGTCTTGTCTGCTTCCTTCTGTCTGTGAGAAGATTCACCTGTTTACCCTAGAGTATTGGATATAACATTATCATTTTCTACATGTACCATGGTGTGAAAAAAACAGGAAAGCACTGTTGAGACTATTGAGAGATTGTGATCACCTTCTTATTCTTCAGCCTCCATATGTGTTATTATTATATTATTATTCCTCCATATGTGTTCCCGTCTCCTTTCTCCAACTCTCTCCTCCCTATTGTCATTCTAAATGAGCTGGTGCTAAATCAAATCCAGTTCACAGATCCTTTGTTATGTCTCTAAGGTTTTAGACTGTGGCTTAGGCTGAGAGATATTTTCCTCCCTCATATCTTCACAAAGCAAATCTTCCTTTTCTTGATGTGAGAAATTTATGACAGTATGTCGATAAATCTATTTCATGCAGTGATTCCCCAGTTATCTGTATATTTCACATATACTTCAGGTAATTCTGGTGCAGATGGTCCAACTTCAAGAAGTGCCATTTTAAACCTTACATTAGATCTAACAACCTATCTCTTCTTTTGGCCTAATGTTTACTTACTTATTACGTTATCCCATTGTTATTTATCCTTTACTGGCACCCAAAAGCAATGTGTCATGGAAAGAGCAACATTTACTCAGCTCCTCCAATTGATAGATTGTTCCGTAAAGATGATGTATTGGTCTCAAAAGCTTTCAAACAGAATGAGGGATGAGGAATAAATATATTGTACACACAGTCTTAGAACCACAACTTGCAGTTAGTAGGCATAGTATCCACTCTACTCAGTGACAAGTTACAAAATTAGTGATTTAAGCAAAACTAATCTTGTTTAACTTGAGGAAATTACATGAGTTCTGAAAAGAGTTATTGATTTCAGTATTACATTAAACAGCAATGTATTTCATCAAAAGTACTAGTGATTATTAGTGAAATGATGATATACAATAAAGTTATTGTAATCAATATATTCACATGTTAATTTTATAAAATACAAAAATGGAAAGGTTGAGAAAAAATAAAAGCCTCAATCTTCAATATTCATGGAACAGAAATTCTAAATAAAGGAATCATTTAGCTTGTATGTCACAACTGGGCAATGATAAACAGAAAGTATACCTAGTATACTAAGCATGCTGCTGCTGCTGCTGCTGCTGCTAAGGCGCTTCAGTCGTGTCCGACTCCGTGCGACCCCAGAGACGGTGCCCCACCAGGCTCCCCCGTCCCTGGGATTCTCCAGGCAAGGACACTGGAGTGGGTTGCCATTTCCTTCTCCAATGCATGAAAGGGAAAAGTGAAAGTGAAGTCGCTCAGTCATGTCCAACTCTTAGCGACCCCATGGACTGTAGCCCACCAGGCTCCTCCATCCATGGGATTTTCCAGGCAAGAGTACTGGAGTGGGGTGCCATTGCCTTCTCCAATACTAAGTATACTATTGAACTAAGTATACTATTGATTTTTTAAAAAAATATAAGGACAAAATTATGATATATCATGTATCCTACCTTAAATTTTAGATCATTTAATTTCTTCAAAATTGTCCATGACAGTATATATAACATGACTGAAAATTCATACTTACAATGTAATCTTTTAATTATTTGTCTTGTTTTGATGAGAATATTAGGACTAAAAAGCATTTCTGGTTTTGCCCATTTCTCCCAAGTAAACACTGATATGACATGAAGTTGTTTACTATCTTCATTTTTGGATTTTTTTGAATTAAAGTATAGTTGATTCCCAATGCTGTGTTAGTTTCAGGTGTACAGCAAAGCGATTCAGATATATATATATCTGAATTTATATATCTGAATATATATACATATATTATATATATATATCTGAATATATACATATCTGAATACATATATTTTTCAAATTCTTTTCCATATAGGTTATTACAAGATATTGAATATACCTCCCTGTGATATACAGTAGGTCCTTGTTTATCCATTTTATATATAGTAGTTTGTATCTGTTAATCCCAAGCTCCTAATTTATCTGTCCTTCTCCCTTTTCCCTTCTGGTAATTATAAGTTTGTTCTGTGTGTCTGTGAGTCTGTTTCTGTTTTGTAAATAAGGTCTTTTGTATCATGTTTTTTTTTGAAGATTCCACATATAAGTGATACTTACCTTTCTCTGCCCAACATATTTCTCTTATGTGATCATCTCTAAGTCCATCCATGTTGCTGCAAATGGCATTATTTTATTCTTTTTTTATGGTTAGTGATATTCCACTACATATACATATACACACACATACATACACATAACACATCTTCTTTATCCATTCATCTGTTGATGGGTGCTTAGGTTGTTTCCATGTCTGGGCTATTAGTAAATAATACTGCTGTTAACATTGGGGTACATTATCTTTTTGAATTAATTTTCATCTTCTCTGGATACAGGCCCAGGAGTGAGATTATTGGATCATATATGGTAACTCTATTATTAAGTTTTTTAAGGAACCTGCGCTGTTCTCCATACTCGCTTCACCAACTTACTTTCCCACCAACAGTGTAAAAGGTTTCCCTTTTCTCCACACCTTCCCCAATGTTTATTATTTGTAGACTTTTTGATAATGCCTATTCTGACTGATTATCTGGGTCGTGAAGCTCTTTTTTGTACAGTTGTTCTATGTATAAGAATACACCTCTTCTTAATATCTTCTGCTTCTGTTAGGTCCATACAATTTCTGTTCTTTATCGAGCCCATCTTTGCATGAAATGTTCCCTTGGTATCTCTAATTTTGTTGAAGAGATATCTAGTCTTTCCCATTCTGTTGTTTTCCTCTATTTCTTTGCATTGATCCCTGAGGAAGGCTTTCTTATCTCTCCTTGCTATTCTTTGGAACTCTGCATTCAGATGCTTGTATCTTTCCTTTTCTCCTTTGCTTTTCACTTCTCTTCTTTCCACAGCTATTTGTAAGGCCTCCTCAGACAGCCATTTTGCTTTTTTGCATTTCTTTTCCATGGGGATGGTCTTGATCCCTGCCTCCTGTACAATGTAACGAACTTCTGTCCATAGTTCATCAGGCACTCTGTCTATCAGATCTGCTCTCTTAAATCTATTTCTCACTTCCACTGTATAATCATAAGGGATTTGATTTAGGTCGTACCTGAATGGTCTAGTGGTTTTCCCTACTTTCTTCACGTTAAGTCTGAATTTGGCAATAAGGAGTTCATGATCTGAGCCACAGTCACCTCCCGGTCTTGTTTTTGCTGACTGTATAGAGCTTCTCCATCTTTGGCTGCAAAGAATATAATCAATCTGATTTTGATGTTGACCATCTGGTGAGTTCCATGTGTAGAGTCTTCTCGTGTTGTTGGAAGAGGGTGTTTGCTATGACCAGTTCGTTCTCTTGGCAAAACTCTATTAGCTTTTGCCCTGCTTCATTCTGTACTCCAAGGCCAAATTTGCCTGTTACTCCAGGTGTTTCTTGACTTCCTACTTTTGCATTCCAGTTCCCAATAATGAAAAGGACATCTTTTTGGGGTGTTAATTCTAAAAGTTTTGTAGGTCTTCATAGAAGAAGCAGAAGCAGAAGATGTTAAGAAGAGGTGACAAGAATACACAGAAGAACTGTACAAAAAAGATCTTCATGACACAGATAATCACGATGGTGTGATCACTGACCTAGAGCCAGACATTCTGGAATGTGAAGTCAAGTGGGCCTTAGAAAGCATCACTACGAACAAAGCTAGTGAAGGTGATGGAATTCCAGTTGAGCTATTCCAAATCCTGAAAGATGATGCTGTGAAAGTGCTGCACTCAATATGCCAGCAAATTTGGAAAACTCAGCAGTGGCCACAGGACTGGAAAAGATCAGTTTTTATCCAATCTCGAAGAAAGGCAATGCCAAAGAATGCTCAAACTACCGCACAATTGCACTCATCTCACACACTAGTAAAGTAATGCTCAAAATTCTCCAAGCCAGGCTTCAGCAATACGTGAACCATGAACTTTCAGATGTTCAAGCTGGTTTTAGAAAAGGCAGAGGAACCAGAGATCAAATT
>NW_011495034.1:13568088-13574973 GCF_000754665.1 Bison bison bison | reverse complement strand
GACAGGCTGTATATTGTTATCCTGCTTATTTAACTTCTATGCAGAGTACATCATGAGAAACACTGGGCTGGAGGAAGCACAAGCTGGAATCAAGATTGCTGGGAGAAATATCAATAACCTCAGATATGCAGATGACACCACCCTTATGGCAGAAAGTGAAGAGGAACTCAAAAGCCTCTTGATGAAAGTGAAAGAGGAGAGTGAAAAAGTTGGCTTAAAACTCAACATTCAGAAAACAAAGGTCATGGCATCTGTTCCCATCACTTCATGGGAAATAGATGGGGAAATAGTGGAAACAGTGTCAGACTTTATTTCCGAGGGCTCCAAAATCACTGCTGATGGTGACTGCAGTCATGAAATTAAAAGACTCTTACTCCTTGGAAGAAAAGTTATGACCAACCTAGATAGCATATTCAAAAGCAGAGATATTACTTTGCCAACAAAGGTCTGTCTAGTCAGGGCTATAGTTTTTCCAGTGGTCATGTATGGATGTGAGAGTTGGACTGTGAAGAAAGCTGAGTGCCAAAGAATTGATGCTTTTGAACTGTGGTGTTGAAGAAGACTCTTGAGAGTCCCTTGGACTGCAAAGAGGTCCAACCAGTCCATCCTAAAGGAGATCAGTCCTGGGTGTTCATTGGAAGGACTGATGCTAAAGCTGAAACTCCAGTACTTTGGCCACCTCATGCAAAGGGTTGACTCATTGGAAAAGACCCTGATGCTGGGAGGGATTGGGGCAGGAGGAGAAGGGGACGACAGAAGATGAGAAAGCTGGATGGCATCACCAACTCTATGGACATGAGTTTGAGTGGACTCCGGGAGTTGGTGATGGACAGGGAGACTGGCGTGCTGCAATTCATGGGGTCGCAAAGAGTCAGATACAACTGAGCAACTGAACTAAACTGAACTGATTCTGACTAATGTGAGGTGATACCTCATTGTAGTTTTGATTTGCATGTCTCCAATTATAATAGCAATTTTGAGCATCTTTTCATGTACCCATTGTCCATCTGTATATCTTCTTCAGAGAAATGTCTATTTAGGTTTTCTGCCCATTTTTTGATTGGGTTACTTGGTTTTCTTGTTATTGAGCTCTATGGGCTGTTTGTATATTTTGGAAATTAAGCCCCTGTCTTTCACGTTGTTTGTGAATTTTTTCTTCCTTTCTGTAGAGTGTCTTTTTCGTTTATGGTTTATTTGGCTGTGCAAAAGCTTATAAGTTTGATTAGGTCCCATTTGTTTATTTTTGCTTTTATTTATTTTTTTGCCCTGGGGCACTTTATTGTCTTCATTTTATTTACTACACATTATATTTTGAAAGTAAATGTTGACTAAATAACATATTTTTACATAATTTATTTATCTGAAATAATAGGCACTTCAGCTGCAAGGCCACTAGGAAAATGTGTGGTAAGTATAATACTGTAACAAAAAGTTTTCAAATGAATAGAGTTTGTTTAGCCCTCAAACGTGCTTGATTTATTCAGAGGGTTTAGTGTGCACACTTATATTTTTCTGCATATATCCATAGAGTGTGTCTCTGTACAGACTGTTCACTTTGAAGAAGCAAGTGCAGAATTTGCTGGTTTTGGGGATGGAAGGAGATGTGCCTCTGAAAATTATATTCCACTTGTAGCCAGAAACTTACAGAGCTGTTTTACTGTACTGGGCACTCCATATTGTTTCTCTGGAAAATGGGATGCATATGTAGATCTCTCTGTGTGTTTAGTGTGAATTTCCTTAAAAAGTCAAGTAAAAAAATAAAATATGTATAGTTTGCATATGTAGACTTGTAATGGTTATTTTTCATTTGATGTTTTTGTGTATATTTTTGAATTTAATCTTTATTTGAACTTTTTGAAGTAAGTTTTATTACTCAAAATCTCCCTCACCTTTGAGTTCTATTCTTCCCTATCTTAAAAAGAATACACACAAACCAAAACCCCATGAAAACCAAATAATAAAAATTGGTCCACATATACTAGCCAAATCGCTTTTCCCATGCGCTACTGCTACTTCTAAAGTATCTAAAAGTTCAACCAACTTTTGGCGATATGCAAAGCTATAACCAATCCATCATTAAATCAGAGAGTTTTTGATGTGTAACAAACCACCCCAAACTTTACTGGCTTAAAGCCACAATCGTTTATTAGTGCACAAATTTATAGGTCAGCTATTTGGGTTGAGCTCAGCTGGGCTGGACTTCATTGAGACTCACTCATGAAGCTGCACTCAACTGGCAAGTTAGCTGGAGACTAGTTACCTCAGAATGGCTTCTTTTGGATCACTTACATGTCTAGCAGTTGGTTCTTGTTATTAATTAATTCTGGGTGTCACTGGAGTGATGGGTCTGACGTGTCTCCAGCAGGCTAGCCTGGGCTTGGCCATGTGGTGTTGTTTTAAGGTTTCCAGCATCATCAGGAGAAGTGGAGATTCAATATATATTAAGTGCTTTTCAAGACTCTGTTTGCATGTTTGCTAATAGATATGTTCAGACTCAACATAGGAGGGGATTTCCCAAAGGCATGGATGGAGAATTCATGAATCATTAGGAGCTAATACCGTAAAAATTCTATCACCATCACCATGTATGCATCCTCAATATGTTCTTGAATCACTCCTTTCTTTTCTGTTTTCACTGCCATTTTCCTAGTCCAGATCTTTGTTTTATCACCTGGAATAGCAATCCTCATTTCCGACAAAATAGACCTTAAAATAAAGAATATTACAAGAGATAAGGAAGGGCACTACGTAATGATCAAGGGGAAGACATGTTATGTCTTCCTCTTCCAAGAGGAAGACATAACAATTGTAAATATCTATGCACCCAACATAGGAGCACCTCAATACATAAGACAAACACTAACAGACATAAAAGGAGAAATTGACAGTAACACAATAGTAGGGGGCTTTGACACTCCACTTACACCAATGGACAGATCATCAAAACAGAAAATTAATAAGGAAACACAAGTCTTAAATGACACATTAGATGAGATGGATCTCATTGATATCTTCAGGACATTCCATCCAAATGCAGGAGAATACACCTTCTTCTCAAATGCACATGGAACATTCTCCAGGATAGACCACATCTTGGGTTACAAATCAAACCTCAGTAGATTTAAGAAAATTGAAATTGTATCATGCATCTTCTCTGACCACAGTGCTATGGGACTAGATACCAATTACAAGAAAAAAACTGTAAGAAACACAAATACATGGTGATTAAACAACATGTTCCTAAATAACCAACAAGTTAATGAAGAACTCAAAAGGGAAATCAAAAAACTCCTAGAAACAAATGACAATGAAAACATGACAACTTAAAACCTTTGAGTACAGTGAAAGCAGTTCTAAAAGGGAAGTTTATAGCAATACAATCCTACTTCACGAAACAAGAAAAACATCAAATAGACAACCTAACTTCACATCTAAAACAAGTGGAAAAAGAACAACAACAAAAACCAAAATTAGTATAAGGAAAGAAATCATGAAGGTCTGAGCAGAAATAAACAAAAAAGAAATGAAAGAAACAATAGCAAAGATTAATAAAACCAAAAGCTGGTTCTTTGAGAAGATAAACAAAATTGACAAACCTTTAGCCAGACTCATCAAGAAAAAAAGAGAGAAGAATCAAATCAACAAAATTAGAAATGAAGGAGAGGTTACAATAGACAATGCAGAAATACAAAGGATTATAGGAGACTATTATGAACAACCATATGGCAATAAAATTGATAAACTGAAAGAATGGACAGATTCTTAGAAAAGTTCAATTTTCCAAGACTGAACCAGGAAGAAATAGAAATTATGAACAACCCAATTGCAAGCACTGAAATTGAAACTGTGATCAAAAATCTCCCAAAAAACAAAAGCCCAGGACCAGATGGCTTCACAGGAGAATTCTATCGAACATTTAGAGAAGAGCTAATGCCTATCCTTGTAAAACTCTTTCAAAAAATTGCAGAGGAAGGAACACTTCCAAACTCACCCTATGAGGCCACCATCACCCTGATACGAAAATCAGACAAAGACAACACAAAAAAAGAAAACTACAGCCCAATATCACTGATTAACATAGATGCAAAAATCCTCATCAAAATTTTAGCAAACAGAATTCAGCAAAACATCAAGAAGCTCATACACCATGATCAAGTTGGGTTGCATCCTTTCATCCAGGGATGCAAGGATTCTTCAATATACACAAATCAATGTTATACACCATATTAACAAATTGAAATATAAAAACCATATGATAATCTCAATGGATACAGAAAAAGCCTTTGACAAAATTCAGCACCCATTTATGATCAAAACTCTTCAAAAAATGGGCATATAAGGAACCTACCTCAACATAGTTAAGGCCATATATGATAAGCCTACAGCAAACATTATTCTCAATGGTGAAAAACTGAAAGCATTCCACTTAAGATCAGGAAAAAGACAAGAGTGTCCACTTTTGCCACTATTATTCAACATAGTTCTGGAAGTCCTAGCTACAGCAATCAGAGAAGAAAAAGAAATAAAAGGGATCCAGATCGGAAAAGAAGTAAAGCTCTCACTCTTTGCAGATGACATGATACTGTACATAAGAAACCCTAAAGATAGTATCAGAAAATTATTAGAGCTAATCAGTGAATTTAGCAAAGTTTCAGGATACAAAATCAATACACAAATCAATTGCATTTCTATATACTAATAATGAAAAATCAGAAAGAGAAATTAAGGAATTGATCCCATTCACTATTACAACAAAAAGAATAAAAGATCTAGGAATAAACTTACCTAAGGAGACAAAAGAACTGTATACAATTATAAGACACTAATGAAAGAAATAAAAGATGACATAAACAGATGGAGAGACATTCCATGTTCCTGGGTAGGAAGAATCAATATTGAGAAAATGACTATCCAACCAAATACAATCTGCTGGTTCAATGAGATCCCTATCAAATTACCAATGGCATTTTTCACAGAACTAGAACAAAAAGTTTCACAATTCTTATGGAAACACAAAAGACCCCGAATAGCCAAAGCAGTTTTGAGAAAGATGCATGGAACTGGAGGAATCAACCTTCCTGACTTCAGATTATACTACAAAGCTACAGTCATCAAGACAGTATGGTATGGCACAAAAACAGAAATATAGACCAAAGGAACAAGACAGAAAGCCAAGAAATGGACCCATGCACCTATGGGTACCTTATTTTTTATTAAGGAGGCAAGAATATACAATGGGGCAAAGACAGCCTCTTCAATAAATGGTGCTGGGAAAACTGGACAGCTACATGTAAAAGAATGAAATTAGAACACTTCCTAACACCATACACAAAGACAAACTCAAAATGGATTAAAGACCTAAAGACCAGAAACTATAAAACTCTTAGAGGAAAACATAGGCAGAACACTCAATGACATAAATCAAAGCAAGATCCTCTATGACCCACCTCCTAGGGTAACAGAAATAAAAACAAAAGTAAACAAATGGGACCTGATTAAACATAAAAGATTTTGAACAGCAAAGGAAACTAAGCAAGGTGAAAAGACAACCCTCAGAATGGGAGAAAATAATAGCAAATGAAACAACTGACAAAGGATTAATTTCCAAAATATACAAGCAGCTCATACAACTCAATACCAGAAAAACAAACAACCCAATCAAAAAGTGGGAAAAAGACCTAAACAGACATTTCTCCAAAGAAGACATACAGATGGCTAACAGACCCATGAAAAGATGCTCAACATTGCTCACTATTCAGTTCAGTTCAGTTCACTCAGTCGTGTCCGACTCTTTGTGACCCCATGAATCACAGCACGCCATGCCTCCCTGTCCATCACCAACTCCCGGAGTTCACTCAGACTCACGTCCATCAAGTCAGTGATGCCATCCAGCCATCTCATCCTGTGGTGTCCCCTTCTCCTCCTGCCCCCAACTATTAGAGACATGCAAATCAAAACTACAATAAGATATCACCTCACACCGGTCAGAATGGCCATCATCAAAAAGTCTACACACAATAAATGCTGGAGAGGGTGTGGAGAAAAGGGAATACTCTTAGATTGTTGGTGGGAATGTAAATTGATACAGCCACTATGGAAGATGGTATGGAGATTCCTTAAAAACTAGTAATAAAATCACCATATGACCCAGGAATCCCACTCCTAGGCGTACACCTGAGGAAACCAAAATTGAAAAAGACCCACGTATCCCATTGTTTATTGCAGCACTATTTACAACAGCTAGAACATGGAAGCAACCTAGATGTCCATCAACAGATGAATGGATAAAGAAGTTGTGGTCCATATACACAATGGAATATTACTCAGCCATAAAAATGAACACATTTGAGTCAGTTCTAATGAGGTGGCTGAAACTAGAATCTATTATACAGAGTGAAGTAAGTCAGAAAGAGAAAGATAAATATCATATTCTAATGTATATATATGGAATCTAGAAAAATGGTACTGAAGCATTTATTTACAGGGCAACAATGGAGAAACAGACATAGAGAATAGACTTATGGACAGGGGGAGAGGGGAGGAGAGGGTGAGATGTATGGAAAGAGTAACATGGAAACTTACATTACTGTATGTAAAATGGATAGACAACCGGCATTTGCTGTGTGGCTCAGGAAACTCAAACAGGGGCTCTGTATCAACCTAGAGGAGTGGGTTGGGGTGAGAGTTGGGAGGGAGGTTCAAAAGGGAGGGGATATATGTATATCTATGGCTGATTCCCACCACTTCATGGGAAATAGATGGGGAAACAGTGGAAACAGTGTCAGACTTTATTTTTTGGGGCTCCAAAATCACTGCAGATGGTGACTGAAGCCATGAAATTAAAAGACACTTACTCCTTGGAAGGAAAGTTATGACCAACCTAGA
>NW_011495034.1:13567792-13567908 GCF_000754665.1 Bison bison bison | reverse complement strand
GAGAAGACTCTTGAGAGTGCCTTGGACTGCAAGGAGATGCAACCAGTCCATTCTGAAGGGGATCAGCCCTGGGATTTCTTTGGAAGGAATGATGCTAAAGCTGAAACTCCAGTACT
>NW_011495034.1:13558844-13567692 GCF_000754665.1 Bison bison bison | reverse complement strand
CGTGAGTCTGAGTAAACTCCGGGAGTTGGTGATAGACAGGGAGGCCTGGCATGCTGCGATTCACGGGGTCGCCAAGAGTCGGACACGACTGAGCAACTGAACTGAACTGATGGCTGATTCATGTTGAGGCTTGACAGAAAACAACAAAATTCTGTAAAGTAATTATCCTTCAATAAAAATAAATAAAATTTTTTAAAAACATAGGTCAACTTTTACTAAAGATAAAATTTACCCTGCTTCAAAAAAGTTTTTTTGAAACAGTTTTGATCTAGAAAAAAATAGAGTAACGTAACATGCATCTATGTACTGTCTATCCTGGCATTTTTACCTTTCCAAACTACATATTGAATAAGAAATAAGCATATTTGCAGGGTTTATAGTATGGAGAGTTACAAGGCAAGAAGAACAACCCTAAGGAAAATCTAGGGACATGTCTAGACACTTGAATGTCGTTGAGAAGCACTCTCTCAGTAGAGTCACTTCTGGTTCAGGACTGAGTTATTAGCTCTTGACCTCAATTCAAGCTTAATCACATCTTTGGAATGATAGTGGTAAAAGAGTTAACTGTTATTTACAAAATTGTCTGGTAACTGTCTTTGGCAGTAGCTACAGTGAGTTCTGGCTCAGAGTCAAACAAGAAGCTGAATGACTATTTTACATAGAAAATACCTTTTATTTTCCTTCATAGTTCCTAAAAACTGCAACCAGGAAAATAACATTTCTTTTTCATGCAAGACCTGTCACCAGGCAATGTTAATCCTTCCTTTAAATAACATTGCGTGCTAAAGTCACTTCAGTCGTGTCCAACTCTTTGCAACCCTATGGACTGTAGCCCACCAGGCTCCTCTGTCCACAGGATTCTCCAAGCAAGCATACTGGAGTGGGTTGCTATGCCCTTCTCCTGGGCATCTTTCCAATCCAGGGATTGAACCCTGGTCTATCGCATTGTGGGAGGTCTCCTGCATTGCAGGAGGATTCTTCATGGACTGAGCCCCCAGGGAAGCCCTTAAATAAGTAGTGTGTGCATGCCAAGTTGCTTCAGTTATGTCTGACTCTTTGTGACCCCATGGACTGTAGCCCACTAGGCTCCTCTGTCCATGGGATTCTCCAGGCAAAGATACTGAAGTGGGTTGCCATTTCCTCTTCTGGGGCTCTTCCCAACCCAGGAATGGAACTGATGTCTCATGTCTTCTGCATTGGCAGGTGGGTTCTTTATGACTACCACTACCTGGAGACATTAAATAAATTAAATGGAGATCAAATAACATTTTGTTGTTGTTGTTCAGTCACTTAGTCATGTTCAACTCTTTGCCACATGGACTGCAGCATGCCAGGCTTCCCTGTCCTTCACCATCTCCCTAAGCTTGCTCAAACTCATGTCCATTGAGTCGGTGATGCCATCCAACCATTTCGTCCTCTGGCGTCCCTTTCTCCTGCCTTCATTGTTTCCCAGCAAAAGTGTCTTTTCTAATGAGTTGCATCAGGTGGCCAGAGTTTTGGAGCTTCAGCTTCAGCATCAGTCCTTCCAATGTATATACAGGATTGATTTCGTTTAGGATTGACTGGTTTGATCTCCTTACGGTAATTCTGCAAGGAACTCTCAAGAGCTTTCTCCAGCACCACAGTTCAAAAGCATCCTCAGCCTTCTTTATGGTCCAACTCTCACTTCCATACATGACTATTGGAAAAACCTTAGCTTTGACTACATAAACATTTTCAGCAAAGTGATGTCTGTGCATTTTAATATGCTGTCTAGGTTGGCCATAGCTTTTCTTCCAAGGAGCAAGCGTCTTTTAATTTTATGGCTATAGTCGCCATCTGAGGTGATTTTGGAGCCCAAGAAAATAAAGTCTGTCATGGTTTCCATTGTTTCCCCATCTATTTGCCTTGAAATGCAAATGCCATGATCTTGGTTTTTTGAATATTGAGTTTCAAGCCAGTTTTTTCACTCTTCTCTTTCACTTTCATCAAGAGGCTCTTTAGTTCCTCTTCACTTTCTGCCATAAAGGTGGTGTTATATGCATATCTGACGTTATTGATATTTCTCCCAGCAATATTGATTCCAGCTTGTGCTTCATCCAGCCCAGCATTTCGCATGATGTACTCTGCATATAAGTTAAATAAGCAGGATGACAATATATTGCCTTGACGTACTCCTTTCCTAATTTGGAACCAGCGTGTTGTTCCATGTCCAGTTCTAACTGTTGCTTCTTGACCTGCATACAGGTTTTGCAGGAGGCAGGTAAAGTGGTCTGGTATTCCCATCTCTTTAAGAATTCCCAGTTTGTTGTGTTCCACACAGTAAAAAGCTTTAGCATAGTCAATGAAGCAGAGTAGATGTTTTTTTCTGGAATTCTCTTGCTTTCTCTATAATCCAATGGATGTTGGCAATTTGATAACATTAGTATCTGCCATTTACCTTATTTCCAAGGGCACATTCCCTTTCCCAGTCCTGATCACTGCTCAGATGAAATCTCGTTATAGTTTTCTTGAACCCCCTTACTTGGATTTTTCCCAATTAATTGGCATCTTATATTGATTTGCAATTGTGAAAAAAAAAAGTGGTTCTGCCTACATGTAAAGAGGAGTAATCTACAATGTTCTAACCAACTGTACATATCCTTTTTCTTTTTTTTTCTATTTTTTATTTAAATATTGAAAAAAATTTTTACACTGTTGTGTTGGTGTCTGACTCTTCGCAACCCCATGGACTGCAGCCCACCAGGATCCTCCATCCATGGGATTTTCCAGGCAAGAGTACTGGAGTGGGGTGCCATCGCCTTCTCCAGTTTCTGCCATATAACAATGCAAATCAGCCGTAATTACACATACATCGCCTTCCTCTGTAGCCTCCCTCCCCTCTCCCCCAGCGCATCCCTCTAGGTTATCACAGAGCACCAGACTGGACTTTCCGTGCTGCACAGCAACTTCTCACCAGCTATCCATCTTATTTCTGATAGTGTATATATGTTGATGCTACTTCCTTCATTCATCCCACTCTCTCCCTCCCCTACTGTGTCTACAAGTCCCTTCTCCACATCTCTGTCTCCATCCTTTCCCTGCAAATAGATTCATCAATATCGCTTCTCTAAATTCCATACAGAAGTCAATGGCACCCCACTCCAGTGCTTTGCCTGGAAAATCCCATGGATGGAGGAGCCTGGTGGGCTGCAGTCCATGGGGTCACTGGGAGTCAGACACGACTGAGCAACTTCACTTTCACTTTTCACTTTCATGCATTGGAGAAGGAAATGGCAACCCACTCCAGTGTTCTTGCCTGGAGAATCCCAGGGATGGGGGAGCCTGGTGGCTGCCGTCTATGGGGTCACACAGAGTTGGACACGACTGAAGTGACTTAGCAGCAGCATCAGCAGTGTTAATATACTATAACTGTTTTTCCCTTTCTGACATACCTCACTGTTTAACAGGCTCTAGGTCCATCCACTTCACTAGAGCTGACTCAAATTCATTCTTTTTTATGGCTAACATTCCACTGTCTATATGTACCACATCTTCCTTATCCACTCATCTGTTGATGGACATCTAGGTTGCTTCCATGTCCTGGCTATTGTAAGCAATGCTGCTATGGTCAGTGAGGCACATGTGTCTTTCGATTATGGTTTTCTCAGGGTATATGCCCTCAATGGGACATATTATCTCTTTGTTGTTTTTACTGACTCCCTCAATCCTCTCAACCATTTCTTGACCCTTCTTTTTCTTTCTTTCTCTCCTCCATGTTCTTTGTTTTCTAGTACTTCTTTCTCATCCTACATGCAATAAGGACAAGAAAGAAAGAGAGAGAGGAAGTGATGAAGGAAGGAGGGAAGGAAGGGAAAAAGGAAGGTAGGAAGGAAAGAAGAAAAAAGATTAACCTGGCATAATCAAGACTGAAGGACAAAGGAATTAGACTTGAAGAAATATGTAGACATAATTGATTGAAATCTATAGGACGGTAGCTAAAGAAATAGCTCATATTTTAAGAATAAGCCTGGGAAGTTTTTCCAAACTTTCAGTTTTCTTCATAGCAAATATTGGATTAAATAGTCATTGTTATCTGGTAAGGTATCCTTATAACACTGAACTTGCCTATTTAAATTTTTTTCTTTATTGAGATAAAATCCACCATTTTAACCATTTTGAAGTATATGATTCAGTGTTTTGTTTTGTTTTGTTTTTTAGCATATTCACAATGTTGTGCAACCAACTCTACTAATTCCAGAATGTTTTCATTACCCACAAAGGAAACCCTATATACGTTAAGCAGTCACTTCCCAATACCCCACCTCCAGTCACTCACAATCACTAATCTACTTTCTGTCTTTATGGAATTGTTTATTCTGGACATTTCATATAGATGGACTCATACAATATGTGGCCTTTATATTTGACTTCATTCATTTACCATTAGATTTTCAATTTTCACCCATATTGTAGTATATATAAGTTCTTTGTTATTTTTATAGCTAAGTATGATTCCTTTGAATGAATATGCCACATTTTATTAATCTACTCCATAGTAATAGACACTGGGTGGTATCTGCTTTGACTATTATGCATAATTTTGCTACAAACATTTGTATTTATGTTTTGGTGTTTTCTGTTTTCTGTTCTTTTGGGTAAATATATCAGAATGGAATTATTGGGTCATATAGTAGCTCCATGATATGACATGACATGAGTTTGAGCAAACTCTGGGAGATAACGACAGGAAAACCTGGTGTGCTGCAGTCCACGGGGTCACAAAGAGTTGGGCGTGACTTAGCAACTGAACAACCACGAAGAGTAGCTTCATGTTTAAATATTAGAGGGACTGCCAAACTGTTTTCTTCAATGGCTGCATTTTACATGCTCACCAGCAATGTATGAGACTTTCAGTTTCTCTATATCTTACTTTCCTTTTCCTTTAAAAAATTATAACCATCCTAATGGGAGTAAAGTGCTATCTCATTGTGGTTTTGATTTGCATTTCCCTAAGGATAATGATGTTGAACATCCTTTCATGTGCTTATTGGACATTGGTTTACTTTCTTTGGAGAAATGTCTATTCAAATCTTTGGTCCGTCTATAAATTGGGCTACTATCTTTTCATTGTTGAGTTATAACACTTATTCAGATATTTTGGGTACTAGATCTTTATCAGGTAAGTGATTTTAAATGTTCTGTCATTCCATGTGTTTTCACTTTCTTGATAGTGTGTTCCTTGATGTACACATTTTAGTGCAGTTCATCTTTTTCTGTTTGTTGCTGTGCTTTTGGTATTCTATTTAATAAATATATGCTTACTCTAAGGTCATGAAGATTTACGCTTAGATTTCCTTTTAAGAGTTGTACAGTTTTAGCTCTTATATTTAGGTCTCTGATTCATTTTGAGTTAATTTTTGTATATATTAAAAGTGTGAAGAAGAGCATCAAATTCAAAGCCCAGAAAGAGTCTGGGCAAGGAGCAAAATGTTTCTCAGAATCATTCTGCAATGAAAGAGAAAATTTCTTTTTCTTTTTTGCCTATGGTGCTAAAAAAAGATCTAAAGTTTCAGGAAAAAAAACTATTAGATACCTTTTATTGTGCTTAACTGTTCCAGTCACTGTCATAATAAAGAACACACCTAGGTTCTTTTTCATGATATTTTATTTAATTCTTACATCTGTGCTATAGTGTGGTATCTTATGTTGGCAGAACATGAGTCAAGCAGTCATCTACAAATGTGATTTTTAAGACACAGTTTTGAGAAGAAACAAGGGATGGGGCAGGACAGAGAAGAGGAAGAAGCCAAATAAGAACATGTTTCCACAACCTAGATGTCCATCAACAGATGAATGGATAAGGAAGTTGTGGTACATATACACAATGGAATATTACTCAACTATAAAAAGGAATGCATTTGAGTTAGTTCTAATGAGGTGGAGGAACCTAGAGCCTATTATACAAAGTGAAGTTAAGTCAGAAAAAGACAAATATCATGTATTAACACATGTATATGGAATCTAGATAGTACTGGCGATCCTACTTGCAGGGCAGGAAAGAAGACATGGACATTTTGGACACAGTTGGGGGAAGGAGAGGGTGGGATGATATGAGAGAATAGCATTGAAACATATACATCACCATATGCAAAAGAGAAGACAGTGGGAGTTCGATGGATGATGCAGGGAACCCAAAGCCAGTGCTCTCTGACAACTTAGAGGGGTGGGATGGGGAGGAAAGTGGGAGGCTTTCAAGAGGGAGGGGGCATATGGATACCTAATGCGGATTCATGTTGAAGTATGGCAAAAACCATCATAATATTGTAAACTGATTATCCTTTAATTTAAAAAGCTAATAAAAAAAAAGGAAAAAAAAAAAAAAAAACAGGCTTCCAGAAATAGTCCAGCAGATGATGCTTCAGCCTGATCCCACAGAGGAACTTTGGATTATAAACTGCAGCTCGTATTTATCCACCATGAGGTCAATGAGCTAGGCTTTTATTTTCCTTAATCATCAGTCATTGGCTAAGGGCTATCCAGGGGATGTATAAACACTGAGGTACTGGGGCTCTGCCTATGGGCAAAGGTGGTCTGGTAGCCAAGGGCAGTTCCTCCAAAGAAGAGTCTCAGGTGCCTTCAGGTGGTGGGTGGTAGAGCTGGTTACTGGAAACAAAAGGAAGTTGAAGCTGGAGAAAGGGTGGTTCAAAAATGTAAGGGGGACCCAAGAGGATCTGAGAAAGCACCCATGGGTCTGCTACAGATAGTTACTATTTCTTCCAGTTTAGAGAGAAAGGAACAGAAAGGTTAAGTGCCCAGAGTCACTAGGAGAATGAGTACCAGTGTATCTGACTCCAAATTCCTTTCCCCTTTAATGTGGTACCTCCAGTTATGAAGATACTCTCATTTGGGAACTTCCAAGAATCTTCTTTCTCGTATATCGCTGGGCTGTTTTATTCAAACAGTAAACTTTTTCAGGTATTCTTTGAGATCTGTAATGCATACAGAATTCTGTATGTGTGTGTATGTGAGTGTATGCATGTGCTTTTATCTTCTGGGAAGAGAATCTATGGCTTATGCAAGTTTCTTAAAGGAATATAAAAAACAAAATGTTTAGAAGCATTATTTTAAAAGATCATTTTCTATATTTATCTATTTTCCTGCCTAGGATTTTTTTTTTTTACTTGCTTATCAGTCTTATGTCTCTAAATCATTGTTCTTAGGAGCTCAAATTATGATAATCACAAATGGCAATTTAGGATGATAAAACTTTTTATTTCCCTTCTCAGAGCACCACTCTTATTGCATCTGAGAGGGATTGTTATGAACTCTTTTTTAAACATTTGATATAATTCAGCATTCAAGTCCTCTTGTCTTAGGCTTTTATTGTTGGAAATGTTTTTATTACTGATTCAATTTCTTTACTTATGATAAGTCTTTCAGGTTTTTATTTCTGACCAGTAGCACACAGAACTTACATATTATTTTGTTAGGGGGAAAGAGTTTACTTAAAAATAAAGCAAAAAATTCACTTGGGGCCTTAAATGGTTTGTGTTTCGCTGATCAATTCAACTGGATAATTGCCAGATATTCACTTAGTGTCCGTATGACATACACACACACATACAACCTGGCCATCAAGTGATATTTTTAAAAAGCTATTTTTAAATCCTAGTAATTTTCCTTGAATGTTTTTCTTCTGATTATGTGATACAAGTGGACAGAGTCTTTCTGTGTATACTTAACCACTAGGACTTCCTTTATAGAGTGAGTCTGAGGGTGTTTCTGTAAAGAAGGGACATTCTAAACTTTAGCATTGTAGGGCTGAGCCCCATGGACTGAGAAAACTCTGAGGCTTTGCAGAGAGGGGGTACTGGGTAGAGGAGACTGATACTGAAGGTTGTAGGGAGTGATGGTGGTATAGACTTAAAGCTTTGGGTGCCTGGATAGATGGATTGCCCCAACCTAGATCCAGGCTCTGGAGGTACCAGAAGAAAATCTCTGACAGAGAAGTGGTGACTTTCCCATAAGTTATGCTGAAAAATGGGTAAGGGTCAAATACACTCATAATCTTAGCCACTTTGACAAAGTAATACTCTTAGATTGTTTTACTCCTACCTATAATCCACCCTTCAGCCACCCACCACTTTGGGTCCCATTTTGCTTTTTCCATGTTATATTTGGATATAATATAGTTTAATATTGTTAAATTTCAGGAGTGATCTATCTTACTAATGTTCTAAATGAGGATGGCAGGCTGCAGGTTGTGGTGAAAAAGTGTGAATGAAAGCAAGATATTTGCTCTCTCTGGAGAGCACCAAACATATAGATAGTAAGCACAGGGCAATATCTGTCAAAAGAACAGAAGATGGAAGGAAGGAAGGATTCTGTGTCAATGGGGCAACACATAGCCCAAGTCTACTGATTTCTTCTTAAAGAGAGAACAAGATATTTTCCCCCATACACGACTATCTCGGCATTTTAGATTGGAAATGAAATGTGGCAATCTCATTTTTTTCATTTCCGCAATGGTCCATTGCACTACCACCAGGTACGAGGGGTGAGGAATCGTCAGGGACGCGTTTAAATGACAAAATATGTAGAGACTGGATGCATCTTTTCCTCTAAGCTCAGAGCCAGATCCCCAGAGGGCAGAGAGGCAGGCATTCTGCGCTGGGGAGCAAGGCAGTCTCGCCACTTGTGGGCCGAGATGGCGTCTGTCCCGGTCACTGAGAAGACCCCTCACCACCCCCCGCCCCCCACAGCCCAGGATTACTCTGGGAATAAATCAACCCAGGCCATGTTATGCAAAGACTGAGCGGTGCTCTGAGGTCCCCGTCTTCCGGCCTGGGCGTGCAGATTCAGGGCTGTCCCCTGAAGCATCCTTGAT
>NW_011495034.1:13558362-13558639 GCF_000754665.1 Bison bison bison | reverse complement strand
TGGAGAGCTTTGGGTGTGAAAAGTGTCCTCAGTCCCAGCTCAAGATGGGAGAAGAGGAAACAGAGGGAAGGAGATGTGGGGAAAGGGACTTCATTGCTCAGGCTTGACTCGCGCAGGTGAGGAAGTGAGTTCTGAGCAGAGCATCTGTCAGGATGGCTAGACAGGTGGAGACAGGCAGTCCCGCCTCGGCCCACCCGGTTCCCTGGGCGGTCAGAGCTGCACCTGGGCCGGGCCTTCCTTCTCCGCGACGCCCGGGGGATCCCGAGCCGCGGCCTCC
>NW_011495034.1:13501991-13558049 GCF_000754665.1 Bison bison bison | reverse complement strand
ATAATAAAGATAAACACATCGCAAACGTACATGTGTTTCCCCTAGGAAAATGCTGGTCGAATAGAAATTAAGTCAAAGGGATTTTGTATAACTCCTCCGAACCCCCATAGGCCACCCCGTTTGACCCCAAGATACATTTAGAGCTAATTAATTGATTTTATATTCTGTTTTCCTTTATCATCTTTTCAACTGGCAATCAGAAATGCATTTAAGCAATGGTAACTTTTCCTCCGAAGAAGAGGATGCGGATAATCCAGACAGCAAAACTAAAGCAACCGATCCACACCTCTCACAGAAGAAAACCATCACGCAGATTATGAAGGATAAAAAGAAGCAGACCCAGCTCACCCTGCAGTGGTAAGGCTCCCTCAAGAGTACCTATAACACCTGTTGAATTTTTAAAGTCAGTATATTCAGATTCTTTGCTTTTCTCCATTTGGTTTTCAAACTTTCTTGGAGGAGTTTAAAAGACCAATTAGAAATTCATCCAAAAATTGTTTTCACTGAATGTTTCGTATAGAGACATATCCTGGTACGGGTGAAAAATGATCTGCAATGCAAATAAAAATCATCACTTTGTTCACTATTGGCTAACTTCTTTGTAATTTCTTTGTTGTAATTTCATTATTGTAATTTCTTTGAATGTAAGCAATAATGAATTTTTAATAACTTATTTGTTCAACATGCAATCAACTCATAAACTTTTATGTTTATAAAACATGAATTTTAAAAATAACTTAAAAAGAGGAAGGATCTTAACATTACCTTTTACTATAGAGCGCAAATTCAAAATTGTGTATCAATTGTGTATCAGTTCAGCCATATGATGAAATATGTTTGAACTAGAAGACATAGATCAATCAGTTAAAATGGTGCTATTAACTTAAATAAATATTCAACTATTTTAAAAGTAGCTTTTATATATGATTTATTACAGTGAATATCACTAATTAGATTTTGTGGAAAATCTTCTAAAACCAAGAGTTTATCAATAGGCTCTCTAAGGTCCTACAGAACCTTTTATAATATTGTTTCAAAAGGAGGAGGAATCTAAAGTAGAAACATAATATTAAACTTCCCTATGTAGGGTAAAGAAATTTCCTCCCAAATTCCAAATAGGATGCAAATAAGTTAAAATGTCTATTTGCTGATAAGTTACACAATCTGTTTATATGTAAAATGTGATCTAAATCTTAGAAAAATACAATAGAAAAATCAGTATCTTAATAAAAACTAGTACATTTTATTTCATTTAAACATTGAATTACAATTTGCATATACTAAATGTTTGTGATTGTGTCCTTAATTCTTCCAAACATTTGAAGTACAACCTTAATATCCTTCTAAAATTATGGCTAATCTATTGAAGTTGATATCTCATTTATTAGTTAAGAATATACTAGAGCAATAAATAATTGAGCTAACTATCTTAAATATTTAGGAAACAGCTGTTTTCTTTAGGTTAATTGGGGCAAAAAGGTTTTGACTTCAGATATATTATGAAGGTTTTTTGAATGATCACTTCCATTCAATTTGAGTGAATGGAAACAAATTTGGGTTTTTATTTTATAAATATAAATACATTACAATTAAAGAAAAAAGTCATATCCAAAATTAAGATTGTATTTATGTCTAGGATTAGTCAGTATTTTGAAGACAAAAACAATGCCAACACCAGGTGAAAAAGTGGACATTATATGTGTCATTTAAATATAGTTTAAATAGTTGAGTATTTCTCAGTAATTTTCATATGTTTTGAGGCTATAAAATGTCATCATTTTTGTTTGAACTTTCCACACTCTCACCCCCTCCCAAAGAGATATATAGTTTTTAAAAAACCTAGTGGAGTTATTCACCTTTTGATAATTTTCCCTTACGATTACAGATTATAGTGGGGATGTTAAAAATTAGAATTAAAAATTAAAGTGAAAAAATCTGCCTGAGTAGCTTCAATTTTCACTCTTAGCTAGGTGTTTGGTTTTATGTATGCAGATTTTACTTGGATTTCCATCTTTCTATGACAAAGGATAAAAGGAACCAAATCCCAGGAAACACATCTTGTAGCTTTCATCTCACGCACCTTGGGAACATGTTAAATCAGAGATCTTGAAGAGTTTCACTCAGTTTTAACCTAAATGTATATTCTATATTGCATTGCTCTTGTATAGTAGTAATTATGATTTTACTGTACATAAAAAGAATGTAAGTAAATTTTAACCATTATTATCTACTGAAAGGGTAGAAGAATTGAGAGTAGAATCCACAAGTTCTGATTTCTTGATGGCTGTTCAGGTATTTGTAACACTTAAATATATGTTATTACATTTATATAAATTGTGTGCAGTTGCAATTGCTGGTATCCAAATTAAGTGGAATTATTTCTAAATTTTCAAAGATTATATGATTATGTTTATAATATAGAACTGAATTTAGTGTCATGTTTGGTGGCATCTATAGAGAATAACATGTTTTGTGAGTACAGGATCTTTTAGGTAATTATAAGTACTGATTACAGCAAAAAAGGGTAGATAGAAATAAATCGGTACTATTTCAAACTTAAAGTTAATGTATTCTTATGTATTTTGCAAATAAATGTGTCACCATACTTCCCCAACTATTCAATGTTCATAGCCAGTTTGTGAGTGAGTAAGAGATTGTAGGCATTCGCCAACCTGAAGCCTCTCAAGAATGTTATTTTAAAAATCCATCACCTTCAATTTCACTATTCATATTTGGTTATCACAGAGCAAAGCCTGATGAACAGTGAAGATTTACTCAGGAGTAAGGCTTATTCGGGCACATGGACCAGGCAGAAGTGATTTTGTCTTAGCCATGGGTGTTTTAACTGCACTAACAGGTGTTCATTGAGGTTCTTGTTCTTCTAACTTTAATCCTTGTGATTATATTTTCAATATTATCCAGAATAAAAGAAGTCTACTTATGTCTGCTCATGAACACATTTATATAGAGTCTGTGTTCAAAAGGAGCATTAAAACAATGTGAGGGGGAAGGAAAGAAGAAATAAAGAAAAGGTCTGAACTAATTCTTTGCCCTTTTTCTTAGGCTTGAAGAGAACTACATTGTATGTGAAGGAGTTTGCTTACCACGGTGCATCCTTTATGCACACTATTTAGATTTCTGCAGGAAAGAGAAATTAGAGCCAGCCTGCGCGGCCACCTTTGGAAAGGTAAATAACACATTTTGACTATACTGCCTTACAACTAAAGTCATATGAGGCAGACAGTATGGAAACAAACTTAACTGTTCAAGTTTTCTTACAGAATATTAAGAAATCTGTTTGTAAATGAAATCTCTTAAGGACTGTATTTGGAACTACTCTATGTTTAATGTAGATTTTACCTACTATTTGTTTTACCTTGAACTGTAATTCTATATGTTTTAAATATTAGAACCCTGGCTACCAGATTTAATGTGACCTTAAAAGAAGCTTCAGATAAGTTCCATTCCCTTCAAAGAGGGATACATTAAAAAGAATGATATGGCCTGTACTGAGAAGCAAAATTAAGTGGAAATGACAAGTATCTTGTTAATATAATTGGTGATTGCATTTATTCTATCTCATAAACAGTTCTCTTAATTCTCCATTTGCTCTTATGTATATTTATACCCCAAACTCCCGAGACGTTGTGACAGGATTGGTTAAATTTCTCTCCTTTAAAAACATTCCTTTTTACTGAACCTGTGTGGTTAGGATGGGAATCGCTATAACTGATTGCTACTGTATTTACATACATGGGACTCATTTTAAGAATTTGGAAACAGTATCTATCTCTTGAGAAAGTCTTGTTTTTTCAGATTCTTGTCCTGCTCTATTGTCTTAAAAAATCTCAGATATCCCAGAAAAATTGGAACTTTAGATCTCAACTATTACATCTCTTATCAACTGAAATCCAAATTCTAACCTGTAGAGGGACTCATTGTATTAGAAAATAATGATGACTATCATCTGGCTTCTCAGTTTTTTTTTTTTTAATAAAATAATTTATGAATTTATTTTGAAAACTTATCTGTTTACAGCACACAGTATGATAAGGGCATGGTAATCCAGTGATTTTGGTTCCAGCCTAGGCTCTAATTTGTTGGGAGACCTGAAAAGCACTTAACCTCCTGAAAACTCAGTTCACTCATTCTATAAAATGAGGAGGTTGCATAAGACGACTTCTAATATCCATTTTAGCTGTAATATTTTACTAGGCCTCCTTATGATAGTAATTCTTAACTGTTTGGGGCGCCATGAAACACTGAAGATATGATAAGAACTACAGAACCAGTCCTCAAGAAATTGATGCACATTAATGCATAAAGTCTGCCATGGAGTCTTTAGAAGATCATGTCTAGATCTCCTAAGATTCAGGTTAAAAGTGCTGTTTTATGCAGAAGAGATTTTTGTTCATGACTCAAGCACTAATTTTTAGTCAGTTTAGAGAAAAAGAATTTAAAACACTGAAATTTGAAACCAAAGAAAAGAAAAAATTTAAAACACTGCTGTGGAGATCTGGTAAGACAAAGAAAATTTCCATGTCCTTTCAGAGCTGGAGATAGATATTTAATTTGGGTGAATCTCTGCAAAGAATTACTATAAAGAAACTCAAAATTTCCCACAAACTATATAAATAAAGTAATAATTGTTCTAGTAATAATATCAAGCAAGAGCACATATTGGTATAATCTGCTTTGGAAATTGAGAAAAGGGCAATGGAACAATATCATCAAAAAAAAAATACCTCTCTCCCTGTGCAGATGTGTCATTATGTATCAAAATGTGTATGACATTATTTTTTCCAGACTAAATATTTACTCAAAGCTCAACATTTGTTTTCTAGAATTAATTGATCATGGGAGGCTTGCAATAGAACCCCACACCTTCTAAAAACTAAAGTAATTGACTTTCTTTTCAGACAATTCGTCAAAAATTTCCCCTCTTGACGACTCGGCGGCTCGGAACAAGAGGCCATTCAAAGTAAGGCACATGAATAAGCACATTTCAGATCTGTACACATGGTACCTTATACATGAGGACTAACACAGTGTGAAACAAGGATTGTCTTTATCGGTGAATAGAACTAGGTATTCTCTTCTTGATAAAGCAGAGAACTGCTTTACTAACTATTAAGACCTAAAAAGAAAAAAATAAATGGATTTTAGAATAATGTTTAAAAAGCTAAATTTACACAGAAAAATCATTTTTTTCTGGTGAAATAATCTTTATTTTATTTTACATTATTATTTAATTTTGGCTGTACAGGATCTTTGTTGCTCTCGGGCTTTTCTCTAGCGAGTGGGGGCTACTCTGCAGCTGTGGTGCACAGGCTTCTCATTGCGGTGGGCTCACTTGTTGCAGAACACAGACTCGAGGGTGCATGGGCTTCAGTAGCTGTGGTTCCTGGGCTCTAAAGCACAGACTCAATAGGTGTAGTGCACAGGCTGTTGCTCCATGTCATGTGGGATCTTCTCAGACCAAGAATCGAACTTGTGTCTCCTGCATGGGCAGGCGGACTCTATACCACTGAGCCACCAGGGAAGTCCTCTGGTGGAATAATCTAAATGAATCATTTTTACAACCTTAAAGCCATGGCTGAAGGTACCAGCATCATGAAAAGGAAATGCAAATGGATGCCTAAGTGACTGGGTGGAATCCACACACTTCCAAAGATCAGGAAGGGGAGGGAGGGATTGAACATGGTCCAGGTTCTTCCTCTGTTTTTTTTTTTCCCAGATAATAATTTATTTATATCGCCCTGTTTTCCATTCAAGACAAATGACAGGCACAAATGACTCAATGGAAATATAAATATAAAACGAACAGTCACGTTTTCTCTCTGTTGATAACATTAGCTTTTGCTTATCTCTCGTGACAATCTCTGCAGAACCTTCAGCTACAGGTTCCTGTTCATCCATTATTTCTTTTGTCCACCATTTTTTTTTAGTTTTTCCTTTCCTAATGTCTACAAACATATTCAGATCTCTTCTGTGTTGATAAAAATAAAATTATCTCAAACCTGCTATACTCTTCAATATTGCTGTTATTTTTCTTCTCTTTGCTATTTCTTGAGAGTAGCTATCTGTTCACTTACCTTACCACTGATCACATACCTCTGTCTCGTCCATTTCTTTACCTGGACAAAAACTCAATGGCTCGTTTTTACTGTTGCTGATCTTCCTAGGCACCTGTCTAGAGTTTGAATCCACTGATAATGTCCTCTTAAAATAAATAAATGCATAAAGCTTCCTCTATGGCCTTTCTGTCACACCACTATCAAGTCTTTTTCCCTCTTCTGCCGTTTATTTTCCAGTTTATCCAGTGTCTCTTTCTGCCCTAACATCTAGTCCAGCGTAGTCCAAAAAAATATAATGCGACCACATATTTAATTCAAAATTTTCTAGAAGCCACGTTAAAAAATAAGATGAGACAGATGAGATTGATTTTAATATTTTTTTAAGCCAACATATCCAAAACATGATAATTTGACCATATAAAAAATAAAATTATTGATGAGATATTTTACATTCTTTCTTTTCTACCAGTGTTTGAGATCCCATGTGTATTTTATAGCTACACTACATAGCAATTCAGACTAGTCACATTTCAGATGGCTCAGTAATAGACATGTGATCTGTGGTATTCTCTTGGCTAGCTCAGCCTTAGTCATTTGCCGAAAAAAATAGATCCTATTTTATTATGAATTCTCTTGAATCTGTGTCTCTCTCCATTCATACTTTCAAAACCTGACCTTGACCCTGTCTTTCTAGTCTGTTCAGTACAGTTCTCATCTTGACCTTGTGAAGTTCAGATTCAATCTTTTCTCTGTCATCCTCAGACACTTTCACCTGCTCTTGACAAACTTTTCTAACCTCGACATTAAAGGCCCATTACGATTTAGTGCCAAACCATTTTCTTACCTTATTATCTGCTCCTCACTTTTCAGCATGCAGCCTGTGCTCTCACCAGTTTATTGATCACTTAGTTCCCTTTGCTTCCCTCTCAACTGCCACTGTTTTGTTCTTGCTGTCTTCCTCCATGGAAGATCTCCTTTTCCCTAGAAGGGAACGGAACCCCTATCCATTTAAAAGAATGTCTCCTGAACTTCCTCTTCTTTTGAATCTTTTCTTTGCCTCTTGACATTTTGTAGGCTTTTTCTTTGCACCCTCATGGGAGAAGGCAATGGCACCCCACTCCAGTACTCTTGCCTGGAAAATCCCATGGATGGAGGAGCCTGGTGGGCTGCAGCCCATGAAGTCGCTAAGAGTCGGACATGACTGAGTGACTTGACTTTCACTTTTCACTTTCATGCATTGGAGAAGGAAATGGCAACCCACTCCAGTATTCTTGCCTGGAGAATCCCAGGGACAGGGGAGCCTGGTGGGCTGCCGTCTATGGGGTTGCACAGAGTCGGACACAACTGAAGTGATTTAGCAGCAGCAGCAGCAGCAGTTTTTGATACCTATCCTAGTGGGAAATTAACTTATCTCCTCCTCTCAAAAGATAGTGTTTTGAAGATAGAGACTTTGTCTCACCCATTCTTGTATTCGTCCTGTGGTCTGCTATGTAATAGATTGGACTCCCCTGGTGAAAGTGAAAGTTGCTCAGTCGTGTCCGACTCTTTGCAACCCCATGGACTATTCGGTCCATGGAATTCTCCAGGCCAGAATACTGGAATTGGTAGTATTCTCCTTCTTCAGGGGATCTTCAAGCCTGGGATTGAACCCAGATCTTCCGCATTGTAGGTGGATTCCTTACCAGCTGAGCCACAAGAGAAGCCCAGGATTTCCTTGCTGGATCAGTGGTAAGGAATCCACTGGCCAACGCAGGAGATGTGGGTTTGATTCCTGGGTTGGGTAGACCCCTCAGAGAAGGAAATAGTGACCCACTTGAGTATACTTTCCTGGGAAATCCCATGGACAGAGGAGTCTGGTGGGCTACAGTTGAAGGGGTAGCAGAAGAGTCGGACACAACTTAGCAACAAAACAAAAACAATATAATAGATTATCAATTAATATCTATTTCACTGATTCCTGTTAATGTTAATAGTATTGTGACCTGAGAAATGAAATGCCAGATTGAAAAAGACAAAGTTGGCTCATTCCTTCTAACCAAATCAGCTTTTTTTCAAAGTTGAATCAGTTTAACTGGCTAATTTCTACTGAATTTGATTCCTGCTGAACTGTGTAGGGAGATAAAAGATTAAATAGTGTTTGAGGTAAATAGACAGTGGAAAAAGAGGCTAAGCAATGCAGAGAAATCCTCTTCACGGGGTCTACAAGAGGATAAGCAGGCAGGCTGCAGAGAAAGTCAATTAATCCTAGAAAGAGCCTTTAGGATTAGGAATGAATCATTAACCTTGTCCATTGTGACAGTGAGGCTCCCGTGTGTAGGTTTATGTTGTAAAACAATATGTAGTGACTTCAGGGAGTTTGTTTGGTATCGAACAGCTGATGCCCAAGAGCATAGCATTAACAATTTGAATTTGTTCCTACTTTGCTGATATGCCATTTGCTTTTTATAAATTGCATATTATACTTTTGGTACTTGATATCATGGGGACATTTTTTTCTTTGTATCAGCTAAGTATGTTGAAAGATATGGCAAGCTGTAGAGTTTGTATATTTTGTCATTGTTCATATTTTGATGTAATTATTCTTAGTGAGATGATTTTCCTGACTTTTTCATTTCCAAGAAATACTCTTAGACTTTTTTTTAATCTTAGAAGATAATATATCAAGAGGTAGAGTCACCTAGTGGTCAGGATTATGAGGTTTAAAGTTGAACAAATCTGAGCTTTAATCCCATATTCCCATATATAACTGGGTGAGTTGTTCAGCTTTTTATCAAGAAATTGGCTATGCCATTAGCTATTGGATTTGGTATGAGAATTAAATGAAAAAAGTATAGAAATGAATGGAGACATGAATATGCTTTCAACCTTGCTATCCTTAATAGTAAAGAATTATTATTAATAGTAATATGAAATTAATAATATATTATTCACAGTGCATCCAAAAATCAGCAATGCAACTAAAAGTTATTACTTATCGAGCACTACACACACATGCACACATACACACTCACTCTCTAATCTTTACGATGACAATACAAGATTGGAATTACTGTGTTTTGCAAAGGAGGAAACTGCAGTTCAAAGATCACTGACTTGCCCAAGGCTATGTAGGTACTATAACATAAAAATGTTGGCATTTAAATCAACGTTTATTTGGCTCTAAAGTTTGTGCTTTAACAACTGATAAAATTTCTTCTCTCCAATATGTCATATCAAAAAGTTGTATAATTGAACTTTTGAGATTTTGAGGTATACATTTTATTTATTTTTTCTGATATAGCAGTTGTAAATGTTCATTAATATATTAGACTCTTCTTCAAAGAGCTAACAACATTTCTCAAGCATCAACATAAGGCATTTAAAATTATTTTATATTTATTTAGACATATTTTTGTTTTCTATAAAAGCAAATTTGTAGCACAAACAGTTTTACATTCTGCTTTGAATTTTTGTCCAAAATTTCTCTATGTTGGCATATTATCTTTACAATCATCGTTTCTACTGGCTGTTTAATATTTCAAAAATTTGCCTTTTATGAAAAAATATTTTTATGTGTTTGGAAATGTGAAAAATTGATAAAACAAATATAAATGAAGAAGTAAGCATGTTTTGGAGAAACAAGATTTATAATTTCTCCCAATTTTACTAGTAATTTTGGAAAACTTTTTGTTGTCATTTTTATAATAGTGCCCAGAATGTATAATCACTAAATATCTATTAAATTATTTCTAACATATGAATAAATTTAGTATTAATTTATTTATAAGTAAATAAATAATAAACACAGTCCTCCATCCTTCCATTCACTCTCACCATCTCCTTCCTGCCAAGGAAACTAACAATCCCAATGGCAGTTTCTGCATGTTCTCAATACCAGTATAAAAACTGACTTTGCTTTTGAGGTTTTTTTCTCTCTTCTCTTTGATTCACCACCAATGTCAATAATATACTTTGATTTTCTTTCCTGTGCAAAATTTTTAAATTTAGATTTTGAATAAATAGAAATGGATCAAAATTCTATAGGTACAAAGAATGTTTAATGAAAAGTAATTTCTGCCTATTTTATATCATGAAAGTATTATTTTGAATATAGTATATTATGGATTTTTATTGATGTACAAAGCATGGTGCTAAAGAGTTTTAGACAATAGTAAAATAGGGTACATACTGTCAAAAAACTTTCACTATTAATATTCATGTATTCAGTAAACATTTTACTTTGTGTCCTGGTGCTGACTAAGCCCTAGAGATACAATGATTAGCAAAAGAGTCTGTGTCCCACCCTTGCTCAAAACCGCTCAGCAGGATAAGGGAAAAGACAGGGGAACCCACTGAGCAGATTTCATGAGACTTCATGCACACAGTAAACTGTTTGATTTGAAGTTACATTTTAATTTCTTGTAGACTTTGATCAGTCAAATCTCGGTTTTCAGACATGACAGATAAAAGCTATTATCTTATTTATTAGTAGTGATTTAGTGGGTTAATAAAACTGATATGGCAGCTGCTCTTATCATAGTAAGTTATTGCAAGGCCCTGAACAGCTTAATCCCATCATTTCCTTATCAGTTATCATTTGTCTAATGTAAACTAACATCAGGGCTACTAGCTCAGTGGGAACATATGTTTCAGGAATTCTATATAATGACAAAATGGAAAAGAAGACTTATAGGTGTAGGTATAAACTGATCATCAAATGAAGGAAAGTATTGGACACAAAGTAAATATTTTAGTACTAAAAAGAGGAGCAATAATTTCATTTGTCCTATTAAAATATAACGCACTCACTTTAAAATGTGGACATAAAAATTAATGAATAATTTTTCACCATTCCTAAAATGTAAATGATGTCTGTCACCTGATACAAGGCAAAGGACAGTTGATGCTAATGAATGAACACAATTTTGTTAATCACAAGGACTACTTGTATTATGCAAATGTTTTATTAGCTAAATTAGGTAATCATACCCAGGATTCTTAAGCAGTCATCATATATCTTTTAGGATAAAAATGGATAAAAATCATATAGGGAGAAAGAACTGTGAAATATTTGGAAATAGAGTAACCTACAGGATAGGCATTGTCTATTGGTATATAAGTTAAAAAAACTATTTATCCCATAGTGAGGCAAACCTCACTTTTTTATTCAACATTTACCTGTATGTATTCTGATTATGTTAGAATATTTCTGGCAAATATTTCCTAGCAAGATTTATTTTAGGGTAATATTTTAACAACAAATAATGATATAAAATGTTGCAAGTGAGATGAAAAAATTCACATATGTTTTGTTTGAAATTACTCTCCCTTGTTTATGAGTTTTATCTTCAGCTGTTAGGAAGACAGAGAGCTGCTCAATTATCTCTCTCAAAGACACTAAATCATCACTCAGATGATAATACGTTCCTAGTTAGACTAAAAGGAAGATTAAAGGGGAAAGATTATTTTACTGGCACTAGAAGAAACTGGATATGAAGTGTGCTAAAGCATTACAATGGTCATTGCAAAATATTGAGATTTATATTTCTAGCAATTTCTAGCCTTTTCACCTAAATACACTGACTGCCATGTCCTTTATATACATTGTTCAGATATACAACTTTTGTTCAACTCCAATATTTTACCAGTAACCTGAAAAGGCACAGTCTTAGAAAGCAGTTATTGAAAACTATTGGCTTTAAGAAAATGTGTGTTTTATCAGTTTCTAGATTTCTAGCAGAACACATTGGTCCAATAAATGAGGATTTTTCTATACATTAATTTCTAAAGGGGAATACAATGAAGGGAAAGATAAAATTCCCTTCCTCTAAATCTTACTGGTCAGTAGGAGAGAGAAGCTGTGTGTGCTCATACCAGTAGTACGAGATACAAAGCTACATGGGATAACTGACCAAGAGTTCGAAGGACAGAGAAATTAATTTTACCTAAGATACCATGCAAAACTTGCTTGAATCATGGATAACAAGTGAGGACGTGTAGGAAGAAGGCATTCCCAGAGCAGAGCTCAACAAGATAAAAGCACGAAGGGAGGAAAGCACACATTGTTTAAAGAAAGCAAGGAACTCAGAAAGAGAGAAATTGTCTTTATTATTATTCAGTATAAATAGTTACCACCTATTAAGCGACTATTACATGTAAAGAACTTTACGTATACTTCACCTTGAATTTCCACAGCAGCCTGCAAGTAAAGTAATATTTATTTTACTTTACTTTATAGGTAAACTATATATTCAATAAATGTAATAGTTTATTATTATTATTATTCACAAAAGTGAAAGTGAAGCCTCTCAGTTGTGTCTGACTCTTTGCAACCCCATGGACTGTAGCCTACGAGGCTCCTCCATCCATGGGATTCTCCAGGCAAGAATACTAGAGTGGGTTGCCATTTCCTTCTCCAAGAGATCTTCCCGACCCAGGGATTGAACCCGGGTCTCCCTAAATCATTCAGTACTTGTGGTAGAGTTAAAGGAATTAGTCAATTTCCTCACGTCACATTAGACAAGAGATTTTAGAATCTCTATCAAATTTTAAATTGTACTGTGTTTTTAAGTGTATGATACTGTATGCATGCCCTTTATTAACAAATTCTTGTTTTTAACATTTTCTTTATGATATATTGTTATTTTTAACTTTTTTCATGTGATGAATTTATTTATTCAACAAGTGTTTATTACCTTTATAGGGAGCTTATATTCTAGAGGGTATGTTTGTTTACATATAGAATTTCAAATATGAAACATTCAGACCAATGGTATTGTTCTTAATGACTCAAGTTAGCTATTAATTCTTAATGATTAATGCTGAAGTTGGAGAGGGAATGTGTCTGCTGAGTGCAAGCATGTTTGAACTATATTTCATCTAAGAATTTCTAACTATAAATTAAATTAAGATGCAGTGTAATTTTGTATCATGAGTATGGAGGGAACATGATCTCACAGAGAGTGCTCTGTGGAGCTTCGGGTTTGAATTTTGTCTTCAAACTCATAACCTTTCACACAACTTATTCAGAAAAATCACATAACCTTTTTGAACTTTGCTTTGAAATGGAAATATTACTTTACCTGCAGGCTGCTGTGGAATTTTGAGGTGAAGTATAGGTAAAATTCTTTACATGTAATAGTTGCTCAATAAGTGGTAACTGTTTATACTCTTATTGACTATCACCTGCTTCAGTTTTAACACATGTTAGTTTGCAATTCTTTCTTTGCATGCTTCCCCCCGCCCCACAAGACTACCCACTCCCCCAGGGCGGAAACCCTCATCAGTATCTTTTTGAATCATTAGCTCCTAGCACACAGTAAGCCTTGGATACATGTTTGAAAGAGTGTTCACTCTTTCACTAGTTCCTTGTTGGCCAGCATATTTATAAGGTTGTGCTCATGTAACATGCTCAAGTACATCAACATGTCTCAATTATGAGACATTGCTAATGAGAAAAGGGCTGGCTGCTTCTCCCTTCTAGAGTGGAAAATTGCTGACCAATTACCTTCTTCAGGTGTCAATGTATATCTGGTTGATGGTGTCATTTATATGTGACCTATGAATAAAATACATTACTTAAAAGATTTTTTTTTAGATATAACATCTTGATTCTCATTGTAGGTGGAGGTATTAAATACTTCTATTTTTAAGGATGTGTGTGTGCTTAGTTGCTCAGTTGTGTCCGACTCTTTGCGACCCCATGGACTGTAGTGAGCCAGGCTCCTCTGTCCATGGGGATTCTCCAGGCAAGAATACTGGAGTGAGTTGCCATGCCCTCTTCCAGGAGATCTTCCTGACCCAGGGATCGAACCCAGGTCTCCCGCATTGCAGGTGGATTTTTTACCATCTGAGCAACCAGGGAAACCCATTTTTAAAGATATTCTGTCTTAATGATAAGAAGGGAGGAAGCAAAATAATAGCTGTTTTATAAGAATAAGGAACAAATGAATTGTGTAATAAAAAATCCTTTCCTTAAAAATATAAAGTAAAAAAAGGATTACAAATCCGTTAGTATTTTGGGGGGTCCTAAAGGATGTTGCAATTTTTACAAAAAGTGATCATCAAGTGATATTTTTAAATGGAAGTAAAGTTTGCCTAAGGGTTTTTCAGTGTGGTCGCTGCTCTGTGACTGGCAGGCAGCTGGGCTCAAGAAGCCATGAACCAGGGTGAAATGCAGAAACGTATAGGTTCCTGGTTGATTATCCAGGTCTGGTTTTTAATCATTGTGTTGACAGCTCACACGGTGGTCAGGATACAGTGTGCCAGCTAATATTTGCTGAACTCATGGTTATCCCTTTGATTTGTCTTACAAATGTTGTCTACCACATGTGAAGGCAAGTAGTTTCTTCTCAGTTTACATGGCAAAACATTTCATCATGGTGTAATATTACTTACATGTTGAAAAAAGGATTATAAATGAGAAACAAGAAGATCAAATTATATAAAAGAATGAGTGCTGAGTGCTAAGTTGCTTCTGTCATGTCTGATTCTTTGTGACCCTATGGACTGTAGCATGCCAGGTTCCCTGTCCATGGGATTCTCTAAGCAAGAATACTAACTAGAGTGGGTTGCTATGCTCTTCTCCAGGGCATCTTCCCAACCCAGGGACTGAACCCATGTCTCTTAGTCTCCTGCATTGACAGGGGGATTTTTTTTACCACTAGCACCACCTGGAAGATCAATCAGCTTTAAAGCAATGCTTACTATGTATTGCTTCAGACAATGGTTACAATGATGTTTGTATTAATTCATTTTTAATTGGAGTATAATTGATTTACAATGCTGTGTTAGTGAAGTTATTTGAACTGTGGCATCTATAGAGCAAAGAGCAAGCTTTGCAAAAGATCGTGAAATTGCAGTTTATTTTCACTGTAATAGTTTCTCTTGTTCTCAGGCATCTCTTGCTTTATTTAACCCAATACAAAGTCATTTTCTTTTGGTATCTTAGTTCTAAAACCTAATAAAAGAAAAATAGTTATAATTATTTCAGACTTATGTTCACTAATCCTAATATGCTTGGCTGAATGTCATCTAAATATGTCCATTTGTTATGGTTTTTAGGTATTTACCTTATTATTTTCTATTACTATAGCTGATTTTGGTAATGTCTTTATCTATGATTTAAATAGTTTTCTTCTTTTAGCTTCTAATTAGAGACAAATGAACTCAAAATTTCGGAGTTTGCTTAAGTTTCATATTTCCTTCATTTCTCTCTTTGTCCCAATATACCATAGAGGTGCTTTTCCCTTATCTACCAGAGGGTTATTTTCTTACTGTAAAAATGGAGCTTATTCTCTTTAGGTTAATAGACTGATTTTGTTTTTCTTCCAAAACTGAAGGCTTGAACACTTATTCCAAGTCTGCTACACTCATAAAATATCTTCACTACCTTGATCAAATAGAACAGCTCTTTCTGAAGCATTTCTTATTATAATTATGTATTTTTTTCATATTTAGAAACACTTTCTTTTTCATCTCAAATGGCCCAGCGTCATTAGAGGCATCTTCTCTACCATCATACTGCCCTTGAAACCTAATGGGTGAGAAGCCATCTCTGGGACTCACATTTACAGAGGGCTCTGTTTCTGCCCTCTTTCAGCTGGTCTCCTCAGGAGACAAGGAATTCACAGCCCACATGAATGTGCCCACCTGGAGACCACATGCCCCTTCCAGCCCACATTTTAAGTCCATGGGGCCCAAGAACTCCAAACGGCCTCAGGCCTGCCTCCTGGGCCTATGTAGGCCTCTTCCTTCATCCATCCTCAAGAGACATAGACCTCCTGGGCTGCTCGGGGGCACCTGTTCAGGTGTGTGTGAGGGTGGAACTTGGATGTGGAGGTTGGAGTGGTCTCGAGCAGCCCCTCACAGTGAACAGAGGAGCAGAGGCTGGGGGAGAAGTGAGGTGGGGATGGCTCTTCTCACACCACCATGTTTCCTCATGGAACTTCAGGAGGCCAGGCATTCTACGTTCAGACCTACCTGCCAGATCATTATGGCGGTATGCTGTCACGACAGGACAGGGACATTTTGTTTCACAGTGTGTTCACTCGATTTATCTATTTTAAGTAATTAGGTATAAGGCCTGTGGGCCTCCATTTGTACTCTTGTCCTGAGACTTGAAAACATTTAGGGTTAGAGTTGCTCTGCCAAGTCCCATCTTTATTATTGAGGTCAGCAAAGGGGCCTTGAAGCATAGATCCTCCATTGTCTTCTCCACTTCAAACTCAGATGGCAATGCTAAGAAATGAATTTTTAAATATGATTACACTGAAGTCTACTGGAAGCCCCCTTATCCTTTTATTTCATTCCTTCCCTAATTTTAGATGAATGCAAATTGAAATGGTAGATAACCAAATATTTGATGGTGCTACATGGTAGGCAGAGAAGGGAAGGGAAAGTGAAGGCAGAAATGAGCAGACTTTGGCCACCCTCACTAAATACCCGCTGTCCGACTGGTGTTTGTGGCCCGTGTGTAGCATTTGTACTTGAGTGTAAAGTAAGTCAGGATTCTGCAGTTGAGGAGAATGGGGTACAACTTGAGATTCCATGGGATGCTACATTTGCCTGTGTCTCCAGTTCCATGGAGAAGGCAATGGCACCCCACTCCAGTACTCTTGCCTGGAAAATCCCATGGACGGAGGAGCCTGGTGCACTGCAGTCCATGGGGTCGCTAAGAGTCAGACACGACGGAGCGACTTCACTTTCACTTTTCACTTTCATGCATTGGAGAAGGAAATGGCAACCCACTCCAGTGTTCTTGCCTGGAGAATCCCAGGGATGGTGGAGCCTGTTGAGCTGCCGTCTATGGGGTTGCACAGAGTCGGACACGACTGAAGTGACTTAGCAGCAGCAGCAGCCGGTTCCATAGAGACACTGATAACAAACTGTTCACACTGTTAATTCCATGTTTCATATTTCCACTGATTCATCACATAGTTGTTTTCTCCCCACTGTTGCACAAAAACTTGAAGTGAAAATGACAGTGAATTGGGCTTTTCACTCCTCCTGAGGAAAATAACTTTTAAAGGGTCATATGCTTTTGTACATATTCTTGTACATGACATCATTGTCTTCCCCACACATAAAGTCATATTCTTCTCCATTCAATAAATGTACTACGAAGAGGACCCACTGTTTTCTGTTTCAGTTGACCACATTCAAATTGAACCAAGCAATTTGTAGATCGTTACACTGGATATACTTAGAGCCAGTGTCTACATTTACAAATTTAAGTGCCTACAGTTAAATGCCTGCAATTACATTTTTTTTTTCTTTTTATGCCTTTTGAAACCTAATTTTTTAGAGGTTTGAGGGGATTGGCAGTAGATGATTTTCCTTCTTTTTCAAGCTTAGAGCCAGAAATAGGACCATAAGTTGGGTTCAGTTCAGTTCAGTTCAGTTCAGTCACTCAGTCATGTCCGACTCTTTGCAACCCTATGAATCACAGCACGCCAGGCCCCATCACCAACTCCCGGAGTTCACTCAAACTCATGTCCATCGAGTCAGCGATGCCATCCAGCCATCTCATCCTCTGTCGTCCCCTTCTCCTTCTGCCCCCAATCCCTCCCAGCATCAGGGTCCTTTCCAATGAGTCAACTCTTCGCATGAGGTGGCCAAAAGTACTGGAGTTTCAGCTCTCAGCATCAGTCCTTTCAGTGAACACCCAGGACTGATCTCCTTTAGGATGGACTGGTTGGGTCTCCTTGCAGTCCAAGGGACTCTCAAGAGTCCTCTCCAACACCACAGTTCAAAAGCATCAATTCTTCAGCACTCAGCTTTCTTCACAGTCCAACTCTCACATCCATACATGACCACTGGAAAAACCATAGCCTTGACTAGACGGACCTTTGTTGGCAAAGTAATGTCTCTGCTTTTCAATATGCTATCTAGGTTGGAAATAACTTTCCTTCCAAGCAGTAAGCGTCTTATAATAATCATGGCTGCAATCACCATCTGCAGTGATTTTGGAGCCCCCCCAAAATAAAGTCTGACACTGTTTCCACTGTTTCCCCATCTATTTCCCATGAAGTGATGGGGCCAGATGCCATCATCTTCGTTTTCTGAATGTTGAGCTTTAAGCCAACTTTTTCACTCTCCTCTTTCACTTTCATCAAGAGGCTTTTGAGTTCCTCTTCACTTTCTGCCATAAGGGTAGTGTCATCTACATATCTGAGGTTATTGATATTTCTCCCGGCAGTCTTGATTCCAGCTTGTGCTTCTTCCAGCCCAGCATTTCTCATGATGTACTCTGCATAGAAGTTAAATAAGCAGGGTGATGTACTCCTCTTTCTATTTAGAACCAGTCTGTTGTTCCATGTCCAGTTCTAACAGTTGCTTCCTGATAGTTACTGTTAAAGAAGGATTAAACACATTAAGATGTTACTTGAAAAAAGTCAGGAGAGGAAGATGATGATCAAGCGACTGCAGTTCTTATCTGTGATTCACTTCAATTCTACTTTAGTTTTCCACTTCAAAAAACTATATTAACACAGAGCTGGTTCTTGTTCTAGGTATCATTATTATGGGATTGGCATCAAAGAGAGTAGTGCATATTACCACTCCGTTTATTCTGGAAAAGGCCTGACAAGGTAGAGTCCTGCTATCTTCAAGACAAGTTCTCTGAATGTCTTTAAATAATATATATTGAATAAAATGACTTGCTAACTTTGCTTATTGAAATGTTTTCCTTTAAGCATCAGACCTTAATTTTAACTTTGTACGGACACTTACAATGACTGGGCAATTTATATAATTTGCAGTCATTAATGAGAAATTACTGGTGAGCCAGGTGTCCCAGAGAGATGTAAAAGAGAAACCAGGGAAGCAGAATTACTTTTAAATTAATATTTGTTTCTAAGGCTAAATTGATTTTCAAGCTAGATTCAATAAAATAAAGGCAGAAAATGTATTTTTTTCTATGTGATAACCTGCTTTAAAGATGCTTTGGCCAGTATCTTATGAGAATGAAAAGCTTATTCATCTCTAGTCACATATGCTCTGATATACCAGCTTACTTTAGTATGATAAAGCTTCTGACCCCAGCTACTGAGTCTCTGTGAAGGAAAAAATACAAATGAATGTAAAGAACATGTTGCTCTAATCTGCCATCAACTCTCAGGAGGATGTTATTGACAAGTAAGGTGGCATTGAATGAAACCAGTGATAATATGCAATTATTATTTTTTAAAAATTAGAACTCCAAACGATTAGATCTGCATCCGAAATTTCTTTATGGTATGATTTACCAAGAACTGCTCTTAACTCTTAAAAGAATGATTTATTTTTAAAAGTAAGATATCTTGTGGAAAAGCAAATAACTTTAGTCACCTAAGTCATACTAAGATGAAACTCAGATACTATAGAGAACATTATGGCAGCTTATTAACCACTGCTTGCTGTGAAGTGAAAATACAGGCTAGAACACACAAATGCTTCGTATTATGTGCCTTCCTTGTCTCAATTCTTACCTGACTGCTCAATATCCTTTATTCTGCTTTCCCTTAGAGGCTTGGGTCCCTTTGAAAATCAAACACATTTCTCTAGATTTATTTCACTAGTCGTGGTGTAGTTACTACTTTTGTAGGTCCTCTGCATTTCCTTGATAGCTATAACTGTATATGTATTTTTAATTACTGAAAAATGTTCTTATTTTTAAGGTTTTCTGGAAGCAAGCTGAAGAATGAGGTAAGAATTATTTTCATTTATATTATATATCGCTATAACATGTATTACAAGCTTAACAATAGGGTTATTCATCCTTATTAGCAAATATAGAAATAAATGTTATTTATTAAGAGTCCCTTGAATGGCTGAGCACTTCAGACAGAGTTAAATTAGATTTGGGGCAATTAACGATTCTTTACATGGGCCTACTGAACCTCCAATTAACCTAGCAGGGGGAATTTTTCAATTATTCTCACCTAGTATTAGATACTAGAAAGAGTATTTTTTAAAAGACCACCATTGATCCAAAAAATTTTTATTTAAATTTTAAAAAGCCTAAAGCTGAGGATATGGAAAAAACTGGTGTTTGGAGTATATATACCTATTTAGACAAAACCTTTAATAGTTGTCAAGAACCCAAATGTTATGCTGTGATGTTTTACCGTGTATGTGTGTGATGTTGCTTCTCTCTTCTGCACTGGGGGTGATGGCAGGGTGTGGCAGAGGTGGTAAGGAGAAAGGGCCCACCACACACACAGCACACACTTTCTCACCCAACACACACTTTCTCTGTAGACTCCCCTCCCCCTTCTCACTCCCAACCAAAGAACAGGTCAACAAACTGACTTTATCTAAATGACTTAAACTACCATTAGAGACTGCATGGCTAATTAGGCACATGATCACGTCTTCATTATCCTCAAGTTAACTAATCACTAAAGGAGGTGCCACAGAACCCTGGGCCCATGACAATGTGTTGTGTGGTCCATCTGGACCTGAGGTAAATTGTAACTCCATTAGTTTGGTGAAATGATGCAAACATATTAAGAAATAATATAAAAACCCCCAATCTTCTGAAATGGCCAATTTCTTCCCACAAGTGCTTTTAATACAGTTAATGGCTAATTACATAATAAAATCCTCCAGATTGCTTTTTTATCAATGAAATAATAGCTCTTTATTAGATAAACAGTTGTGAAAGTGCAAAAATATTGACTTAGAAATACACTTCAGTTGACTGAAGTTTATGTCAATAGGGAGTTTAAATCATTTCTCTCAGGTGTTCCTTCTACTGTTTTGAAGAGCTGGTGGTACCATCAGTCCATTAGCTGGTACAGCATGCAGGTGGCAAGCCTCGCTTTATCAAGTAAAAGAAAAATTTTTCTCATGTCTACTTCTTCCTCCTTAGAAGAGCACAATAAAAACTCGGGTATAGATTTTGTTAATAAAGTAAAAATAATTTTTCAATTAGCCTATACAGCCTATTTTTCTAAAGCTACCTGAAGCAATAATAGAGTATAATTATTGTGATTATTATATAAATGAGCACAGTTAAGGGCTGTCTAAAAGCTCGAAAATATTCTTTTTGCTGTTCAGTCACTAAGTCATGTCTGACTTTTTGTGACCCCATGGACTGCAGCGTGCCAGACTTCCCTGTCCCTCACTATCTCCTGGTTGCTCAAACTTATGTTTATTGAGTCAGTGATGTCATCCAACCATCTCATCCTCTGTTGCCCCCTTCTCCTCTTGCCCTCAATCTTTCCCAGCATCAGGGTCTTTTCCAATGAGTCTAAATACTTTAAAAAAATTATGATAAGATATATGTTTAACAAAGTTGAAATTTTTTAAAATTGTTTTGTATTTGGAGTGACCAACCATCAGTTTGCTTAGGATGTGAGACTTTCAGTGCAAATCTTCATATCCTTCAGGTCATTTAAGCATTAAGAATGGTGAGGTAGGGAAAATAGGTAATAATATTGCCAGTTTACAGCTAAGGAAACTGAGATGTATTTGTTTTCTTACAAATTCAAAATAAAATTCTATTTTTTAAACCCATGGTTGAAATGTTAATTAATAGATATGTGCTACTATAGGTATGTGGGAACAAAATTGTGAATGGATAAGTTTGATCCTATATAGTGTAGCAGAAAAATGTACCTTGAGCAAGTCATCATAACTAATCATAAAGAGTGTCTCGAGGGTTAACCTAGTATAAGTGATTAAGGACATTTCCTACAGGAAGTAACATTTAAAGATAGAACTGAGATAAGTAGGATTTTGGAGGAGGAGAAGAGTGGTCCAGACAGATGGAACATAGATTAGGATTTCTCAGCCTTAGTACCACTGACATTTTAGGCCAGATAATTCTGTGTAGTGGGAGATGTCCTGTGCATTTGTAGGATATTTCAACATCACAGAGTCTCTGGTTTCTATCCATCAGATCCAATAGCTCTCCCTCCACCTCACTGTGAAAACCAAAAATGTCTCTGATGTTGTCAAATATTAAAAACCAGCAAACAGGAAGGCAAACAAAAGGAGCATCATGCTATAGATACATGGATAGTCTGGATAAGAAAATATCCAAATAAGGATAAAAGCCCAAAGGATGGAGAGAAATGACTGATTTTAGCCAGGAAGTACTGGAAGAGAAACTGGTAGAAAGAATAGAAAGATGAAGGGCTCAGTTTGGAACTTGCTATATTTTATGTTGTGTCCGACTCTTTGTGACCTCATGGACTGTGGCCTGCCAGGTTCCTCTGTCCACAGAATTCTCCAGGCAAGAATACTGAAGTGGGTAGCCATTCCCTTCTCCAGGGGATCTTCCCGACCCAGGGAATGAACCCAAATCTCTTGCATTGCAAGCAGATTCTTTACTGTCTGAGCCACCAGGGAAGCCACCAAGGAAAAGACCCTGATCCTGAGAAAGATTGAGGTGAGAGGAGGAGAGGGTGACAGAGGATGAGATGGTTGTATAGCATCACCAACTCAACAAACATGAGTTTGAGCCAACTCTGAGAGATAGTGAAGAACAGGGAAGTCTGATTTGCTGCAGTCTGTGGGGTTGCAAAGAGCTGGACATGACATAGTGGCTGAACAACAACAAATATTTGATGTGTTTATAAAATATCCAGTGTATACTTGAAGTGAGCAGTTGGATATATATGACTGGATGAGAGGATTTAGGTATTTAGTTTGGTGGTGACTGAAGTCATGGTAAAGGGTAAACACATAAAGGGAGAAAATAAATGAGAAGAAAAAAACATTATGAGAAAAGAGTTGTGAAAAGTGGGAAAGAAGAACAAGAGAGGAGAATCCAGAGAGGGAAGAGAAAGGAGAACATAGTGACACAGAAGCCAGGAGAAAAGAGTGCTTCCAAGGGAAGGGAATGCTTGCTGCTATCAAATGGAGCTAAAGGGCCATCAAGACACGGATTGGAAAAGGTCTATGGAATGAGTTAAGTACAGACAATAACTTCAGGGAGAGCATTTTCAGTGCTAGGGTTTGATTGATTTGTGAGAGAGCTAGGGTTTGACTGATTTGTGAAATGAGTGGGCAGTGGAATTGAATGTAGAAAACTTAGGATAGGGGTGGGCTTGACCATTAGTTCAGAAGGAAGATTGAACTGTGGTTCTGATGTTGATAAAACATAGTCAGTAAAGAGTAGAGACTGAAGATGTGAAAGAGAATTGAGAGTACAGGGTCACTGAAGAGATGGGCAAGGAAGAGCTTTGGAGTGGAGGAAGTGGCCCTAGAGAGAAGGAAATTTATTTCATTAAAACTGAAAAGAGGAATGGCTTAGTTCAGATGAAGTAGGTTTGTAGATTTTGTGGCAGGAAATTGAGATAGTTTGGTGGGTTTCGTTTCCTCTCTGAGGTACCAGCAGTCAGGTCATTTTCTGTGAGTGAAATCTTGGTAGGGGGTCGTAGAAGTCTGTAGAACTTTGAAGTCCCAGCTCTTCTCAGTCAGGATTTCCAGACAGAATGTAGTCTCAATGCCCCAAGGCATCCATTGTATGTAGGGAATGAGTACTTTTATGCATCTGAAATTGTACTAGCCAAGTGCTTTCCTTGGGAGAACTGAGAAAATGGTCATTCAAATTGTTTTCTACAGAACTTTTCTCACAGATTCCCGGTTGAGAGAGGTGGGAACAGTTTCTGGGGAAGACAGGAAAGGTAGAACATTGTAAAATGTAAATTTCAGGAAACAGCAGAAATGCAAAATATTTGGGAGTAATCAAAAGAAAAGCCATCCCTGGTGGCTCACATGGTAAAAAATCTGCCTGCAAAGAAGGAGACCCAGGTTCAATCCCTGGGTTGGGAAGATCCTCTGAAAAGGGGAATGGCTACCCTGTGTCAATTCTTCCTTAAATTTAGACATTTAATACTCTATTTAAAAATTTGAGAGGGAGGTGGGAGGGGGATTCAGGATGGGGAACACATGTACACCCATGGCGGATTCATGTTGATGCATATATGGCAAAACCAATACAATATTGTAAAGTAATTAGCCTCCAATTAAAAAAAATTTATATTAAAAAAATTTGAGTGAGCAGTTATTTTTGGAAATTAACTTGATCTAAAAGGATATATGGGGTTTCCCAGGTTGCTCAGTGGTAAAGAATCCACCTGCCAATGCAGGAGACGCAAGGACACACGTTCAGTCTCTGGATGGGGAAGATTCCTGGCAGTAGGAAATGGCAAGTCACTGTAGTGTTCTTGCCTGGAAAATTCCATGGGCAAAGGAGCCTGGCAGGCTACAGTCCCTGCGGTCACAATGAGTATAACACGACTCAGTGACTGAGCATGCACGCCTGCACAAAGGGTGTATAGGAAGTAATAGTTGAGGGAAGTATAAAGAAGAATACTCAAAGGAGCCATGTCTGGCAGATACCAAAATTATGACACTATTATACTAACTCAAATGTAGGTAGAACAAATCTACAGCAGAGATTAGATACCTGAAAAAAGGCCCAAGTGTATGTAATAATTTAGTGTGTAAGAAAGGACACATTATACCCAATGAAGGAAGAAGTATTTTTCAATGAATTGTCATAATTCCTTTATGGAAGAAGAGAGAGTACCAAATAAATAAATAAAATTCTTCAGGGCTTAATGTTAGAAAAATGGTCTATTTTGGAAAAAAAAAAATTCTAAAGTTTATATCTGTATGAAGTTCATATAAGTTATTAAATAAAAAATAATAATTAGAAGGAAATATATCTACCTCCTTTCTGAAGGGAGAATAACTTTTTAAGCATGAAAACAATTTAAGAAATTTCAAAGGGAAAAAAATGAAAACATGAAAAATTCTTTAAATCAAAGTATCATATACAAAATCTGAAGTCAAAAAAAGACAATGGGAAGATATTAGTCCATCGTCACATGCAAATATGACAATAGGATAACATCTCTACTACGTGAAGAAATACTAGCAATTTATTTAAAAAATAGGAGGACCTCAATAACAGTTTTTTAAAAAGACATGAATAGACAAAACACACGAGGAAGAAAAGGCCAATAAATGCGTGAAAATGAACTACCAAATACATTTAAATTAGATATTAAATAATGAAATTGTCAAATATAAAAATTATTATTAAGCTGGTAAAAGTATGGTGAGATAAGCTCTTTCATATCCTGCTGGTGAAGACAGAACAAATTTTCTGGAAGATCATTGCAAGATCCATGTTCAAATCTTAGACGTGTTCATACTCTTTCTCCCACTAATTTCACCTTTGTATGAATCTCACATAAAGAAAAAATAGAAAATGCAAACAAAATATTATGTACAAAATTGTTATTGACTATGGTGTGAAACATATCAATCTAAATGACTAATAATAAAAAATGGTCACATAATTTGTAAGACGTTTACAGGACTGAATATCATATCATTTATTAAAGACTTTTAATGACATGGAGAAGTGTTAGGAAGTAAAACAGGATGCAAAAACAAATATGGCTTCAAATATGTAAAATGTATAACATAAATCTGGGTATATATCATATATAAGTGATAGAGGATTAATAGCTACAAATACTATGCTATGCAGTATGGCAGCCACTAGCCACAAATGACTATTAATTACCTAAAACATTCAGTTTCTTTGTCACATTATTTACATTTCAAGTGCTGGCTAGTGAATATTGTGTTTGAACAGTGCAGATAATAGAACATTTTCATCATCCCAGAAAGTTCTATCAGATGGCACTTAGAGTGTGTTCAACTCAATAATAAAAATTGTCTGAGCCACCAGAGAAGCCCGATAAAAAGACCACCCAATAGAAATACAGTAAAGTGTGTGAACAGGCAAGTCACCAAGGTGAAAAAGAATGACACACACAGTGTCAGTGCTCACGGTGCCTGTTCTGATAGACCAGGCTCTATAATGCGTGCGTGCGTGCTAAGTCGCTTCAGTCGTGTCTGACTCTGTGTGACCCCATGGACAGTAGCCCGCCAGGCTCCTCTGTCCATGGGATTCTCCAGGCAAGAATACTGGAGTGGGGTGCCATGCCCTTCCTCAGGGGATCTTCCTGACCCAAGGATCGAACCCGTGTCTCCTGCAGCTCCCGCATTGCAGAGTCTTTACCACTGAGCCACTGGGGAAGCCCTTTATAATGTGTAGTCAATAAATATTTTGAATACCACCCTGCCAATAAATATATCTATTTTTAAAATGAAAATGAACATTAAAACCTTAATGAGTAATCATTTTACTATTACTGAACTAGCAGCAATTAAAACTATTAAAATATAGCCTTGTTAAGAATGGGAGCTAAGAAGCTTTTCTAAATGGTAGAAGGGGCAATACCTAATAAAACAGAAAGTTCACACACATTACGACTGCCTTCCTAGAGAAACCTTCACACTGTGCACTAGAAGGCATGTGTGTGGATGTTCACTGCAGTATTGTTTATAATTTCAGAATACCAAAAAATAGAAATTCCATTATGATATAGTAGGAAAACAAAATTTTATATATTTAAGAAAATACTACACTGCTTTGGAAATGAGTGAACTATAGCCTTAAGAATCAAATTAGGTTCATCTTGAATACGTAAAGTGTGCAAAAAAGCTCATTGCATGTAGAAAAATACATAGTATATGGTACCAGTTTTAAAGCAATAGTATATGTTATTTAAAAGCATTTACATAAGAGGTAAATTTTTAAAGGTTTGTATAGTAATGATATAAACCAAATCCAGAACATTAATTATTCCTTATGAGGGGGATGGGAATGAAATTAGAGAGGGCGAAAGAGGCCACGATAGTATTTCAAATGTCTGATATCTCAAGATGGTAAGTATGAGTATTTATTACTTTTTATATATACCTTCTTTTAAGTTTTAAATGTCTCATAATATAAAAGTGAACAAAATCAGTGGCAACAAAAGCAAAACAAAACATGGAGAGAAAATTGAGTCATTATCAACCAGCAGTATAAATTTTGATTGTTTAAAATGTTTTATTCATAAATATAGTGGTTCACATTTCAAAAATATCTTAGAGAAAGTCTCAGAACCCTTTAATTGCCAGGAATAAACAAACAAATGAAACCTAGTTTTAATACTTTGTCCTGGTCAAAGAAAACTTTTCCTGTGAATCTTCCAGTGTGGGTCCAATTTTGTTTTCAGTGGCTCTGGTAATGAAGTTGCCATTATTTCCTAGGGAATAGTCCCTTGATTTCATACATTTCAACCAGGAAGTTTCCCTGATAGCCTTCTCCTTAATATCAACCATTCATGACCAGTTTAACAGCTTTGTACCAAGATAAATAGCAAATCCTCCCTCCTTGGTATATGCTTTTCAAATATTTGTAGACTGTTATCATGCTCTCTTTTAGTCATCACTTAACCAAACTGTGCAGCTTAAATCCTTTAATCTTTCCTCATAAATCAGACCCTCTTGCTTCTAATCATATTGTTTCTTTTCTGTAGGTTCCTTCTTGTTTTCTTTTGGAAAAAAGATTCCTAATCGTTCAAGAGTAGTGAAGTCATCAGTTGAGAGAAAAAGAAAAGAAAAAGAAACAGACCTCCATAGCTGGTCTAAGATTTGGCACCTCATTTAGTGCAATTAAAATAGAAAGCCTACTAGTGGAATTAAAATTAATTTTTCCCAGTTTATCAATCTCTCCTTTCTTTTTGTGTTATAGGTTCTAGACAGAATATTATCATTTGATTTATACCAGCTTTGTACACACTTGTTAACATATCCAGACAAATTTAATTTTTGACTTTTTTTCTTTAGGCACTCTTCCCCCTGTTGATGTTCCATATGTGTTGCTAGCTTCTATCACAAAACTATTATTTATCAACATGAGAATTTTAAATAATAGTCAAAAGACATATACTCTGTTCCTTAATATGTGTTTCCATAGCACTGTAACATTTTTATTGGGAAATGTATTATTGTAACACATGCACACACACGGAGTTTTTAAAATAAGCCTAAGATAAAAACTCATAACCTACCTCATTGTTTAAAAGAGAAAAGTCCTCTTTGTGCCCTCACCATAATCACTTCCTGTCCCTACCAAACATTACTGCTCACAGAATTTGGTGCTAATTACTCCTTTGTCATTCATTGAAGTTTATCACTTATGAGTGTATACCATCATTATTAAACAATGTAGTGATGATTGTACTTAGTACCACTGAACTGTATCTTTTAAAATGATTAAAATAGTTAATATTATATATTGTTTATCATTGTCCAATTTACCACCAATGCATTAGTTATTATTGTTCCTACATAAAAATGGATTCACTTTTTCTATGACTTTCTGGTTTCATTCAACATTGAGTGAGTGAAGTCGCTCAGTCGTGTCCGACTCTCTGCAACCCCGTGGACTGTAGCCCACCAGGCTCCTCCGTCCATGGGATTCTCCAGGCAAGAATACTGGAGTGGGTTGCCATTTCCTTCTCCAGGGGATCTTCCCAACCCAGGGATCGAACCCAAGTCTCCCGCATTGCAGGCAGACACTTTAACCTCTGAGCCACCAAGGAAGCCCATTCAACATTAGGTTTTGTAATTCATCAATGTTAATATATGTAGGCATTCTCCACAAACAAAACCAACAATCAGTTGCGACCTATGAGTGTGTGCGTGCATGTTCAGTCATCTGACCCTTTGCAACCCCGTGGATTGTAGCCTGCTAGGCTCTTCTGTCCATGGGATTTCCTAGGCAAGAATATTGAAGTGGGTTGCCATTTCCTCCACCAGGGCATCGTCTCAACCCAGGGATCCAACCTGCGTCTCCTACACCTCCTAACAGTGCTAAAGGCAGATTCTTTAACACTGAGCCATCTGGGAAGCCTTTGCTAAGGCTCTGGTTCCACCATGACTATGTATTCTTTCTCTCTATGTGTGGGTTTCTTGTAGGTACATTAGAATTGCAGTATTATATGTTACTTATTTGTCACTTTTTCTGATTTTCGGGAAACTACCAGAGGGTGCTTTGTGGCTCAGTCATGTCTGACTCTTTGCAACCATTTGGACTATATAGCCCACCAGGCTCCTCTGTTCATGGGATTTTCCAGGCAGGAATACTGGAGTAGGTTGCTATTTCCTTCTCCAACCTTTGAAGGGTGCTTTCCAAAGGATTCAAAATAAAACAAGTACCTGAATTTGGCAGAGGGAGGGAGGTTGAGATGGGAAAATCCTGAGTACTAGTTTGGGAATCTGAAGAGGTAGGCTTCAATCACAATTTTACCACTAATTATCTCTGAGGCATAATAAATTAAAACTTCTTACCATCTCATTTATTTAATCCATAAATGATTTGGTAATTCATAGATGAATTTGGCAATTTCTGACCCTTTCATAGTAAAGTAATTTCAGTAGCCTAAAAGTAGCTCTTTAAAACATGTCATTAACAAATGTAAACTTGTGAACTAAAATTTCTAAAAGTTGTGAAAACTGAAAAAGTGTTTAAAACTAAAATCCGAAGTAAAAGAAAAAGGCCCCAACTATGAAACTATGTATGATTTGGCAACAGTAATTCTGCTGAAATATTAGTTTATCCAGGTATTTGATCTAATAAACAGTTTACTCAAACCTCCTGACTTGTTATGGTTTGAAAGATAAAGAAGAATGAAATTTTGTAGGTTTTATATTGTTAGAATTGTATATTGTAGAATTCTCTGTCATTATCAAATAGTTGATAATGATTTATTTCTTTTCATTTTTTAAATTATAGGGTGGCTTCACTCGTAAATATTCACTTAGCTCAAAAACTGGAACACTTCTTCCAGAATTCCCCAGCGCTCAACACCTTGTGTACCAAGGATGCCTTTCTAAGGACAAGGTATCAATTAAAGATACTTCTCTATTGATTTTCTGATATGTTGGTTCCATATCTCAATTTGCTGGGAATCTCATGGCACTCGTGGGAAACAGAAATCTGCATAATCAAACATAATTGACTGATTTATAGGAGGGACAAATGTTTACTAACATTGATTCAGGACTTTCCAATTAATTATTTACCATCTCCCTGATAGTATATTATCAGAAGGTGGTAAAATAAACCTCAAAAGACTAAAGTTTATTTTTTATTTAAAACTCAGTATCAAGGAAGAAAATCCTAGAATGTGCCAATCATATGCAATTTCTTTCATTTTAAGTGTGATATTTTCTACTAGCACCATTTCATTTCAGTAATTAGTCATCAACCACTTCTCTAGGACAGAATTTTTTCCTATCATTGAGGGGGTGATACCTTACTCGAAGATTCCAAAGATTCTTCTCAATTATGAAACTTTGTGCTCTGTTGCAAAATTTTTTGAAAGTTAAAGAAGAAACAGTTTCCTGAAATTCAGTTTATAAAATAAATTGCATTGCTTATGTAGTAAAGTCTAAAGCTAAATGCTCCCCTATTTCTAAACTTCTAGAGGCATTTGCTGGGTATCTGCTGGCTGACTAATAGAAGGATCCGCTATTATATCAGAGCATAAAGATTTCTACATTCTTTTCAACTAAAGTTCATTTTCTATTAGCATTTGAGAAAATATCTTTCAGAGTATATTTAAGTCAGTTCATATTTTTAAGGTGCAAAGACAGATGAATATGATTAACAAAGTCCAGCTGTGTTTAGTAATGGGCATTTGTAGAAACTGGAAATAAAAATGACATGCTGTTAAAAAGGTCTATTCATAGATAAGTAGAGATGCACAGTAACTTCATTCTAATTCATAATACTGACAGACTTATTTCCCAGTTAGGAACAGGCAAAATATTGAAGGTAGTTCCCAGATCCAGGCAAGCCTCCTGAAGTATGTCCACTTCCTACTATGCTCCTCTCCCATCACATTTCTCAAGGTCATCACATCATCTTTTAACCTTATGGAAATAATATGATATTATCACTTCAGATTGGAGACACTTCCAGTAAATGTTAACATGTGACAATTTGTGGGGGAACTTGTGGAAATCTGCGGGACCTTGGGGAACACAGTTCTTTGGGGGAGGGTATTATTGGCTCACCTTTGTGGAGAGGATGGCTCACATGCAAACATATCAAGAAGATGTTTACTATGTAAATATACCAGGTGAGGAGGGTAGACGGAGAGAGTAACAAAGAAAAAAAGAAGTGAGGAACATGTTCCAGTAGTTTATTTCAGCCTTCTCTAACCTCCAAGGAATTCCTTATCTGTCAACTTGAAAAACTGGTCTGTAGATCATTTCTCACTCAGTATTCAAGATGCTTAAATAAGCTCTGGTTTCTAAATTCATTCCCAGTGGCCCCCATCATGAGCCCCATACTTCCCTTTGTCCTTTGAGGACAGCTGGGCCCTGCCTTTTACCTACCTAGACAGTAGCCAAGTTCCCCAGGCAACGTGTCAGTTCATAGAAAGAGGGGTGTGGCTGAAGCGGAACACTTTTAAGCACGTACTTTCTTGAGGCAGATATGATGGAGGCTGCCTAGTGGGAAGCTGACCCCAGTGAACGGTGTTTGCTGAAGCTGAGGGACCTGCTTTTTGCCCCCATCAGAGCGTCACTCAAGACAGGTGCTACCTCCTCTCTTGCTCACTGACTTTACTAGAGCGAAGACTTGCCTCTGATTCTACCCTCTATAATGTGATGTATGTTCTCAGGAAATTGAGCAAAATTATGTTTATAAAGACTGCAAAGTATGCTACAGTGAAAAGTTCTTACCCTAAGACTGTGTAACTATTAAATAAGCAAAGTACCAATGATAAGATTTACAATTTTTGATGCTTTCTGCATAGAAGAAAACAAAATTGACACAAATAAATGGAAACACTTGTGAAGATAAAAGTTCACTTGTTCTTTAGTGGCTTTCAGGGGTCAAAGGGTTAATTTTTGACAACAGTTATTATTTCCTTTCTATCATTCATGCTGTTCTTATCTTCATTTGAAACTATGTCTTGCGGCCCATCTGAAAATTGTTGCTTAAGGTAAAGAGCATATTTCATTTGCATCAGTGGTGACATATCCTGGCAGAGGTGTGTAGTCAGCATACCTCCTTAGAGGTAGATTGGTAATTTGCATGCCATCATTATACAGCTTTACACTAAACCACAAAGATGTCTGATGTCGGTGGGCTGCAGGGATAAAGGTTGGAGAGCAAAGAATTGGAGTAGGACATCCCTGTCACCATCACCACCCTAGATACTATAAAGATAAAAATAGTTAACCATAGTATTGTATTATGGATTACTCCAGCCACTTTCATGTGTTAATTTATTTAGTCCTCATAACAACCCGATTAGATATTTACTGTTTTTATGATCTCCATTTTATAGATGAGGAAATTAAAACACATAAATGTTAAGTACTTTGCCCGACATCACATAGCTACTAAGTGGCAGATGAGAGCTAGCATTCAAATCCAGGTATCCTGCAGGCAGAGTTCACACCTCTAACATCTAAGCCTGTTCCTCTGTTCACATAGAACACACAACCTGTAACAGGTAGCAATATTTCTAGCTTATAAAATAAAAATGTTTTGAACATGGGTGTTCCTAGTTTCCCAGAAGATTAACAAGTTCTGCTGCTGCTGCTGCTGCTGCTAAGTCGCTTCAGTTGTGTCCGACTCTGTGTGACCCCATAGACGGCAGCCCACCAGGCTCCGCCGTCCCTGGGATTCTCCAGGCAAGAACACTGGAGTGGGTTGCCATTTCCTTGTCCAATGCGTGAAAAGTGAAAGTGAAGTCGCTCAGTCGTGTCCGACTCTTAGCGACCCCATGGACTGCAGCCCACCAGGCTCCTCCGTCCATGGGATTTTCCAGGCAAGAGTACTGGAGTGGGTCACCAGTGCCTTCTCCAACAAGTTCTAACCTTCTGCAAATTGTAAGATGTTTAAGATTTTCTATCTGTGGATACAAGTATTAGTGTATACATGGAAACAGAATTTTTGTAACAGACATTTAATGTTGAAATCTTTTTTGGCCAACGAGTCATTTAATATTATTAGTAATTTGAGGTAATACAGTCAGATCTTATACTTTGCATGAGGAAAATGGTTCCATGTGCAGCACGTCTTGTTTTATCTTCTTCAACACCTTATAAGTAATATGTTATTACTACTTGAAGATATAAAGCTTGGGATCAGAGACAAAGCAACCTGTGCAAAACAGTGCAGTGGAGCCTGTTCAGTGTTAGCTGACTCCATAGCCGAAACTGGAAACCCCTGCACCACGCTGCCCAAGCACCTGCTTAATAAAACTGTGGGAAGAGTTCATGTATGTTATCATTTTACATTTATTTCTCCAATCAAAGGAGATTTCCTTATTAAGCAGAAAATTACAATGTCACTTTGACTGATAGTTCCCTAAACAATCACTTTTTTCGTTTTTCTTATCACACTGTCCTGCAACTATCCATTTGCTCGCCTTTGTCCCTTCACAAGGCAGTGTGCGCCTTAAAATAAGAATTACGCCTTCACCTTTGTTTCCTCAGCATTGAGCACAGCGCTTGGTACATAACAGGAATTTTAACCATGTGCTTGAATATATGAACAAATGTATGCATGAACAAAATGAAGGCAGCATTGAAAGGGTGCTTTTGTTAAGATTTTTCTTCCTCAATATAGGTTGATACCCTAATAATGATGTACAAAACTCACTGCCAGTGCATCTTGGACAATGCAATAAATGGGAACTTTGAGGAGGTAAGAGTAACAAAGAACGCTTTGCTGACTGTATTATTTAAACATTCTTTTCTTGTTTTTCATACAAGTTCATGTTAAGGAAAAATGTTAATGTACATACTCTTTGTTCTCAACTAGATTCAGCATTTCTTATTACACTTTTGGCAAGGAATGCCTGATCATCTTCTTCCCCTGCTTGAAAACCCAGTTATAATTGACATTTTCTGTGTTTGTGACTCAATTCTTTATAAGGTAAGCTCTTTAGGATGACTTAAACATGTATTTCTCATTCCATCTAAACTTTTCAATATGTTTTCAGTAAAACTTGTTATTTCTAGCTGGAGATGCACTATTAATTTTTTCTGATTAGAAAGCAATCAGCTTAATAGTATGTAATAGTGAATGTATTTTAATGTAAATTTATATTAAGTAAAACAAAAATCAGTTTCTGTTTACAGCTAAGAATGATTCTAAATGTGACACACTTCCATAAAAACTTACATAATTTTATTAACTGTCTAAGATGTTTTCAGAATAAATAGTGGCTTTTTCACAGTATCAGAGTTTGGGGAAAAGCAGAATTAAGCACTCTTATAGGACTAATAACTTGAAAAATCTGGAAATCTCTAATGTTAATGCATTAATGATGAATTTTGTTCTTAAGCCAAACAAGAGTCCCTAAGTGTCTATAGAAGGATCAGGAAGGATATTGAAAGCAAAGAGGAGATGGTTGGCCACAGAACCAGCCATTCAGCTGGAAAGAGGGTAAAGCTAATTCCCCCAGGAATCTGTTCCCAAGTTACAGTAGATACAGGTCCAAGCTAAGGGAGAAAACTGTGCTACAATTTGGGTATTTTGAATTGAGTCTATCTGCATTAACCTGTTAAATTGTCATAAGGAAAAACAAAAGCTTTCCTTTTAAAACATATTAATAATTTGGGTAAGCAAGAAAACCCAAGCTGGAGCCCTGTTAAGTATTTTGGAGGAAAAATCCGTCTTAGTTAGTTGCTGCTATTACATTTTCAACTTTGCAGAGAAGTGAAGCAAACACTGAACAGTCCAGAAGCAACTTTGTACGTCGAGAACCAGTAGGCGGGCTTGACCTAGGATGAGGGAGTCCATATTTTCATCCTCTGTCCCATTCTTCCTTACTGCAGGATAAGAGAATAGAGTAGTGCTGTATATTCTCTACCTTTAATTAAAGTTGAAGAAAAACAAAGGAGGGCAAGGATTGTCTCATTTCTCTGGATCAAATAAGAATATCATCATCCAGAGAGAAATGGTTCAGTTTGCACTAAGTGATTATCTGCAACGTTTAAGACATGAGGAAGTAATCGGAAAGGTGAAAGCAGGTGGTTCCAAAAGTAGGTATGAGACCTGGGCTCATACACGCACATTTACCAGCAGCAAGGAAAAGCTGTTCCGACTGTCTTTCAGACCTCCAAAAAATATCCGTAAAGCGTGGCTTTCCCCATTGCCAAATGGTCTATTTCTTTGCCTTCAGCACAAAAGTCCAGAGTTTAAGTACCTTTCCATACACAAAGTTTTTCCCACAGTGAGCACTGTAAAGAGAGTAGTGTATTGTAACATGAGCTTTGGCAAGACCTTCATCCCACCTCTAGAGATTGGTCAGCTTTTAGTCCTTAAAACTGTGCATAATTACCAAGGCCAGTTCACTGGTGACGAGCATACTGGGCATCTACAACAGTCTGGCTTTAGTGTTTCATATACGTGGACTACACGTGCGTTTTGCTAGTAGGCTACGCAGGCCTTTGTAGACGAGTGTTTACTCTCATTTTGAAATATCTCCTGAAGCCCTCTTGGTCCTCGTCCCCAGACTGGCCCACTCAGTTTATGAGCCAGCCCAAGGGGTCCGTACTATTCATAACCCTTCTGATTCCCCATCTCCTTGATTTATCCATTTTTACTGAGCTGGTATCAGTTAGCACTAATTTTTTCTTTCCACTTGTTCTCATCAAGGTCATCCTTGATGAGAACCCATCTCACCCATGTTTAAGGTGCAGTCAGCCTAGCCCTTTCTTTTCAGTGTTCCTTATGTTCTGAAAACTAGCACTCTGTACTCAGTATATTCATGTCACCTGCTTAACTGGCATTGCAATATTTCTATAGACCCTTCCCCTTGCCTTTTACACACACACAAACACACATACACAGCTCACATATACATTCATTTTAGAGATAAAAGTACAACTTTCAGAAACGAGTTAACATATTATTCTCTGGAAAGCTCGGAATAAAAAGTAGCTGACAAAGAGTAAGTGTGTCTATAGAAATATTGAGTAAGGTTTTATGTTAACTCTCTTTTGCTGTGATTAAGGTTCTTACAGATGTACTTATTCCTGCCACAATGCAAGAAATGCCTGAAAGGTAGGTTCAGTCAATAAAATATACTTGCTTGTAAAGGGTTTAACCTTATACATTATAGTAAAGCAAAACATTCAGTAGAAATTCATTCATTCACCAGTATTATTTTCCTGCTCCTGCCCGTTTGTATTAGCTGAAGAGATGTGCCCCAATCTTTATATTCAAACCTCAATGAACAAAATTTGATGGGACAATCCTGAAATCCCTTTGAGAGCTGCCCAAGTGAAAAATAAATATTTAAGTATAGTTGACCTTTAAGATACTTGAGGAAGTTCTTCAATGGAAACTGGCTAGAGGGAGATAAATGGGATAATTTGTGGAAAATAACCACAATAATAAAAACATAAGGAAAATTGTTTTATATTTATTATACTTTAGTCTTAATTTTGAAAATCAGAAAGGAACATAATGGAATTATTACCTTCTTTTTAACAAAGGAGTAAGATCTCAAATGGAAATGATGCTTGAAGATTTTTCACAAAGTCTTTTCTGATGTAAGAACAATAGAAACTTGAAACAAAGCCAATTTAAAAAACAATAAATTCTAATAAAGTAATGAAATTTATTTTAGTATTTGGGGATACAAATATACATAGGCGGGGATAATAGGTTCTCAATAAATACATGATGATTGATAAAACAATCTTTATTTTTTATTTACCTTTTCCTCTAGACTGGTTTGTTTATTTAAATAGTAGTTGGTCTGTCAATAGTTTCTTGTAATTATTGTTATATAGTCTTTAAACATCTAATCTGAGCTCTGAATTAGGTAGACAACACTTCTGTGTAACAGCAAAATGGCTATGCTTACCTAGTGACAGGCATTCAGTCATGGGCTGTGTGTGCTGTGCTCAGCCGCTAAGCTGTGTCCAATGTGACCCCATGGACTGTAGCCTACTAGGCTCCATGGGATTTTCCCAACAAGAATACTGGAATGGGTTGCCATTTCCTTTTCCAAGGGATGTTCCTGATCCAGGGATCGAACCTAAGCCTCCTGCATCTACTGCACTGGCAGGCAGATCTTTTACCATTGAGCCACCTGGGGAGCCATTCAGCCATGTAGCTAACAAGTAGTAACGGCTGAATTTTATTAAACATAGTGTGGGAGTTTAATCTTACCCAAATTATTTCACCTAATTCCTACAACCAACCTGAAAAGTACTATTTATATATTTCTCTCTTAAGTATGCAAGTAGTTTGTATTCATTTAGAAAATGAAAAACATGCATAAGTGCACTTAAAAAATCACTGATAATCTTAGATTTTGAATGTCAGGTTATTATCTCACAAACTTTTTTCTAGGAATGTTAAAAAATGGAGTTATAGTACACATACTATTGCAGTATACTGTGAAAATCTTCCCATATCAACAAATACAGATGAGCATTTTTTAAATGATTGGATAGACATCCAGCATCTGAAAAATACTATATTTAATCAATTCCTTTTCATTGAACAACTGGATTTTTTTTGAAAAACAACCTGTTACAGTATTCCAAACTGTTATGATCCCAAAGTCACAAAGAGGAACCTGGAGTACAAAGAAGTTAATTTATTTGCCCAAATTAGTAGGAAGCAGAACCTAGATTTTAATTAAGGTCTGTTTAACTCTAAACTCTGCCTACTTTTATTCCTTTACCATGTCACTGCTCCCCAACATATGCCCCATCCTAAATATATTTAGATCAGTTTCATTACGATGTCATATGTAGGTTGTTGACTGACATAAATTTTTGTATATTCTCATAATATATTTATACAACCAACATTTGCAATTTTCTAAATGAGGTCCTATAATTTGTGGTAATTTATTCTATAGTTATATTTGAATTATAGGAATTATTAGGAATTTGAAATATAGGAATCATGTAGAATTATAGGAATATATTACTAGAAACAAATATTAAATACCTGAAATGCATTGTGATCCCAATGCATGTCTCTCAAGAAGCCAAGATATGTACAATCAAGTGCACACTTACCTTTTCCCAGAACTATTTTACAGAAGATGATTGAATTATCAATATTAATAATAAAGTATATCTTTATTGATCACTTTCTGCCATCCAAGTTTTAACCCAAACACTTTCCATGAATCATTTCATGTAGTCCTCATTATAATCCTGTGACATGAATACTATTCTTATTCCCATTTAACAGATGAGAAAATTAGAGTTTCAGGAGATTGAGTATTTTGATCAAGATGATAAATGGCAGACCTAGGCTGACTTCAGTCATGTTCTTAGAATCACAGAATAATACTATACCTCTATCAAACTGCATTTATTTAATGCATTGTGAACTATTTAGTATTTAATACAGAGGTTTTTGTTCTTTGGGAATTTTTATAGCTTATTAGCAGACATAAGAAATTTTGCTAAGAATTGGGAACAATGGGTTGTTTCATCCTTGGAAAATTTGCCAGAAGCTCTAACTGACAAGAAAATACCTATTGTGAGAAGATTTGTATCATCTCTGAAACGGCAAACATCTTTCTTACATCTTGCACAGGTACGTCAGTCAGCCAAGGGTATCTGAGTCACCAAATCAAAATTAAATCATTTGTTAGCAAAGACTGAGGAACTTTAAGAGACTGAGGACAAAGTGGACAGCAATTAAATCCAATGTGAGATCCTAGAGTGAATGCTAGAACAGAGAAAGGACATTAGTGGGAAAATTGATGAAATTTGAATTATGTCTGTAGTTTAGTTACTAGTATTGTACTCACGTTGGTTTTCTGATTTTGGTAATATACAATGGTAATGTAAAATGATGACATAAGGAGAAGCTGGGTAGAGAGTATATGGAAATACTCTACACTATTTTTTGCAACTTTTTTGCAAATTTAAAATTATTTTAAAATAGAAAGTAAAAAGAGAAAAAACCTTTTGAATATAATGTAAAATGTAAAACTCTTATTTGCCACATGAATTCTATTAATAAATAAATCCAATTAATAAAATTAATAGATTGTGGGGAATGAGACCATCTGATATTTTGAAACCCACAACACACTTTAAGTGAAAGAAAGTGAAGTCGCTCAGTCATGTCCGACTCTTTGCAACCCCATGAACTGTAGCCTACCAGGCTCCTCTGTCCATGGGATTTTCCAGGCAAGAGTACTGGAGTGGGGTGCCATTTCCTTCTCCAAAGGATCTTCCTGACCCAGGGATCAAACCCAGGTCTCCCACATTGTAAGCAAATGCTTTACCATCTGAGCCACCAGGGAAGTCATTTTAAACTACTTCTAATTTAGTTCTCTTAAATAGGAGGAAAAAGTAATTCCTAAATTAGAGTTATGTGTTTGTATATTGTTAAAATATACTTCCCCTCTCCTCAAATTTTCCTTTGTTTTATGAAGGTCATCAGCCTCTGAAATTTTGAAAGACTTGCTTAGGATAGTTTCAGATAAGAAATATAACATTGTGAAACTCTTATTTTATGACCATGGGTTAAAAAAAATATATTTTCTTATTCCAAAAATAGTTTTCAAACCTTTAACAGAGATGACCATGAGTCTCAGCTACTGCTTTTAGTTTTAAAATAAGAAATGAGTTATTTAGAATACATTTCTCTCAGAGAATTATTTCTCTAGAAGCTAAATTTTTCTTTAGATGGAAGATCAATGACATAACTTAGTATCCTTTTTACTTTCTTTATGCAGATTGCCAGACCAGCTCTCTTTGACCAGCATGTTGTGAATTCTATGGTATCTGATATTGAAAAGGTTGACTTGAATAGCATCGGATCTCAGGCCCTTCTCACCATTTCGGGCAGCACAGACACTGAATCTGATATCTACACTGAATGTAAGCCTTCTCTCTCTATTTAGAGCAGGGTCTCTCAATCTCAGTGCTATCCATGTCTTAGACTGCATAACTGTTTGATGGGGCAGAGACTGTCTTGTGTATTGAAGGATGTTTAGCAGCATCCTGGGCACTATCCCCTGCATGCCAGTAGCAGCCACCCCAAGTTATGACAACCAAATATGTCTCCAGACATTCCCAAGTGTCCCCTTGGACTACACAATCATTGAGAAACCTTAGTTTATAGAAATACTTTTAATTTGAAAAAATTGTTCTCTATTTTAAAACAGTTGTACTTACTGATTGTGAAAAACCTGGAAAATATAGAAAATGTTAAGAGGAAAATAAAAGCCATCTATAATCTCATTGTCTAGAAATAACCCAAATGGAAAAAATCCTAGGAATAATCAAAATGGTTTTGAGTTTTCTTCCAGTTTTATATTACAAACATATGCATTTCCATGTTTTCCACTCTTGGCATTACATGGGGTACAATGCATATCAAAATGGTATCTCAACGCAATCATGTTTTACAAAGCAGACGTGCCCTGCTTAGGTTTGGACAGTCTGACATTTACCAAGCCAGTATATGTGACCACACAGCCAAGCTCCATTTCCCAGGGATAACAACCAACTGTTTTTCCTACCATTTCTCTCTGAAAACACCAAAAAAAATGCAGCCTCCTATAGGCTATAACTCACTGCTCTCTCGGGACAGGCCAACCTTAGTCCTGCTTTATGTTTCCTAACAAAATTATATTACCCTTTGGGATTCAGTAAACCTCAAACTGTTTAATAAAATGATAGTCCTAAACTGCCCCTTTAACTTTTACATGATAAAAGATTATTCATTTAAGTGGCTCATTTCTGCAGGGCAGAATTTAATTTTTGCTAAAGATAAAGGGTATTTCAGAAAGCAGGAAATCAACAAGTCTAGCTTAGTTCATTCATTAACTTTCAACTAATCCATTGCATTTAATGAAAGCGTTGCATCCAAAACGAATTATCATCTCTATTGACAACTTATTCCTCCCTAGTGTATAATACATAAACCTGCATTTCAGTATATACCAAGACATATACACTTGTGACTAAAATTTTGAAGAGTCAAGAACTAAGGACTTTTTGTTAGTTTCCAGGATATGAAATTCATTTCTTTAACACATTTAATTTAATCTACCTGTCTTTCCCTTTTATACTATAAAATTACCAGTTATTCTAGTTTTAGGTTTTATCTTGGGTTCAAAATAGAATACAATATTAGGCTTTCTTTTTTTTTTTTTTTCTTTTTCCATGGTAGATGATTCTATCACAGTGTTTCAAGAACTGAAAGATCTCCTTAAGAAGAATGCCACTGTGGAGGCTTTCATTGAATGGTTGGATACTGTGGTGGAGCAGAGAGTTATTAAGGTATTTTTCAGATATATTCAGAAAATAAGATTTTGTTAATAGAAAATGCTAAACTGGCTATAATTTCTTGAGTGGTGGGGAGTGGTGATAGGATATGTGTAATAATGCTTTGAAAAGCTTTTGAAACCCTACCAATAAGTTAAGTCAAATATCAATATTAGAAATACAGCAGATTTGAGAGCATTGGACATGAATTGGATTTTATTTATTGTTTTCTGACAGACTACAAGCCACTGTGCCTTCGCTATCAGTCAATAAGTTTACAACTGAGTAATATCAGTAGTGAAAGATAAAACTGGAAAGATCTGGCCTTTTTTTTTTTTTTTGGCCCTTTTCTTAAAAAGCATGTTTTCATAAAAGGTGACAGAAGATATAGTTTTAAGTAATTTGCATTTTTTAATTCCAGGAGCTCAGTATTTTGTGTTTTGTATGTGGTTTCTTCAACTCTTTCAGTTAACCTTCAAGTCATCCATCACACAAGGCCATAAGAACAAATATATCCATCACCAATTGGTGTTAACCATTCCATATCAAGGAAACTAGTTATAGTGAGGAACTTTTTTTTCTCCTGGAAGGAAAACAGATTAACATTCAGGACCAGAGAAGTCAGTTAATCATTCACAGAAATATATAACCCTTTCTTCATACTTTGCTTCTGCTCTTTTTAAAAGCTCTGTCAAAGGAAAATTGAGAGAAAATATTTTGTAAATTATTTCATTTTGTTGTCCAATTCTGTTAGGTAACAAAACCATACACAATAAAGATCTATGAGCCTGAGAAATGACAGCAAAGACAGATGGAAAGTAAAATCCCTGGACAGATCATTTTATTTGATGACATAAAAGGCATGCTATGCCATCTGTCCATCTGTCAGTTTATCTACCTCTTGATCTTATGTACGAAGCATGTGGTGATGAGATAAGAGATTTTATATTTTCGTTTTTGTTGCTTTACGTATAGACCAGCAAGCAAAATGGGAGATCATTAAAGAAGAGGGCTCAAGACTTCCTGCTGAAGTGGAGCTTTTTTGGTGCTCGAGTAATGCATAATCTCACCTTGAACAATGCATCCAGTTTTGGTATCTTATGTGCTTTATAAAACTCTTCTTAGATGAATTACATCATTCATTCCTCAGTCACATTTCCTATCAATTATTAAACGTGTGGCACTGTCACTTCTCCAATCTGACTATTAAACCAGTGGACAATGATTGTTATTAGCCTGGGTATTAGAGTCAGACCACTTGCAGAGTTAAATCCTTACACTCCTTTTCTTTGAGTTTGCTTTTACCCAAGCTAACCTGCTCATTGTAGAAATGGGAGAATACTTCTTTCATTGGGTTACATGGGCAATTGAGTGAGGTGATATATATAAAAATACATTGCCAGCAGTTGGCATACACAGTAAATAGCAGCTGTAACCATTACGTTCCATCAGTGCTAGGATAAATTTCCTTTGTTAAACAAGCAAATAAACAATAATCCATACATTACTTTCCAAAGGCACTATTCATTACAGTATGGTAAATGTCTGCATCTTTTCCAGGAACCCACATAGCTGTATTCCAAAAGTCAAAGAGCTGATTAGAAGACATGCTATCATGTTTCTGAACCATCTTTCCTGATCCATATGACTTATGAAAAAATTGAGTCAAGTTACCTTATTTCAAAGTTGAATACCTTCTTTTTCCTAAAATTTCTCAGGTTCTTTGTTGGTAGTTATAATGCTATCTACTGGACAGTACTTCTGTACTTTGTAATTGCATTTTGCAAAATCTTCACATATAAAATAGGTTACAATTAAGTAAATTGTCTTCATTTAATTTCCAACAGAATTAGATTAAATTAGTGAACCTGTATTGAGGCATGAACAAAACATATTGTCTATTGTCTGAAATTTGTTGCTTATGCTTAAGGTTTCTTAAATTATATAATACTTAATCCTGACTTTATTATGAAAAAAGACTCATTGGGAAATCTGTTGAATAAAAGTTTAAGGTTTTCCAGGATATCTTCCACATGAAAATTACTTTTTCTTTTTTTTTAATGAGAGAACATTTTGTTTCAGGAGAAAAAGACATCTTCTCACTTGATACTTTTTTCAGACCATGTTGGCTATTGTCTAATTATTTAGTCCAAAGTAAACAGAAATAGAGAGAGTAGAGCTCATTCTCCCTGGGTTAAAGCTTATCACACTCCAGTGTATGCCCTCTTAAAGCATAAAGCATGTCTCACTTTCATCCGTATTTTCCTTTGATGTAATTAGTGGCCAAAGAGCTGGCAGGACAGTACACACAGGGAGCTGGGCAGGCGGTGCACAAAAAGATTAGAGACCCCAGTTAAGCATGTTGGTCTTAGCAGGTCATTTAAAGTCCAACAAGTATTTGTTTATTTCAGTTGCTCCTTGTAAAGTGCTGCGAGATGGTCACAAAGATAACTTAGACGTCTCTCTTTTTTCTTTCCGTCTCTTTCTTTCCCTTATTTCATCTCGCAATGCCCTCTGCTCATTCCTCATCCATAAACAAGGTTCTTTCCATTTGATCCGAATGCTTCTTGATGAATACATTCTGCTCGCCATGGAGACCCAGTTTAATAATGACAAAGAGCAGGAGTTACAGAATTTATTGGACAAGTATATGAAGAATTCAGGTAATTTAAAATGTACATCTTATTTTGCATCTTTCTTTGTGGAAACCTAATTTCAGGAATTTGTAAGCACACCTGTTAAGTGGATTGATAGTAGACTCAGATTTTTCCCCACCAAATTGTCACTACTGATACAGGATACTAACACTAAGAGAGCCCTATTTCGTCTTTCCTCCATTGGTACATAGAGTAGTCAAGTAGTCAACTGGAAACTCTGAAGAATAAAATCGATATTCTTAACTTCCGAGAACTTAGATAAAATTGGAGAAATGACTGTAACACAAAAATAACTGTAATTCAAGATAACATGTCTTATAAATGGTGCAGAGATGAGTTCTATAGGGATTAGAGAGGGAAGGAAAGTCATCTATTTGGCATGTGATTATTTGCATTTTGAAGGCTATTCACTACAGAGTGGATTATTTAGTGCCCCTAAGAAAACACCTGGATGGCTGGATGGCATCACTGATGCAACAGACATGAACTTGAGCAAACTTTGGGAGATGGTGAGGGACAGCAAGGCCTGGCATGCTGCAGTCCATGGGGTCACAAAGAGTTGAACATGACTGGGCGACTGAACAAAAACAACAAGAAAATACCTATACCCACAAGTATATAGTTAGCAAAACCCAGCACCTCTGCCAAGACCAAAGGTCTGCCTGTCTTATTTCCCATGGAAAACATTTCTCAAACATTTCCAGATTTATGACACAGCCCTGGAACATTTACAGTGTGTTTTGTTTTTCACTTGGGCTTATCTACTAGGAATGTGGCAATGATGTTAGCTTTCGTATTTTAAAAAAAACTTTCCAGATGCAAGTAAAGCTGCCTTCACTGCTTCTCCAAGTTCGTGCTTTCTGGCCAACCGTAATAAAGGGAGCACTGTTCCCAGTGATACTGTGAAGAATGAAAGCCATGTGGAGACAACGTATCTTCCTCTGTCATCTAGTCAACCTGGAGGCTTAACCTCTGCTCTGCACCCGTTCCCTGCTGGGAATACAGACAACATGCCGCTTCCAGGTAGGCTGTGAGACAACCAGGAACATCACTTAGGCTTCAATATGTCTCACAGGAACCTATTCCTTTGTTTTCTTAAAGCTAATAACCTCCAGGTGTTCCAAGAATAAAAAGGCTTATCTCCAATGACTTCTAATAAAGCTTTATAATATTTTGTGATTTTCAACATTTGTCATTCATATTTTTATCAACACTATTTTAAAGATAGACATCACACTTTAACATATTCTTCTAGTTATATCAGAAGTCCAAATACTTGGTTATTCTCACTTGGTGGAAGAAAGAAATAGATTAGGTGTCCACAAAATCCTTAAGATGCTTTGAAAGTCAAAAAATATGAGCTACTTACTTATTTATGGATTTTGAGGAGACTTTATTTGTCCTCCATTATAAAATAGATTCAGGGGACCTGCAACTAAGACGTGATGCAGCCAAATAAATAAAAAAATTTTTTTTTAAGATTCAGCTATTTTAGGATAACCATCACAAAAATTTTTCTCTTTGGTCTGTGGTTCCCTGTTGGTCTGAATGTTTATGGCTTAAACTAGCTACTAGATAATACTTTAACTCCACTTATTGCCTTATGTCTTCCTTGAAATCCTTCTATAGACCTTATTTGTTGGATACACAGAATTTTAACCCTGGAAGGGCCTTATAGTTCAGGGGCCTAATTCCAACAATGGAAAGCTAGAGGCCCAGGGATTTGGTAGCTTTCATAGCTCACTGCTCATCAGTGGGGTTTGCATGGAGTTTTGAATTGGCTGCTTTGAAGCCATGGTCTTTTTGACATTATTGTGTTTTTCTTTCACACTATACATTGGCTTCCCAGGTGACGCTAGTGGTAAGAACCTGCCTGCCAGTGCAGGAGAGAGTTGCAGGTTTGATCCCTGGGTTGGGAAGATACCCTGGAGGAGGGCATGGCAATCCGCTCCAGTATTCTTGCCTGGAGAAGAATATCATGGACAGAGGAGCCTGGTGGGCTATAGTCTATAGGGTCACAAAGAGTTGGACATGACTGAAGCGATGGGATCTACAATGTCCCTTCTATACATCAAATCATTTAGCATTCAGTGCGTTTTTTTAATTACAGAGAAAGGTAAACAGCAGACCCTTTGCCCTTCCCAAGCTTGAGCTCTAATCATCTTTATACAGATGGAAGGATGAAGCCATCCCAGGCTCTTCTCCATGGTCAGTAACTCCAAAAGTTGCCACTGTTGTGAAATACATACATGTTACAATGATATTTTTAAGCCTAGAGTTTTGTTGTTTCCCCAGTCCTGTTATTTTTGGAGGTTAGAAATGATCTAAGTTGGAAAAAAGATATATTAATAAATCTTTTGCATAATTTTAAATGTTGTGAGCCCATCTGTTTTTAATCTGCCACTAGTGAAGGCTCCGGTAACTTTTTTCCAGGTCAAATGGAGCTTTCCCAGAGTTCTGGACATCTGATGACACCACCTATTTCTCCAGCTATGGCGAGCCGAGGAAGCGTCATTAACCAGGGGCCAATGGCAGGGAGACCTCCAAGTGTGGGCCCAGTACTGTCAGCCCCATCACACTGCTCAGCATACTCAGAGCCTTTTTATCCGACTTTCCCTCAAGCCAGCCATGACTTTTATGGGACCAACTCTAACTATCAGACTGTGTTTAGGACACAGCCTCACACCCCATCAGGACTCTATCCTCATCGCCCGGAGCATAGTCGATGCATGGTCTGGAGTGATCAGCAGCTTTCTAGAGACTTCTTCAGTGGCAGCTGTGCTGGGTCCCCATATAATTCTCGGCCACCTTCCAGCTATGGACCATCCCCACATGGCCAAGATCCACATAGTCTGCAGTTTTTAAATACAGGAGGCTTCAATTTCCTGAGCAATGCAGGGGCTGCCAGCTGCCAAGGAGCAACGTTGCCTCCTAATTCACCTAATGGTATTGAAATTTTTAAAGAATTTTTCCTTTCCTGAGATGACAGTTAGGCAAAACCAGACATTGAGTTCCACCTCTGGTGAACAGCACGTCATCCTGTGTAGAACTTCCTCAAGATTGTGGAATCTTAGACATTTGGAGCTAATTTCAGCCATGTACAAGCGTGTCCCTGGGCTTCCTGGGTAGCTCAGCTGGTAAAGAATCCACCTGCAATGCAGGAGACCCCAGTTCGATTCCTGAGTCAGGAAGTTCCCCTGGAGAAGGGATAGGCTGCCCACTCCAGTATTCTTGAGCTTCCCTGGTGACTCAGATGGTAAAGAATCTGCCTGCAATGCAGATTCTGCATTTGCATTTGCAGAATCTGGGTTTGATCCCTGGGTTGGGAATATCCCCTGGAAGAGGGCATGGCAACTCACTCCAGTATTCTTGCCTGGAGAATCCCCATGGACAGAGGAGCCTGGCAGGCTACAGTCTATGGGGGTCACAAAGAGCCAGACAGGACTGAGTGAGTAAGCACAGCACAACACAAACATATCCCTAATTCTTGTGGCTTTATTACAGCTGTCCTTCTAAATGCCACACAGGGTGAAAACATTGTCAAACCATATGTTAGCCCCAGAGAAGAACGTTGTGTCCTTTGAAGATATTTTTAGTGAATAATGTTTCTTCCAGAGAGCTAGCAGCAGATCTTAAAGATTAGGACCCAGACAGTGCTTCCTGTTGGTCTGGTAAAACACGTAAAGCTCTGTGGACTTATTCAGCCACCAAAGTGGCTGCTCTGTTCCTCCTCTCCTCAGCAAAGACCAGTCCTCCTCCCAGAAACATCAATCTGTAAATAAAACTGGTACTTGATAAGTAATCTTTGTGAAAGGCTAATGGTGCTTTTTTTCTTCATAGGCATCATAAGATCTTATTAATTTAGAGAAGGGAAATATGAGAGAGGTGTAGTCTTATATCTCAAAATTAATAATATGATAACTCCTACGTATTTTAAAAACAAAAAACAACAAGTGAACCATATCCATGGGTTTGGGTGGACTCCGGGAGTTGTTGATGCACACGGAGGCCTGGTGTGCTCTGGTTCATGGGGTTGCAAAGAGTCAGACACGACTGAGTGACTGAACTGAACTGAACCATATCCATATATAAGCACATCCAACTGTATTGTAAATGTTGATGTCAATGTAGTATTTACAGTAGGGTATCTTGAGGGATCTCTCCTATTACCTTGTTCTTTCATTTTTCTTCCTGAATATTATTTGCGATAAGTTAACTCTACTTTCTCAACACTTTCTGTCATAGGGTACTATGGGGGCAACGTCAACTACCCAGAGTCTCATAGACTTGGATCGATGGTGAATCAACACGTTTCCGTCATCAGTAGTGTGCGCTCCCTGCCTCCATATGGCGACATTCATGATCCGCTCAACATTTTAGACGATGGTAGCAGAAAGCAGACCAGCTCCTTTTATGCAGACACACCACCTTCTGTTGCATGTCGAACTCCCGTAGTAGGTAAAATATATTAATATTTTTTGAAAACATTTTTAAAATGTTGTTAACCTCAGGTATACAGTATTAACTGGGCACTCATGTTCCCACCTTTGGTTTATCAGTTTAGATCTAAAGTTATATTTTTGAATCTGTTAGGAACAGTCTTACCATTTTTCAATTTATATGTCACCATGCAACCTACTGCTAGATCTGTTATTCTTTCCAAAAAGAATCGCTGGCATCTAATTTTGTATGAAAATATTTCATATAACCTATCAAAAGTAGTCTAAAAAACTATAAGGGCAATAATGATATCTTTTTCTCACTTTTTCTTATTCGCCGTTGGAAGCAGGGCCAGTGACAAGAGCTGTCTTTGGACACCATAATCTCCATCAGTATCATAAAACCACTCCAGGTTTTTAAAAATGGTGACTTGTGAGGAAGGTTACTATCACTTTCTCATTTGTAAATAAAATATGATTAGACAACCTGTAGAAAATGTTGTTTTCTTAGTCTATAATGTACATTTTAAGTAAAAATGAGCAAAACTGTATGTTTTCCATGAAGTCCCCTAGCATCTTATTCCAACAAAGTTGCTGTCCCTGAGAAAATACCACGACTTTTACTAGATGATTCGCCAGCCCCAGCAAAGTGTCTGCCATGGAGTAGGATCTCCATATAGCAGTGAAATGAAAAAAGGGAACAGAAAAAAAGGCATAGATTTAGTCTCTAAACCCACTAATAATGTAACACAGGCAAAGTATATATCCATGTAAGTATCAGGGCAGGTGCAGTGTTAATGTTTATATGAGATGATTGAAATCTTCCAATGGAATTGATTTCAGATTAGTGTTAAGTAGACAAGGAAATGGCAACCCACTCCAGTGTTCTTGCCTGGAGAATCCTAGGGATGAGGGAGCCTGGTGGGCTGCTGTCTACGGGGTCGCACAGAGTCGGACACGACTGAAGAGACTTAGCAGCAGCAGCAGAGGGTATCAACACCCAAACAGAGCATAAGGGAAAACGGAATAAAGTCCATTCTCCTCTCTCAGTGTGTTTTTCCAATAATTCAATAGGAAGCACTTCTTCCCTTCCTATGACCATTACAGATGCTCCTGAGCAGAGTCTGCCAGCTCATCTCATGCTATCTGCATATGGTCATTGCGTCTGTGTTACTCTAATGAAGCAGAAAATTCCACTTCAGGAAGTTTCCTTGCTGTGAGACTAAAAGGACCGTGTTGCTGTTGTTACTATTAGTTCTGTTTACTTACAGAGATAGTAGACACCTTGATGGAACATAGTTTGGATATAGGAGAGACTCTAAGCTTTAGTTGTCTGAGCTGGCTTATAAGTGAATTGCAAAGAAGACTTCAAGGTGAAAAGAGGGAATAGAGTAAGCTGAGTGAGTACCACAAGGAGTGTGTGTGTGTGCGTGCTCAGTTGCTCAGTCGTGTCTGACTCTTTGTGACCCCATGGACTGTAGCCCACCAGGCTCCTCTGTCCATGGTGTTTTCCAGGCAAGAGTACTAGAGAGGGTTGCCATTTCCTTCTCCAGGAGATCCTCCCCACCGAGGGATTGAACCTGAGTCTCCTGCACTGGCAGGCAGATTCTTTACCACTGAGCCACCCGGGAAGCACCACAAGGGAGTTACTGCTGCTACTAAGTCACTTCAGTCGTGTCCAACTCTGTGCGACCCCAGAGACGGCAGCCCACCAGGCTCCCCCGTCCCTGGGATTCTCCAGGCAAGAACACTGGAGTGGGTTGCCATTTCCTTCTCCAATGCATGAAAGTGAAAAGTGAAAGTGAAGTTGCTCAGTCGTGTCTGACCCTCAGCGACCCCATGGACTGCAGTCTTCCAGGCTCCTCCATCCATGGGATTTTCCAGGCAAGAGCACTGGAGTGGGGTGCCATTGCCTTCTCCGACAAGGGGAGTTAGGACCTATAATTAACTGTCCTTAGTTATGAACCTGCTTTTTAGTGACAGAGATGATGGTACTTAGAAAAAGAAGAAAAACAGTACTAAGAAAGCAGCAACCAAAAATGCAGGAAATGTAGTGCTAGTGAGCCAGTTAGTGAACAATTTTGAGAACCTACTGTGATGTGCCAATCCTCATTTTAGATGTGCAGTTACAGCAGTGATCAGGTTAGAGTTCCTGCTTGTAAGAAGTCTACATTCTAGTAGGGAAAGATCAAGCAATGAAAATATTTTTTAAATGCATTAAAAAAGATAATTTCAGATACTCTCAGGTCAATTAAATACTAAGGTAAATGACAGACAGTAATGGATGAGCTGTTTTAGCTAAAATAGTTGGGAAAGGAATCCTGAGGCAGAAACATTTGAGTTGAAAGCTGAATGATGAGGAGGAGGAAATGTGAAAATCTGATGGTGCAAGTTCTAGTCAGAAGGAATGGCAAGTTGCATAGCCTCTGAAATGAGAATTCTTTGGCTTCAATGGGTAGAAAGAAGGCTCATGTGTTTTGAGCATGGTGAATGAAGAGAGGGGAGTAAAATAAATCAGAAGACAGAGGCCAGTTCACCTAGGGTATTATGAACTAGAGCAAGGAGCTTGGATTTTGTTCTAAGAGTAATGGAAAGTCATTGTAGCATTTGAGAAGAGGGACAATTTGATGTCCACTTCGGCAAGATTATCCTAGCCACTCTCTACAGGGTAAAAAGTGAAGCAAACAAAGGCGAGAGTCCTGAGACTAGTTAGGAGGCCTCTGTGTTAGTCCAGGTAAAGAGAAGATGGTGGTTTGAACTCCAATTGTGGAGATGCAGATGGAAAGAGGAAGTAGACTGGGGGTACATTTTGATGATAAAGTTGTCTGAATTTACGTTTGAAATTGAGTTTTCTTTGTGAAAGATGTTGAAGAAGGAAAATGCAAGGGAAGAAATAGAAAAGATAAGAATTGCTCTGAGAAACCATACACACTCAAATTTAGTACAAATATATATGCTAAATGCACAAGTAAGTATGAAGGCTTAAAGTGAGTGGCACAGAAAAAAGAAAATGTCCATCTTTTTTCAATTGCTATTTATATTTTCCCTTACAGCATCCAGCCTGCAAACCCCAATTCCTTCCTCCTCCTCCCAGTGTATGTACGGAACTTCCAATCAATATCCAGCTCAAGAACCCCTGGACTCCCATGGAGCAAATGGAAGAGAAATGGTGTCCTCTCTACCACCAATCAACACTGTGTTCATGGGAACAGCGGCTGGAGGCACTTAAAGCAACAGTGTTGGGTGGGGTGTGAAACTAAAAAATCTCTACCATTCACATCCTATCTACTCAGACTGCCATCAGAGAAAGAAAATGGACTATCCAGTGGCAGGATATTGTTTTTCAGGTCACTGGCATAAAACTATGGACAACTCCATAGTGAATGGAAATACTTGTGGAATTTGCCTTGCAAACAATTTGTTTAGAATGTATGTGGTCTCATTATTAATTATAGCATCAAACATTATCAAATGAACCAGTGGAGGTTTGAAAATGCAGACATTTCAACCATGAAGATTTAATATTTCTCTTCTTAATTTATTGAAAATCTGTGTGCTGTTTCATTTTTGGTTTTATAAAAAGAGAAACATTTATTTAATGCTTTTAAAATACTTTTAATTTATTAGGATCACAGAATCATTGTTTACTATCCCTTATTTGACAACAGTCAAATGTGTATGGCTACCTCCTATGGAAATGTTTACAGGATCAAGACTTAGTTCAATTCAGCCTCAACCAAAGATGCTTGACTTTCAATTCCTGTGCATTAGTATGAAGATTTATGTTACATAGCAGTATTCTGATTCTATGTAACTGAATGGAGATTAAAAATGCTTTCCTTCTTTATTTAAAAAAGATAGGAAGAAATAAAGTATAGAAATATTTTTAAAGGCTTGGTTGCTCTCAGGGCTGGTACTGTTTCTAAAGAATTCTTGGGATTTGCAGGCAAAGTTCCTTGGTATATCAAATTAAAAACAGTAATTCTAGAATATTTGCATATCAGATCCATGCATATAAATACAAAGAAATTGGGACTTGTAGACTGTTTGAACTTCTACAGTTATGGAAGCAGTCTTTAACTGAGTACTTTGCTTAGAAACTGAGAGTGAATGAGTATTTAAGGATCATCTAGATGCAAAAACAAACACAGAAATGAAGGATTCATTAAGTATAAACCAATACAATTTGATACACCATTTATCTAGCTGAATCTTTTCATATGTCTTAACTGGAAAAGTCTGTTGTTAAGACTTGTGGCCTATAGTAATGCGAAACTTCTATCAACTTTACAGGTTTTTCCTATAATCTTATGACAGGTGTTCTATTATTTTTATTAAGCATAGGGTTATACTGTAGGTCCTAGGTACATCATTATAAAAGGATCTGTAAGCCCTAAACACCCATTTTACATCATGATGTAATTTGGTAAAGACCAACTGTGGAATTGTTTTCAGCAAGCAATAAACAATTATCTGTGGACTTGTTGGGGTGTTGCTACCATTTGCTAGTATGTAGTTATGAGCTAGTTAATTAGCAGAAATATTTTGCAACAATAACAAATCATGAGAAATCTAAGTGTCCTATTCTTTGCTATGGTAATATCATGAGTACAAAGGAAATAAAATTAATAAGGGCTTGGACTGAAAGAGAAAACAAAACAGCTTTAAGAAGTATTTGGCCATGAATATTAAAACTTAAAACCAAATTTCCACTGTATAGTAATTAAATATATTTTCAGCATCTTGTTGTGTGTCAGACACAATGAAAATACAAAGATGAAAAAGACAGTGCCAATATCTTTAGTAAGTTCTGATGTAATGAGAAAGGAAAGATAAGTAAAATCTCAACTGAAGATTTTTGATTAAAAACCAAGGTGGGGAAACGATGTTTAGGGAACATCTAGCCTAGTGAAGAGGAACTCAAAAGCCTCTTGATGAAAGTGAAAGAGGAGAGTGAAAACTTGGCTTAAAACTCAACATTCAGAAAACTAAGATCATGGCATCCGGTCCCATCACTTCATGGCAAATAAATGGGGAAACAGTGTCAGACTTTATTTTTTTGGGCTCCAAAATCACTGCAGATGGTGACTGCAGCCATGAAATTAAAAGATGCTTACTCATTGGAAGGAAAGTTATGACCAACCTAGATAGCATATTGAAAAGCAGAGACATTACTTTGGCAACAAAGGCCCGTCTAGTCAAGGCTATGGTTTTTCCTGTGGTCATGTATGGATGTGAGAGTTGGACTGTGAATAAGGCTGAGCACTGAAGAATTGATGCTTTTGAACTGTGGTGTTGGAGAAGACTCTTGAGAGTCCTTTGGACTGCAAGGAGATCCAACCAGTCCATCCTAAAGGAGATCAGTCCTGCGTGTTCTTTGGAAAGACTGATGCTGAAGCTGAAACTCCAATACTTTGGCCACCTCATGCGAAGAGTTGACTCATTGGAAAAGACTCTGATGCTGGGAGGGATTGGGGGCAGGAGGAGAAGGGGATGACAGAGGATGAGATGGCTGGATGGCATCACCGACTCGATGGAAGTGAGTTTGAGTGAGCTCCGGGAGTTGGTGATGGGCAGGGAGGCCTGGCATCTGTGATTCATGGTCACAAAGAGTTGGACAAGACTGAGCCTAGCCTTAGTTGCAGGGAGGAAGTGGATTTAGGAAAGGAATTAGCGTAAGAATGGGCCACTTAGAAGGCTGTTTCTTTCATCCAGACGCCCAGCTGGTAAGTGCGAAGGCAGTGGGGAAGAATAATGAGGGAGAGACAGAAGTATAAGCACCATTTCAAAGAAACATGAACATCATTTCAAAGACTGCATTGAAGGGTTGGTGATTGACTAGATAGAAGGAATAAAAAGGATTATGTCACTAGCAGCTCTAAAGTTTTCCTTAACACTTTGCAGAGAACATCAGTGTAAATGAAACTGAAGTGAAAGTTGCTCAGTCCTGTCTGAGTGTAGCCCACCAGGTTCCTCTGGCCATGGAATTCTCCAGGCAAGTATACTGGAGTAGGTAGCCGTTCCCTTCTCCAGGGGAATCTTCCCAGCCCAGGGATCGAACCCAGGTCTCCCACATTGCAGGGGTATTCTTTACTGTCTGAGCCACCAGGGAAGCCCCGCAGTGTAAATAGTTGACCGTATAGTGATACTGTCCTCTTAAGGTGACAGAAAATGATCGGAGCAAGAAGTTCAGAAGCAAGGGAACAGTGTCTGGGTTTCAGGTGCATCAAAAAGGTGCTAAATTTTGACAAGAAGAAGAATAACTTGCTGTTTCCCCTAGGTAGTGGACTTAGGCTTATCACTATTACAAGCCCAATTGTATTTCTTGATGCAAGCACCGTTGGCTTTCAGGCAGGACAGTTCTTGGTTTTGTAGGACTATTCTGCATCTTACTAAGATTTATCATTCCTGACCTCAAACACTAAATACCAATGCACTCCCCCAACACAGCCTTGTGACAAACAGAAACATCTCCCATATCTCCACATGCCTCTGGAGAGGCAGTGGCATTCCAGCATGAATTACAGGTGACAGCATCTTTAATTTTACCAAAAGGAGCTTGAGACGTTTAATACCATCAGCTACCTCTATTGTTTAAGAATTGTTTCCTGGGACTTCCCTGGTGGTCCAGTGGTTAAGGATGCCTGCCAATGGAGGAGACACAGGTTCGATCCCTGGTCCAGGAAGATTTCACATGCCATGGGGCAAGGAAGCGCGTGTGCCATAGCTACTGAGCCCAAGCTGTAGATCCCGTGTGCTGCAACTACTGAAGCCTGTGTGCGACAACAAAGACCCAGTGCAGCCAAAAATAAATTAATTTAAAAAATTTTGTATAAAAATGCTATCACAAAATCCATTAGCAAGTGCATGGCTAAGGATAATACAGATGTTAATACCTGTGTGTAGTAATTCAGTAACCTACATTACTTCTGCTTTGTGTCATTCTGTATTCATCAGTTTCCTACATTTTCATAAGCCATCAATAAAAATGTCTTCCTATTAAACTAAAAAAAAAAAACTTTTTAAAAAAGACTTTTATCCTTCATGGATCTAAAGTTTGGCTGTTTTCCACACAAAATGCCTTAAGCAGCTAAACTTTAGATCCATTAAAGAACTAATTTTAATGTAGTTAACTAATTTTAATATAGTTAAGAGAATCTTGCCTAGATTTTTATGTTTATGAAAGTAAATTATTCTTTAAAACCTGTTAGAAATTGTGGAATATCAATTATAAAGAGGTGATCTGTTCAAGCTAATGCTTATGTGAATTACAAAATTAAGGTTAAAATTTTTAAATGGTAGGTTTATAACTCAATTTTGGGGGTACTATTTCATGCAAAGATGGGCTCGATAAAGGACAGAAATGGTATGGACCTAACAGAAGCAGAAGATATTAAGAAGAGGTGGCAAGAATACACAGAAGAACTGTACAAAAAAGATCTTCATGACACAGATAATCACGATGGTGTGATCACTCACCTAGAGCCCGACATCCTGGAATGTGAAGTCAAGTGGGCCTTAGAAAGTATCACTACGAACAAAGCTAGTGGAGGTGACGGTATTCCAGTTGAGCTATTCCAAATCCTGAAAGATGATGCTGTGAAAGTGCTGCACTCAATATGCCAGCAAATTTGGAAAACTCAGCAGTGGCCACAGGACTGGAAAATGTCAGTTTTCATTCCAATCCCAAAGAAAGGCAATGCCAAAGAATGCTCAAACTACTACACAATTGCACTCATCTCACACGCTAGTAAAGTAATG